>NC_091619.1:54559489-55184489 GCF_027580195.1 Bos mutus
ATACATTTGTACCTGCAAGTAAATATCAGTAACCTATCTAGGAGAAAAATGCACATCCACAGCTACTGATCCAGATGCAATTGGTTTTCCAGCAGGTTCCTATATTTAATCTAAATTCTGCACCAGCTATATTAAATGTAACAAAGAAATGCAACCCAGAAATTATGCCTGGAGCCAAGTCCATTAAAGATACTTCAGAATAACTAGAGACCAAGCACCTTAAAAGCACCAGAAGCTATTGATACTTAAGAGGGGGGCTGTGAATAATCGCAACTGCTGCGTTAGAGAGGGGAGGGAAGGAAAAAAAAAAAATCAGCCAAATTACGCTTGGTTAATTCAGAGTAACAGATCTGCCCCCAAGTGAATTGGAGGCCTTGAATTAATTCTGTTATGACAAATCAAGATAAACGTTCCCCCTAAATTGCATGCGATTTAATTAATTTTTGAGATCCTCGATTTTTTTTTTCCTAGCTAATAGTTCACATGCTCCTGTGCTGTCATTGTGCTTGAGTGGGCAGACTTCAAAGTGATATTAAATAACCAACTATTAGATTTACCTAGCACGTCCTATTGGAAAAGTGCCATTTAATTACCTAGCCTGTTCAATTAAAGGGACAGCATTCTCTGAATATAGCAGCTTGCTGTTGATTACCAGGGAAATGAACTCGCTGTCTGGCGGCGCCTCCGTTCCTAACGCTACCCCCTCCCCAAACACACCCTCCACCACCCACCAGCACCAGTCCCCCCGCCCCGGGCCCCCACCCACGGCCGCGCGGCGCTCACTGCGGCTGCGGGCGCCACGTGAACCTCCTGAGCAGAGCCCAGAGAGAGAAAGCGCGACCCACTCGTCCAGCTCCCGCCCTGCGCTCGCCCCCTCGCGGACCCGAGGCACCGGCCAAGCGCTTCCACTGCGGCCTTGGGCGCCACCGGCCCCTAGCCTGGCCCCCGCCCGGTCAAGAGAGCGAGAAGACGAGACCCGGCACGCCGAGAACCGCCAACCGGGCTTCCGGCGCGTTTCCTCGCCTCACAGGACCTGAAGCCCCACCCGTCGATCTCCCCGAACTTCCTCCTCTCGCTGCACTTTCCGCGCCAGTCTTCGGGCCGGAGGTGGGGGTAGAGAAGGAGGACTCGAAGAAAGAGAATCAGAGTTTTTGAAGCTACTTGGTGGCGCTGGGATTGAGCTGGGGGTTCCAGAACTGGGGGGTAGTTGGGGGAGGGCGCTGCTAAGGTTCGCCTACTTTTGTAATTTTGTAAGGTGGCCGGACCCGGCCGGCGTTGGCCCCTTTAAGACCCACCCTCCCCTTCCTCTCCCTTCACCCCCTCCTCGACGTTCCCTCTCTCTCTTAGAGGCCAATTTTGTTAATTAAATGTTTTGTTTGCGACGCAGCTCTCATTCATTGCGGACACGTCATTTGGAGCAGATCTAAGCCAGAGACCAGATCTCATTAGATAAAGCCCATCAGAACTAAGAAAATGGAGGAGCCACTAATTAAAGCTTTTAATTGTGCGGATTCGCTGCAGCAAGGTTTTATCTGAAATCTTGGGAGGGAGAAGAGGCAGAAGTTCAGTTCTGCCCAATCGACACTTGGTCGCGCAGGGGTAAGGGACTAGGGAAAAGCGGCACCCTCCTCCCCCAGCCCCCTCCCCTCCCGGGGCCTCTCCCAGCTCTCCCGAAGCTTTTTAGCCAGATCTTGGTTGTTTTCAAAAAAAAAAAAACCACAACCTCAAAGTCAGACAGTTTAAAAGCCCCTTAATAAATCGCTCTGTGGTCCCAGCTAGAGCCATAGAGCCGAAGAGTCGCCTTCACCTGGTGGCCGGCGAGCGGATTAGTCCTGCTCCTCAGCGGCCGTCACTGCAGAATTGAAAGCGCCTTCAACAAGTGGACAGAGGGGAGGCTGGGGAGGGAGTAGCTGAGAGGGAAAGGAACACGCGCCTCCCCACCTTCCCACCCTTTTGACATCTTGGTGGGCAGAAGGAAGGAACACTGAAGGAAGTCTTAGGAGATCCCTTAAAAATGGGGAGTTGGGGAGGGGGCGGGGGGAAGATGCTGCTGCTAAGCTCTAAGCAGTGTGAGGAAAGGATCAATTTGGTACTGAGCTAGAACACATCTCTCCAGGACAAATCTAAGGTTCTCAGGGTATCCTCTGGTTCACCAGCAATGGTTCCAGTTTTCAGTAAGGAAAAAGAAAGGAGAATATGGACTCAATTAATTGATGTTTGGGGTTGGGCACACATCCTTCCTTTCTCCATTAAGCCACGAGAAAAACACCAAATGGGCATTGATATTTGTTCCCAAGAATAAGGAAAGAAATGGAAGTGATTCCCAGGAAGCCACTTGCCTAAACTTGTCCCGAGGGAATGCAAGTGGACCCATCTTCTTTTTAATTAGTGGTAATCAGAATGTTTTCTGAAGGCACATGGTAAGGAGATGAATCTGTACCATTCAGTGCTTCTGAACAGCACTGTCAATTTTTCCCCTTTAAGCCACCCTCCTTACCACAGTTTTGCTCTCTATTTAATTACAATACTGTCAAAGCTCATGGCATTGCTTGGAATGAGAATAAGAAAGCATTACACCCATGCTCCTGCTGGTTTTCCAACACTTCTAAAAAAACACTTTATGAAATTAATGCTGCCCTCTTAATTTAAAAATAAAAGCCCTCTCCCTTCCTATATACATGTATTTTTAACTTTGCTGATTGAGGAGCCCAGTACTGCATTACTGGAAAACCAAATGTCACCTTATTCCATCATTTTACACTACTGATATCGCTGCGATAAACATAGCCATACTACTCAGCTCCGAATTGCACTGGGGTCTTTTGCAGTTTTAGACCCAGAGTGAGGGAATCACAATAGAGCTAAACTTCAAAAAAAAAACCTCATCTATTGATTAACCCACATAGAAGAAAGAGCAAAAATGTTCTAATCTCTATAAAGAAAACGGTTTAGAGCAGAAATTCAAATAGAACGCAGTTCTTTAAAGTAAGCGGTATTCTAATATCAACCGTGTGGGCGTGGGTTTTTTTTTTTAATTACTGGATGTTGAAACAGAACACCTCCTAGAAGCATTCATGTGCATCAGTCTATCAAACCATTTACTCAAATTAAATGTGTAATCCTTCAAATGCCTCCTTTCAAATTAATGAGTTTAAGTAGCTTGAGTTCACCTGAAAAGATCCTATAGGCACCTGACCTCCTGAATTCTTTCCATTAATTGCACTGAAACTTGTTGGAAAAGGCTGCTTACATGGGCATATGAATGTTCGTATACATTGCTTTAAAATGCAAGATTAGTATAATTCTATAGCCTCTTTTCCTAAATCTCTTGGGGATCAAGGGCAGTGATACAAATAACAAAAAACCCAAAATCTGAACATTCCTCAATTGAAAGCACTGCAAAATTTTACATCACAAACCACAGGCTAACACTGGAGTATTTTGAGCCTCCAAGTAACAGTACAAAAAGAGAAACATTACCATTAAGTTTTTTTTGTTTTTTTTTTTCTTGTTTGGGTTCCTTTGCTACAAGAAAAATGACAAGTCTTTAAACTGATAGGTAACTAGCAGTTTTCACAAGGGGCACAAAGAATGAGTCAATTTTCTACTCAAGAAAGTTTAAGGTGCTTATGTAAATATCATAATCAGCCATCACCATTCGCAAATCATTTCTCACTAACCACACAAAATTTTAAGTCAATCTTTTGTCTCCGAGTTCCTGTGTGGGCCCCTACCTTCCTTTAAGAAAGCAGCTTAACTCCCACTAGAAATGTTTATTCTTAGTGGAGGGTCCAACTGGGGCTGACCACTTGAAACTCTGGTCCTGAGAGTGCGCAACCTTGGCACACCTAGCGGCCCAGTCCCACCAGATGTGCAGTTTTCAGTTAGTATGGCCTTCGCGATTAATCTGCCATTAAAAATTGGAGGACTAACACATGCTTCTTTAACCCTTAAATTTCAGCCAGCCAGGTTTTTGAGGTGTATTCTCAGAGGTGCCCTGTTCCTTTCCTTAAAATCCTTGGTAATCTTTGGCCTTGCTACTGCTCTGCCCGCCAATGTTGGGGAAAAGGCAGCCAAGTCTTACCTAATGTAGTCGTTTCTGCAAAGGATCATGCCGCTCTTGGTGTAACAGGACGTGCCGATGTCGCCCAGCTGCGCCTGGCAGCAGGAGCACTTGAGGCACCGGCTATGCCAGTAGCTGTCCATGGCATACAGCAGAAAGCGGTCCGCAATCTTGCCCCCGCAGCCTGCGCAACGCTTCCAGGAGAGGGAGCCGGCCGTCACTGGGGGCGGCTGGGAGCTGCTGCCCGGATTCACCATGGTCTGCAGAGGGCGGGAAGCAGACAGGGAGAGAGAGACAAAACAGGGGCGATGCAAAAGTTAGTAATCTCCGCGCTAGAGAGCGAACCCGTTCCCCCCCAGAGCTGCTGGAAGGAAGCAGCAGAGCAAGGGCGGGAAGGAGGAAGACGGGGAGAGGGAAGGAGGGAGTCTTGCCGGCAGCGGCCGCCTGTTTACTTTTCTCAAGCTTTGTTCTGGGGCCACGAGCTCCTCTCAACTTTCCAGCGCTCGCCGCCGCTGACAATTTCAGCTCGGGTACTGTCAAAACTCCGAGAGCCAGGCTCCGCCGCGCGCTCCACCCCTCGCGGCGCCTCCTCCCGGCCCCCGCCTCCGCCCACCGCCCCCTCCGCCCACCGCCCCCTCCTCCCCTCCCTCGCAGCCCGCCTCCAGCAAATGAGGGTCAAACCCACCCACCGCCGCGCCCGGCCCCTCCCCGGGCCCCGCCGAGCCTAGAGCGCTAGCCGAGGGGAGTGGGGAGGCGGCGGCCCCCGCCGGAGCCACGTTCCCTCCCGAGCTCTGCCCCGGGAAGTGCAGCTGCAGTTCACAAGTTGGAAATAGTTCGGCTTTCTGAAAGGGAAGGAGGGGAGGAACCAGCAGAGGGGAGATGGAGACCATGATGGTGGGAGGGAAGGCGAGGAGACGGTGTGTGTGTTTGGGGGGGGGCGGGGGTGTAAAGTTGCGAAACTGGTTTTTCGTATTTTAAACAGCACCTTTCACATGCCATTGTGGTGACCGCCATCTCCCATTATTGTTCCAAATCTCATTTCATTTTGAAGATCAATCAGTGTTTTCTCTGGGTTTTCAGGACACAGGCAAGAATAATAGATCATTGAACTTTAGGATGCCTGTTAACTTCCTATACAAACACTCTCCACTTTGGTCTCACTAATCTGCCCTTGATCAGCAATTTAAATGCTAAAGCTTTGTTCCTCCAAAGGGGCGGGGGGAGCCAGGGGTACGTTACAGATAATAAGCGAGAAGGAACTGTTTAAGGATGCACAAGTTATCTCCGAGCCAGTCCTGCCGTCACCAAAAACTGCTTTTAAAAATCCCCCACTCTTTCTAATGAATGTCACGAGAGAAGCAACTGGGGTATAATATAGGAATCAATTTATAAAGCTTAGCCTAAACCGATTAATTTGTTGCCTCCAATCCTGGGTCCAATAAAGTCCTCGTGTTCCTCCAGTCACTTATTCTATAAAAAGATCAAGTTATTTACTGCCAATTAAGCAGCCTGTTTTGTCTTTGTCCTCTGTAAGCCGAGAGTGTGGGCTCCCCTCGAGGCTCCCGGCTATCTGCTCAAGACATTCAGCTGATACCTCAGAAGGGAGAGGGCGAACTTTGCCTGTCCCCAGCCCAACTCGGCTACTGCAGGAAAAAAAAAAAAAAAAATATGAGGGGAAGGGAACGAAACAAGGACTCGGGTTCCTTAAATAGGCCGATTTTAAACACATTTCCTCCGAAAGAGTCCCGGAACGTGTGTCCAGTGACCGCACAATAAACCAGAATAAGAACTGCACCAATTAAGCTGTAACAAAACCCTGAGACTTTGGAAACAGGACCACTCTAAAACCCATTAGCATTGCATTTATCCGAATGCATCATACCTTTATGTAAATTGATTTATCTGATGCATTTACTCGAGGAATTGCTTTTTGTTACAATTTGCCCTAACCCAAATGAATCTGCATTTCCTGCCCTAGGTCTTTAAACAACCCCCCCCCCACCCCGTTTTAATCGCTCCAAATTCCTTTTTAAAAGAGGAGAGGGAGGGAGGAGATTCCAAGCTCTTCCCCGCCCCCATCTTTGGTGAGAGGTAAATATATATGTATTTTTTTTTTAAAGGAAACACTACACTGAGAAAAGCATCCAGTAACCCCATTAGCTAAAGCTCTTAAGGACAAGCAATACCTTAATGCTGATTAAATCTAAAAGAGATGAATCAAGAGGACTGACCAGAAACTGACTCCCCTGATAACTAAGGACGGGCCCTCATCAAGTTTCATTTAGAGTTGGGGAAAAAAAAAAGAAAGAAAGCTTTTAAGTTAAATAGGCTTATACTCTAGTAATTACATAGCCAAGCAATTTAGGTCCTGGGATAGTCAGTGAAATAGAAAGCAGAACTGGCAGCTAGAGGCAAAATCTGCCCCCCTTTAACAACGTCTCTGGTGTTTTTTAATGGAGACCAAGGGAGGGACAAACGTAGCGCTGGCAATTTGTAGTACAAAAATGGATGCTTAATTCATGTCTTGATTTTAATTAGGTGATTCACCGGATTTCTTCTGGATTGGAACAAAAGACTTATAAGCCAAGAGGAATTTTTTAAAAGAACCAGCAATACCCTATCTTGCTCACTTAGATCCTTTCTGCCACTGTTTCAAAAATAGTGTGTGGGGGGGGTGGAGTGGAGGGTCGTGACTATTTCCCCCACACTACTTCTCAGACTTAAACCCTTATAGCACCTCCAGCCTTTCCCTTCGGAACTGAAAATATACCCACCCCTCCTCCAAGGTCTCCAACAGCCCCATCTCCAAGAAGAACCCTTTTGTAAGCAGGAACCGCTACAAAGCTGGCGGCCCGGGGCTGTCCTCCGTGCTAGCTCGCAGGCCGGCCTCGGTAGTTTCAGACTCACGCATTATCTAAGCCGACGTATTGTTTACTTGCAATTTGGGACGGTCAAGGGAAGGAAGCCAAAGAAAACAGCCCCGGCCCAAATCGGCCCTCTCCTCTTTCTCCCCCCTCCCTGCCCGCGGCTCCCCAGCCGTCCCCTTACCTGCTTTTCCCCTATATTGCAATATTGCGAGAGGCGACGGCGGCGAAATGCGAGCGAAGCCGCTCGGCTTCCAAGGAAGGGGCGCCTCGGCTGGCGGAGCTGGAGGGAGGGGGGATGTTCTCGCAGAAGCAGGAAAGGGGAGGAGGGGGCTAAGGGCCGCTTTTTTTTTAACGCGCAGCTCTGAGGTTAGGTTGGGGGGCCCCGCGTAAGTGGCGGGCGGCGGGGAGCAGAAGTGTCAGTCTCGGTCCTCGCCGTTCTCCTCCGCCTCCGGCTCCGCGCGAGCAGCTGCAGGAGCCCTCGGCCCGCGCAGCGCGGCGCAGCGGCAGCAACTGCTGCAATCGCTGCTGCAAGTTTGGCAATGTGGCTTCACTTTGTATATTCCCCCGCCCGGCGGCCCCCGCCCCGCCCGCGCTCCTCCTCCTCCACCTCCGCCTGCCTCCCTCCCGCGCGCCCGCCCGCTCGCTCGGGGCTGCTGGCGGCGGCAGCGGCTCGGCCGAGCTTCCTGCACCTCCAGCCGGGGAGCGGCCGCAGACACAACAGCCCCGGGAGCGGTGGCGGCGGCGGCCGCGGGGCGAGTGCTCCCGGGAGGCGGGGAGCTGTGGCCGGAGGGGCCCGGCGCGCCGGAGCCTGCGCCGCTGCCGGGGCTGCTGCTGCCCGGCTCGGAGGCGGCGGCGGTGGCGGCGGCGCTGGCCTCTAGCCGGCTCGCTCGCTCCCTCCGCGGCTCTTACACATGTGTTACTGACAGAGCAAAATCCCAACTACTCCCCGGCTCTGCCGCCGACGTCAGCGACCCTCAGCCACTGGGCGGCCGGATTGTTCAGGCGGAATAATAAAACCTGCCAATCCGGGCAAGGACAAAGGGATGACTGAAACGAGACTCCGGGGGCGGGGGAGAGAGCCAGGCGGAGGAGCGGGCCGAGGCTGGAGCGGGGAAGGGCCGGAATCAGGTGGGGAGAAGTCACCCGGGCGCGGCAAACCCTGCCGGGGCGGTCCCACGCGGCCCGGGAGGACGAGTCGAGGCACCGGGGACCCACTTGCCCTCCGTGCGCGCGAGGTATCCCCGGGACCCGCCCCAGTAGTCCCTCGGGGACAGCCAGTCCCTCGCGGAGACGAGCCCTTTAGGAAACTTACTTCACATCTGCCTTGGAAATGGGTCTCTGTTGGGGTAGGAAGGCTTTCCCGAGATCTCCGAGCTGTGGAGATCTGTGCTGTGTTTTTTGAGGTGTTTTTGTTTTTTAAATTCACCATGTTAGAGATTTATGAACCTTAGTGGAAGTTTAATTCACAAGGTAGAAACAGTCAGGAACTCAGTAGTTCTAAAACACTGCCTGTTTCCCATCAATCCATGTATAAACTAAGGGCCCATTAGGCATTTCATAGGTATTTATCAACGTTGGTAAAAAGATCACAGTCTACTTTCAAAGTTCAGGAAAACTTTAGGGAAAAAACCCTTGCCCCTTGTATCCACCCCACTGTAGAGGATGAGACGCCAAATTTCTCTTAGCCCTCAGAGTGATGGAAGTTATCGCAGTATTAGAAATCCCACAGCCTCTGGAGAGAAGAAAAGTTATTTCTAGTGTAAATCAAGTTTTGAGGAACGCTTTGAGGGTGGTAGTCTGAGTGTCTCATTCAGTTCAGCCTAGATGCTTAAATACCTAGTCCTTCAACTTTTATCTGCTCTGCCAAATAGGTTTAATAAATCTCCGATCTGAGGCTAATATTAGGTCTGATTATTATTAGTAAGTTCCAGAGAGATTTTTCTGGTGGAAATTATCATGAAAGTGCAAAGCCCTTCTGCTAAGTATCATTAAGTAAAACCAGTCTTGTGGGACAAGTTTTCATATTGTATTACACACAGCACTGCTAGATTGAGAAAAGGGACCTGCAGAAGAATCTAGCTACAGATAATGCAGATGTTCAACATCTATGGTTTTAGCGTCTGTTTGGGGGGATTTCTGTCTTTCAAACCATCAAAACTAAGTCTGCAAAAGAAACTATAGTCGTTGCCTACAACATCGAGCAGAGGACATTTTTAAATACCAGTTAGAACGCGCCTCTCTTTATATGTCTAGCACCTTGAAATGAAATGGCTTACTTGTATTGATTGGAACTTAAAATTTCATTTTTATGGTCAAATCACTTTGTGCATGTATGAAAAATATTTTTTAATCTTTAAAACTATAATAATAATTAAAATGTTCTGGATAGAAAACAGCTGCAGATGGGTGTGATTAAAGAAGGCCAACTTAAAAAAATGTAATGTTCCTTGAAGGTTGGTAAAGAAAACTCAATTAAACCAAACGATGAAAGGAACCCAGTAAACAATAATACATTTTAATCCCCTGGTTCAGCTTCAATTTGTTAATAATTTATAATAAAATGAGATGACACAAGATCTTAGTGGGCTGCAATTAAGTTCTGATTTGACCTGTGGAAGTAAATTTCCTGCTCTGGCCCTTCATTTTCTCATCCCCAAATGAAGGAATCAAGCCAGATCGTCTTTATCTTTCCTCTTTTTAAAAAAACATTATTTTCTACAGAACATTTAATACATAGGTCTGGAAGGAATTGTGGTGCTTTATTTCCCAAAGTACGTACACTAAAATGAAATCTTTATTTTAAAACGAAATGTTAGAAAACTAATCAAACATTAGATATCACGAAGTTATTATCCAAAGGGTCATAGTTTCTATGGAAGGAAAGGAAGAGAAAAGGATGGATAAAACTTTGAATACAGATCTCTAGGCTTGGAGGGGCCTAGGAGATGGTGTTTTCACTCTGACTGTGAGTGGAGTGAAGACTTTACACATGTCCCTGCAGATTGGAGTTAGAGGATGTTACCAAAGACCTTTATTTCCTGATATTGTGGTTATAGAAATACAAAAGCGATGATGGCTAACAGTCTCTATTTAGAGGGGTAGGAAGTAAATACATTCCCTGTAATCAAAAACCAGGTGTACTTTAACCAGAGCGCCACCTCTGGGTAGTCTTTATTTCTGCATTCCTTGCACTTAGCAGTCCTTTCTCATCCGAGTAGTATCAGTAGTAGGATTTTGGTCTGCAAGAGCCTGCTATTAATAGAATGGGGTAGCAATGTTAATCTTTTATTTTCACTGATGCTAAATTTACAAAAACTGTGTAAATACATGTTCATTACAGGTAAGGCAGTTCTTTATTCAAGTATTCTTCAAACTGATATAGAACAGTGCTCAAAATAATCCTGCTACTGCTGCTGCTAAGTTGCTTCTGTCGTGTCCGACTGTGTGCGACCCCATAAACGGCAGCCCACCAGGCCCCTCCGTCCATGGAATTTTCCAAGCAAGAGTACTGTAGTATATAGTAAAATTGCCTGAATTCAAAATAATAATGTTATAATATACCCAGCAGTTCAATAAACCTCTTTTGATGTCATAGACTCATTTAGCTACTCACCTTAAATGACAAATAAGAATACAGTGCTTTGGAAAAGAAAGAGAAACTCAAATTATTTCTTTTCTTACATTCTAATTAAATGTATTGATCTTAGATCAAGCCCACATTCTCCCCACTCACCCCAAAATGCTTTGTCCATACCTTCCCTTCTTGTCCTCTAAGTCTTCCAATCATAATCATTCTTTCGTTCTCCAGGTGACGGTTCTCTGAGAATATCCTGTAGACACCCAGAGGTTCTACACAGACCCACGTCACCTTCTGTGCCCCAAGAAAGGCCAGATTATTTGATGCTGATATGGCAACTTCCACATCAAAGTGCCCCAGCTCTTGCTCAAGAATAAACAAACATTTAAACCTTTTAAAGGCAATGTAAAATTGTTTTTGAAGGCAGTCTTTTTAGAAAGCCCCGCCTTTTTTTTAATCTGCCTACCTTTATTGCTCTCATCATAAAGATCCCTTGAAATCAAAAGATTCAGTCAAAGGGAATCTGAAAAGCTTGAGTCTGGGACGATTTCAAAGTATAAAAGGTGTGGCGAGAAGAAGAGGCAATGATAGTTACCGACAGATGTCATGAGGAAGAAAGAAGACAAATGGCATGTAGGTGGCTGCCAGTTTTCATGGTGGTGGTGTTGGCTAGGGAGTGGGAAGGTATTGCACAGTAGTAGAGACAGAGAGACTGCAGCATTTCAGTATAGGGATTCCTCTACATTGTGACACAAATGAATTTATCTATGAAACAGAAACAGGCTCACAGACATAGAGAACAGTGCTGTGGTTGCCAAGAGAGAGAGGATGGGGGGTTTGAAATTAGCAGATGCAAACTATTCCAGTTGAGCTACTTCAAATCCTGAAAGAGGATGCTGTGAAAGTGCTGCACTCAATATGCCAGCAAATTTGGGAAACTCAACAGTGGCCACAGGATTGGAAAAGGTCAGTTTTCATTCCAATCCCAAAGAAAGGCAATGCCAAAGAATACTCAAAGTACCACACAATTGCACTCATCTCACATGCTAGCAAAGTAATGCTCAAAATTCACCAAGCCAGGCTTCAACAGTACATGAACCGTGAACTTCCAGATGTTCAAGCTGGATTTTAGGAAAGGCAGAAGAACCAGAGATCAGATTGCCAACATCTGTTGGATCATCAAAAAAGCAAGAGAGTTCCAGAAAAACATCTGTTTCTGCTTTATTGACTGTGCCAAAGCCTTTGACTGTGTGGATCACAATAAACTGTGGAAAATTCTTCTAGAGATGGGAATACCAGACCACCTGACCTACTTCATGAAAAATCTGTATGCAGGTCAAGAAGAAACAGTTAGAACTGGACATGGAACAACAGACTGGTTCCAAATCAGGAAAGGAGTACATCAAGGCTGTATATTGTCACCCTGCTTATTTAACTTATATGCAGAGTACATCATGCAAAATGCCGGGCTGGATGAAGCACAAGCTGGAACCAAGATTGCTGGGAGAAATATCAATAACCTCAGATACGCAGATGACACCACCTTTATGGCAGAAAGCAAAGAAGAACTAAAGAGCCTCTTAATGCAAGTGAAAGAGGAGATTGAAAAAGTTGGGTTAAAACTCAACATTCAGAAAACGAAGATCATAGCATCTGGTCCCATCACTTCGTGGCAAATAGATGGGGAAACAATGGAAATAGTGAGAGACTTTATTTTAGGGGCTCCAAAATCACTGGAGATGGTGATTACAGCCAAGAAATTAAAAGACACTTGCTCCTTGGAAGAAACACTATGACCAACCTCAGTTCAGTTCAGTTGCTCAGTTGTGTCCGACTCTTTGCGACCCCATGGACTGCAGCACGCCAGGCTTCCCTGTCCCATCACCAACTCCCGGAGCTTACTCAAACTCATGTCCATCAAGTCAGTGATGCCATCTAAACATCTCATCCTCTGTTGTCCCCTTCTTCTCCTGCCTTCAACCAACCTAGACAGCATATTAAAAAGCAGAGACATTACTTTGCCAACAAAGGTCCACCTAGTCAAAGCTATGATTTTTCCAGTAGTCATGTATGGATGTGAGATTTGGACTACAAAGAAAGCTGAGCACCAAAGAATTGATGCTTTTTAACTGTGGTGCTGGAGAAGACTTGAGAGTCCCTTGGACTGCAAGGAGATCCAGCCCGTCAATCCTAAAGGGAATCAGTCCTGTATTAATTGGAAGGACTGATGCTGAAGCTGAAGTTCCAATACGTAGGCCACTTGATGCAAAGAACTGACTCATTGGAAAAGACCCTGATGCTCGGAAAGATTGAAGGCAGGAGGAGAAGGGGACGACAGAGGATGAGATGGCTGGATGGCATCACCGACTTGATGGGCCTGAGTTTGAGTGAACCCCGGGAGTTGGTGATGGACAGGGAAGCCTGGCGTACAGCAGTCCATGGGGTCACAAAGAGTCGGACACGACTGAGCGACTGAACTGAACTGAAACTATATTATGTATGGAATGGACAAACAAGAAGCTCCTATTGTATAGCATGGGGAACTAATATTCAATAGTGTGTGACAAACCATTATGGAAATGACTATGAGAATGTGTATGTATATGTATGATTGAATCACTTTGCTATACTACAAAAGTTAACACAACATTGTGAATCAACTAAATGTCAATAAAATAACCTTTTTAAAGAGAATAGGGATTCATAATGAATTCATCTAAAAGACTATACTTCAAAGAATTATATCTTGGTTTTAAATACTTTAAATTTACCGTTTTTTGTATTTCTCAAAATCACTTAAAAATATCTCACTAAATGTTTCATGTGGTAAAGTTGTTGCTGTTTTAAAGTCTTTTCTTTTTTAAGCAATCCATATGTCTCTATTTGGTAAATGTGCCACCAAATTTATGTTAATCAGTATTTAGGAAGTTGTCATAACCTCTCTTTTATAGGGTAACTTAAAAGCATAGTGAAAAAGTTAATTTTATTGAAATAAAACAATTGGAAGATCACTTAGGAAAAGGAAACAACATTAATACTGTTGTGACTAGAAATATAATTTATGATATAGATTTTGCTTTTAATTATTCTACTTGATTAGAACATTTAAAACTCCTTGAAACCATGGGAAAGATGGGGAAGGTGATGGGAAAAAAGAAGATACGACTGTGACACATTCTTTTGCCTGACATAACAAGGCCACTTTTATTACAGTGGCAAGAAATGACTCATTTTCTTCATACATGCTTATCAGGGTAGGAACAGGACTTACAAATCTCCCAATTCTGCCCTAGAACCACCATCAGCAAATCTTGAAGTATATTATATTTCATAGTGGTGATATTACAAGAAAATTATCTGGCCTATTCCTGCTAGCTTTCAGGACTGAATTCTGTCAATAATATTCAACTACCAGTGATATTCTGCATATATCACTGCAAATTAATTATCAGACTGTGTATGTGAGTATGTTATATGTTCATTAGGGTCTTCAAAATGGTCTATTGCACCCACAGGCAGTGCTTATTAAAGTTGAGTTCGATCTTACTGCAGATAAATTTAATCTTGTAATAGTTACAAAAGAGGATATGTAGATGGCTGGGCGATTTGTATATATATGTGAGGTAATTATTACTAACAATATATATTAAAATTATAAATCCAGTAGAAAATAGCAATTCTATTTAACATTACTGTTCCTCTCTAAGACGATGGAAATAAGCATTTATTGATAGAGAAACTAAAGCGTTAAAACATAATTCATTCCCCCTATGTCCCCATTAACTGTTCTTGGTACAAGAAAGGCTAGTAGTTCAGAAATTTCATATATACCAATCCACAACTTCCTTAGTTACTGTCACTTTTAATTATAGTATTGAAATAATTAAGCTTTCTCTCTATGTGGATTTGTAATAAAATGTAATATTTTAAAGTGTTATACTGGTCTCTATTTGCTCACTAAAAAAATTGATGAAAATATGATATTTATTCATCTAATTATAATGAATGACTCTGGTGGAATTAGGGGAGTTCAATCCATACCTGTCCATAGACTTGAAAAACACATATTTCTACTCTATACAGTGCCATAAATTTTTTAGAATAAAAAGAACAACCAGGTATGGATTTTTTTTAAATAATAAAATTGGATAACTCAATTGACTAAAATGTGTTCCCTCCATGCAGAGGTACACATTATAACGTCATCATTTATATTTCTCAACATAAATCAAATTTCATAATAAAATTGTTTTTGATGAATCACCACTTCTAGCTTCAAAACATTCTGACAGAGAAAGCAAATTTGTCGATTTCTCTGTATGATAAGAAATCACTGAAAATATATTTAAGACTTTTAGTCTAAGATGATCTTTTGCGGGGGCGGGGAGAGTTTCTTTTAAAAGGAAAATATTCAAGCCTTTTAAAATTTGGGAAAACAACTCAAGAATAAAATAGTCTTTCTTTCTAGCATTTTTTCAGAGCCATCTGTTGTGCTCTCTGACAGTAAGACCAGGAGAAGTCATTACAGAACAATACTCTGGAAACAGTTGGCTTCAAAGAAAGAATGAAAACTTAAACAACACTACCTTTGTACATGTTTGTTCTAATTAGTGGGGTAAAACATCCAAGCATTGTACCCAGATGTCGCTCTCTGTCCTTTTTTATCGCTTTTCTCCACTGAGATAACATTTAGCACTGCACTGAAATTTCTACTTACTGTTTGTGTCCAGTAGTAAATCCTGGCACATTATTAGAATATCTGCCTGTTATCAGCTCAGTCAGGGAATGAATTATTGACTATAACTCATTGCTAGGAAGACTACGTATGACACTCCAGTGAAGTTTTGATAATTTCTAGAAGTCATGGTAATTTATGGAAGGGGGTTTTGATTGATCTCCCACTACCTATTTCGCACCTATCAGTAAATAGGACATATATTGATGGTCTACTTGAACTACATTAACAATATGAGGAATTCACAACTTAAGCATTTTTTTTTACTACAATTTCTACTAAAACAGTAACTCAGTTTCTATGAATTTTCTTTTGTGTGGTTTACCCATGGAGTAGGGAAGCACAGATCTAGACTGTTGAATACGTAATATCACTTTTGTAATAATTATTTAGAAATATCCCTCATTAGCAGTTGTATCAGCCTCTGCCTTTTGGAAAGAAAACCTTGAGACTGTTGGAACAGATGAGAATGAAACAGAATATATACTGAAGGATTTTAAAGAATATCTTCAAGTGTTACAATACAGCTCATAGAATAAAGGATAACTTTTTAATTAACAGTAGGCAACTTATTATTTGAAAAAATATTTGTAATATGTTTTATATAAAATTACAGATACCAATTAATATGATATGACTGTCCCCATAAAGTCTATTTGTCAGAACACTAATAATCACTAACAATCACAACTTTTTTTAAAATATTTATTTACTTGGCTGCACTGGGGCATGTGGGATCTTAGTTCCAGAATCAGAGCTCAAATCTGTGTCCCCTGCATTGCAAGGTGACCACCAGGGAAGTCCCACAACTTTCTTTTAATATAGGTTTATTTTCATCCTGTTTTATTTTTCCTACGTTCTCCAAATTCAGTTATTTCTCAGAGTCTCAGAGTAAACTCTACTAGACAAATGTTTCCTTTATTTCTTTCCTGAGTTTCCATCATTGCAATTTCATTATTGCTTTATTTACTACAGTTGCTTCCTATAAAAATGACCAGTATTTTCAACTTCTACAATATACCATATAATAGAGCAAACAATATAAATAATAATTAATGGTTATTTCCTAAGTGACATTGAAAGCATATCTAGATTTCTAGAAATTTCAACTTACACCCAAATTGTATTTAGTAATCTGATACAAAAATAATGGTGTCTCTTTTGCCAGCACAGACACGATTGGGGGTGGGTAACTTGACTGAATACTTGGCTTAAAGAAAATAATTCTTTCTTCATTTTATCTTAATTTAGTAGCTTCTAGCAGTCATCTAAACAATCTTAAAATTAAAAGATAATGTTAATGGGAGAGACTGTTGTCACAGGATAATGGTTTCCTGCTGCTAGATTAATGCAGTGGCAATAATACTAGAGCATTTATTGAAAATAAAGGGAAAGACAAAGCCAGGAGATTTATTTTTAAAGCAGGTGTCATGGATCCTATGACACTGTTGCATTATAATTACTTTGTTTCAATGTTGCCAAATGGTTGAGGGAAAAGGATCCCTTTTCCTGAAGGATATGGGGGTGACAGAATGATACTGGCTGGTACCCCCATGACTGGAGAGTGCATTCTTTCTAACTAGAGCAGCAGATTTGTTGTGATTCTTCTAATCAGATGGTCCCTTCTAAAGGCTGTGCCATTTAAAGAAACAAACACCAAAAATGCACAAATTAAGTGTCATTAACAACAACAACGAAAAAAGTAGGCATCAACTTAACACTGTTATCAAACATTCTGGAAGTATTAATAGGCCTTCCCACATTGGTACCCCAAATACTTTGCTCTCCCATAAGCCATAGGGATGGCCTATACGACAAAATCTCTGTCCATGGATTTATCTTCTTTGAATACATATGATAACGTTGGACTAAGTAACAGACTTCTCCAGGTGGCATCTTCACAGGTATGCTGTGCTAGTCAGAATTGAAAGATGGTCCCCAAGATTCCCAGCCCCTGGTATACACAGCCTGTATAATCCCATCTGCTTGAGTGAGGGTGGGCCTGACTTAATAAGGTGAGCCCTTTCAAAAGAAGTCTAAAGGTCAGAGATGGAAGAAGTCAAAAAGATTCAAAGCTGAAAAAGATGTTCTCCCACTAGTCTGGAAGGACAAATTGCCATATGAGAGACATGATAGAGGGGCACATGGCAGGGACCTAAGGGTCACCTCTAGGACCTGAGAAGGGTCCCTAGTCAACTAGCAGAGAGTCAGGGACCTCAGTCCTTGAGCTGTAAGCACCTGAATGCTGCAACACCAGTGAACTTGAAAGAGTTCCTTGGGCCTCAGAGGAGATAGCAATCCTGGCTGACACCTTGATTTCAGCCTGGTAAGACTGAGCAGAGAGCCTGGATATGGCATGCCCATACTTCATACCTACAGAAACTCCAAGGTAATAAATGGATTCTGTTTTAAACAATTAGATTTATAGTAATTTGCTATGCAGCAATGGAAAACAAGTTCAAAAGATGTGTTGATGTTGTTCAGCCACTAAGTCACGTCCCACTCTTTACAACCCCATGGACTGCAGCACACCAGGCTTCTCTGTCCTCCACTGCCTCCTGGAATTTGCTCAAATTCATGTCCAATGAGTTGGTGATGCCATCCAACCATCTCATCCTCTGTTGTCCCCTTCTCCTCCTGCCCTCCAACTTTCCCAGCACCACGGTCTTTTCCAATGAGTCAGCTCTTTGCATCAGGTGGCCAAACTATTGGAGCTTCAGCTTCAGCATCAGTCCTTCCAATGAATATTCAGGGTTGATTTCCTTTAGGATTGACTGGTTTGATATTCTTGCAGTCCAAAGGACTCTCAAGAGTCTTCTCCAGCACCACAGTTCAAAAGCATCAATTCTTGGGCACTTAGCCTTCTTTATGGTCCAGCTCTCACATCCATACGTGACTACTGGAAAAACCATAGCTTTGACTGTACAAACCTTTGTAGGCAAAGTGATGTCTCTGATTTTAAATCTATTTTTAAAGTGCTTTTAAACTGCTTTTAGAGTGATGTCTAGGTTTGTCATAGCTTTTCTTCCAAGAAACAAGAATCCTTTAATTTCATGGCTACAGTTACCTTCTGCAGTGATTTTGGAGCCCAAGAAAATAAAATGTCACTGTTTCCACTTTTTCCCCGTCTATTTGTTGTGAAGTGATGGGACTGGACACCATGATCTTCGTTTTTTGAATGTTGAGTTTTAAGCCAGATTTTTCACTCTCCTCTTTTTCCTTCATCACGAGGCTCTTTAGTTCCTCTTCTCTTTCTGCCTTTAGGATGGTGTCATCTGCATATGTGAGGTTGTTGATATTTCTCCCTACAATCTTGATTTCAGCTTGTGCTTCATCCAGGCCAGCATTTCACATAATGAACTCTGTTTAGTCAAGGCTATGTTAGAATCCCTAAGGGAAGCTTCCTATTTACTGAGCTCTCGAAGGTCATATGCC
Source organism: Bos mutus (assembly GCF_027580195.1). NCBI lineage: Eukaryota > Metazoa > Chordata > Mammalia > Artiodactyla > Bovidae > Bos > Bos mutus. The sequence goes on from NC_091619.1 coordinate 54,578,167, forward strand.
TGCTTCCTTGAGGGGAGGAAGGAATGGTCTCAAACTTCCATAGTAAGGGTAAGCCCAGGAGGTTCCTTCCCGCCAAGAATCTTTAGAGTGGCAGAGAAGTAATACTCCAGGAGAAGAGACACTATACAGTAAAAAAAAAAAAAAAAGTGACAAATGTCAGTCAAATTTTGGTGATCATAGGGTGAATACTAGAATCATGTACAAGGGAAAAGAGAGAACCTATCAGACAAGTACATCCAAACATGGCATTAAAAAGAAAGTGTGTCAGGCCACCAGGTATGTCATACTGAGCCTGAGGAAGGGAATTCAGCAGCACTTGGAAGGTCATCTGAGCAAATTCTAGACACAATAATCCAACTGACTTTCTACATGCCCCACACTTGGGGAGTCACTCTATGTAGAGCAACCAGAATAAGATGGATATTTACCTCTTTGTCCCTAAAATTCACAGGCTTCCCAGGTGACTCAGTGGGAAAGAATCTACGGACCAATGCAGGAGACGCAGTTTCAACCCCTGGGTCAGGAAGATCTCCTGGAGGAGAAAATGGCAACCCACTCCAGTATTCTTGCCTAGGAAATCCAATGGACAGAGGACCCTGGTGGGCTACAGTCCATGAGGTCGCAAACATACCCTCATATCAATTTCTTACCTGTCATTGTATCAGAAGCACCATGCTTCTCACCTCTTAGGAAGACAGGTGTCCATGATAATTTTGGAAGGAGGGATAAGGCGGTATTAGCTGCAAGTGTCACAGTCATGGTGAACAAATGTTCAGGAGGACACTAGGAGAGTCAGCCTGGTAGAGACAGGACACTGTTGACTTTGTTTTTAATTTTGTCTGTATGAAAATTGTTCTGTCTTCTATTCATTTGTTCATTCAAAATACACTGACCAAGCACCTACTATGTGCCAAGAAGTATTCAGTGTTGTAGACACAGAGAGCATCAAAGAAAGCAAAGTAAATGCTGTCGTGGTATCTACAGATAATTGTACATTAGATGGTAGTATTAATACCTGCTCTGAGGAAGAATCACTTAAGATGGTGACTGCAGCCAAGAAATTAAAAGATACTTGCTCCTTGGAAGAAAAGCTATGACCAACCTAGACAGCATATTAAAAAGCAGAGACATTACTTTGCCAACAAAGGTCCATCTAGTCAAGGCTGTGGTTTTTCCAGTAGTCATGTATGGATGTGAGAGTTGGACTATAAAGAAAGCTGAGCACTGAAGGATTGATGCTTTTGAACTGTGGTGTTGGAGAAGACTCTTGAGAGTCCCTTGGACTGCAAGGAGATCCAACAAGTCCATCCTAAAGGAGATCAGTCCTGAGTGTTCACTGGAAGGACTGATGCTGAAACTGAAGTTCCAATACTTTGGCCACCAGATGTGAAGAATTAACTCATTGGAAAAGACCCTGAAGCTGGGAAAGATTGAAGGTGGGAGGAGAAGGGGACAACAGAGGATAAGATGGTTGGATAGCATCACCAACTCGATGGACATGATTTTGAGTAGGCTCCGGGAGTTGGTGATGGACAGGGAAGCCTGGCGTGCTGCAGTTCATGGGGTCGCAAAGAGTCGGACACAACTGAGCGACTGAACTGAACTGAAGAATGACAGGCAGCCGTCAGGCCCGGGTGGAATGGGTCTGGTGATGAATCACAGTTTCAAGCAGGTGAGTCACAGGAGGTCTCAATGATAATATTTGCACAGAAACCTATAGGAAGCAAAGGAGTCAGGACCCTGAGGGAACGGGAGTCCCAGGGAGAAGCAACTGCAGTGTAAATGCCCCGAGGAGATGTGTGCTGGGTCTGGTTTGGAAGAGGCAGGATGAGGCCAGGTGGCCTGGCTGTAGTAGGAGATGAGATCAGAGTTTAGATTGGGGCAGACTGGAGCTGATTGGGACAGCTCTCAGACTTGGGCTCCCACCTGGACTGGGAAGGGATTAGAGAGTTTTGAGCAGAAAAGAGATATGAGCTCATTTACATTTTAGAAAGTATAAACTACAAAGGTTTTAGGTAATAACAAAGAGGTCACCAGGTTCTTGCAGTAATCACGCAAGGGCTGATGGTGGCTTGAACCACAGTGATAGGAGAGGTGAGCTTAGAAGGAACAGATTTAAGATATATTTTGAGTATCTGAGGCAGATAAGACCATAGTTTCTATTTCAAAATTTACATCGATGAGTTCATGTGCCTTTGACAGCTCTTTTGTGCTTTTATGATTCATGATAGCTATAAATTCCCTTCTGCTTCTGAAAAGTTGGGCAGGACAACCCTCCCCCACCATCTCCCACCCAAAATGATTGCCCTTCCCTCCTGCTGAGTTTATGTCAGAAAAAGCCATAATCTTGTTTTCACTCAAATTTCTATTTTAAATCAGAGGGAGAAATAATAAACACTGAACCTCTCAACCTGTGCCAGACCCTGAGCTAGGTTCTTTCCAGGTAACAGACCATTTAATCCTGTTAACAACCGGATACAAGGTATCATTGCCTCCATTTTAAAACTGAAGAAATGCAAATCATGAAAGTTAAGCGATTGCTCCAGATCATTGTCAAAGTTGAGGTTCAAAACCTGGAATTACGCAGAGCTTAACAAGTTGAAGGAAGCTTCCGCAGTCCACTTGCATCTGCTAATAAATTAATATTTAGTTTTTAAACTGGTGGTTCTCAGCCAGAAATGATTTTGCCCCCTTGTAGACATTTGGCAATATCTGGAGACACTTTGAGTTGTCACAACTGGGAAGTGGGATTGCTATTGGCATGAGTTGGTGGCGGCCAGGGATACTGCTAAACATCCTACAAACCACAAGAAAAGACCCCTATAACAAAGGCTCATTCTGCCCAAAATGTCAATTGTGCCAATGAGGTTGAGAAACCCAGTGCTAAACCACTGCTAAATAATTAGATTGTCAGAGTACAAGTAACATCAGTTGTAAAACTGTTATTAATAATTTTTTCATTAAGATACTTAAAAATGAGGTTTCTGTAGTCAGAACAATTTCAGTGTTCATTGGGGTAAACTTTACAGTTATCCAGGGAAGTTTTACCCAGTATGTTCTACTGGCACAATGTTCAGTGCATGTAAGTTTTTGCGCTTATAAGAAAAAAATGTTAGATACCTGAAGTAAAAAGTTTAGGGGCTCCAAAGTGCAAAAGCAAAACTGCAAAAATAAAATTAAAAAATGTCCAAGTAAATGTCTACAAAGGAAACTGATTAACTTGAAACTTGTAGTAAAAACTTCTTGGGGGTCTGGACGGTTAACATCTGCCTAAGAAGGTGCGCCGGTTTTGCGCCCAGATAACCGAGTGGCGGGGAGGCGATAAGTCGCAGCATTGGCGCTCGCCAAACACCTCATCACTTGAGCTGCTCGGACCTGGGAAGAGCACAATACTCAGGCCCAACTGAGTCTGCGCCTCTGAGGACTATCCGAGTGCCTGAACCTGAGCGGCTTGGACCTGGGAGGTACATGCAACCCAGGGCCAGCCTTGGATTGTTCCCGGCGGAACAACCTAGAGCCCGAGCAGTGTGGGCAGGAGGCTACAGCGCAGTGAGCGGGGCAGACCCAGTGTGGCTGAGGCAGTGCGGCGCACGCCAGTGTTATTTGCTTGCAGCATCCCTCCTCCCTCCCCACAGCGACTGAACAAAGAGAAGAAATACAGTTCCACCCATCAGAACACTGACACAAGCTTCCCTAACCAGGAAACCTTGACAAGCCACCTGTACAAACCCACACACAGTGAGGAATAGCCACAATAAAGAGAACTCCACAAACTGCCAGAATACAGAAAGGACACCCCATACTCAGCAATTTAAACAAGATGAAGAGACAGAGGAATAGCCAGCAGATAAAGGAACAGGATAAATGCCCACCAAACCAAACAAAAAGAGGAAGAGATAGGAATCTACCTGATAAAGAATTCGAATAATGATAGTGAAATTGATCCAAAATCTAGAAATTAAAATGGAATCACAGATAAATAGCTTGGAGACAAGGATTGAGAAGATGCAAGAAAGGTTTAACAAGGACCTAGAAGAAATAAAAAAGAGTCAATATACAATGAATAATGCAATAAATGAAATTAAAAACACTCTGGAGGCAACAAATAGTAGAATAACAGAGGCAGAAGATAGGATTAGTGAATTAGAAGATAGAATGGTAGAAATAAATGAATCAGAGAGAATAAAAGAAAAACGAATTAAAAGAAATGAGGACAATCTCAGAGACCTCCAGGATAATATTAAACGCTACAACATTCGAATCATAGGGGTACCAGAAGAAGAAGACAAAAAGAAAGACCATGAGAAAATACTTGAGGAGATAATAGTTGAAAACTTCCCTAAACTGGGGAAGGAAATAATCACCCAAGTCCAAGAAACCCAGAGAATCCCAAACAGGATAAACCCAAGTGAAACACCCCAAGACACATATTACTCAAATTAACAAAGATCAAACACAAAGAACAAATATTAAAAGCAGCAAGGGAAAAACAACAAATAACACACAAGGGAATTTATAAGGATAACAGCTGATCTTTCAATAGAAACTCTTCAAGCCAGGAGGGAATGGCAAGACATACTTAAAATGATGAAAGAAAATAACCTACAGCCCAGATTATTGTACCCAGCAAGGATCTCATTCAAGTATGAAGGAGAAATCAAAAGCTTCTCAGATAAGCAAAAGCTGAGAGAATTCTGCACCACCAAACCAGCTCTACAACAAATACTAAAGGATATTCTCTAGACAGGAAACACAAAAATGGTGTATAAATTCGAACCCCAAACAATAAAGTAAATGGCAACGGGATCATACTTATCATTAATTACCTTAAACGTAAATGGGTTGAATGCCCCAACCAAAAGACAAAGACTGGCTGAATGGATACAAAAACAAGACCCTACATATGTTGTCTACAGGAGACCCACCTCAAAACAGGGGACACATACAGACTGAAAGTGAAGGGCTGGAAAAAGATTTTTCATGCAAATAGGGACCAAAAGAAAGCAGGAGTAGCAATACTCATATCAGATAAAATAGACTTTAAAACAAAGGCTGTGAAAAGAGACAAAGAAGGTCACTACATAATGATCAAAGGATCAATCCAAGAAGAAGATATAACAATTATAAATATATATGCACCCAACACGGGAGCACCGCAGTATGTAAGACAAATGCTAACAAGTATGAAAGGAGAAATTAACAATAACACAATAATAGTGGGAGACTTTAATACCCCACTCACACCTATGGATAGATCAACTAAACAGAAAATTAACAAGGAAACACAAACTTTAAACGATACAATAGACCAGTTAGACCTAATTGATATCTATAGGACATTTCATCCCAAAACAATGAATTTCACCTTTTTCTCAAGCGCACATGGAACCTTCTCCAGGATAGATCACATCCTGGGCCATAAAGCTAGCCTTGGTAAATTCAAAAAATAGAAATCATTCCAAGCATCTTTTCTGACCACAATGCAGTAAGATTAGATCTCAATTACAGGAGAAAAACTATTAAAAATTCCAACATATGGAGGCTGAACAACACCCTGCTGAATAACCAACAAATCACAGAAGAAATCAAAAAAAATCAAAATTTGCATAGAAACGAATGAAAATGAAAACACAACAACCCAAAACCTGTGGGACACAGTAAAAGCAGTCCTAAGGGGAAAGTTCATAGCAATACAGGCACACCTCAAGAAACAAGAAAAAGTCAAATAAATAACCTAACTCTACACCTCAAACAACTAGAAAAGGAAGAAATGAAGAACCCCAGGGTTAGTAGAAGGAAAGAAATCTTAAAAATTAGAGCAGAAATAAATGCAAAAGAAACAAAAGAGACCATAGCAAAAATCAACAAAGCCAAAAGCTGGTTCTTTGAAAGGATAAATAAAATTGACAAACCATTAGCCAGACTCATCAAGAAACAAAGGGAGAAAAATCAAATCAATAAAATTAGAAATGACAGTGGAGAGATCACAACAGACAATATAGAAATACAAAGGATCATAAGAGACTATTATCAACAATTATATGCCAATAAAATGGACAACGAGGAAGAAATGGACAAATTCTTAGAAAAGTACAACTTTCCAAAACTCGACCAGGAAGAAATAGAAAACCTTAACAGACCCATCACAAGCATGGAAATTGAAACTGTAATCAAAAATCTTCCAGCAAACAAAAGCCCAGGTCCAGACGGCTTCACAGCTGAATTCTACCAAAAATTTAGAGAAGAGCTAACACCTATCCTGCTCAAACTCTTCCAGAAAATTGCAGAGGAAGATAAACTTCCAAACTCATTCTATGAGGCCACCATCACCCTAATACCAAAACCTGACAAAGATGCCACAAAAAAAAGAAAACTATAGGCCAATATCACTGATGAACATAGATGCAAAAATCCTAAACAAAATTCTAGCAATCAGAATCCAACAACACATTAAAAGATCATACACTATGACCAAGTGGGCTTTATCCCAGGGATGCAAGGATTCTTCAATATCCGCAAATCAATCAACGTAATACACCACATTAACAAATTGAAAACAAAAACCATATGATTATCTCAATAGATGCAGAGAAAGCCTTTGACAAAATTCAACACCCATTTATGATAAAAACTCTCCAGAAAGCAGGAATAGAAGGAACATACCTCAACATAATAAAAGCTATATATGACAAACCCACAGCAAACATTATCCTTAATGGTGAAAAATTGAAAGCATTTCCTCTAAAGTCAGGAACAAAACAAGGGTGCCCACTTTCACCATTACTATTCAACATAGTTTTGGAAGTTTTGGCTACAGCAATCAGAGCAGAAAAAGAAATAAAAGGAATCAAATTGGAAAAGAAGAAGTAAAACTCTCACTATTTGCAGATGACATGATCCTCTACATAGAAAACCCTAAAGACTCCACCAGAAAATTACTAGAACTAATCAATGATTATAGTAAAGTTGCAGGATATAAAATCAACACACAGAAATCCCTTGCATTCCTATACACTAATAATGAGAAAACAGAAAGAGAAATTAAGGAAACAATTCCATTCACCATTGCAACGAAGAGAATAAAATACTTAGGAATATATTTACCTAAAGAAACTAAAGACCTATATATAGAAAACTATAAAACACTGGTGAAAGAAATCAAAGAGGACACTAATAGATGGAGAAATATACCATGTTCATGGATTGGAAGAATCAATATAGTGAAAATGAGTATACTACCCAAAGCAATTTATAGATTCAATGCAATCCCTATCAAGCTACCAACAGTATTCTTCACAGAGCTAGAACAAATAATTTCACAATTTGTATGGAAATACAAAAACCTCGAATAGCCAAAGCGATCTTGAGAAAGAAAAATGGAACTGGAGGAATCAACCTACCTGACTTCAGGCTCTACTACAAAGCCACAGTTATCAAGACAGTATGGTACTGGCACAAAGACAGAAATATAGATCAATGGAACAAAATAGAAAGCCCAGAGATAAATCCACGTACATATGGACACCTTATCTTTGACAAAGGAGGCAAGAATATACAGTGGATTAAAGACAATCTCTTTAACAAGTGGTGCTGGGAAATCTGGTCAACCACTTGTAAAAGAATGAAACTAGAACACTTTCTAACACCATATACAAAAATAAACTCAAAATGGATTAAAGATCTCAATATAAGACCAGAAACTATAAAACTCCTAGAGGAGAACATAGGCAAAACACTCTCTGACATACATCACAGCAGGATCCTCTATGACCCACCTCCCAGAATATTGGAAATAAAAGCAAAAATAAACAAATGGGACCTAATTAAACTTAAAAGCTTCTGCACATCAAAGGAAACTATTAGCAAGGTGAAAAGACAGCCTTCAGAATGGGAGAAAATAATAGCAAATGAAGCAAACGACAAACAACTAATCTCAAAAATATACAAGCAACTCCTACAGCTCAACTCCAGAAAAATAAATGACCCAATCAAAAAATGGGCCAAAGATCTAAATAGACATTTCTCCAAAGAAGACATACAGATGGCTAACAAACACTTGAAAAGATGTTCAACATCACTTTATCAGAGAAATGCAAATCAAAACCACTATGAGGTACCATTTCACACCAGTCAGAATGGCTGCGATCCAAAAGTCTACAAATAATAAATGCTGGAGAGGGTGTGAGAAAAGGGAACCCTCTTGCACTGTTGGTGGAATGCAAATTAGTACAGCCACTATGGAGAACAGTGTGGAGATTCCTTAAAAAACTGGAAATAGAACTGCCTTATGATCCAGCAATCCCACTGCTGGGCATACACACTGAGGAAACCAGAAGGGAAAGAGACACGTGTACCCCAATGTTCATCGCAGCACTGTTTATAATAGCTAGGACATGGAAGCAACCTAGATGTCCATCAGCAGATGAATGGATAGGAAAGCTGTGGTACATATACACAATGGAGTATTACTCAGCCATTAAAAAGAATACATTTGAATCAGTTCTAATGAGGTGGATGAAACTGGAGACTATTATACAGAGTGAAGTAAGCCAGAAGGAAAACATAAATACAGTATACTAACGCATGTATATGGAATTTAGAAAGATGGTAACGTTAACCCTGTGTACGAGACAGCAAAGGAGACACTGATGTATAGAACAGTCTTATGGACTCTGTGGGAGAGGGTGGGAAGATTTGGGAGAATGTCATTGAAACATGTGAAATGTCATGTATGAAACGAGATGCCAGTCCAGGTTCAGTGCACGATGCTGGATGCTTGGGGCTGGTGCGCTGGGAAGGCCCAGGGGATGGTATGGGGAGGTTGGGAGGGAGGAGGGTTCAGGATGGGGAGCATGTGATATTTTTTTTTAAAATAAAATTAAAAAAAAAAAAAAGAAGAAAAAAAAAAAAATAAAATAAAATAAAAAAAAAAAAAAAAAAAAAAAAGAAACTTGTAATTTAATTCACTTCTTATATGTTGTTCAGTTGCTAAGTTGTGTCTGACTCTTTGCAAGTCAGACTACAGCACACCAGGCTTCCCTGTCCTTCACTAGGCACAATCAAACTGTATTTATTGTGAGATGTATTTTATGTTTTTCAGGTAGATATTCTAAAAGTAAGGTTTTGTAGGCTCTGCAGTAGTACAATAATACCTCTGAAGCCACCCTTCTAGGGATTACTATCAGGAAAAGAGGCAAGACTGCACCTGAATGAAGTGAAGTGCTGAGTCATGCCAAGATTCAAAGAAACACATTTCAGGCAGCAGAAACACCATGGGAATGGGAATAAGCTTTTTTGTTGTGCAGTTGCTCAGTCACATCCGACTCTTTGTGACCCCACGGAATGCAGCACGCCAGGCTGCCCTGTCCTTCACTATCTCCCGGAGTTTGCTCAAACTCGTGTCCTTTGAGTTGGTGATGCCATCCAACCATCTCATCCTCTGTCATCCCCTTCTCCTCCTGCCTTCAATTTTTCCCAGCATCAGGGTCTTTTCTAGTGAATCAGTTCTTCACATCAGGTAGCCAAAATATTGGAGCTTCAGCTACAGCATCAGTCCTTCCAGTGAAAATTCAGGATTGATTTACTTTAGGATTGACTAGTTTGATCTCCTTGCTGTTCAAGAGACTCTCAAGAGTCTTCTCTAGCAGCACAGTTTAAAGGCATCAATTCTTCAGTGCTCAGCCTTGTTTATGGTCCAGTTCTCACATCCATACATGACTACTAGAAAAACCATAGCTTTGACTATACGGACCTTTGTCGGCAAAGTGACGTCTCTGCTTTTTAATGTGCCATCAAGGTTTGTCATAGCTGTTCTTCCAAGGAGCAAGCATCTTCTAATTTCATGGCTGAATGCTCCATGTAAACAGATGTTGCTAAAATGGAGTAATCGGGACAGACTGTTTAACAGTTAATGTTGGAGGGAAAGACAGAGCCATTCATTTTTTTTTCATTTTTTTTAAAAAGCTTACTATTGTTTTAAACAGTTTTGAAAAGTTACATTGCATATACAGACATTACAAAATAGTGCAGAGCCATTAAATTTTAATCTGAGCACAATGGGCAGCCATTGGAGAGTGTCAAGCAAGGTAATGTCATAATCAGATTTTTTTACCTTTAATTTTTAAAATTTTATTTATTTATTTATTTTACTTTTTGGCTGCACCAAAAGGCATCTGGGATCCTTATTCCCTGATGAGGGATCAAACCAGTCTGCCCCCTGCAGTGGAAATACAGAGTCTTAACCACTGGACTGCCAGGGAAGTCCCAGATGTTTTTGTTTTTTTTTTTTTAACTGGGGAAGAATTGATGAAAGAGATGTGTGGCAGAATTAGCTTCAAGCTTATCCCTTCAATTCTCTCCTTCTTAGAACTAGAACCCCAATTCAAGCTGCCTGTGTTGTTGCCTGGAATAAAAGACTGTATTTTCCAAACTTCCCTTGTAGCTCCTGTGTCTAAGTTGTAGCCAATAAAGAATATGTAAGGGAAAGTTAGGAAATGGTAACCCACTCCAGCATTCTTGCCTGAAAAACCCCATGGACGAGGGAGCCTGGAGGGCTACAATTCATGGGTCACAGTGAGTTGGACACGACTAAGTGTCTGAGCACAAGGGGAAACAGAGATAGGACTTCTAGCAAAGTGCTTAAAGAGCTGATTCATCTGAGAAGGACCCATTTTTTACCCTCCATATTTCTCCTTCCTTAGACCTAAAGTGTGGACCTAATGGCTTAAGCTTCACCATGAGATGACCTTGAGGATGAAATGGTATACCAGGATGAAGCCTCATACTGAGATGATGGAGCAGAGACATAAAAGCCCTGGTAAAAGATGGGTCTCTGGTGACACTGTGAAGTTGCCAAAACAACATTGGAATAGTTACTTCCAAACTTACATTAGAGAGAAATAGAGTTGGAACCAATTCTAACTGACATAGGAGGCAAAAGTGGAAGTCAAAGAATAGTGAAGAGATGACTGCAGAGAAAGAAGAAGTTGATGTGGTGAATGGGGGGAGTGATGAAAAATATAAGATTTCAGATATACTTTGGAGGTAGTGTTGAGAACATACATCATATGCTCAGCCTAGACCAATCATGATTAAATCTCTGAGCTGGAAGAAAGAAACACTTTCCCTGGAGTCAGCATATCTCAGTTCTGAAAAAAATCAGGAATTGATTAGCAGAGGAGTGGGTGAAGGGAAATAGCTGTTAGTTGAGTAATAAACAGTGTCTGCCATAATATTTCTTATTTTTACATAAAAATTCCAAAGCTGATCACAGTTACAGCTGATACTACATTTGGTACATGCAGTAACATGAACTGGTGCTCTTCTTGCTGCTGCCATTGATCTGCAAGGAATTGATTGTTAAGCATTTATGTATTTTTAATTGCAAAATAATCACTCCCATCTTCAAGAAGTTCAACATGACAAAGACTTCTAAAACTAAAGATGCTGCCAAGTGAAAAAACAATCAACTGCATGGGTTTATTTCCCTCTATAATACTAAAGCCACCTGCTTGTCAACCTCAGAAGAGTAAACACAGTTTACACATGTGTAAAAGCTAAAAAGTTATTACTGACCAACTTTTGAGGAAATGTGATGCTGGGGATTTAAAAACATACACAAGGGAATTCTTTATGTGAACCTTAAAATTCTGGGACCCTCAGCTTCTGCTTCTCCATCCTCATGTTTAAGGTCTCTCACTTGCATTTATAAAGTTCCTTAAACATTCTATTGTCATTTGGCTCCAAGAAGAAAGTGTAGTAGTGTTAGTCTCTCAGTCGTGTCCAACCCTTTGCAATCCCATGGACTATAGCCTGCCAGGTTCCTCTGCCCATGGGATTTTCCAGGCAGGAATACTGTAGTGGGTTTCCATTTCCTTCTAAAAGAAGAAAGTGAATTATAGAAATAAGCTTCTCTTACTTCTTCTCATTTTGCTGCCATATATGGCAATCAGTTCAGTTCAGTCGCTCAGTCGTGTCCGACTCTTTTCGACCCCATGAATCACAGCACACCAGGCCTCCTTGTCCACCACCAACTCCCAGAGTTTACCCAAACTCATGTGCATCAAGTCGGTGATGCCATCCAGCCATCTCATTCTCTGCCGTCCCCTTTTCCTCCTGCCCCTAACCCCTCCCAGCATTAGGGTCTTTTCCAATGAGTCAACTCTTCACATGAGGTGGCCAAAGTATTGGAGTTTCAGCCTCAGCATCAGTCCTGCCAATGAACACCCAGGACTGATCTCCTTTAGGATGGACTGGTTGGATCTCCTTGCAGTCCAAGGGACTCTCAAGAGTCTTCTCCAACACCACAGTTCAAAAGCATCAATTCTTCCGTGCTCAGTTTTCTTCACAGTCCAACTTACATCCATACATGACCACTGGAAAAACCATAGCCTTGACTAGACAGACCTTTGTTGGCAAAGTAATGTCTATGCTTTTGAATATGCTATCTAGGTTGGTCATAACATTCCTTCCAAGGAGTAAGCATCTTTTAATTTCATGGCTGCAATCACCATCTGCAGTGATTTTGGAGCCCCAAAACATAAAGTCTGACACTGTTTCCACTGTTTCCCCATCTATTTCCCATGAAGTGATGGGACCAGATGCCATGATCTTAGTTTTCTGAATGTTGAGCTTTAAGCCAACTTTTTGACTCTCCTCTTTCACTTTCCTCAAGAGGCTTTTTAGTTCCTATTCACTTTCTGCCATAAGGGTTGTGTCATCTGCATATCTGAAGTTATTGATATTTCTCCCGGCAATCTTGATTTCAGCTTGTGCTTCTTCCAGTCACTGCTTATTAAATGAGTGGGTGGTTGTTGGCAAGCAGGTTGTTGTTTACTTGCTAAATCGTGTCCAATTCTTTGAGATCCCATGAACTATAGCCCGTCAGGCTCCTCTGTCCATGGGATTTCCCAGGCAAGAACACTGGAGTGAGTTGTTATTTCCTTCCCAGGGGATCTTCCCGATTCAGGGATCAAACCTGTGTCTCCTGTGTTGGCAGACTGATTCTTTACCACTGAGCCACCAGGGACACCCAGTGGGAAGCAGGAGTTCTGCCTTATTCACAAAAATTGTGACCTTGTGGGAGTAGACTGGGCCATATCCTCATAATAACAAATTATACACATAATATATCTATTTTAGAGATGCTACTTAGCATCTCTTAAGAAAGTCTGAAGACACTAAAAGCTGCTGGAGCAAAATCAATAAGGAAATAATGACGGAGCGCCCACTATGTGAGATCCAAGCATGTCCTACTGTGCACAGCACTGAATAGGTTCTTCATAAGCAATAACTCAATGAATACAAAAGACTACAAAACATAGAGGTGTCTTGCCCTTGGGGTCTTTATAATCTACTCTGAGGAGAATGAATTAAGGGATAAGAAATATCTGAAAGTAGACAGAGAATTTCAGTACGCCATTTGTATAAGCTGAAAAATAAAGAAACAAGGAGACCCACCAGATGGCAGTGAATAAAGTGAAAATCCATCAAATTCCAACGTGAGAAGAGATTTTAGGGAACTGCTGGTACCATCCCCACATTTCAGAGTGAAGTCAGTGAGATGCACAGAAATACAGGATGCAATAGACCCCAAATTACTGGCAGAGACTACTCTGGTCCCCAGGTAGCATGCCCCCGTCCATCTACATCCCTTTCGGAGGCCAGAACATGCTGTTCTTTATTGACTTTTGGAAGTCACTGAGAGTGGTGACCTTGGAATAATTATCTCTTTAACTGGGAGACAGATGCTGCTATTTACCTTACCAACAAATCATTCACCATCATCCCCTTTCTCCTCTTTAGTGAAATTTTCAGTTTTGTTCAAACATCCAAGAACCAGGTGCTTTACAGGAGCCTGGGATCCTCCACAACCTCGGAGATAAATCATGGCTGGTCTAAGCCTAAGGCAGTCCATACTAGTGATTGGTTAGGAGTGGGCATGTGTTCCTGTTCTGGCCAATCAGATGGGAGAGGAGGTTAGCTATGGGTATTTCTAGGAAAACTTTTCTAGCTCTCTATTTAACAAGTGGTGGAAGAAATAAAGGCCTTTAGATTTTGTTAGGTAAGAATAAGATTCATGGACTTCAGTCACTTGTGACCATGAAAGGAGACACCAACACAGTGAGGCAGAGTGAATGGAAAGATAGTAAGAACCTGTGCTGAATGATAGTGGTGGTTGCCTGAGTTAAACCAGAAACGCCTATCTCAATTTTTTTTGTTGTGTGAGGAAAAAAGTACCCCTGTTGTTCTAACCACTTTGGTTTTCTGATCACTGCAGCCAAAAGCACCCTAATTATTACAAGAGTGGGACCAATCTTCAGAATTTCCATTAATCCTGAAGAAGTTTATTTTGTTTTCCGAAAACAACAACAAAGAGGGCTGTCTTTAGGATGGTGGTTCTGCAATTAGGCTTTTGCTGTCACAAAGCCTTTCTGGCATTCCACCACATACTATCTCTTAACACTCTTGTTTCCACACTATTATTTTTCATGTGGGATTTTGGACTGAGCCAAACCTTGCTTATACCATTAGGATTTAACATGCCTCAGGACTATTGGGTTTCTCCTATTTCTTACTGCCTGTTTCAGAAGGCTGGGGATACTGTGAAAAGAATTTAGACATTGAAAGAGGAAACAAATTCTCAATATCAGTCTTAAGAGTACTAATATCTATTTCCCACCAGATGGATGGAATTTCAGGGTCTGGTAACTTTGTGATGTATACATTTGAAATTTATAAAATGTTCCCTTTGTTTCATCTGTTTGAATGAGGGCAGTAATGATATTCCTTCACTGTATATAGTTATTAAGAGTCCTTTGCTTATGTTAAGGGGGCTTATGGAAGGTTTCAGCCAAACACAAAACCACTTATTAGGACAAATAGAGCTTTTAAAAGAATACTATACTCTCATGAATAAACTAGTTTCTGATTGGCTAGAGTTGCAGTTTAGCTTTTATCAGTAATTAACGGCAAGCCATGGAGCAAACTCGTTAGTTGACACCAATTACAATTGGTAATGAGTCCAAGAAAAAAGTTATTTATTTCTAAACTTTTGAAGCATAATTGTTGTGTAAATCAGATAGCGAGCAAATCTTTTCCATACGTGTAGGTTGGTAATTGAGAAATAAAATGGTTACCAAATGTACTCTTTGTCCAGTTTTGTTCTGCAGTCGATCTCTCTCGGGACTCTTTAAAGTGTAAGGAAAAGGTGATGTCAACAGCAACGTACTCTGGGCAAACGGAGCCAGGATTAATTAATAGAGATGAAAGGGAAACACTAGGCCTTTCTTAACCATTGCCTTGCAGTCCTTGCAGTTAGATACTTGCTGCTCCACAGATGACCAAACACTGCACTGAGGATGAGGCCAGGGGCTGGAGACTGCCTCTGTTCCAAAGCAAAATAAAATAGGAGAATGGAGAATGAGATTTGTCTCCATCTCATTTCCAGCATGTAGTCTTTAAACTGAGAAACTCTCAAGAGCTTTTCCCTTTGAAGTTTAATATGTAGAGTTTTACATCAATATAACATTTTAAATGTGTTAAACAAATTAGTCTCTGGTTACAAAAGTTTTGAGACATTTGCAAGTTGCTGTTTAACTAAATTTAATATGTGCCGGCAAAGTTGATGGTGCAGTTGTTCATTTAGAAGAATGCACATTTGGAATGATTAATAAATAAACCAGCCTCCCATTGCTTCAACCTCTGTGTTTATTTGAAGGCAATCTACTTTAAAAAGACATTAATATTCTTCAAATTATTATTAGAATAATTGCTTTTACTCCTCTCAGAACACACATTTTTTCTCATTTCCCTTCAGCATAGACAGCTTTTCACTCAGATATAAACTTCCCATTATTATTCCCCACCCCCCAAAAATGAAGAATAGGAATTATACACTTTTCACTAAGGAATAATTAATTTGTCTCAAGTATTAGAACAGAGAATTGTAGAGTGACTTTGAATGGTAGTCTCTGAGGAGTAGCATTGTTTGTTCTCTCCAGTCTTTAATGAGCTTTAGTAAATGGCCAGGAAAAATTACCTTCTTTCTGTAATATGAGAGAGGCAAAGAATGAAGGAAGCTATAGAATCCCTAAGAGAAAAGGGAACACACACACACACACACACACACACCTCCTTCACAATAGTATTCAAGTTGGTGTGGAGGACACAGTTCTCTCCTTTAGACTTATTTGAGGACAAGAGATCTGGTTACTAAGTGCATTAAAACAGAAGCATGTCCCTAATTTGTATTGATTATTTTTATCGCTACCACTGTTGAATCTGCTGAGGAAACCATCATCCTGTAATTCCATGGGGTTGGATATTTGTTACACCTACCATGTTAAATTTCTTTTCCCTTTAATGACTGGAAGAGAATTAGAACTGGAGCCTTAACAGAAATTAGTGGTAAAGGACCTGCCCCTCCCGCATAGATCACTCAACCCCTTGAAAAGAGCCCTCAGATTGTAATGTTCCTACCCTGAAGGAGACTCCCCCAACCGAATGACTTTTGCAAAGAGCCGAATCGTTTTCCCCGTGTTGCCAGAGAGTCCTGGGCTTGTGCATGGAGCTGCTTGGCCTTGTCTTTGAAAAATGGATCTTTTCAGTCCTAAAGTTTCTCACATCAACGGGAGATATTGCGCATTTAGAGGAGGCCTAGAAAGTGGATTACCCAAAGCCAAAGAGAGTTAAGTTCTTTCTTCCATCCCCTCAGTCTTGCACTAGGGCTTCTAGGGACCATGAGGTAGCATCCTCCGCTTTCTTTGCCTGAGTTCTGAACCAACTGAGAAATAACACACAGGGACAAGGCAGAAAAAGGTCCGAATATCACTCTCAGATTGATGAAGCCAGTATGTGCACATGTGGCTTTTATCTGTGGGCAAGTAAGCGGGTAAATAGCATGACTAACCTCACTTTCCAGTGTGTGTCCAGCAATGCCAGGCTCTGCAACCCCACTGAATGCAGGGCAGGGAGCGGGACAAAGACTGACGTGGGGGGCTTGCTCCCAAGAGCATGTGGCAGGCATGTCAGAGCTCTCCTTCCTCTTTCTTCCTCTTAACATCTCACATTCCCCTTGTCCAGCACTGAAAGGTAGAGGTGGGGCTCCTTCCAGCCCTGTCCTTCCCTGAGCTCCCTGGATCATGTTTGTTTTCCATTCTTCATCAATAGTTCCAGAGCCTAAGCTTTTTCTAGCAGGACCCTAACTCTCATGTTGACGAGATGGTTCCCACTAAAGCTGAAATGCCTGATAGAAGCTTAATATATTACATGCTGTCAACGAGGGAGAGAAAAATGACCATGGGTTTTGGAGCCAAAGAAACCTGTGTGAATTTCAGTTGTACTTTTTGCTAATTTTGCATCCTTGAGCAATTCCCTTAACCTCTTAGCCCCTCAAGGTCCTCCTCTATAAAATGAGGGCATGCCAAAAGACTCTGCAGGTCACAGTGTGGACACAAGTTTGTCCAGTTTGGTACTGGCACATTTAAAGTGTTGTAGGAGAAGGCAGTGGCACCCCGCTCCAGTATTCTTGCCTGGGAAATCCCATGGACGGAGGAGCCTGGTGGGCTGCAGTCCATGGGGTTGCAAAGAGTTGGACACGACTGAGCGACTTCACTTTCACTTTTCACTTTCATGCACTGGAGAAGGAAATGGCAACCCACTCCAGCGTTCTTGCCTGGAGAATCCCAGAGACGGGAGCCTGGTGGGCTGCCATCTATGGGGTCGCACAGAGTTGGACACGACTGAAGTGACTTAGCAGCAGCAGCAGCAGCAGTACTCCAGTACTATACACTTTAGCAGTGGTGGGAACAAACACTGCTCCTCCTCAGAGACTACCATACTTAACCTTCAGTAAATGTGCCCATCCTTCTGCTTATATTCAGATGTAAGGAGGTAGTACCATAGTAACAATAGTTTCTGATTATATAATGCTTAGAGTTTACAGTTGTTTTATTTAAAATATTGCAAGAGGCCTATAAAGCTTGCATAATTCTCATAAAACGTCTCCTAAGACAGCAATTATCTGTTTTGCAGGTGAGGAAACTGAAACTCATAGAATACCAGTGACTTGCACAAGGTCATTTAGCTGGAAATGGATAGAATTCCAGTGTGAATGAGAGTTCTGTCTCCAAATCCTATGTTCTCTCTATTTATCTGCTTAGTTACTAAGAGTCGGTTTTCTGACTGTGAAAAACTAGAGACAGGATCACTTAAATCAGAGGAGGCACACTGGCAGGAACTGAATCCCACTACCAGATGTCTTTTGTTTAGCTGACAGTTTCTTAAAAATTTGAATTTTTTGCTAACATTTAAAAACCAAGTTATTACTTGTAAATATCTGGCTTTACATTTTCTCTTACAAACCGCAAGGACTATAGCCTACAGACCAGCAAGGCGCCCCACCTACTGATTCCGGGTGACCTTGAGAAAGAGACTTCTTTGCCCACCGGTGTGTAAAATGAGTATAGTGACAATACCTACCTCAGAGGGTGGTAGAGAATTAAATAGAACATTTAAAATGTTTAGAACAGTCCCTGGCAGGCAGGTAGATCCCAATCAACTTTAGAGTTGATTTTTCTTCTATTTCCTACTGTCTGTCAGCAAAATGGAGGCTGGGGATTTTCTTGGAAACCTGCAAACTGCTCTTCTATTTGAAGAAGTACAAGATGGAAGTGTTGTTTTAGTCTGACATACAAAGCCAAAGTTGGTTCTTACGCAGAAAGTACAGCTTAACCCGGCATTAATGCCTGAGCCATTCCAGCTGAGGTTCTGAAGAAAAGATTCGTCATGTCTCACATTTATGATATTTAAAGCAAACAAGGGGAAAAGCTAACTCTTGAGCTGGCATTTTATGTAGCTTTACTAGAAGCAAGGAACAAAGAAAGAAATGAAGGGAAGGTGGAAGAACTGTGCACGATTTTGTTTAACCTGAAGAAAGAAGGAAGGGAGGAAGGAAAGAAGAGACAGGAGAGAAGGGGAGGGGATGGGGGGGAGGGGAGGAGAAGAGAAGAGAAAAGGCAAGGGACAGGCAGAGAAGGTTGCCCTGAATATCAGGGAAGGTGACTTCGCATGCTGCCAGAACACTGTAAATGTGCCAGTGTCCTCTGGTAGCAACTTCTATTTTGCTTTGTTTTGTTTTCAGAAACTTCAAAGTTTCTCCAGGCTTCATCCTCAATTAAAACAAATGTCAGTAACATGCTTGAAGAAAATTTGTTTAGAGATGTGTATACGGTTGAAAATTGCACATTACACATGCCCCATGCATGATTTTCCACTAAATTTTTAACGATGAGCGGAGGTACATGGTTCCAGATAGACGAGTGAATCTGAATGTATATATCTGGTGCTTTGCACGCTGACATAAACACAGCTGCTTTTATACATTTGAGAACATTTGTGTTTATTTGAATGTGTGATGGGGAGGTCATCAAAATGAACGCACTCATTGTGTTTATTTGAATCTCACATCGCTCATAAGAATACATGCCGTGTTTGAACATGCAGTCAAACACCAGCTTCTCTAAAAGGCAAATCAAACCCCAAAAGGCAATTCAGTGCAAAACCCCATTAATGCCGCATTAGAGTTGAAATTCCATTCACATGAAAGCAGGAGAATTTGCAGTTAAAGGTTTTCAACAGCAAACTGAGTTCTACTTGCTGGCGAGGAAGATAAAAAGTATTTTCATTACTTTATCACAGTACATATAATTTGTATTTAGTAATACCAAAAAAGGAAGTAAGGAAGGGAAGAAGGGAGGAAGGGAGGAAGAAAGAAAAGAGACCAAACCCTAGCACTGAAGAATCAGAAATGTTGCAGATCACTAAGTACCAATATGCTATTATAACATCATTACATAGAACACAGAAGCCTTGTTGCTTTGTATTTGGGGACTGGCTGGGTGAGTGAACTTAGGCTCCTCTCTCAGCAGGACTTGAGGTTGAGGATTTGGGTGATAGTGATGGTGATGCTTTGAATGCACACTTCAGTCTCTCCTTGTAGACACAAGGATGTTCTACTGCCCTTAAAAAAAAATAAAAGGCAGATAGCTACAGATGTGGTCCATGAACACAGGCACACTTGCTTCAGACCTTAAACAGAGGAGATTGTCAAACACCACCATTCACGACACAGTGTTGGCACACTTCCAGAGGAAGAACAGCAGTAAAATTCAGCCCTGATACTTTGAAGCAATGCAGCCTGTAACCTGTGCCCTACACTCAACTGTTAACTCTAGTTACAGGTAAAGCCCCCTCTGTCATGGCACGCTAGCTTTTTAAATCCTTCATCCTCCATATGCCACAATTTAGAGTATTCAGCTTGTCATAAACCGAGGCATCTGCCGTCAGAACCTTCAGTTTTAACTTCACATGGCTCGTTACCTGTGGTCTTCTTTGGAAAAAAAAAATATGAAAAGCAAATAAATAAACAGAAGGGAGGAAAGGAGCGCGCAAAGCAGCAAGATGAGGTTCCTCTGGAAATTAAATAGCAGATGCAGGCAATTGAACAACAACAAGAAAAAGTGTGTGTTTCTGTTTGGCTTATGAGAGCTGACAAGATTACAGCCGATGGTGGTTTGGCTGGGGAGTAGGAATTTTATTGTACGGTATTAATTAAAGCTGGAGAGAGTGGGGTACCCAGAGGAGGAGGTGAGCTCGTGTTTCCATAGAGCCACAGAACACTAGGGTTTGGCCACCAGGCAAGACTTCAAATATGGGAAAAACTTTCAAAATAAAAGACATTTTTAAAAAATCCTTAAAGGCCCATGTTGTTGTCACAACAGAACATGCTTAGACTAACATAATGTCTCTGCTGATTCTCCTTAGAACAATTACGAAATTCCAAACGGATTAACTCTTTAAATTAGATAAGATCAGATTGATTGAGACCAGAAGCAACATCTCTTTCTCTTTTCCATGGTCACTGACTATAGCTGTGTCTTTATTTTTCTAGCAGGATGCATTTTTGTCTACCTAAAATATTATTACTACCTCACAGTTTGTTACACCATTACTTTTAACACTTTCTGAGAAATGTTTCAGAAATGACAGATGGAAGAGAGGAGAGGAGTTGTTTTAAATCAAGCAATTTTCTGAGTTTTATGTGGAAAACAAGAGAGACCATCTCAAACCTCCCCTTTGATGAGGCCCCAAATATGCAAAGGGCTCAAACCCCATATAGACAAAAGGATTTTTTTCCTGACTTTGGAATGATATCTTGTTACACTAATGACTCTTGACAGCTATCATAAGACCCTTCATTTACAATCTTCAGAACTAAAGAACTAGACTCTGCCATTTTAAACCTCAGTATCTCCCAATCAGAAACACCTAAAAGTTTGCTTCTCAGGAAGAGACATGGACCAAGACAAGAGAAAACAGAACCTGCTTACATGAAAAGGGAAGTTTAAAAACTGTATATTTGGTATGATCTCATTTTCATTTTGAAAAATTTAGCATCACTGTGTGTGGTTATCAGAAAGGACATACACCAAAGTGTTAATGGGGGATTCTTCTTTTCATTAGCTATATTTAGTACTTTATAACATGAAGAATATTTTAAAAATACTTTTAAATTGTGGAGATTTTCAAAGTCAGCGACACAATACTATTCAGTTCTACTTCTGAAAATAATTCAACCAAGGATACAGTTCACTGATCCTAAAGGTTCTTTAACAGCATATAGAATAAATCTCTTTGAGATCCATACCGTTTTAATTCCTATTTCACAGACAGGACAAATGAGACTCTCAGTGGGAACCCCCTCAGGGCCTCATGATAGGAAATGAAGGAGGCTGTGTTTGAGCCGGGTCCTCTGTCTGCAGACATCACGCCCTCTCCTCTATTTAGAGCAGGACAGACCTGACATTCTATCATTTGTTTAAGCTGCATTCGTCTTTCCAACAGCCCAGCAAGGAAGATGTTACTACTAGCCTTCATGTTAAGCACAAGGAAACAGAAGCTCAGAGAGAGGGATTGACCAAGGTCTTGTGGCTGGAATTTGGCCAACTGGACTTGTCCAGAGCTCTGATTTGGGGGATAGAGTTCATCCTTATGCCCAAATGAGGTGACACATGCAACTTACCCAGAATGTGTCCCATTTGGCCACTGACTGGAGGATCAAGACAATATGGGACTAGCCTCTACCCTACACCTATACTCTTGAATGGGAATGCCTAGATGAGAATTCTGCTTTCACCAGTTATGAACAGGGTGAACTTGGGCAAGCAATTTATACATTCTTTGCCTCAGTTTCTGCATTTATAAAATGGGAATAATAATAGGTCTGTGATCCAGGATTCTTTTGAGGATTAAATGGGTTCAGTTCAGTTCAGTTCAGTGACTCAGTCGTGTCCAACTCTTTGTGACCCCATGAATCACAGCACGCCAGGCCTCCCTGTCCATCACCATCTCCGGGAGTTCACTCAGACTCACATCCATCGAGTCAGTGATGCCATCCAGCCATCTCATCCTCTGTTTACCCCTTCTCCTCCTGCCCCCAACCCCTCCCAGCGTCAGAGTCTTTTCCAATGAGTCAACTCTTCACATGAGGTGGCCAAAGTACTGGAGTTTCAGCTTTAGCATCATTCCCTCCAAAGAAATCCCAGGGCTGATCTCCTTTAGAATGGACTGGTTGGATCTCCTTGCAGTCCAAGGGACTCTCAAGAGTCTTCTCCAACACCACAGTTCAAAAGCATCAATTCTTCAGCACTCAGCCTTCTTCACAGTCCAACTCTCACATCCATACGTGACCACAGGAAAAACCATAGCCTTGACTAGATGGACCTTTGTTGGCAAAGTAATGTCTCTGCTTTTAAATATGCTATGTAGTTGGACATAACTTTCCTTCCAAGGAGTAAGCGTCTTTTAATTTCATGGCTGCAGTCACCATCTGCAGTGATTTTGGAGCCCAAGAAAATAAAGTCTGACACTGTTTCCACTGTTTCCCCATCTATTTCCCATGAAGTGATGGGACCAAATGCCATGATCTTCGTTTTCTGAATGTTGAGCTTTAAGCCAACTTTTTCACTCTCCACTTTCACTTTCATCAAGAGGCTTTTGAGTTCCTCTTCACTTTCTGCTATAAGGGTGGTGTCATCTGCATATCTGAGGTTATTGATATTTCTCCCGGGAATCTTGATTCCAGCTTGTGCTTCTTCCAGCCCAGCGTTTCTCATGATGTACTCTGCATATAAGTTAAACAAGCAGGGTGATAATATACAGCCTTGATGTACTCCTTTTCCTATTTGGAACCAGTCTGTTGTTCCATGTCCAGTTCTAACTGTTGCTTCCTGACCTGCATACAGATTTCTCAAGAAGCAGATCAGGTGTTCTGGTATTCCCATCTCTTTCAGAATTTCCCACAGTTTATTGTGATCCACACAGTCAAAGGCTTTGGCATAGTCAATAAAGCAGAAATAGATGTTTTTCTGGAACTGTCTTGCTTTTTCAATGATCCAGCGGATGTTGGCAATTTGATCTCTGGTTCCTCTGCCTTTTATAAAACCAGCTTGAACATCTGGAAGTTCACAGTTCACGTACTGCTGAAGCCTGGCTTGGAGAATTTTGAGCATTACTTTACTAGCATGTGAGATGAGTACAATTGTGTGGCAGTTTTTGAGCATTCTTTGGCATTGCCTTTCTTTGGGATTGGAATGAAAACTGACCTTTTCCAGTGCTGTGGCCACTGCTGAGTTTTCCAAATTTGCTGGCATATTGAGTGTAGCACTTTCACAGCATCATCTTTCAGGATTTGAAAGAGCTCAACTGGAATTCCATCACCTCCACTAGCTTTGTTTGTAGTGATGCTTTCTAAGGCCCACTTGACTTCACATTTGAGGATGTCTAGCTCTAGATGAGTGGGTTAATATACATTAAACACTTAAAATAGTTCCTGACCCCTGGTAAATATTGCATGATGTGACTATTATAAGAAGGCAACCTGTGTCACTCACCTTACATAAAAAGAGTTTGTTAATAAATAAAAATACAAACGTTATTAAATTATTGCTTTTTACTGTGGTCAATCAAAGGTTCTGAAGTTGAGGTTCACTCTCTGTTAGAGAGACTACGTTATTAAACAGGTGTTAAAAACAGAGTCATTGGAGACAGTCCGCTGAGTTAATTAGAAGGATTCAAAGAGAATTTTAAAGGGAATAATTTTCTCACTAGATGAAGCAATCTACCTTGATTCCTGTCTCCAAGAACTGCCCCAACTCTCCCTAAATATACCCTCCCAACCTTAAGACACACTGATAAACTGTACTGGGTAATATGAAAGCTGGACTAACAGAACAATGTGTGGCCTGTCCAAGAATGGGGATACAAAGTCCGCTAGCCAAATATAGGATACTGGGTCTCATCCTTCTGGTTTCAAAAGGTTAAAAAATTCAGGAGTTTGGCTAAAATCATGTGCTCCCCAGCAGTGTGGCAACCCTCTCTCTCTCCCTCACTTTCTCCTTCTCCTTAAATGCTCTCTCTGCTTCCCACAGGGCTTCCAGGCCCAGGGCTAATGCCCAAGACAAGGTGAGCTGGCTCCCTGCCCCACGCTGGGAACAAGCTCACTTTGTCTCTCTGGTCCCCCTGGTTTTGCCCCCTGTGCAATGGATCGACCTGGTAGCATTCAAATAGTAGTTTCCCAAGCAGGACCCCGGGTGCTGAGGGGGGAAGGGGAAGACCCCTGGCCCTCTATAGTTGGAGGGCAGACTCCTAGCCCTCTATAGTCTGGGGGCAGGTAGGAGGGCCCAGTCTTCCATGTGGTCCAGGCCAGCATTCCAGATTCCTCAGACTGCTTTAGAGGCCGTAATGCTGGCTCCTAATAAAGTATAAGTTCCCATTCCATTTGCTCTTTTCCCTCAGTCTCCCTCTCTCCTTGGAGTGAGACTGAATGGCAGACCAGGAAGAATTCCTGGGTCCTTGAATTTAACATCATATTATACCATCCCACTTTCATCCCAACTTTAGACTATGACCTACTGGCACTTTCTGGAGGCCATGGCTAGCCCAAAGACTTGTTTCTGACCATGGGCACACCAGGCTGGCCACAGGGTGCTGGAGGAGACCCTGGTGGCGGCCATGATCTGGGGGTGGCTGTGTTACAGAGTATGAGGTTGGTGGAAGGCTTCCTGAGGAAGCACTTCTGGTAGATTTTCTGTGTCTGTCACCCACCCTGTGACACAACTGGGAGGTTAATGAAAGCTGGGACAGGGCACAGTCTGGAAGATGAATCCTGGGCCCAGGCATGGGCCCCACTGGTATCTGTCAGCATTAGAGTTGCCTCTTTGAATGTCTGTGTCAGCGATGGGAAACCCAGTTCCTTTTTTTTTTTTTAAGTTTACAGAATTATCTTTTCTATTCAAAATGAATACAGCTTTATTGAGTTCCACGGAAACGACAGCTTTACAATCCAGATTATGTGCTAAGAATGTCAATAAAAGTATTGGCAGTGCGTTTAGTGCACACATCTGCATGTGTTTGAGGACAATGTGTCTCTGTTGATATAAAACATGTTCATACCTTCCCATTGTCCTTGGGCTGAGCCCTGAGCCCGTGTCCTGTCTTCCTCTCCAGCCTCTTCTCCACTCTGCTCCTCTCCCCTAGATCAGCATCAGGGCTGAATCCGAGATCAGTTCATTCCCTTTGGAGCAGCAGCCAGGGGCCCCCTCTCCATTTCCTGGTGTGCACAGGGCCAGGTTCTCCAACTTAGGCCTCCTGTCCCAAGGTGGACACTCCCCCTTTGCTTGATTGGGCAGGCGAGGGAGTCCTACAGCCGAAAGAGGCCCAGCTGTGGCTGGTTTTCTAGAAGAATGTGCAGCCAGGGGGACATACCTTCTGAGGGCCTTTCTACCACCCCTGTCAGTGGTGATTCAGCAAAGGGCCCTGCTCTGTGTGTTCCCTCAAGTCTCTTTGATCCCTCAAGGCAGCAGTGAGCCCCAGGCTCTGGAAAGACAGGATGGCTGAGCTGCTTGAGAGAAGCCTTTGCACCCGGGGGATCGGCTGGCTGCTCACACCTGGCGCTGTGCCCTGGGCTGTCCTCTTTCACTCCCAGGCCGGCAGGAAGGCAAGAGCTGTCACCTGACAGACTGCCCGAGTTTACAATCCCAGAGACCTCTCTCCAAGATAAGACACCCCAAACCCTCCCTCCCAGGAAGTACAGCCCAGTCAGCGACCCCAGGTTGCCATCTAGGTTCTATTAAAAAAAACAGGCAGGTCCTGGCCCAAAGTCTGTCCCCCACCCCCACCCCCACAACCTTTTCTTTATCCAAACTGGACTTGGGTACCATGAGAAACTCATCTCTGAAAGTCTGAAAATCTAATTTGTGTTCCTCTTGTTAAATGATGGTAACTTAGAACCACTGAATTGGAACTCATTAATGGGGCAGCATTAAGGAGTCACTGCCGCATTCGAAATCCATTTCTAGGGGGAGTCTAAGGACTCTCTCATGGGGTCATTGAAGTCACTACCTTTAGAAAACAAAGTCTTCTATACAATACCTCCAGGTTCCTGCCTGCTTTCTTTCAGGTGTTTAACAGAGGATTATATAAGCTCCAATAACTCAATTAATTAAGAGTAAAATGAAGATGGTAATTCATATTTCTTTGGTCAGTAAAAATTTTAACATTCTCCTAACCCTTTTCAATCTCTTTGTGAATGCTAATAGAAAAATCCTTTGAAAATGGTATTTTGTTAGCAGGGGATATGCCGACCACTCTACAGTGTCTTCCCACAGATCACTGCTCACATCATTCAGATGTTGAAAATTTTAAATGAAATCAATATCAGCCTATTCACGTCAACAGCACTATCCCCCTCCATGTAAAACTATATAGAGAAATTGCAACCCAAGCGACTTACCCAGCTCTCTTTTCATTACAAGTCGCCAATTAAATTATTTCTACAATATTATGTCTGTCCACAGAATGTTATGCAATAATCGGGCACATTACTTCAGTACGAAGAATCCTGGGAAATAAATGAGGGTGGGCAGGAGAGCTTAAGAGATCTAGTAAATTGGGAAGGCATTTACAATAAGTCCAGTCATAATTACACCCAACGTGATGCTTTTATTATCTCTTAAGAAACAGCAACATCTTCATCCTTGTGTTTCCGAATTATTCCCTACTCTAGGAGGGAACATTCCCAGAGAGGTTTCTTGTGAAAGTAGACAATGAAGATTTGGAGGAACTTTGGAGCTAGAGCTTGAGGATCAAGACTGTCTCTTTATTTATTTATTTTACTTACTTCCTTTTAGTTGCACTGGGTCTTCATTGCTGCACACAGCCTTTCTCTAGCTGCAGTGACCAGAGGTGTGGGCATCTCATTGTAGTGGCTTCTCTCGTGGAGCATGGCCTCTATGTGCACAGGCTTCGGGTGTTGCAGCATGTGGGCTCAGTAGTTGCAAGTCACAAGCTCTAGAACACAATAAAATGTGGAAAACTCAGCAGTGGCCACAGCACTGGAAAAGGTCAGTTTTCATTCCAATCCCAAAGAAAGGCAATGCCAAAGAATGCTCAAGCTACCGCACAAGTGCACTCATCTCACACGCTAGTAAACTAATGCTCAAAATTCTCCAAGCCAGGCTTCAGCAATATGTGAACTGTGAACTTCCAGATGTTCAAGCTGGTTTTAGAAAAGGCAGAGGAACCAGAGATCAAATTGCCAACATCCGCTGGATCATCGAAAAAGCAAGAGAATTCCAGAAAAACATCTATTTCTGCTTTATTGACTATGCCAAAGCCTTTGACTGTGTGGATCACAATAAACTGTGGAAAATTCTGAAAGAGATTGGAATACCAGACCACCTGACCTGCCTTTTGAGAAATCTGTATGCAGGTCAGGAAGCAACAGTTAGAACTGGACATGGAACAACAGACTGGTTCCAAATAGGAAAAGGAGTACATCAAGGCTGTATATTGTCACCCTGCTTATTTAACTTATATGCAGAGTACATCATGAGAAATGCTGGGCTGGAAGAAGCACAAGCTGGAATCAAGATTGCTGGGAGAAATATCAATAACCTCAGATATGCAGATGACACCACCCTTATAGCAGAAAGTGAAGAAGAACTAAAGAGCCTCTTGATGAAAGTGAAAGAGGAGAGTGAGAAAGTTGGCTTAAAGCTCAACATTCAGAAAACTAAGATCATGGCATCTGGTCCCATCACTTCATGGCAAATAGATGTCAACCTAGACAGCATATTAAAAAGCAGAGACATTACTTTGCCAACAAAAGTCCATCTTGTCAAAGCTATGGTTTTTCCAGTAGTCATGTATGGATGTGAGAGCTGAACTATAAAGAAAGCTGAGTGCCGAAGAATTGATGCTTTTGAACTGTGGTGTTGGAGAAGACTCTTGAGAGTCCCTTGGACTGCAAGGAGATCCATCCGGTCCATCCTAAAGGAGATTAGTCCTGGGTGTTCATTGGAAGGACTGATGCTGGAGCTGAAACTCCAATACTTTGGCCTCCTGATGTGAACAGCTGACTCATTTGAGAAAACCCTGATGCTGGGAAAGATTGAAGGCAGGAGGAGAAGGGGATGACTGAGGATGAGATGGTTGGATGGTATCACCGACTCGATGGACATGGGTTTGGGTGAACTCCAGGAGTTGGTGATGGACAGGGAGGCCTGGCATGCTGCAGTCCATGGGATAGCAAAGAGTCAGACACGACTGAGCAACTGAACTGAACTGAAATGAGAGCACAGATTCAGTAGCTCAGGCCTAGCCACTCCAAGGAATGTGGAATCCTCCCAGACTAGGGATCGAACTCTGCATTGGCAGGCAGATTCTCTTCCACTGAGCCACCAGGGAAGTCCCAAGACTATCTCTTTTATTGTGAACCAAGTGGATGGGCCTGCCTTTAGAGAAACTGGCCGTGTTTCACTGTTTCTCTGGATTCAGGAACAGCAGCAGGATTGGGAAGCCGAGTTCACTCCCAACCAAGTGCTCTGTCTTCCCTGATGACATTCCCAGGAGACCCTGTGGTTCCTAAGCAGAGAAAACCAGCATGCTGTGATGAACCTCGGCCCTGAGGTTGGGATCCAGTCAGGATGCAGCGCAGTAGGAAGATGAACGAATGCAATCGATAATTTCAGTCACTGCTTGTCCCTGACAGGAACCAGGGAGGGCAGAGGAGCAGGGTGGGCAGAAAAATCTGCAAGTCCAGCGCAGCGGGGCAGGAGCTCCACCCAACATGGGAAGAAAACAAGGCAGACGCAGGTCAGAAAGAGGCATCTAAATACCTAGAGACTGTCCTCACTTGAGAGAGTCAACTGCAAACTGCAAACAATCTACCATCCTAGGATCTTCTCCTTCTGCAGGGTGTGGAATTGTCAGCCTTTGGTCTGAGGATGGTGATGGGTATGGGTTGGAAGATGCCCCACACTTCCTCACAGAACCTGTGACTCTTGGGAGCCTGTGCTCCCAAGCCTCTGACTTAAAGGCACAATGCACTTGTTGGAAGCCCAATTCAGGTACATCCTCTCCTGTGTGGACACAGCTATATGGGGGCTAAGTTATACGATCTCTTTAGGTATTTTTCTTCCCCTTTTAGAGGCAGGGCTGAATAAGATAACCACTTTGGATGGGATCCTCCCAGAACTGACATTGGAGGGTTCTTTGGGCCACAGTCAGAGCCTGCCTGGTCTTGACCTCTGCTCTTCTGACTGGTCTGGCACTTTGATGGTGAAACTCAGGCACAGATGTTGAGAGTGGCAAAGGCTGCCTCCTTCCACAGGACTGGCTGTCTTTACTGAGTGCGTACCCTGCTGCATCTCCTTTAATCCTTCTGGGAACCTCAGGGAGTGTTACTGTTTATGTCCCCATTTTATAGACAAGGGAAGGGCAGTACAGAGGAGTTAAAGACCTGTCCAGGTCACCAAGCTAGTCCCCAGCAAAGCCAGATCGAAATCTGTGTCTCCATGGCCCTAGAGTCAGAGATTTTAGCAGCCGGAGTACACTGCCTCTCTCCCTCTCTGTCCTTTAAGTTACACGAGGATTGAATTTCTTCTTTTGCAGGGTAACCATCAACAACTAGCTGGAAATCCAGCAGGGCCTTCCCCACATTTTCTCCAAGCTCAATCAGGAAGCAGAGGGTTTTTGGGGTCCCCCTCATCACTACCCATCTTCTTCTTATGCTTCATCTAGGACTCTCAGCTTCACCCAAATCATTCGCATCCCAGCCTTCCTGGCTAACATAATCCTCTCCCTACACCCCACTCACATCTGCACCCCGGTCAAAGATGCTACTTCCAGGTTCCAGTCCTTCTTGGTCTGTTCTCTGCTATAAAGCTGCCAAACAAGGCATGCCAAGGGGTGCGGGGAATAATGCATAGCACCGTGGACGGTGTGTCTTATGCCATTGTCAGCTTAGAACATTCTGCAAGACAGTGGTTTTGATCTACAATTATAGGTCAGAATTTCCGGGCCTGGGAAGGACATTTGAGGGAGACTTGGGAGAGAAGCAGGTGTGGTACACCTGCCACCATTCCAGTCAATAACGGAGGGCTACTCCATCACCCATGGGACTCACAGGGCCCAGCCTGGAGACGCCAGGGCCTCCTGATCAATGCAAGAATATGGAGGAAGGAGGGCTTCCTTCAGGAAAGCTGCTGGTGGTTTGAGAAGTGGAGGGTAGAGCATAGGAACAGATGAAGCGGGAGGTGGCCTGATTTCTTTCTAGTGCCCATGGTGGGAGTGACCCCAGCCTTCCTGAAAGAGACACTTGGCACATGTAGCATGTAGTGATTGTAGCCCATGTTTCTGCCACATTGTTTTTCAATGAATTCACCAAAAATTTTGAAAGTATTTGTATGCACAAGGTCCCAGTGTTGCATTTGGAGACATGGAGATGAATAAGACACAGTCGCTGACCCTGAGAACCTCGAAGTCTAGTGGGAAAGCCAGACACACACAGAAGTTGCCACAATACTAAGCAAGCAGTGATTACTGCTAAATAGAGACAGAGGGCTGTGGGGTTCGGAGGCCAGCTGATTACACTGCGCGCGCAGAGTTTGCAGAGGAGAGGACCTGAGCTGAGCTCAGGGAATAAGAAATGCAAAAGCCTTGTCTCTCTTTGAACACTTAATGCATATCAATTTTGACAGGCATCACCCAGAAATTCACCACACGGCTGTGGAGGGGGACTGACCTCCATCACCCAGGAGGAAGCTAGGCCTCACGGGATGAGAGCAGCTCAGCTGAGGAGCAGCACAGGCAGGAGGCAAACCCAAGCCTGTGAGTCTCGGAGCAGAGAGAGCCTCACAGGTCAAGAGAAAGGGGTGGCCAAGGGCCGGGGCTGGAAAGCGTGGAATGGATTTGGAGAGGGGAAGGGGAGCAGGTTGGCTAAGGTTGAGGTCCTGTGGGAGGGGCTTGGGGTGGGATTGGGAGGTGGGAGACATGGAGAGGGCAAGACGGTGTCACCTGGGGGCCACAGCAGGTTCTCCGCAGTCCCCTGCCTGGGCTTATGCTCTGTTTCTGCCACCTACAAGCTATGGAACTGCAAGTAAGTTGCTTAGCTTTTCTGTGCCTCAGTTTCACCGTTTATTAAAGGGGGATAAGGGCACCCCCTCATAGACTTGCTGTGAGAATAAATGAGCTAACACATGTATTATCACAGAACAGTGCTGGGGGCTTATGGATGCTCTATGCCCTTCTCCTCCTCTTCCCCAGGTCCTCCTTCTTATTGAAAGAGGCAGTGCATAGACTTAGTTTAGAGCATGCATTTTGGAGCCAGGTGGCCTAGTTCAAGCCATGGCTCTGCCACTCAGTCGCTGTGTGACCTTGGTCAATTTACATCACATTCCTGTGCCTCAGTTTACTCATCTATAAAACAGGGCAAACAGGGCCTGTCTTACAGGGTTGTCACCAATGCTCAAGGAGACTCTGTTTCCCAAAACAGGAAGTCTGGCTCCACATACAAAGCTATTTCCTAAGTCATATTCTCACTCTACTGTTGCTGGTTATGGGCTAAAAAGTTTCTTTACAATCAGTTGTACAAGTGTCCTCCTGGGAAATTCAATAAAAAAAGTTCAGCAAAAGAACTGTAAATTCTTAATTGTAGGGGGTTAATAGGGCTTTATTATGGTAAATTTACCTCACACATGATTTAATAGGTCAAAACTACAGTTTGTAATTAAAAACCTAAGAAATCATGCATGCTGAGGCTTATAACACACAAATTTTAGCCTGAGACGACTAACTCAGGAAACCATAAAAGACAAAGCAGTGTATATAAATCACGGAAGGGGGTGAGGTTTCAGGAGACAGGTAGATCTATTTGGGGACTTTTTTCAGGCCCCTCAGTATAGGTTCTCAAATCCTTGACACTTGAACTGTTAATCAACTCCAAACAGAAAATCAGCACACAGACCAGAGGCCCTGCTGCCGTTGACGCCCAGCCTCAGCTTTCGTATCGTCTCCCGCTGTCCCGCTGAGAGTCACTCAAGCAAAGTTTTCAGAACGGAAGCCAACCCTCTATGCTTTCGTTTGAACCTGCAGACCTGCCATGAATGTGATGGATCCTTTCCAGTTAAGTGGGAAGGAAAAACCGTGGTGAAGTTCTGGAAGTTTCTCAAGGTTAACAGCATAGTTCTATCAGAGGACAGCATTGTTTAGTGGTTAGGTGGACAGATAGACTCCACTGGAGGCTGACCCACCACTCAGTGGGACCTGGAGCAGATGCTATCAGCTGGCATGCACAAGTTTCCTCTTTTATAAAATGAAAGCAATGATAGTCTCGACCTCTTAGAGTTGTTTTGAGGACTACGTAACACCGTAAGGGGCTTTCCTGGTGACTCAGATGGCAAGGAATCTGTCTGCAATGCAGGGGACCTGGGTTCGATCCCCAGGTTGGGAAGATCCCCTGGAGAAAGGAATGGCTACCTACTCCAGTATTCTTGCCTGGAGAATCCCAGGGATGGCGGAGCCTGGTGGGCTGCCATCTATGGGGTCGCACAAAGTCAGACACGACTGATGTGACTTAGCAGCAGCAGCAGTACCGTGCCTGGCACACAGTAGGCACTTAGTATTTATTATTATTATCACTTTACTTAAGCCAAAGGGTTAGGAAGAAGGAGGGATGGAGAAAGGGAAACATTAAAACCTGTATCATTTTGCCTTATCCTGAATCAAGAGGTGTTTCCTTTTCTGAAAAGAGATGCCTTCCTGAGTTAGAAAGCAATAATTACAAAATTCAACACGTTTTCTAATAGGTTTTGCTCTTTGGCAGGAAGGTTTAAATTTCACTTAATATCATGCCTGACATTTCCCTTCAAAGGGAAGGAAAATTGGAAAAAGTTGGTGCCGAAGTTATTTTTGGAAAGAAAAACCAAACAAAGAGTTAATTTATTTGAAAGCTTTGGTTGTAAAACACCTACAAGTTGAAGTTCTGTTTGTTTTAATTTTAAGTCACATTTAGAAGCAGATATTTATATGTGTATGTGTATTTACATTTTACGTATGTATACATATCTGGTTTGATGTCATAGAGTTTACAGTTCTTTATTCTTATGTGAACAAGAGAACACCCCTCACAATATAACTGCCTTGGGGTCTAGGACATGAAAGGGCCCCCCAGGTGGCGCAAGTGGTAAAGAACCAGCCTGCCAATGGAGACATAAGAAACACAGGTTCGATCTCTGGGTTGGGAAGATCTCCTGGAGGAGGGCATGGCAAGCCACTCCAGTATTCCTGCCTGGAGAAGCCCATGGACAGACAGAGCCTGGCAGGCTATAGTCCATGAGGTTGCAAAGAGCTGGACACAACTGAAGCTACTTGGCATGTGCTAGGATGTGAAGCCCCCGTGCAGCCCTGGGAAAGCCTTCTCTACTGTGGCGGGGGGCGGGGAACGCTGAGGGTAAATAGGTCTCCATTTGTTTGACAAGGCTTCCAGCTTGGGTGTCGCTTACTGGAAGCATTGCTATCCCTCCTTCCCAAACCCTACCCCTGCTCCCCACTTCCTTCTGGCCCCCAGAAGAAGAGGCTGAAGCCAGGCCCCTCACAGTGACCTTTCATCCACGGCTCTCATCTCCTGAGCTGGGCTCCTGCCTGCCCTCAGGAGGGTAGCTGTTCTGCTGCCTCTGTTTCCTGTGGGAAGGTATCTAGGGGTGTCCTCCTTTCTCTTCCGCTTCCTGGTTGGTGAGGAGCAGAATGTCCAGGTCTTGGTTGGGAAGATAGCTCTTCTCTGTGTTGCCAGCAGCACACGTTGTAACAGTTAGTATCTTCCACTTCAAATTCAAACAGATGGGGTGTGTGTGTGTGTGTGTGTGTGTGTGTGTTTTAACCTCCTGGCCAATCTGTAAGTAGTTATGTGAGACTGGCCAAATGGGCTCTAATCATGGCCCGGGTTTTGGGGTCTCCCACTCAGGACTTAAGAAAATCAGATTCACTAATAAGTCAGGAGACTCAGAAGGCTAAAACTTAGAAGAAGAAAAAAAAGAATTTGAAGCTGAATGGGCTTCCTGCAGCAAGCAGTGTCCTTGCTGAATAAATGCGAGCACTCCTTTTTCCTCATGAAGGGTGGGAAAACGTTTACAAGAAAAGAGTGAGAGGAGAGTCATTGTCCTTAGATCCTTCCATGAGGAATTCTGTGCGCAGTGAAAGCTTCTATTTAAAATTCAGGCCCGAGCCCCATACAGGTGTTTCTCTCAGAACTGAGTCTCTCGTGGCTCCACTTCCCTAACCCCCACCCCCATCCCCACCCCTGCCCGAAACATGCTCCCCTCCCGGCCTTGAACATTCTCTGGGGCTTGGATTGGAATCTGGCTACTCTTTGGCATTGCCTAATTACATTGGTCAAGGCCTGTGTTCTTGACAAAGAAAACATTCCTCTAACTCAACCTGAGTAATCCTTAATGAGTCCTTGTATCTTGTGATAAATTTCATAATTATTCAGCCCCTACCACTAACACCGAAATTCATCAGTCAAAGCAAATTAGCCGAGATTCATTAGAATAAGACATCTAGTAGGCACATGTACTTTATTAGCCTCTTACACCAATAGTTTTAATTAGGTACATATTTCACAGCTCTCGAGCTACTCCAGTGAAGGGCTGCCTTTATCTCTTTTATTTACAGTAACAAGCTATCAAACAAACACCACCATAATTAAACTTGGATATAAAAAAACTTGGTTTATTAATGGCAGCCTATTCGAGCCTTGGATTTCTGAAACCTGTACAAAACAGATATTTTTATTAATTAAATAAATACTACTCAAACTGAAAAGATGAAGCGGTGCAAGAGAGGCCTTGAGCTCGAGTCAAGAGTGAAATTCTCTTCTTCCTTCCCCGCTGATGGTTTCCTCTAGCTCACCTTCAGCAGGGGGAAAAAAATCTCTTCATCAGATATTTTAGTGATGAGAAAAGTGATTAAAATCCAGAACATTTTTAAATTATTAATAAGGAATTTAAATGATGTTATAAAAAAGGGAAATACAGGAGAAAATGTTACACATTCATAGAATTTTGGCTCATGCATAATAAACAGTTGAAAACATTTTACTTATAATACCACTCAAATTAAAGAGGCAAGAAGCCATGCCACACGCTTTTATACGCGGTGTCAATAAATGACAAATGGCGCCATCTGCTGGTCTTCCAGTTAAACACTTTATATTCAGAGCCCGGTTGTCAGAGCCATCAGTTTTGAAAGTGAAAAGTCTCTAAGTCCTGCCCGACTCTTTGCGACTCCATGGACTATACAGCCCATGGAATTCTCCAGGCCAGAATACTGGAGTGGGGTAGCCGTTCCCTTCTCCGAGGGATCTTCCCAACCCAGGGATCGAACCCGGGTCTCCCTTATCAGTTCTGAGGTTATCAAAAATAAAGGAAGGCTAAAACTCCCTGCCTACAGATACTTCCCATACGGGTAGACAAGGTATAACCCTACGAGAGAGGCAAAGTTTGAGCTTAATTCTGAAAGTTTCATACAGAGGCTACAGGCAAGACAACAGGAGAGACTGCTAACCTTTCTGGTCTCTTAAGAGTCAACGTGAGTTGAGCTCTAACTGAGGTGAACACAAAAGAATCACAGCGAGATCCTCAAAAGGCACAGAGGGCGAAGAAAAACGGCAAAGTGCTCTCTCAGTTAGGGACTAATTACGCCTACTGCCTGGGAACCCTGTGTTCCTGGATCACGATACGGGGGAGAAGCACAGAATTCTGGAAAGGGACAACTGAGCTCTCTGGCTGACTCTGACTCCATCTCCATCCATCCTCAAGTCCTGCTCTGGAATATTTGTTTCTTTGTTTCCATTTCCACCTCGCTCTTAGTTGTTT
Organism: Bos mutus; assembly: GCF_027580195.1. Lineage (NCBI taxonomy): Eukaryota > Metazoa > Chordata > Mammalia > Artiodactyla > Bovidae > Bos > Bos mutus. Next base: position 54,614,439 of record NC_091619.1, read on the forward strand.
CTGGCTCTGTGCATGAATATGAAATTTCCTCACTCTTCCGACTTCCCAGGGGCTGGTGTGAAACCAATAGAATAACATCATTTTAATATAAATAAGCTGGATCGATTAACTAAACTAGTTTATACAAACCATTGAACAAAAATATATGTGGGACAACCTTTGAATAACTTCTTTTAAAATTCAAACTCTCCAAAAGAGAAGACCTACCCATAATCCCAATTTCTGCAACAAGTCTCCCTCTCTTTAAGCTTGACCAACTAAATCAGTCCTTCGGAGGCCATCAATATTTGCAAATTGAAAATCTACATTTCCAGACACCACAGTCACGAGGACCTTTCTCCCTGGCTATATTTTGGAGTAAAATGTGAAATCAGATCATTTTTAAGGCTCTTTTATTGTTGTTATAATATTGCTCATAATAACAGCAGAGAAAATAATTTACATTTTTATAGGAAATCATTTAAAAGGTTATTGTGAATAAAAGTGTTATTAACAAAATTTGAGTAACTTTGTATTGCTGCTGTCCTTTCTGTGAGGTAGAACTCAGAAAGTTTCTTCCAATGGGACTGCTTAAGAAGAGATTACCCCTGGTTCAGACTCTTGAGAGTCCCTTGGACTGCAAGGAGATCCAACCAGTCCATTCTGAAGGAGATCAGCCCTGGGATTTCTTTGGAAGGAATGATGCTAAAGCTGAAACTCCAGTACTTTGGCCACCTCATGCGAAGAGTTGACTCATTGGAAAAGACTCTGATGCTGGGAGGGATTGGGGGCAGGAGGAGAAGGGGTCAACAGAGGATGAGATGGCTGGATGGCATCACTGACTCGATGGACGTGAGTCTGAGTGAACTCCGGGAGTTGGTGATGGACAGGGAGGCCTGGCGTGCTGCGATTCATGGGATCGCAAAGAGTCGGACACGACTGAGCGACTGATCTGATCTGATCTGATCTGACCCCTGGTTCAGGCTGCCAGTTTATAAGGCAGGTTACTCACAGTGTAGGGCTGATTGTGTGGGTGTAGGTGTGAATGAATTTCTCCAAGTCCATCTTCTTTGGGGCTTAAACGCCTGGGAAAATAGGAAGCAGCATGGGAAAACTTCCTGCTTGGGAGAATCAGCTACCCTGGAAATGTTCCTTACTGTGAGTAAACAGTTCATTTTAATTCCATGAGCTCCTTGCCAGGGTTCTGTCTTCCTTAGTGGCCCTATACCTTAGATAGGAGTCTGTATCAATAGCCTCTGTTTTGTGGCCCTGGCCCTCTCTTCTTTTCTCAGCTCACCCTTTGGAGTCACAGATCTTTCACAGCCCTGGGGACTCCAAAGAACTAGTGTCTTTTCTCTTCAATAAACAAGATCCCTGCATCCCTTGCTGGTACAGAATTTTAGCTTGGGGTCATGAAAAAGTTCTGAAGATGGCTATGGTGATGGTTATACAACAATGTGCTGTCCTTAATGCCACTGAATTGCATGCTTATAAAGGATTAAAATGGTGAATTTTATATAAATTTTATCTCAGTTAAGAAACAAATACTCTTTCAGTAGCTGCCCATTGCTTTCTGGATCAAGTCTGAGTTTTTAAGTGTGCTATAAAAGATTCTTTGGACCTTTCAACCCCAACCTATTTCTTCAACTTGTGCTGCCCTCTCTATGTCACCCTGGAAGGACACTGTCCCACAGAAATTCCTATAGTGAAGGAAATGTTCTATACCTGTCCATATGGTAGCCATCAGCTACTATCTGTGGCTACTAGGCACTTGAAATGCGGTTAGCATATCTAATGGGCTGTATTTTACATTTAATTTAGTTTTAAATAGCCATGTATTAGTGGCTACTCTATTGGATGGCACAGTTCAAAAACACAGAGTTCCATCAGGTTGTTTCATAGCTCTGTGCCTTTGCTCATTCTCTTCCTTCATCTCAATGGCCTTTCTTCCCTTTCATTCTCAAACCCTGAGCTAAACATAAATGCCTCCAGGAAGGTGGGGTTGGAAGAACTCCCAGGCACTTGGTATCATGATACCGCTTCTCACGCAAGGATTCTCTTATGCATTCATCCAGTCTTTTTCACAACTCCTTGTTTGGCACTAGAGATGCAAAGAAAAATCCAGTTCTTGATATAAAGCTCACAATCAGTATCCCTTCCAACAACCCTTCCTACCCTATTCTGCCCATTAACCACGTCATTCAATCACCTCCACTGATCTCAGCCTTGCAATCCCTAAGTGCCTGACTTCACTCTTCCTCCCACCAGCTCTTCTTTCTTCAATTCTTGATCTACAGAGAAAAAAAAGAATCAACTTTATCTCCTACACCTGGCACATGGACAAATCTAAGAGGCTGTAAAAGTCAGTCACTACAGAGAAGGGGACTGCATATAGAGGAGAGGCCCCTGAACCAGGGATGTCCTATATCTGCCCTCAACACCTTTAGGCTACCTCTCTATTAAAAATTGGTCATACACATCCCCAGAAGTCTCCCCTAAATGAGGGGTTTCAGTCTCTTTGAGAATAAAGAGCAGAGGAACGTTGGCCATCCCATCTCAGGGCACAGCCAGTCAGGCCTTTTAAGACAGAAGATGAGAGCACTGGCTCTCAATTCTGGGGGCCTCAGAATCACCTAGGACAATTTTCTAAAAATAAGGATTGTTGGGCCCTGCTGAGACCTACTAAACTGCCATCTTTGGGAGTGAGATCTAGGTATTTGTATTTGAGGACTCTCCACAGGTGATTGTGTCATGACAAAAGCCTGAGAAACCTCAGCCTAGAGTGTAAGGAAATACAAACCTGGGCCAGGGAACAAAGAAAGCATGAGGGTGCTGGGAAGGTATCACCACGAGTGCCTGGCAGCAGCATCCCTTGTAGAAAACTCTGAAACCAATGGTTATCAGCAGGTTAAGTCTGGATAACCACCTGTATTAGTCTGCTAGGGCTACCTAACAAGATACCACAGGCTGGGTAACTTAAACATCAAAAATCCACTTTGTTGGCAGTTCTGGAAGCTTGAAGTCAGAGATCAAGTTGTCAGCAAGGTTGGTTTCTTCTAAGGTATTTCTTCTTGGCTTATAAATGGCCATCTTCTCCTATGTCTTCACATGGTCTTCTCTCTGTACATATCTGTGACCTAATTTCCTCTTCATATAAGCATACCAGATATATTGAATTAGGGCCTACCCTGATGATCTCATTTTAATTTAACTACCTCTTTTTATTTAATTAAAGTATAGTTGATTTACAATATTATATTAGTTTCAGGTGTACCACATAGTGATTCAATATTTTTATAGATTATATTCAATTTAAGTTATTATAAAATAATGGCTCTATTCTCTGTGCTATGCAATATATCCTTGCTGCTTATTTATTTTATACATAGTAGTTTGTATCTCTTAATCCCATACCCCTATCTTGCCCCTCTCCACTTTCCTCTTCCCATTGGTAACCACTAATTTAACTACCTCTTTAAAGATCCAATCTGCAAAAACACATTCTGCATATTGGGGGTTAGGACTTCAACATATGAATTTTGGAAAGGACACAATGCAGCCCATAGCAATCCTAGAAATTCAGTCCATAGAAATCCTACAAGCAAAAGCTTTTCCTGAGTTGGAAAAATCTGACTCTTTATCTTGTCAACATTTGTTGTGAGCGTCCCACATTAGGCAGAAGAAAATGACCCATGATAGCATATGTGTGTCTGTTAAATTGCTTCTGGCTTCTCTGATAGTTCAGTTGGTAAAGAATCCGCCTGCAATGCAGGAGATCCCGGTTCGATTCTTGGGTTGGGAAGATCCACTGGAGAATGGATAGGCTACCTGCTCCAGTATTCTAGGGCTTCCCTTGTGGCCCAGCTGGTAAAGAATCCACCTGCAATGTGGGAGACCTAGGTTCAATCCCTGGCTTGGGAAGATCCCCTGGGGAAGGGAAAGGCTACTGACCCCAATATTCTGGCCTGGAGAATTCCATGGACTATATATTCATGGGGTCACAAAGAGCTGAACACAACTGAGTGACATCATTTCAGTTGTGTCTGACTCTTTGCTACCCTATGGACTGTAGCCCGCCAGGGCCCTCTGTCCATGGGATTTTCCAGGCAAGAATACTGGAGTAGGTTGCCATGCCCTCCTCCAGGGGATCTTTCTGACCCAGGGATCGAACCCATGTCTCTTACGTCTCCTGCATTAGCAAGTGGGTTCTTTACCACTAGCATCACCACCTGGGAAGCCCATAATAGCCTATATATGATTTGAAACAGAAATTGTCATTATGAGAATATTTATAGTTTTTCTGCTTCTTCCCTTAGTTATGATCAAGTCAGACTGCAAGTTACAGAAAACCTGACTAACAGTAGCTTCAATTAAAAAAAAGGCTCATTTTCTCATGTAACAAGAGGTCTAGAGATAGGCTGCTTCTGGTGTTGGCTCTGTAATTTGTAGATATTAACATCAGTGGCTTTGTGCTTCTAATGGATTTTCTCTTGTGCCTGTGATTTCCTGGTCAGAGGTGGCTGCTGTAGATCCAGACATCACACTCTCATTCAAGACAGGAAGAAAAATGAAGGAGCCATGCCAGCTATATTAGAAGATTAACCAGGGAAATAAAAATATCCTTAGCAACTCATATCAGACTTCCTCTTATGTCATTGGCCAGAACTGGCGCATGGCCACTCCTAGCTACAAGGAAATCTGGAAAAGCATAGTCTGGGTACATTTATTCAAAAAATATTGACTGTGTGCCTTGTTTATGTCAGATATTATTCTAGGCACTTGGGATAGAACAGTGAATAGAAGACAAAAATCCTTGCCGTCATGGAGCTTTTAATTTGAAAAGAGTTTACACCCTAGTGTTCACATTGTCTCTTCCCCTAATAAAATCGGGTGGATAGACAGCAATCTGCCACATCATACAGCTTCAACAACAGAGCCCTGTGACTTCCACCCTAATTTTTCATCTGCATCACCTTCTTGAAAAGAGTCTCGCTCTACATAGGTTAGGTCAACTTAATATAGTATAGGAAGAGATGAGGGGAGGGAGAAAGGAAGAGAAAATTGAATGTGGGTCTGAGATGTAGAGAGCTTTCCAGGACCTATGGAGAAGGGCTTCTGGAACAGCCATGGGCTATAATGGAAATAAGCAAGAGAGGAAGGGATGTTACATTCTTCTCTGAGTCTTATTCATGGTTTTTGTTGTTGTTGTTGCTGTTGTTCAGTTGCTCAGTCATGTCCAGCTCTTTGGGACCCCATGGACCTGCTTCCCTATCCTTCTCTATCTCCCGGAGTTTGCGCAAACTCATGTCTGTTGAGTCGGTGATGCCATCCAACCATCTCATCCTTCTCCTCTTGCCCTCAATCCTTCCCAGTATTGGGGTCTTTTCCAATGAGCTGGCTGTTCCCATCAGGTGGCCAAAGGATTGGAGCTTCAGTTCCAGCACCAGTCCTTCCAATGAATATTCAGGGTTGATTTCCTTTAGGATTGACTGGTTTGACCTCCTTGCTGTCCAAGGGACTCTCAAGATTCTTCTCCAGCACCACACTTCAAATGCATCAATTCTTGGGCACTCAGCCTTTTTTATGATCCACCTCTAACATCCGTACAAGACTACTAGAAAAACCATAGCTTTGACTATAAGGACCTTTGTCGGCAAAGTGATGTCTCTGCTTTTTAATATGCTGTCTATGGTTGTCATGGCTTTTCTTCCAAGGAGCAAGCATAATTTCAGTGGCTGCAGTCACTGCCCTCGGTGATTTTGTAGCCCACGAAAGTAAAGATTTGACATTTAAAATCAAACCTTTTGATTTTTGAGCTTTGAGTAAAGAAGTTGGGCTAATCAGATAATCCTCCTTTTCTTGATGGGTTGAATTTCTTTTTGACACTGTTCTAACTGAACCCCATGGACCCAAGTTCATAAGGGGAACATTTTATTTGCAGCTGATGTTTGTCATCATCATTTCTTGACTTTGTGTTGCACGACCACATAGATTTTCTAAACTTGATGTTAAGCTATGGCAGCCTCACTCTCCCTGCCCTAAAACCAATGGCCCTCAGTCTCAAGTTACTCTCACACAACTTCTTCCCCAGCTTCCAAGCTATGTACTCCACATAGCCTCCTGCACAGCCCATTCAACCTCCTCCAGCAGTGCCACCCAAGCAGGGGCACTGTCTGTCCCCTCAACCTGCCAACATACAGCAAGGAGAAAACTCATGGCCAGGCAGGACAAAAGGAAAAATCCACAGTCAATTTCTCAGAGTCTTAACTTTTCAATCTCAACCCCATGTCAGGAAACACCTGACATTTCTCTAAATAAATCTTTTTTGGAAAATCTTTCCTTTTTTTTAAAGCTAGCAAAAGACTCATCCAATTTAAATTACTAAACAGAACCCTCTGCATCCTCTGCAGACATTCCACACATCCTCATAGTTTACTCCAAAAAGAATGGGTGGAACTTGCCTTTATTTGTGACTCAAGAGTCAATCTTAGTGAATTTCCTAAAACAAAGAAAGTCAGAGAATCAAACAGCTAGCAGACACACCCTACTAGCCATGGTAGTAGGTACCTATCCTTACTAAAATTAAGAATGATAATAATATAATAAAAGTCCTCCTCTTTAGTAAACTAAATAGAGGATTCTGGCATTTTTTAAATTCAATTTTATATCCTTGAGCCACCCCTTATATATATATATATATATATATATATATATACACACACACACACACACACACACATTTATAAAGTACACATGTTCATGTATTCTGTGTAAGTCAGGGTTATGTTCTTCTGGGAGCAGCAGAAAACCTAAAACTGTGAGGCTTAAAGAAGATAGAAATGCTTTTCTACCCCAGGTAACATTCAAGAAGTCACATCAGACTGTGAGAAATTCACTGTGGATTTTTCTATGGAGCTCCACAGTGTCAGGGACCAAGGCCCCTATCTTATTGCACCACCATGTATGGTCTCCATTGCCAAAGTCACCTTCTTGGCCAGAATGGCTACTCCAGCTTTAGCCTTAATGTCACATTCCAGCAAACACAGAAAAAAAAAAAAGAAAAAGTTGTACTTATCACTCCTGCTTACATCTCATTAGTTAAAATTTAATTGGTTTGGTTTTAGTCACTAAGTCATGTATGTTTCTTGTGACCCCAATGGACTATAGTTCACCAAGTTCCTTTGTCCTTGGAATTTCTCAAACAAGAATACTAGTGTGGGTTGCCATTTCCTTCTCCTAGAATTTAATTATATAATCATAACTAGCTGCAAGGGACTTTGGGAAATACAGTCTTATTTATTTATTTATTTACAGTAGCTCCTTGTTGGTTATCTATTTTAAAGATAGATACATGTGTCTATCTAGCAGCATGTACCTGTCAATCCCTAACTCCCAATCTATCCCTCCCATGAATAAGAAATGTAGTCTTCTTCATGATGGCCTTTTACCAGCAAAAAACTGGGGGTGGGGTAGGGGTTATTACAATAAAACAAAGAAGAAAAAAAAAATAATGAAGTAGTGTTAAATGGTAACACAAAATATAAAACAAATATCCATGAATCCATAATGATATAAGTAGATAGTTGAATAAATAAATAGGGGAGAGTAGACAAAACATACAAATATTTCCAAACAATTCACTTAGATACTCTGTTATTGAGAGGTAGAATATAATTCTCTACTCCTGGAGTGTGGGTTACTCTTGCACAGTATGCTATGAAAAAGGAGAAAAGAAAGAGTAACTCTGCAGTGGAGAAACCTGACAAATCCTACCTTAAGCCAGGTAATCAAGGTTAACATCAACAGTGATAAATCATGTTGATAGTATGTACCCCTGATGTGATGTGATAAGAACAGCACTTTACCTCTGTGGTCTTCCCCAAAACATATTACTTCAATCTAATCATGAGAAAACATCAGGCAAATCCCAATTGAGAGACATTCTACAAAATACCTGACCAGTACGCCTAAAAACTGTCAAGGTCATCAAAATAAGGAAAGTCTGAGAAACCATTACAGACAAGAAGAGTTTAAGGAGACATAAGGACTAAATGTAATGTGGTATCCTGGATGGGATTCTATTGAATAAAATCAAAAGGAAAGGGTGGGGGGATTGGGATTTGGGAAAAACTGAGAAGATCTGAATGAATTATGGACTTCAGTTAATAATAATGTATCAGTATTGGTTTATTAACTGCTACAAATGCACTATACTAAAGTGGAGTGTTAATAATAGAAGAAACTGGCCGTGAGACATATGGGAACTATCTGTACTATCTTGGCAAAATTCTGTAAAACTACTGCAAAATTAAAAGTTTATTGGAAAAAAAATGAAGGAGAGCAAGACATTGGAGAATACCAGAGGTCTTCCCCTCAACCCCACACAGGGGCTGGCTCTTCTCTTTGTACCCCAAATCCAAGAGATGGTCACACTAGAAGGGCCTTTGAGGCAACTGTCTCATCCTCCCAAATAAGGGGAGAAAAGCCCAGAGAAACCCTTAAGGAGGTTTGCCCAGTGGTACCCAGCTCCCTGGTGGAGGAGCTGGAACCTGAAGCCAGGTCTCTTGACAAGGACCAGCTCTGGCTCCACTCCTCCACCTACACATGGTGAAGGAGATGTATGGAGAGGAGAGGGAAGAACGCAGCCAAGAACCGTCCTTTTAACAATGGTGAGTCACTCCATCTCTCTGAGCAGTAGTTTCCTTATCTTTACAGCAGAGATAGTGCTCACAGTCCTGTTCATCCTCACAGGACTGTCATGAGGAGTAAAACTCACATAAACATGTAGTAACCCAGCGGGGACCTTCTGACACATTGAAATTTTGTAATACAGCCCAAGAGAGTTGACCCAAATATCATGTGTGTTTATTCAGCATGTAGGCAGTATCGTCTGCCTTTCAAAACTGGGACATAATATCTGGTGAGGGTACTGTTATGTTTTCTGATTAATTGTTGGAGGTTCTCAATCAGCTGGCCTTTCCAGATTTTCTCTCTCCACTCCGCTCCCTGACACGCTCTCCAGCAATCCTAGATTTCCACATAGCCTAACCTGAAGGATGCAGAAGCCTGCTCAGGCCACCACTCCTCGGCTTCTCCCAGCAATACAGAGTCAGTCCTGTTTAGTCTGGCAGATGGTTCTGGTCCCCAGGGAACGCTGCCTCGCAGATCCAGATTTCTGCAGGCTTCTCTGAGGGAGGACGGTGCATTCCTCAGTGCTGACCACAGCATCTCCCACGTCCATGTGCCCACTTGCATCGACCCCCACCCAGCCCTTCCCACGTGTCCCTTAGCACTCATTAGCCTAAGAGGCCTGGAGCTGGTCTTGTTTCCAGTGTCTATAACCTCAGAGACCAAGTCACCTTCCTCCTTCCCTCTAGGGCTCTACCTTTGGAGTTCAGTTGCTTTGTCTTTTCTCTTAAACCCTCAACAGCCAAAATATTCTACCCCCTTACCTAGATGTTGGAGCTATTCACTCTTCCTTATAATCTGAGTTGGGTACCTTCCACTTACCCTTTGGAGAGAAACAACTTTCTCAAAGATATTTCAAAGGCTTTTCAGGGGTCTAAGGGAGACTCCCAAGGGATCCCCTCACCCCTTGGGAAAGGCAATTCTACTCTCAGTGACTGTAAGGAGATATTCTAGCCTCAGTGATCAAAAGTACAAACCCCTCAAAGAAGAAAAGCGAGAGGAAAAAGTAAAATCTGACTATACTATTGACAAGGCATATATATTGCTGTAAACAAATGAAAAGTGAAATTGAGTGCCCCCAGGTGTTGTTCTCGGCATTGGGAATGGAGAAAATGACTGGACCCTGTGCCTGCCCTCAAGGAGGTTAGATCCTAAGAGAATGACAGATGATGACTGACCATACAGTTTCCTAAGAACCACCAGCAGCTACTAGAGCACAGCATGCTGATCCAAAGGAAAGGCGTCAACCAGTCCCGCAGGAAACAGCTACCCATAACCAGCCCAGTCCACGAGGACCTCCTCTAGAGATGGCAGCCTGGGCACGGAGGATGATCAGGCTGAGCTCTGGGTTTCAAGCAGAGGCACAGAGGGAGAGGATGTGGGATCTCCTTAACATATAACATCTTGAAAAACAAACTTAATATGAAAGGAAAGGTGCTGGTATTAGGATTTTCTTGGTTGAAAGTAACAGAGTTGAACAAAGATATTGGACCATAATCAAATACAAGGGCAGAGATGCAGAAACAACTTGAAGTTGGGATTGAATGCCACGTGGCTTTGTGATTCCCTGACAAGGGAGGCTCATTCTCTTTCACAGACTGACCACCTTCACATGATGCAGAGCACAGCTCAAAAAGCTCCTGAGTCCAGCACCCAAAGGTTGCCTCCATCAGATGGAGGTACACTATCTTCCCTTGAATCCAACTTAGAAAACCCCAGATGAAGATTCTGATTGTCCTGGGTTGGGTCAGTGTCCACCCCCAGGCCAATAAACCATAGTGAGAACTGGGGAAGGAGATAAGATCATACTGCCCAAGAAAAGCCACAGGAACCCTTGTTGGTGCAGTCCTGGAGAAGAGAAAGCTGGGAGCCAAGAACCATCCCAACAGACATCTCTGACCCATTTAAATGCTCCAAATACCCAGGATTGAAAGGTGGAGTGTGATTAAGAAATTGCACCACTGTTTTTATCATTTCCTAGTTAGGACCCTAGACCAGCTCTGAGATACTATGAGCACACAGCAATACCTTTCTAACTATGTTCTAGTATGGAATGAATAAATACAAACTGGAGTAAATAAACACAAACTGCTTACATATGTCTAGCATCTTACTGAGCATTAAGGGGAAGATGTGAGAGTAGAAATTTGAAGAAATAAGACTCACTGCCTGCCCTCAGGAGCTTACCACTATTGGAGTGACTTGGGATCGGAGGTGGATCTGAGAGACCATCTACCCACAGACTTTCTAGTAAGTTCCTAGAAGACCACAACCAGGCTGGGGGAGGGAGATGGAGAATGGGGCAGGAGGAGGCATGAGAGACTGAGCAGGCAGGCATGGACCTCCTGGTCTCCACAAAGCTTCTATAGCATCTCCTGCTTTATCTGTTCTGCATACTGCCATTCCACATAAAATCATATTTGTAAAAAGTTTCTTACTCCTTTAGGAATGTTTGAATACTCCAGCTCCCTTGAGCAGCCCCTGGAGGTTCCAATGCCCAGAAAATCTGCTTATGATATGTGTGTAATCCTCACAGCCATGCGGAGATCCAGCCGGTGAAGACAAACATGGATCTGGAACCCCCTCCTCCTGCTCCCCAGGTTGCCCCCAGCCCTCATTTCCCTTGTATGAAAAGCCAAACAAAACCATAGTCAAGAGGCCTCCTGTGGAAACTCAGAGAGTGCAGCTCAACCTCTGGAATGTTCAGTAACAGGATGGAGGAGCACCCCTTGTGGACGGAAGAAGGTAGAAAAGGAAGGGAGCAGAGATCTAGCTCGGGGAGGACCACACACCAAAAATGGTGCCAGATGTTTGACGTGTGCAGATGGGCACAAGCATGAGATGCGAAAGGAGAAGCAGAAGAAAGATGCAAAGAGGAATGGAGGAAAGAAGACAGGGGAGATGCTGAGGCCAGACCAGCCAAGGAGTCCCAAGAGTCACTTCCAACAGCTCAACCTCTTCCCTTGTCTTGCATCACAGTCTAAAGTCCTGAAGGCACTGACTCAACATTTTCTCAGGAATTCATAATCAGATACTTTTAAAAAAGCCATGGCAAATGTTATGTGAGGGTTTCTGTGTTCTGGGCACTGTGCTCAGGACAGACGGAACACGGGAAGCCTGCGTAGACTCAATTTGGTGACCCTACAAGCCAGTGTCCTATTGACCAGGAGTCATTTGCTGAGGATGAGAAAAAGTGATTTTCCACTAATATAATTCATACACGTCTCTCTTGCTGTTAAAAACAAGAGAATTATCTCATGCAGTGAAACATTTTAACTTAATTAGAATTGCCTTCCATTTCAGTTATTTTACTTTCATAACTGAATAGTGCTCCTTTCAAAGCATAGAGATAACTTATATTGATAGAGTTGTAAAATCTTATTCAAATTTTGCTTTAAAATCTAATTTCTCTGACTTGCGTGTTGATAGAACGTGTTCCATATTTTTGTTCTTGTTTTCTCTTATAATTCTCTAAGTCAAACAACTGCTTGAGAAACCTGGTATCAGGATTCTAATTTAGATAATAGCCTAGTTTTCCAGTATACAACCACAGGCCTGCAATATTTGATTTCAGATTTTCAGGCGGCTACCATTGCTGGTCCCAGGGTGATTGGTGGCAGCGTGAAACCCACATCCAGCCAAAGGAAACTGGCCAAAAGGAATATATTTTTTTTTCCTTTGAAGGGGACTGTCTATTCTGGAAGGACAGAACCAGTTCCATCTTGTGGGTATGTCAGGAACATGGGTAGAAAGCGGAGTTCCTGGCATCATGTTCATCATTTATTCTGCAGGTGTTTGGCATTCCCTTAAACACTGATTCCCCACCCAGCCTAGGAAGCTGCCTTCAAGCCCCAGCTCTTAATCTGGCTTTGTCTGTGCCAACTGTTCATGTGCATTTAATCCTCACAACAATGCTAAGAAATATTATCATTCCCATTTTACAGATGAAGAAATTGAGATCTAGAGGCTTCTATGGTGGTCCAGTGGTTAAGACTTCATCTTCTAATGCAGGGGGTGTGCGTTTGATCGCTGGTCAGGAAGCTAAGATTCCCACATGCTTTGAGGCCAAATGACCAAACAAACAAACAAACAAAAAGAAGCTATTATAACAAATTATATACAAACTATTATAACAAATTCAATAAAGACTTCAAAAAATGATCTACATCCAAAAAAAAAAAAAAAAAAGACAGAAAGAAAGAAAACTTAAAAAAAAAGAAAATGAGATTTTGAGAAATTAAGTAGCTTGCCTTTGGGCAAACTAACTGGAAAGGAATGGAATGGGGCCATGGTTATGCCAGAACTCCAAAGCCCCTGTTCCTACAGTAGACACGACTCCATAGCAATGCCTCTAGAAAAAATAAGCACGTTTTTCGTTTATATTTATATCTTAGAGTTTCTGCTAAAATGACTGTTTTTGATTTGAGACCTGCAAAATCAGGAGTTCCTGACTTCAGGTCACCAACTCTTTCAGTCACACCAAGGAAGCAGTATGTGCTGGAGTAAGAAGAACACTGCCCTAGGAGAGCCCTAGGTAGTCTGTGAGTCACCACACCTGACACACAGTAGGTGCTCAGTAAACACATGTGGAGCTGAGAACCATAGGTCATGTATGTACGTTTGGTTATGCCTTTCTTTCTGGGTGTTCAAGAGGGCGCTTTAAATAAAGATCCTACAGTTCATGCCAGCATCACAGGGACTGTAGTGTGGCATCAAAAACCAGCATTTACTGAATACCCATTAAACTGCCTTTGTGGTGTAAAATTTGGGGGTTAAAGAAAATGTAGGAGACTTTTGCTCAAAGTAACCTCTGCCTCTAACTGCTTTGTTCAGCTTCTCTTCCTTTCTAACTTTGTCCCATAAAAATCTCAAGGGAATTGAAATTAAGCTGTTTCCCAGATTTGCTTTTCAAAATTAGTCCTGGCCTGGCCTTCAGCACGGCAAACACATTCTGTGTGGTCACAAGGGAGGACTGCCTTGAATTCTTGGAGCAACTACGGAGTTTTGGGGGCCAGACAAGCTAAACAAGCACCAGAAAAAAAGACACAGGTGGGTGTTTTATATTAATTACTGCCTGCCATGCTGATCTGTCCAGGGGCATAGACCTCTTTGGCTTACCCTTTGATCCTCATCCTTTCCTCTTACTGGAAATAACATCTACTTGCTGGACCAGGGACTGGGGAAAGTTATCCACAAGAGTGAAATCAGGTCAAAGTTTTGCACAATGCCCGGGGACCATCAGCAGAGTCATAGCAGTCCCCAATCCAAATGGTCCTCCTCCGCGGTGTGGGAGGTGATGAGGTCGTACTTGACACACTGGCCATTAACTGTGCAATGACTCATCCCATCAGAGGGCCCATCTGTAAACGCTAGACATTGTCAAGAACTTGGCTCCATCGTTCTCTTGGGAACAAAGAAATTCAATTTTAAATCTGCATATTCATCATTCCAGAGAAATAAATACAGTATGAAATGAAAATATTTAACAGTCAACATTTGATAATTCCCCAGTCTTGTTCAGGACAAGATTCTGTCCTAAGGAACTGTAACACCCTTAGATATGGGATTTTACAGGCAACATTCAAGAAAGCTATCTTTCTTTCCCATAATAGATTTTCTTTCATTCTATGTGGGTTTTCAACAGATTGCTCCCAAGGGGAAAATCCTGCCCCACTCTGTCTTTTCCTTACAGTGCTGTGGTTGTGGTGTTTTAAGCGTTTCTGGGAATTTCCTTTGTATCTGAGTCGTTTGTATCTTTTCAACCTTAAAGTCATCTTTTCACTGACATTCCCTCTTTAAAAAAAAAAAAAGTTGTTTTTGTTTTGTTTTGTTTTTTACTGTAAAATATAAGAGCTACACCAGATGTAAATCATCCTCTCCAGCCAGTCCTGTTTTGCTGTTTTGTTTTGTCTTTCCTTGGCCACACATAGGTTGTTTGTGCCCTGGGAAAAAATGTAATCTACAGGTTCTAATAGGGAAACTGAGGATGCAATTTTAAGGGTGAAATATCAATGAAACTTCTTGCCCATAAAAATGTAGATTTCAGCAAGCCTTCTTTTAAAAAATGTTAAAAATTAGGAGAGGGACTGTTTGTGGTCAACTTATGGAGATTCTATTTACAAACGCCCTTTATTTTCTATCACACAAGAAATTAACAGAATCTAAACCAATTTCTCTTGCATAGACATTATTCAGTGGTAACAACTCCCAGTATGAAGAATCCAGGTTTCCTTCTGTCTAATCATATGGCCATTTTCCCAACTGTTTCACACATGCTAATGGACTGTGACAAGTAAAACATATTTGGCTCAGGGTACGGTCCGACGTGAAATGGATTCACAACCACGAAGCTTCTAATCATTTTTCTCCTAATCTACCACTGCTTTGGGGGTTTGGTGTCTTCCCTGTCATGAGCGATTTCAGTGCACTGATCAGGGTAGACTTGACAGATTCTTTATCAATGTCAAGTGTCTTTTGTGGTTAAGTCCAGTAACGCTAAAACAAAACGCTTCATAGATACTAGATATATGGTGGCATTACAGAATTCTCTTGCAGGCAATATTTTTTGGTCAACCTATGAAAAGAAAAAAGAAGTGAAGGTGAAAACCAAAGAAGATGCAGCAGAAGTCTTGGCAGTTATTTCTGTGGAAGTCAGACAATGTGACTGACATGGGGCCTATGACTCTCCCCTCCTCCATTCAGGTTAGAATAGAGCAAAGAGAAATTGCCAACAAAGAAAATCATGATCTAGGGGGAGGGGATAGAATTTCAATAGGTTTTTAATTTCAAGAAACAGAGCAGTATTTTAGGAAAACACAGGACCCCTGCCTAGGCACACATTTACATCTACAAGTGTATGCACCCACCTGTACCAATTAAAATCATACATTTTTCCCTGTGAGTTTTTCTCATGCCTTGGGAAATTAATCTCTTAGACTTCGTTGACATTATCAACTCTCACAATATCTAACATTAGTGTGAACTGGCTTAGAAAAAATACAATCCAAGCATCTCTGAATAAAATAGAGACTCTGTTAAGTTTGCTTTTAGTAAAAAGAGTCTGTAGTGCCATCAATATTAGGCCTTTCCCAGCAGTTCTAGCCGTGACAGCTTCATTATGGAGGATGTTCGCTTTCGTGGTT
Source organism: Bos mutus (assembly GCF_027580195.1). NCBI lineage: Eukaryota > Metazoa > Chordata > Mammalia > Artiodactyla > Bovidae > Bos > Bos mutus. The sequence continues at coordinate 54,630,248 of NC_091619.1, forward strand.
CATAACAATGGCTATTTTAAAAGACTCACCAATGTGTACCACATGAGGCCTGCCAATCCCCTCTACCCACAAATAAAGAAGATGCCCCAACCACTTGATAAATCCATGGTGCTTAGTTGGCTCATCAGAGGTTTCAGAATATCACTTTTCAGAGTAACAGTGGATGTAAGAAGCCTCATTGTCTTTTTATTAACCCAAAAGCCAAGGCTAACAAAATTCTCATCAAAGCTGTGAACAGACAGTGGAAAGAAGTGCTCTAAGTGCTGGGAGCTAACCTGGAATTATTTGTTATACTACCAAACCGGTAAATTAGTAGGAACAAATAAGTCCTCAGCTATCAGATATTTTTCTGTATTACACAGTTAATGACTAAATCTATTTCAATATTTTATCTGATTTTTTTCTTTTTTGTACTAATTTAGAAAGTTGGTACTTCAGTGTAATTGAACTCATTGAAGGTAAAAATGTCCAGAGCTTTTTAATAAGGTACCTTTCAATATTAAACTTTGGGGTCTGTTTTCCTCCCAATAGGCACTTAGCACTAATGGCAATTGTGTCCAAACACTGGGTAGGAAATACATGTCTCTGTACTGAGCTCCATGGAGGGGAAAAAAAGGAAGAAAGGGGAAAACAACGTTGAGACTGAATAAAAGAGGTAGAGTTGATTCATTAACAAGATGAAATTAATATCTGGCACCCCCAAATTTCAGAGCACACACACCTTTAATAAGTAAGATGAGGAAAAAATTTCTAAATCATTTTGAATAATACCCAAACCATGCTTTTCCTGAGCAATCTGTTTTCCCTCCATCCCCAGCATATACATTAGACTCATTTTATACTTGTTATGTACATAATGATTCTAGACAACATAAGATGATTTCATGATTTTTTTTCCTTATTATTTTTACTTATCTACCAGTGAGCCAATTTATGCAGCTTAAACCATTGCTAAAGATGCATCAAAAATTGTCTGTAATCATTACAAATAATAGCACTGAATGTTCACAAGAAGCTGTTTTCTTATCATATTTTCATTAAAACATCTTTTCAACCTGCTTTGCTTTTCCCACATCTGAAACCTGTGTTGTAATCAGTCTTATTAACTGAGAACATAAATATGATTTATTATGGTCTGATAATGGAAGCTACGTGGACCCAGAGAAGGGCTATATTGTCCTTTGATAAAATGGCTCTTTTCTCTCAAATGGAGAGCTCTATCATGAGAACATGCAGAATGTAGTGAGTGATTATTTCCTCGGGGTGAGTGATGGCAAAGCCCGACAGAAAATCTTCTTGTTGACCATGACAGCCTCAGAGGGTCCCCAAACCTCCCTGAGTTTGACAACCTGCAGACACTTTTGATGAAGTGTATTCTTCTGCCAGAGACAGCCTGTCTGGGAGGAGAAAAGAGACCTTTATCGTCTGATCGGCTATTATTGTCTTGATCTTTTATAAGCAATCTCTAATGCACATGAATATAATATCCTTTCACACAAGTGCCAAGCATAATAGAAATGTGGTTATAGGACCCTCCCCCTGGTTATGTAAATATCCTTACACTATAATTAAGAGAGATGGTTTGTGACTGATAGGGTAAGGAAAGAGTAATCAAACTGTTTTAGGATTATCTCCCTATTTTAAAGACAAACCCACGGTAAACAGCATTTATGGTAGATATAGGGAACTAGGTTATCTTGAAGTCTTAGTCTAAAAGGAAAAATAGTTTTGAATATGGTATTGGTGTTATATTTTTATTAAACATGCAAATGGCAGCTGGTTTTCAGCCAAGTGATTACTATGCTGATATGACTTAGAAGAAAATGAGAATGCCTCTCAAAATACCTGGCTGAGGGTTACAGCAAGAACAAAGACCTATTAATAAGGAATGCACTTGCACAAATGGGTCCTCCAGTCCAAATAAAGTTCTCCAATAAATTTCCCTCTTATTCATTTCCAGGATCCTAAATATGGAAAAAAAAATTTAATTAACAAATATATTTGCAGACAAAACTCTTGCAATTATTGGGCAATTAAATTTACTTTTTATGTGACCCATGGGAGCCATCTCCATTTCTAAACAGTGAAGGATAGTTCTAGATGGTGTTTGTTTGTATTTGGTGACAAAAATTTTCTGATCTTCCAGATAACCCAATCAGACTTACCGCCAGCTCCTGGAGGCCAATAGCTTAATGTTCAATCTTAGTTGCTGGCAAAAAGGAGAAAAAGATACCACCCACCTGAAAAACTTTAATCCCCCCAGCAAAATACAGTGCAGTCATTCCTTTACATCTACATATTTCGTATCAGCAAACTCAACCAACCTCAGATCAAAAAAATTCTGAAAAAAGAATTTCAGAAAGTTCCAAAAAGCAAAACTTGAATTTGCCTCCTGCAGGCAACAATTCACATAGCATTTACATTGCATTAGATGTTACAAATAATCTAGAGATGATTTAATGTATACTCGAGTATGTATAGGTTATAAGCAAATATTATAACATTTTATATAAGGAACTTGAGCATCGTGGGTTTTCATATCCTCTGGATTAATCCCGGGAGGGTACTGGGCCATTACTGTACTCAATTTTTCATTAACCTTCTGACATCTGGACTCCGAGGTGTCCCTACACTAATCACTAATGGGTTTTGCATTACCAATTAGTGGAGAAAACTCGCAAGCGCTGATGCCGAAGAGTTAATATCATTAGTTCCACACCACTGGGTGGTCAGTTGGAAGAGCAGCCCCTGAACTCAAGAGGGGAGAGTCAGGGACCCTGACTTGGAGACAGCTCTCCCTCTGAAGGAGAAAGCTGCAGCTCACAGACATTGACCTCCATGTCTCTGTCCTGGCATCCAGCCTCGAGGTAGATTCAAATATTACACAAGAGTGCAAGCATATGCGCACACATTATGCACAGGTTTAGGCCAGGACCAATCACCAGCCTAGTCAGGCTTTATTGCATCTGTCTCATCAGAGGGTGGATGAGACCAGAGGAATGCTCTCTCTCTCAGCACCTCTGTCCATTTGCTTCTCTAGGCAATGACTTTCCAATGAGAATGAAAAAACTTGCCATTTCAGAGGGAGTTGGATTTTGAGAAGTGTTTGATCTCCTTCAAGAGATACTTCTCTGAAGTTCTGCCAGCCCTCGATTATCTGTACAAATGAGGCCTAAAGAAAGAATGGAAAGATTCAATGCACAGATAATCTTCAAACTCCAGTTCAGTCTGTGTTTTAGTTTCTTTCCGAACAAATTGTACCAGAGCAATTAACAAACAAAACTGACTGGATGTTTCCCTTCTCCTTTTATGGTCAATTTTGTGGATATCAGCAGAGTGAGGAAATTGTCAAAACAGAGGCAATAGGAGAGAGGAAAGGGAAGAAACAAAACTCCCAGATAGTCTGCAAATGGGATAATGTAATCTTGAATAACTAAGAAGAATCTAATTTTAAAGATAATAAAAGAAGGCCCAGAATGCAAATCCATCTACAAAATGCACAGCCTCTTCCCCCAACCCTAAAACAGCTCGTAGGAAAACCAATAAGTAAACAAAAAACCACAAGAAAAACTCCAATCTACTGTCCCCATCCACATTTTCCCTGATCTAATCTACACATGTTCTAAGTTAAATTATATTCTAAAGAGGATCTGGGCAGAGAGGAGAAGAACGCACAGAAGACATTTCTTATTTATGTTCCATCTGGCTTTGCTGTCAGGTATTGATAAAAACAGCCTTGCTTTCAAAACTGTACTAGCCTAAAACTTCAGAAATTGATCAACTTTAATTTGTTTTTCTTAGAAAAACCAACATCCAAGGAAAGGACAATGACTCAGCACTTCATTTTTTTTTTCCCCAGTCTCAGACTTTTCAGATCATTATACCAAAAATGTTTGAATACTTCTGAGACTGAAACTAGAACTTTCATTCAAGGCCAGTGTTTGGAACCCCTCAGTTAAGGGAAGTGACACTCTTTAGTGACCTAATCATGCACATTTTTTTGGCCAGAGTCATTGACTGACTGCACATACTTTGTTCTGCTTTAGAAATGAAAATCTAATAAAGTAATTGGCAGTTTCATTGTCGCAGAAATTTTCTCCAATATCCCAACTGGAATTGTGAAAACAGGTTCAAATTCCTATAAGCTCTCTCCCCTTTCACCCTCAAATGCCACGCTTCAAAACCAAACGATTTCCTAAGAAATTGCAGGACTTGGTTGGGTTCAGAGGTCGAGGCATAGGGTAGGGAGGAGGAAGACTCTTTCTTCAAGTTGGAGGGGATTTGCTTTTTTCCGGAATCTTGAGGCTGGGAATGTTCTGCCTCTTGCAAAGGAATTCAAAGGAGCCATTGTGTTTGAAACTTCGCTTCCCAATTGGCCTAAGACAGCAACATCAGAAGCAACAGATACTTCAGCCCTGCCTCTGGAAAGAGACATTTTCTAAAAAAAAAAAAACAAAAAACACTCCTGAAGACACTGAAGCCTAATTACTCTACAGCCCATAGTCTTAAAGATTGAGACCTCTGATACTCTGTGATAACCCCTTGAGGAAGGGGAGCAGCTCCATCAGGACTTGAACAGATAGCATGTCTATGTTTTACCCAGAGTAAAACTGATATTCAAAACAAGTAGACTGACAATTGCTTTCATTCCCCCAGCTTTTGAATTGTGGTGATCATTATTCAGGATACAACAATACCATTTATTAAGCTACCAAATGGAAAATAAACTTTTCACTAAAATGTAAAAGGGATTTAGGATATCTAAGAGTAAATGATTAAGGAATCAGTTTATCACTGCCCCCCTTGCTTTTCTAAAAGACGTATGTATCAAATCCTCATATTTATGATGGTATCTTTAAAGTTCTGAATGGTTTGGATCTTAGCCTTATAAATCCATGCTAAGAAAACAAATTTTTTTAAGCAGCATGGCCATACACTTACAGAGGCTGAAACTGGTACACAATACCCTTGGGAGAAATTCCCCCAGTTTCTAGTGCTACTGTGACCCAAACAGAGATGAACTAAGGGCAGGAAAGAAAAAATGAAGGAAGTAGTCATCTGGGAAACACTGGAGGTGGAGGATGGGGAGAGATGGCATTGGTTGACAAAGGGGGCTGATGAAACCATTATCAAGCAGGCTAAGGGAGTGGAAAGCCATGGAGACAGCACCATTTCCCAAATTTTAGACACAAATGAGGAGTCCTGAGTAATTTGAATTGTTCTGCCAGCCAAGTCAAATCCTGGGCCTCTCAGAAACCACTGGAAATGTCTCAGGTTTTCTCATTCTGCTATTTTGATGGAAATTAAACTTGTAAATCAATAAGAACAGAATCAACTCTGTTGAACAGCTCTGTTCCTTTATCCTCTATTCTCCAACGTACTACGTATCTGATTTCCTGCCCAAATGATTTAAGATTCCCAAATGCAAGTGAAAAAAATTTGTTTGAGATTTGCTTGTAAAATCACCTAAATCTCAGCTCAAGTCCCCTATTCAGAGAACATTTTAAAGTAGACGTGAAGCACAAAATTGTACAGCCCTCTTTTGAAAAAAAAGGCATATGGATGCATACCCATGAAAGGATTATGGAATAGTCCTCAAAAATGCTTGAAGTGATTGACATGTACATACCAGGGGAATCAGATGAGTCATTTATTTTTTTTTCTAATTTTATTTTATTTTTAAACTTTACATAATTGTATTAGTTTTGCCAAATATCAAAATGAATCCGCCACAGGTATACATGTGTTCCCCATCCTGAACCCTCCTCCCTCCTCCCTCCCCATACCATCCCTCTGGGTTGTCCCAGTGCACTAGCCCCAAGCATCCAGTATCGTGCATCGAACCTGGGCTGGCAACTTGTTTCTTACATGATATTTTACATGTTTCAATGCCATTCTCCCAAATCTTCCCACCCTCTCCCTCTCCCACAGAGTCCATAAGACTGTTCTATACATCAGTGTCTCTTTTGCTGTTTCGTACACTGGGTTATTGTTACCATCTTTCTAAATTCCATATATATGCGTTAGTATACTGTATTTATGTTTTTCCTTCTGGCTTACTTCACTCTGTATAATAGGCTCCAGTTTCATCCACCTCATTAGAAATGATTCAAATGTATTCTTTTTAATGGCTGAGTAATACTCCATTGTGTATATGTACCACTGCTTTCTTATCCATTCATCTGCTGATGGACATCTAGGTTGCTTCCATGTCCTGGCTATTATAAACAGTGCTGCGATGAACATTGGGGTACACGTGTCTCTTTCCCTTCTGGTTTCCTCAGTGTGTATGCCCAGCAGTGGGATTGCTGGATCATAAGGCAGTTCTATTTCCAGTTTTTTAAGGAATCTCCACACTGTTCTCCATAGTGGCTGTACTAATTTGCATTCCCACCAACAGTGTAAGAGGGTTCCCTTTTCTCCACACCCTCTCCAGCATTTATTATTTGTAGACTTTTGGATCGCAGCCATTCTGACTGGTGTGAAATGGTACCTCATAGTGGTTTTGATTTGCATTTCTCTGATAATGAGTGATGTTGAGCATCTTTTCATGTGTTTGTTAGCCATTTGTATGTCTTCTCTGGAGAAATGTCTATTTAGTTCTTTGGCCCATTTTTTGATTGGGTCATTTATTTTTCTGGAATTGAGCTGTAGGAGTTGCTTGTATATTTTTGAGATTAGTTGTTTATCAGTTGCTTCATTTGCTATTATTTTCTCCCATTCTGAAGGCTGTCTTTTCACCTTGCTAATAGTTTCCTTTGATGTGCAGAAGCTTTTAAGGTTAATTAGGTCCCATTTGTTTATTTTTGCTTTTATTTCCAATATTCTGGGAGGTGGGTCATAGAGGATCCTGCTGTGATGTATGTCGGAGAGTGTTTTGCCTATGTTCTCCTCTAGGAGTTTTATAGTTTCTGGTCTTACGTTTAGATCTTTAATCCATTTTGAGTTTATTTTTGTGTATGGTGTTAGAAAGTGGTCTAGTTTCATTCTTTTACAAGTGGTTGACAAGATTTCCCAGCACCACTTGTTAAAGAGATTGTCTTTAATCCACTGTATATTCTTGCCTCCTTTGTCAAAGATAAGGTGTCCATATGTGCGTGGATTTATCTCTGGGCTTTCTATTTTGTTCCATTGATCAATATTTCTGTCTTTGTAGATGAGTCATTTAGACATGAACAACGTCTTCAAGCTTCTTCAACTTGCCCTTGTGTACCCTTTGCTGGTTCCCCTCCCGCTCTGCCCCTCCTCTGGGCATCTTTTCTTTTTCTTTTTTTAACCTGTGTCATCTATTCTTTCCTCTAGATTTATCATCCATTATTCAACTTTATTTTTTCTATTGTATATTTCTGTCACAACTCCTTTATTATCCGATGATAACTATCTCATTCCTTTAGACCACAGACACATTCAAGAAGTCCTACAACTAAAGATATCGATTCTCATTATAGAAACAGGCACTCTCCCCTACTCTCAGCTGCCTTTCTCACTCCACCAATTAAGGTTTTCCAAATCTGGAGCAAGATTAAGAGATATGTGCCCATTGCTAGCCGTTGCTGGTGGTTGCTGAGAAACTCCAAAACAGAGATCATGCAAAATGAAAGTATGACAATCCAAGAGAAGCCTAGAACCAATACTTGGGACAAGTGTCATTCAATTCCTGATTCTTGAACCCTGACCCCAAGGTTCCCCTGGGCAGCCAGTGCAACCACATTTCCAAAAAGCTCCACCCTGGTTCTTGAATTCTTAACTCTCTGCATCTGGCTACTGAATCATCAGGTTGTGGCCTCACTGGGGCACTCTCAACTCCTAGTGACTTTGTGATCCCTAACTTACCCTGCTGAACACCTTTCAGGGGCTTTGCCAAAGTCTCGCATTTTCATTCACTCTGTTATAAAGCCTCCTTTTCAACTATAAATATTTAGACAATTAAAACTACATTTTGTCATCCTCTTGGAGGCTTCATGGAGAGGACAGACTATGCGGTGAGTGGTCTCTCTCAGCCATAACCAGGGCTGTGGGAGTACAGCTCCCCAGAACTGCTGTATTTTTCTTACAAGTGTGAAAATACTAAATATTTAAGCAAAATGTTTTGTAACAGAACATCTCCTTGAGCTAATCATCTGGTTTAAAGTTAAAAAGGGAGAAACTTCAACCACTTGACAAAGATTGACAGAAAGAATGAAAGGAAAAATACGGGAAGGGGTATCATGTCCTAGGATTGTCAACCAAGGGCAGACTCCAACTCTTGCTCATTTCTGCTAATGGAGGAGTCATTGCCCAAATAAAGTCAGATCTTCAGTTTCAACTTTTTCCATAATTGGTGCTGGGACTGTTGATAGCAGAAGTCTACCAGTGGGCTCATGTGTCCCAGTATGCAAATGTACATCTTCTGATACACACACAAGGAATTTTAAATCACAAATAGGGTACTTCATACCAGGTAGCGCAACAGTGATGGCGATATGAAACCCAACTCAAACCACATAAGCATGAAACAAGAAATCCACCCCTCATGTAACTGGTAAGTTCAAGGTATGGTCTAGCTTCAGACCCAGCTCACCGGAGACCAGGTGTTGAAACAAGATGGTCAGAAATCTATGTCTTTTTCACCATCTCTTACTTCAACCTTATTCTGTGTTGGCTTTACTTTCCTTTCGACCAGATTTTAATATCTGTAAGAAAGACACCAGTTGCTCTAAGTTTATACTTGTCTTTACCAAGACATCCTGAAAAAACATGTCTATTTCTCAGAAATCATGTCAAATCCCCAAAGGACTCTTTAGAGTGCTGCTTCAATCGCTTGGTGGTGGGGAAATCCTGGCCACTTGATTGACAGCCCTACCAGAGTCACACAGAATGTGGGAGGGGAAGATTCCGAGGGGATGAGCCTTTTATCAGAAGAAAGGAGGGTGGAGACTAGGTAGTGGAAGCAGATGTCCTCCAGGCAGTGCCAGTCCAAGCACTTTGAACCTAAATCACTTGCAGGGGCCTTTGGAACTCATTAGTGTCCCCTGGCTTGATAGAAAGATATCACCTTCCCTTCCCTCCAAGTTGCTGCAATGCTTTTCATGTCTGAGTAGAAAACAGACCTCAGCACTTTATGAGTTCCAACTCAGATCTGAATAAGTTCTGCTCAGCAGCTTGTGATGGTTCTTTTATTGCCATTACCGATCATCATGTAAATAAGTAGTTACTGACTTAAGAACTCACTATTTACACAATAACCCTTGATGGGAACCATGATCCCTTTACACACTATTATAGAAGTGTATAATTATAGACTTTCCAAATGGGTATTTCTTTTAGACATTCGCTTGTAATAGCTCCTTCAAAGTTGTTAAGCTTTTATCATGTGAAGACCCAAGTAGAATAAAACACTTAGTTCACTCCTCATTGACCTAATAGAGAGCAAACTTATCTTTAAGATGGCAGGAGCTTCCTGCCAAGAACTCATGGACAGCTTCATTAAAAAAAAAAAAAAAAAGTCTGGCTGGGGCTATTTGGGCAGGATATCAAGTTGCTATTAGACCATGTTCATCTCATTTAGGAATTAAATATTGACACTAACTGATCATCGGTTATTGTTTCTTTAGTCCCTCCTGAAGGAAATCTTGTCGCACGCACTTGTCCTGTCTTTATTACTATCTAGCAAGAGTTCTATAAAAGTAAAATGTTGGGTGGGTCTTTAACTGTCTTTAACATTTCTCATTACTTAAGCACAGAACATAACTTTAACAGAGAATAAGTTTTTGTTGTGTATTGAATACATTGGTCCCATCGAGGAAGCCACAGCCAGGATCAAGAGGTTGAGAGATACCTGCTGAGGTCATAAGCTTAAGAAAATGGGGTGATGTGGCTGATTGATGTCAATGTATGGCAAAAACCACCACAATATTGTAAAGCAATTATACTCCAATTAAAATAAATTACTCAATTTAAATAAAAAAGAAAATGGGTTGATGTATGATGCAGTGTAATGTATATTTGACACAATCAGGACATGTGATGTGTATTGCACTACAAAAATTACTGGCATACCACATTCAAATGAGTCTCAGGATATATAGTGAAATTTAACTTGCTTAGTTCAAATTAAGGAAACAAAGAAGGCGATGGCACCCCCTCCAGTACTCTTGCCTGGAAACTCCCATGGACGGAGGAGCCTGGTAGGCTGCAGTCTATAGGGTCGCGAAGAGTCGGACACGACTGAGAGACTTCACTTTCACTTTTCAGTTTCCTGCATTGGTGAAGGAAATGGCAACCCACTCCAGTGTTCTTGCCTGGAGAATCCCAGGGACGGCAGAGCCTGGTGGGCTGCCGTCTATGGGGTCGCGCAGAGTCAGACACGACTGAAGCGACTTAGCACCAAGTGTTCACAGCTCTATCAAAGGCACCAGACTTAGTGAGGGAGATACAAAGATAAAAATAATGTTTATTTTCATGCTTGCCCACCTCCATTAGGACTTTATGAGCCCTACATCCTTCCTACCACTCCCATTGACTCTCACTCTCTCCTGGCTTCACCACTTAGAACTTCTCCTCAAGCCTTCACTAAGCACAGCTCCTTTTCAGTTTCAGCACAAGTTCCTCCTGAACAGCATTCCCCTTCCTTTCTTCTGCTTGTTGCTGCTGCTGCTGAGTCACTTCAGTCATGTCCAACTCTTTGCAACCCTATGGATCATAGCCCCCCAGCCTCCTCTGTCCATGGGATTCTCCAGGCAAGAATACTGGAGTGGGTTGTCATGCCCTCCTCCAGGGGATCTTCCCATCCCAGGGATTGAACCAACGTCTCTTACATCTCTTCCATTGGCAGGCAGTTTCTTTACCACTAGTACCACCTGGGAAGCCCCTTCTTCTGCCTAGACCTTCCTAAAATGTCACCTCCTCAAGGAAGCTTCCCTGATTCCTCCAGGCAGAGCCAGTCACACTCTCTCTGCTTCTGGAGAACTTTCTTCAAACATCTATCTTGTACCATACACATTTGTATCTGTATTTTTCTCCCCCATTACCCTATAAGCCAAGTTTATATCTGATTCACAACCATATTATCCAGGTGCTTGCAGAGTACCAAGTACAAACAAGTTACTGGTAAGTCACTTATGCAAAGAAAAACTATGTTATTCCCACTGCACTTCTGCTTTCTGGGCCTCCAAGGCTGTTGGAATAGAGACAGATGCATAAACCAAGATGAGACGAGCACCCTCAGCTCGGTCATGAGATTCAAACAGCAAACAGTGAGTGGGAGGGAGATACTTAGATGTATGGGGAAAGAAGGAGGAAGAGGGGGAGAGAAGTGGAGAGAGAGAGAGCAAGAAAAGTGGAGGTGAGGCATTGCCAGAGGACAGCGTGAGCCAGAGGATGGTAAGTGAGGTGAGGGAAGGGGCAATGTAGGACCCTGGTGTGACGGCCACGTGAGGATAGTGTGAGAGGGGACCTGCAGTGGGGAGACACTATGAAAGCATGTCAGAAAGGTAGACTGGAGTAAGGATTGACCTCTGAGGGTTTGGGGGCTTCCCTGGTGGCTCAGACGGTTAAGTGTCTTCCTGCAATGTGGGAGACCCGGGTTCGATTCCTGGGTCTGGAAGATCCCCTGGAGAAGGAAATGGCAATCTACTCCAGCACTCTTGCCTGGAAAATCCCATGGACGGAGGAGCCTGATAGGCTACAGTCCATGGGGTCGCAAAGAATCAGACACGACTGAGCGACTTCACAGCGACTTCACTTTCTGAGGGTTTGGATTGCCTGGCTGAGGCATTTGCATGTGGACTCTGCAATGGTAGAAATTCAAGGAAAAGAGAGTAACATGGAATCATTTGATCCCATCTGGCTTTGGGAGACTCATAAGGAAGCTATGATGACTTGGAGTCCAGTGTTTCAGAATCATAATGCTTTTCAAGAAGCTAATCTCTTAACCAGTTTCAGTGAGACACAAACCATCCTGGATGTGCCAGAGGAGAGAAAAATTTGCAGGTGATCAGCCCTGGTATTCCTCAGTCTCTAGATCCTCAAGAATGCCAGGCACTCGCTATGCCTTCTGCCTGGGACACTCTTCCCCAGAGTATCCCCTTGGCTGTCCCTTCCTTCCCTAAGATCCCTGCTCAGATGTCATCCCTACAGAGAGACCTTCCCTAAAATCCCTGCTCAGATGTCATCCCTACAGAGAGACCATCCCTCATCATCAGGTCAAAAATAGCACATATATCACTCCACCCCTTTGTCCTGCTTGATTCTGCTTCAAATCATTCATTGACTACCTGACATCACATTTGATGTCTATTTCCTTGTAATCTATACCCTACAGTACAGGGATTGTCCAACTTTCTATAGAAAGCTAGGCAGTAAATATGTTAGAACCTGTAGCCCATATGGTCTCTGTCTTAACTGTCTTAACTTCTTAACTCTGCCACTGTAGCCATAAACAAGCATAAATAAGTGAACATGGTTGTGTTCCAGTAAATCTTCACTTACAAACAGGCTGTGGGCCAGATTTGGCCGTGGGTCATAATTTGCTAATCCCTGCTTCACTAAAAATCTCCATGAGGTCAGCAACTGGTCTATCTTGCTCACATTGGGATTTCCAGGGCCTGGCACATTGTGAGCACTCAGTAATTTTCAAAGAATGCATAGGGCTTCTCTGGTGGCTCAGATGGTAAAGAGTCTGCCTGAAAGGCAGGAGACCTGAGTTTGATCCCTGGGTCGGGAAGATCCCCTGGAGAAGGAAATGGCAACCCACTCCAGTATTCTTGCCTGGGAAATCCCATGGACAGAGGAGCCTGTTGGGCTACAGTCCATGGGATTGCAAAGAGTCGGACACAACTGAGTGACTAAGCACACACAGAGAAAGCATACATGAATGGAGGTCTATGAAAAATAGATAAGGGTATAGGAATATTATACCCATGTGAATACACACACTCCCTTTGTGATGTGTGTCAAATTGGTTGATCCATGGTGGTCAGAAATATGGTCAAACATTATTCTGCATGTTTTCATAAGAATGTTTTGGAATGACATTAATATTAAAATCAGTGGACTTTGAGCAAAGTAGCTTGCCCTCTATAATGTGCGCAGGCCTTATCCAATCAGTTGAAGGCCTGAAGAAAACAAAAGACTGACTTCTGACCAAGAGGGAATTCTATGAACAGATGGCCCTTAAGTTGCTGAATTGACTCTTCCCTGGTTTCCAGCCTGCTGGCTGACCCTGCAGATTTTGAACTTTCCAGCCTCCATAATAACAAATCATATAAGCCAGTTCCTTAAAATACACACACACACACACACACACACACACACACCACACACACGCACACACTATTGGTTCTGTTCTTCTGACCCATAAACACATAAATATACACAGATTTACTCCATCAGTAAAGTAGGAAACCAATTGTATAACCAATTGGCATAAAGCAGCTTTCTGAGTCTGGCTTCCACCCTTCTCCACCTGCATAGCCAGTAGACAACTTGGGTGAGGGTGAGCAGCCTATATGAGAGCCACATTTTACTGCTCGCTCCACACTGTGCCCTGCAGGCCAAGCTCTCTCAATCCCCACACCTTTGCACACCCTAGCTGCCTTCTGTGTGAAATAGCATCTCACTGCCTTTTCTCCTGGCTAATTTACATCCATTCTTCAAAACTCCTCCTAAGATCCCCCACAGGACAACATTAGATGTCCATTCTATCTGTCAGTGCCTCATGACAGTATATCCCCTGTGTGACAGTTGGTTTGCTTCTGTCTACCATCCCCCACCCACCATGAGCCCCCATCTTCTGGAGGGGAGAGTCCACCAGTCTTTTCTCTGCTCACCCTTTGTCACCTCTTCTGTCTGTGCCTGACAGGCAATGAAGGCATTAACAGGCAATTCGATTAATAAACAAAATATTTTCAGAAACTAAACCAAATGGAAGATATGTCACTTATTTGCAGTCTGTGAGAATACAGCTTGGGGTCACCCCAGGGAGATGCAAAGCCAGATTCCAAGGGTATTAAGAATCCACACTAGGGACCCCTGGCTGGGCAGAGCTCCCAGTGACCTGAAGAAAGATTGCTCAGAGTGAGCACCAGAGGTGGGAAGGACTACAGATGTCCTCTCAGCTCTGTACTATTTTTCTTCTCAACTTCTCAAAACACTAATAAGATGGGAACAAGGTGGAAATAGTAAAGATTAAAAACAGCCAGAGCCTGGGCAACCACTTTCAGCTCTCCCATGTCAAAAATGTTCAGCTCTACTTAAGGGAGCAATTTGGGGGCCCATTGGTCCAATTTTTCAACAAACATTGATAGGAAAATGAAATTTACTTTATAGCCATAAACAGACACCTTAGCTGAAACACATCCAAGCCATCAAGGTAGGCTCACCTGGCTGACAAGAGCTCTCATTAACATCTGTGTCCTCAGTACGTGTGTTCGTGATAAGTTGACTCTTTGCAACCCCATGGACTGTAGTCCACTGGGTTCCTCTATCCATGGGATTCTTCAGGCAAGAATACTGGAGTGGGTGGCCGTGCCCTCATCCAAGGGATCTTGCTGACCCAGGGATCAAACCCACGTCTCCTGAGTCTTTTGTATTGCAGGCAGATTCTTTACCACTGAGTCATCAGGGAAGCAGATGGCTCCTAACTCGATTGAATTCAGTCCAGTCAGATTTTAAGACTGTAGGCTTCCCGGTTCTATCAGTGACTTGCTCTAGAATGTTTATGCTCCTGCTTTCAGGTCTCAGTGCCTCAGTTTCAGCATCTGTAAAATAGGGAGAGTCATTCCTACCACCCACAACAGAGAAAGGTCATGGAAATACACAAGCTGGCATCTCCAAAGCACTTTGCCTTCCTATTACTTCCTCTCTATGGACCTGAGGTAGGATTATTATTACTGAAAATGTCAGCTATCCTCTGAAAGGATTATTCCATCAGAAAGCTTTGTTCAGGAACATTTCATAAAGGAAAAGTGAAAGCGTGCACAGTCTCTTTGGAACTAATCATAATTAGTCCCAGTAACAGTTGGGCCATTTTTTTTTTTTTTTTTAGTTCATTTATAGTCAGATTCTACAAAATTGAAAACATCCAACATCTGGGCTGAAAACCTTGTACAAAGCCAGAAAGCCCCCCAAATGGGCATGTGTGGGCTTTGGTGACAGAAGAGCCAGATGTAATTTTTGCCTCAACTACTCTTTTCAACCTTTAGGAAAAAAAAAATTATAATTGAATTTTCATGATTACAAAACCCCTTGATTTTCTTCTCTAATTTTTTAAAACCATCTTTTCTGATTAGTTGTAAATTTCAGACTCTCCCAAAACAATCAGAAATTTCTAGAAAAGGAATCTCTTAACAAATGTATAAAAGCATTTGGGGGTCCAGTTGTAACCATGTAAATACTTTTACAGGGACAAATAATAGTTAACATTTATTGTCCCTACATTATGGACAGGCCCTGTTTTAAGCACTTAAGGGGCATTATCTCATTTAATCTTTGCATGCACTCTGTGAAGTAGGTACTATTATCTTCTCCATTTTACAGCTAAGGAATCCAAGGAACAGATAGGTTAAGTAATTTGCCCAAAGCACTATTAGTACAGAAAGAAAGCAAAGTGTTTTGGTTACATCTTTATGCTTGAAGGAAATTTTCACTTAATTCAACCTTATTACAGAAAGACTCTAAGACTATCTTTGATATCGTAAACTTATTCCAACCAGATTAAATGCTCTCTGTTCTGGGAAGAATTGCACAGAGCCTTTAATACAGCTCCCAGAGATAAATTTGGGCCCAAGGAAACAATCCTGACTTTAGAATTTGCCCCAGTTTCTACCATCTTTTTTGGTATTCTGGGGGAAGAAAACACAAATACACACACACAGACACACATACACACACACACACACATCCATAGAAATTTATTTCAGCTATTTGCTAAAGAAAAGCTGTCTTCAGTTGCTGTTGTTTTCAGCATGCCACCTGACAGCATCTAGAAGCTTCCTTGGGGAAGCAGGGGAATTTGCTGGATTGCTAAACAGCCTTAGAAAATCTGCTGGGGACTCCATGGAAGGGCTTTATGAAGAAGGATAAAGAGAGTGCATTAGCGTTGCCTTGTTTCATGAAAAAGGGAACACACACAACAAAACTTGATTACAAAATCTCATTTTACAAACTCAAGGTGAGATGTACCACCTTGAGGCAATGGCCCACCCAGGGGACCTCCACCAGGTTCTAGAGCCTTCTGCTTCCTGTGTAAAAGCCTGATTCAACTCCAAGGGCCAGGTTAGATAAAACCAGAAGGGTTTATATGCACAGCATTTAACTTTAAACATTTCTTTATGGAAATTTACAATGCACATCATTTACATATTCAATACCAGTGACAATTTACTTCTCCCATCTGAACAGGGCTTTCAACTATGCCACTTGAACTAAATTAATAAACAGTAATTACAGAATGTTGTGTGAGCTAGCTGTTGATGTTGAGCAGATTCTAATCAACACCTTCTTTTAAGGGCCAATTAAAGCTGAATGTATGCAATATAAACATCTTCGAGTATTTAGACATGAACCGCAGAACAAGGTAAAAAAAAAAAAGAAAAATTAAAATCTGAACAATTAGACTGGGGATGAGCCAGTCAAACCTGGAGAGATGGACCCTTTTCAGCTGGTCTCTAAGGTCATGTTAATTTCTTGAAATGATGAGGTTTTTGTGAAAAGAGGAGGGGCTCCAAGGACTAGTTAGGCCAAACCCCATCCGTTTTGAGATTTCTCCAACATCTTGTATTATTTTCCATATGCTTTAAGTTTTGTGGCATTTCTTTTTCAATTGCCTCAAACAGTTTTCTCCTTAATTCATGTGCATCTCAGCGAAAATTTAATCTCCATATTTCTGACTCATTTGTGTATAAATCCTCCAAGTGTTGCTTGGTATTTAAGAAACCTTTCCCTCAGCCCCATCTTTGGCCATCCAGGAGCTACACAAGGCACAGAGTAGGCCCCAGGCCCCTCTATGGGACTTTACATCCCCAGTAAACAGAACATACACAAAGCACTAGTGAGAGGAATCAGAAGCTGTGGGGAGAAAAAGTCAGCCTCTCAACATCAATTGTCCTCAGAACCACTTGCCTCTGCTTCCTAACAAGGCAGCACCCTGAGCAGGCTTCATGCCTTTAGGAAAGGGAGTGAAAGGGAGACATTCCAATAATGGTAAAAAGTACATTTCTGGATAATATACAAAACTGCAAAGACCCGTGTATGTGGCAGTAAATGGGTTTCTTCAATAGTTGGGAGAAACTGGTAACTATGTTTCTTCCAAAATAGGCATCTCTAAAGGTTGGAATGAGAACAAGGTGCCATAAATAATACTTTCTACAGAGGAGAAGATGGCACCCATATGAAAGGATGAACCTAGTCCAAGTGGGCAGCTGAGGACACATTTGCCCCCAAGGCTGCACCTCTACAGTGCCCTGCTTCCCTAGGGCCACCTCGCTCTTGCTTTCATAGGCACACACTTCAACTGTCTTTCCTTCCTCTTTTCTACCAAGATCTCCCTTTTCTCCCTCCTGGACTTGCCTCGACTCTGACTAGCCAAATCCTAACCAATCTCAAGGCCAGCTTCATGCTTGTTTCTGCAGTGTCTGTCTCTCTGCCTCTGTCTCTGTCTCTCTTTCTCTCTCTCTCTTTCCCCTCCCTCCTTCTGTAATTTGTATTGTCTACAATTTAACCATAAATAGCTTTGCTGACTTTGGTTAGTTACCCACTCCATTTGCAGGTATGTTCATCCTTTCCCTTACCCAGATTACAAACTGCCCAAGGACAGAGATTTTGTATTTACAGGGCTTTACCATAGCACTTATCATAGGATTGTTTATATGAGCAAGTGCTAAACGAATATTTGTTGGGTGAATATGAATGAAGCTTTCTTTAAAGTCAACAAAATGAAAGTCTCTGTTTGGATTCAAATATTTCCTCAATAAAATTTGGAAGTATAATGATAGCTTCTGTGCCAGGCATCAAATTTCAAGATAGTTCTTATTCACTAGTCAATAGTAGAGAGAATTATGGAGCCCTGGACTCAGGAGGGACAGGAAATTATTTTATCCCATAGTCCTGCCTCTGAAGAGGACTGTATGAAGTACACTCTTGAAAAATAGTTGCTGAGTTTTGCTCTGTGTATAATCGTAACCAAAGTAATAACAACAACAGTAATAATAATGCTCATTTATTGAGTGCTCATTGCAGGAAAGAAAGGGCCCCTCACTGCTGTCTTTCAAGCCTCTCTGAGGCCTGGAAGCCACATTTCTGTGGGTACAAGCCAGGTGTGCCCAAGGACTCATGCCACCAAGGAACATGCCCAGGCTCCGTCATCTCTCATCTTTGATACGCTAGACCATTTCCTCCCTTGTCTTTCTTCTCTTCACACTCCTACTGGTTCCTTGGACAATCTCAGCTGCTTCCCATAGCATCACCCAAAATTTCAGAAGTAGGAAGTGAGTCCTAGGATGGGCTCTTAAGCCCGGTGCCTCTCCTGAGCTTTGGTTTCATATGTCTAATCACATGTAGGTCATCTTTGCCTGTGCCACCCTGGTGTCACACAGCAACCTCAAACATCATGTGTCCCCAAATGAATCTCTGCTCTTTGCTATTAAAGCCATCTCTTTTCTCTCTTTTTATTTATAGATGGTCTCAGTACTCATCCTCCCACCTCTTCCAAAAATCTGAACTTTTATCCTTGACAGTGTGGTGAGGAGGAAAGACGGGATTCGGGAGTCAAAAAGGACTGAATTTGAAACCCATCTCAGCCACTGACCAGCAGATCTGGGACTGAACAATTTTTAAAATTTCTCTGAATATATTTTCTCACCTGAAAATGGAAATAGATTAACAAGGCTTAGACCTTCAAAAATCTTTGCTTCTTTTCTTTCTTTTTCTCTTCTCTTCCCTCTCCTCTCATTTCTATCTCTTCTTTTCCTTTCCCTTCTTCCCTCACTCCTCTCCCCCACTCCAAATCAATCACTGGTCCTGTCAATCAAGCATCCTAGATAACTTCCCTCTTCTCTCCATCCCTGCTCTTATCATCGTCTCACTCACAAGAACTCTAAATCTGGTTTTTCTGCCTCTATTTCCTCCTACTCTAATCCATCCTGCTCTGAGCTGCCAGTTACATAAATACCTAACTCCCCTATATAAAACCTACCATTATTTCCCAGTTGCTTCCAAGAGAAAACCCAAACTCCTTGGCAATGCAGCCAAGACCCTTCATGATCTACCCTCAACTTACTTTTCCAGTCTATTTTGTTGTTGTTGTTGTTATTTAGTTGCTAAGTCGTGTCCAACTCTTTTGTGACGCCATGTGCTATAGCCTATCCCTTTTCCAAGGGATCGTCTCAGTAAAGAAACTGCCTGCAATGCAGGAGACATGGGTTCGATCCCTAGTTTGGGAAGGTCCCCTGCAGGAGGGCACGACAAATCACTCCAGTATTCTTGACTGGAGAATCCCATGGACAGAGGAGCCTGGAGGGATGCAGTCCACGGGTCTCAAAGAGTCAGACACAACTGAGCAACTAGTATGCACACACGTACTATAGCCTGCCAGGCTCCTCTGTCCATGGGAGTTTCCAGGCAAGAATACTCTAGTGGGTTGCCATTTTCTCCTCCAGGGGATCTTCCCAACCCAGGGATCGAACCCTGCATTGGCAGGTGGTTTCTTTACCACTGAGCCACCAGGGAAAGCCAGTCTTTGATTTGCGGCATATTAATTACAAGATATTGAAGAAAGCAAAGTGCTCAGAGTCTGAGGCTTTAGTACTACCTTTCTCATATAGCTGTTATAAAGATTAAATGACTGACATAAGACATATAGGTCAATGGAATTGAACTGCGAGTCCAGAAATAAATCCTTACATTTTTTATGGTCAATTGATTTTCTACAAGGATGCCAAGACTATTCAACAGCAAAAAATAGCCTTTCAACAAATGGTCCTGAAACAACTGAATATCTACTTGCAAAAAAATGAAGTTGAACCCTTACCTCACATCGTATATAAAAATTAACTCAAAATGGAATTTAGACCTCAGTATAAGAGGTAAACTATAAAACTCTTAGAAGAAAACATAGGACGAAATCTTCATGGACTTGCATTAGGAAATGATTTCTCAATGACATCAAAAGCATGAGATAAAAGAAGAAGTATATAAATTGGATGACATCAAAATTAAAGAATTTTCAGCTAGCTTCAAAGGACACTGTCAAAGGGAGAACACAACCACAGAATAGGAGAAAATACTTGCAGATCATATACCTCATAAGGAATTTGTAAAGAATATATAAAGAACTCATAAAACTGAACAGTAAAAGGACAATAAAAAATAACCCAATTTAAAGATAGAGGATTTAAATATGTTTCTTTCTCCAAAGAAACACACAGATGGCCATTAAGCATATGATGCTTAACATCATTAATTATGAAGGAAATACAAGTAAAAACCACAATGAGATGCACCTTCACATCCACCAGGATGGCTAAAATAAAAGACAGGCAGTTATAGTTGGGCAGTTCTTTAAAAAATTAAGCATAGTTACCACATGACTCAACAATTTAACTTTTATATAAATATCCATTAGAATAAAAAATATATTTCCATACAATAACCTGTGCCAATGATCATAGCAGCATTATTCATAATAGTCAACAAGTGAGAGCAGCATACATGTCCATCAGCTGATGAAGAAGCCAAATATGGCATATCCGTACAATGGAGTATCATTTGGCAATAGAAAGAAATGCTACAACATGGATGAATCTTGAAAAGATGTTAAATGAAATAATACAGACACAAAAGGCCACATACTGAATTATTTGTTTGACATGTTCCAGATGGGCAAATCCACAAAGTTCAGTAAAGTAGTGGTTACTAGGGTGAGAGGGGTAAGAGGAATAGGGAGTCATTGCTGATAGGTAGGTGCTTCTATTTGGGGTGATCAAAATATTCTGGAATTAGATAGTGATGATGAGTATATAATTATATAAGTATATTAAAAGCACTGAATTATGCACTTTAAAGGAATTGATATGTGATATATGAATTAATCTTAAAGCTGTTATAAAAAATTAAAATTAATTTAAAAATTTTAGAAGATTATATGAGATACAGTGGTACACAGTGCTTACTCTTCTAACAGGAGCCTCTATTGTGGTTATATTGTTCTTATTCTGTTGTAATGTCCAGATTGCTTTAACATGAGCTCCTTGAAGATAGGGGCCACGACTTAAAACTTATATCTTGTTTACTTCTTTGCAGTCCCTGCAAAGATATTTGGCATAGAGAAAAAGATACATACCATAAAACTGTAGACAAATTAAAATGAATTAGTGAGTGAGCAAGTGAGGTTTGTACATTTTCAGCACCTCCGTATTACACTGGACTTTGGCCAGTACAATCTGCAAGAATGCTAACCGTTCCAAGGACCCTCCATCCTATTTACATCCCTGACCTTAGAGGGAGAGATAATAGGTAGCAAAGAGAGAAGAGTGAATCCTGGTGATAATCCTTCAGGCCTTACAAGGCATGACCCTTTCACTGAGTTTCTGTCTGTTGTCCTGCTTTAAAGTTCTTCAGAAATTAGCAAAGCCAAATTTCAGAATACAGAAAATCTCAGAGCTAATGAAAAGCCAAGTTTTTATTTATTTTTATTCTAAGTCACAACTTTCTCACAAAAAGTTGCCAAGTGTTCCTTCTGAGCTCTACGGAGATAATATAAGTTGCAATTTTATAATTCCAGTCTCTTTTTTTACACAGGATTCCACACTCTCTTCCTGCTGCAATGAGAAATTGGCAATCAGTCATGGAATCTCTCCAACCAAGTCTGGATATGACCTAAAAATACATCTTAACACAGTATTCTGAGAATAGCAACCTGTCTGACTTACCTTAACTGTATAATGCATGTGTGCGTGTGTGTTAAGTCGCTTCAGTTGTGTCCAGCTCTTTGTGACCCATGAACCATAGCCCACCAGGCTCCTCTGTCCGTGGGATTCTCCAGGCAAGAATACAGGAGTGGGTTGCCATGCCCTCTTCCAAGGGATCTTCCCAACCCAGGCATCGAATCTGCATTTCTTACATCTCCTGAATTGGCAGGCAGCCACCCGGGAAGCCCAGCTGAATAACAAATCACCTAAAAGCTAAGTGACTTAAAATAACAACTATTTCTTTTGTTTCTTACTGTTCTGGGGGCTGACTAGGCCCAGCTAGATGTTTCTTCTACCCTATGTAACGATGCTTGGGTTGCGTTATCTGAAAGCTTAACTAGCTAGAGTGTTTATGATGACTCATGCTGACAGCTGGTGCTGGCTTTCTGGGGGCAGTTCAGCTGGGCCATCAGCTGGAAAACCTCAGTTCTTCTCTTCCTGGTTCCTCTGTATCTGGTTAAAGCATATCAGAGGAGCAGCCTTGATTCAAGGGAAGATTTCACAATGGTATGACTATTCAGAGGAGTGATTCACTGAGGGACTCCATGTAACCAGCTCACACATAGTCTATAGGAACTGGAAAGGAAGATGAATTCTGTTTGCCATTCCTGAGCCTTTGCTATACTTACCTGTTCTAGTCTGAAGCACATCACAGCTCGAAACCAGATGTGTGACAGGACACAGTAGCAGTGCTCTGTGCATGTCCTCCTTCCCGCCCCTTCACCACTAATCTCCACATATCCCTTGACAGACTCCTGTAACCCAATAGTGTTTGGAGTGCTTCTTCCACTCGTCGCCCACAGAGCTTTGAGAGAAAACCATTTCAGGTTGCCTCAGCCAAACCTTTGTTATTAATAGCAGTTCCTATTTCTGGAAGGCCAGGTGTTCTGCACCAAAAATACAGAGCAGAGACGCCAGATAACCCCCTACTCAGAGACCGGGACCACTTGGGTCTCATTTGCTCTGGGGTAAATGGCAACTGAAAGCTGGAACCTTGAATAAGATGTAAGGGACACTGAGACTATATTGGCCAGAAGGCACCTTGCCACAGAGTTAGTGAATGGACTGCAGGAGTCTGTGAACCTCCAAAATTGCAGGTAAAATTGTGGATGTCTGTGTTTTTTTCTGGAAAAAAGATCTATATTTCATCAGATGTTTTTTAATTGAGCTATAATGGACATAGCATTATATTAGTTCCAAGTGTATAACAAAATGATTGATATTTGTATATATTGAAAATGGTCACCACAATAAGTCCTGTTAACATCCATCACCATACACACTTTTTTTCTTTTACAACTTTTTTCTTTTAATGAGAACTTTCAAGATCCAGATTATTAAAGGGGACTCTATATTTTGAAAAAGGCTAAGAACTTGATCTCGCATAGAATTATGTGATTACACTTTCCCCATCACTCAAAAGACCAACTTGCAACTTACCTGAAACCACATCTTCCCACCTTAGATGCAGAAGTGTAGGGTTAATCTGTCACATACATCACAGTTAGGAGCAATGCAGCTCAATTATTCTCCACTGCCTGGTCTTTTTCATGCCTCTGTTTCTGTCCTCTTGTCCTGCTTTTCTTTCCTTCTCCATATCCTTCCACTCATCTCCTAGTGATTCTGTTTTTAAAATATTTTAACCATATCCCTGGGCGTGACATTACCTGTTTCTAACATTAAATGGGCTATAATAGACAGGACTTTACAACTAGAAGACATTGGATTACCTTCTATCCATAGGGTAACTCAGTCTGAGATAAGAACTAGTAGATTATGGACAAAAACTAGTGCACACTCCTGAGTGCCCTTTGTCTCACTCAGAGGTATGTTTTCCCTTTAACAACCATAAGAGCAGAGGCGACATGCTATAGTATCTTGTTTTGATTAAATTACTCCAGTGGTGTCTTTCATCACTGTGGAAGTGCAAAAATTTCCCCCTTTAGTTTATAGTTTTCCTTTCCTTATATCCCAAATGCAACCAGGGGAGGGGAAAGGGTTGACTGACCCATTATACTGAATAATGGAGTTTCCTTATATGGATGCACCCACTCACAGCTATCATCAACTATTCTTGCCAACTCAATTCATCAAGCAATAAATGAGCCAGGCACTCCCCAGGTGAGCACAGAGAGGAAGAAAAACATTTTCTGCCTTCAAGTTGCTTGTAGTCTAGTGAGAGAGACAAAGGGGAACATAGATAAATAGGAAGAGGAGGAGGCAGTGGAGAATTAGACTCAAGTGTTAATATCATCAGAGTGAAAGTAGAACAGGGAATTTATTTTTATCTCCCACTTCCGCCTTCAACTCCTTCTAGGATCTTCTGCTCTTGATAGTTCTCCCTTGTTGCTTTTCTTAAATAAAGAAACCAAAAGAGTAAGAAGTAAAAGGAGAATAGCCTCTCACTCCAACGTCTTGTCTTTTTTTCTTCCAAGCATCTGTCTTCCTCCTTCTGTTCCTTGGCCCAGGCAGTAGACACTGGCCCATTGTGGTCTCTCCTGCTCTAGCTTTAAGTCTAATCCTCCATCACTTCACCCCTCAGACCCCCTTTGGCTCAAGAATCTGTGCTGATCAGCTCACATGTCTACTCTCTGTGCCAGGCCTTAATGATACAAGGATGAATCCAATCATCATTCAGAGAGAGCTTGTTTACAAAACTCTCCTTCTCCTGGGGATCTATCTCGCCTCCATCTTATGTTCCTTTTTTATTTCTCCCACTCTCTCTCCTTGGACTATTTTTATTTCTATCTCAAGTGCTGTTAGAGGCCTCCTATGAGAAGGAAATTATCTATAATGGAACAGGAACATTAAAAGCCTCAGTTTCCTTGGAAATTATTGAACTCATGAGGGGTTCACATTAGGTTTTGAATTTTGAGAACTAAGTTATAGGAAATTTTGTTTTTCTAACAAAATTATTTTAACATTTGTTCTCTCTAGCTCTTCTTTGGATTTTGTTCTTAAACCTCAAGCTGTTATAATTTTCTGTAAGCTCCAGTCAACGCCAGATTCTGAAGGAAAGGCTCTTCAGATTTCTGAATGTGAACTAAATCTGTCCCAGGTAGGAAGCCTGGAAGTAGCTGGTGCCCACATCTGCGTGTGTGTATGGGACAGGGTGTGGCTGAGAGGACTCAGCTGATCTATGTGGTCAGCTGGGGTATGGCACAAGCTCAAGAGACCACTAACAAGAGTTATCAGTTCTCACTCATTCATTTATTCATGTAAATACATTCTGAGTACCTACTATGTATTAAGCACTAAGATGGATGTTGGGATTATAATGATGAACAAGACAGACACAGTTCCTTCTTTGATGGACTCTTTAGTCCAGCTGGGAATATGAACAATCAAATATGCACTGGAATTCTGATAAGGTGTTCCGCACCTATGACAGTGCTGACCATATGCCGGGCCCTGTGTCAGGTGTGCTGTAGTTCTTATCTTCACTTAATGTTCCTAACATTTCTATTCCGCTATAGCTCAGTGATAAAGAAAAGTGAAAGTGTTAGTCACCCAGTCGTGGTGTCTGACTCTGAGACCCCATGGAATGTAGCCCGCCAGGCTCCTCTGCCCATGGAATTCTCCAGGCAAGAATACTGAATCTGTCTGCAATGCAGGAGACACAGGAGACTCGGGTTCCATCCCCGGGTCGGGAAGATCCCCTGGAGGAGGAAATGGCACTCCAGTATTCTTGTCTGGAAAATTCCATGGGCAGAGGAGCCTGGTGGGTTACGGTCCATGGGGTCGCAAAACAGTGGGACACGACTGAAGCAGCTGAGCACACACACATGAGCTAAGCATTATTATTCCTCCTTCACTTTACACTGGAGTAGCAAAATAAGTCACCTCAGTTCCCAGAGCTCTGAACCCTGGTCTGTCTGACTCCACAACCAGAGGTCTTATGCCCACACCACACCATCTCACATAAAACCAGAAAGTGGCACCACGCTGATGTCATAAACCCACTGTTGTTAGGACCCGGAAAGGATAAAACAAAGCAGCCTTTGCAATGTCTCAAGCTACTCGTCTGCAGGGTGGTCTCTTAGGAGAATTAAGAATAAAATAACAACATGCTTTCAAAAGGTTATTCTCTATGACCCAAACTGTTTTCTAGTTCTATGAGTGAAAAGAATCTCTGCAAAATGAATAAAAATGATAAAAGAATTGTTTTAAAAGAAGATTCTCACTCATTTTCACAAAGGCTGTATTCATATTTCCAGGGCTTTGTCAGAAACTCAAGGCTAAAAAGAAAAAATAAAGTCTAGCTCCCCTTCTTAAGAGGAAAAAAGAGAGAGAAAGAAGAGACTCTACATAAAAGCACAGTTTAAAAATTCTATCTCCGGCCAAGGTTAGCAGACTGCCCAGGTCTAGACAACCCCACTGGAACCCAAAATTTGTAAATGCCCCATGGCTCACTCCCTGGAGTGTGAGGGGACGAATTCCTACAGCTGTTATCACCATTTAGCGGCTCAGAGGAAAGCAGCTATTCTTTGACTTTTCCTGGGAAGATTTCTTTTACTAACAAAAAAGGATAAAAACTTAATTCTTGCAAAAAGAAGAGGTCTTGAGAAAGTGGACCTAAAAAAATAATCCACTCTGACAAAAGTTGCTTCATAAAGAATTTCCCACCGCACATGTATTTGTAGTTGTACATGATATCTTAACTGGTGCATAGACTGCTTATAGGAATGCTCATATTCTGATTCCAGCTTTGGAATAACCAACATGATGGGGTTTTGCAAGTCATTTCACTTTCCTGGGCCTCAGTTTCCTTTTTCTATAAAATGAGAATGTTTGGACTTTATAGTTCTTCAGCTCTAATACCCCGTGACTGTGGCCCATGAACCCAAACTAGATAGTTGCTTATCCTGATGATCTTTCCAACAGATGCATTCCCATGGGAAGCCAGACTCTCTGAGCATTTATAGCAAGCCATATTTATATCAGTGGGTGGTCACCCAGCTTTGACAGCCTCTTTCATGCCAAGAGAAGTTTGAGATAGGGAAAAACTCAAGAGAAAATTAGGGTGAAAGATGGTTTGAGTAACTTTCTGACCTGGAAAACAACGAGGTTCATATCAACTGCGTCTAAAGATGAGAAAACTATATATAATGATCTATGTCACGAGGATAATATTTTTAAGATATCAATCCTCTGTATACCTTTTACCTCTTCTTCTAAACTATGTTTCATAGCAGCCACTCTGTATCTTGATCACAAAGGATGCAGAGAAAAATGAATGTCACTTCAGGCAGGAGGAAGCAATGCTGTGTGTTGGGGAGAGGGGGAGAAGGAGGGGTCCTCCCACCAGAGTGAAAAGGAAAATTAAAATCTGTCCTTCTATCCCCCTGTGGGTTGTGGGAAGCAGAAGGGGACAAAGGGAGAGGATAAATGATGAGTCACGCATGCTGTGAACAGTTTCTCTGAGCCAAAGTTCTTCACAGTTAGTCACTGCTGCACAAGTTACTACAAACTTAGCAGCTTAAATCACGTGCATTTATTATCCCACAGGGTCTTTCCTTAAGCATCTCACAGGGCTGTAATCAAGATGTCACAAAGCTGTGTTCTCATCTGAAGACTTTCTAAGGAGGAATTCACTCAGGATTCTTGCTTCTTATTGACCCTTATAGTCCCTCCAGCCCATCAGATTCTAGAATTCACCCACAATTCCTAGAGTTCATCTATAATTCCCTGCCATTATCAACATGGCCATGGCCATTTCATCAAGTCAACAAGAAAAGCCTGTAGAATGATCTACCAGCAAGATGAAGTTTTATATAATGAAATACAGTCACAGGGCTGCCCACCCACATGCAAGAAGAGGAGGTTATACAAGGGCATGAAAACCAGGAAGAGGGAGTCATAGGAGGTCACCCTAGAGTCTGTCAGTCACAAATACCAAAAGCAAAGAGGCCCTTGTCTGAATCTCCCGGGAGGGATTGTCTTGCAGAGTATGGCCCCCACCCCATGCCAGCATATGATGGCCATAGCAGGGCAAAATCATGGTTAAGCTTTGAGAGGGACTGAGTTATGTTTCCTGGAGTTTCCCTCCTTATATAGAAAGTGTTCAAAAGTTCCTGGATGCTCTAGAGAAGGAACTGAAAGTGACTGACCTATGGGGCAGTTAGTTCACCAGAGGAGTCCTCAAGGTAGAGCAAAACGGCCCTGCAGACAAGGGTAACCAGGCCAGTAAGCAAGGGGGGATCACAGCCAGACCTTGGCGGGCTACAGCACCAGCTGGGTCAAAAGAGAGGCCCTAGGGCCAATACCAAGCTAAAAGAAGAATCTCAGGTTTCTTTTTTTTTTTTAATGATATACAGTTTATTTTTTCAGTAATAAAAAAGTTCTAGAATTAGACAAATGATGATGGTCATACATTTTCAGTATACTAACTACCAGTGAATTGTATGCTTTAAAATGATGAATTTTATGGTATGTGAATTATATTTTCTTTTTTTTTTTTTTCAGGATGGGGAACACGTGTGCACCCGTGGTGGATGCATGTTGATGTATGGCAAAACCAATACAATATTGTAAAGAAAAAAAAAAAAAAAAGAATCTCAGGGTTCTAACAGCTGATGCCAGCCTAGCAAGCACTAACAATACAGGCTAAAGACAAGATCCAATGAGGCCGGTGAAGACTCAAAGAGCAGCCAAGGGCCTGCATGAAGACTGCCGGGACCACACCCCATTGCTATGGCAACAGAGGAGACTCCCCCATCTCCCAGCTTGAGGAGGAAGATTTGAAAACCTGAGCATTTACCTGAAAGAGATCATTTTAAACCAAAGGAGATTGACATATTGTTAATTGGCTCATTTAAAGTTCACATTTGTTTCTCTGCTTACCCCAGGGCTGAAGGTTCTTGAAAAAAATTCAGTCAGTTATAGAGAAATAAAGAAATTACACTTTCTTTGTACAATTGGATTGTGTGAGTAAATTTGTAATCCT
The DNA here is from genome assembly GCF_027580195.1 of Bos mutus. Taxonomy (NCBI): domain Eukaryota; kingdom Metazoa; phylum Chordata; class Mammalia; order Artiodactyla; family Bovidae; genus Bos; species Bos mutus. The sequence goes on from NC_091619.1 coordinate 54,659,138, forward strand.
GCTACACCTGCTATGTAACAGACACTATACACATATGTTTTCATAGCATTCTCCCACAATCCTATGAGGTAAGTGTTATTATATTCCCATTTTACAAATGAAGTTGAAACTCTGAGAGGTTAAGTAATTTACGCAAGGTCACACAGCTGGTAAGTGGAAAAGTTTGTGCGGAACCCAGAGTTCTCTAATTCTTATGCTCTATTCACTGTACCTCTGTGTTAGTTGGAGTAAACCAAGTCCTGTAACAGGCATTCCCCAAATCTCAGAGGCTTTGCACAATAAAACTGTGGTTCTCACTCACTTCACAGGCCAGTGCAGGTTGGTGAGGGAGGGTTTGCTCCGCATAATCTTTGGGAGACTCAGACTTTTTCCATCCTCTGGTTCCACCCTCTTCTAAACTCTCAGCATCCTTTCCACTCAGCCAGAAAATGAGAAACCACTGAGGGTGTGTAGGGTGATTTTACGGGTCAGCCTAGAAACAGCACACGTCACTTCTGCCAACATCGATGGCCAGAACTCGGTGACATGACGCCACCTGACTGTCTTCCCAGGTGACTCTGCAGAGTCCACCTGCCAGTGCAGAGACTCGGCTTCCATTCCTGGGTCAGGAAGATCCCCTGGAGAAGGAAATGGCAACCCACTCCAGTATTCTTGGCTGGGAAATCCCATGAGCGAGGAGCCTGACAAGCTGCAGTTCATGGGCTTGCAAAGAACTGGACATAACTGAGTGACTGAGAATGCATGCACACCACAACTGCACAGCAGGCTTGGAATGCATAGGTGTGTGGCTGAAAGATGAAGATGTGGGATTTGTGAACACATAGGATACTTTGCCACAATCCCATAAACTCATAACCTAAAAGATGTATATGAAATCTTTCCTACCTCCTTCACTTCAGAAGAGCCGGATTTTCCCATCATTATCTCTCAATGTCAAATTCAGAAAATTAATTTGATAATAAAATGTTAAAGATAGTAGATGCAGCCAGAAAACTTCACATGTGTCTTCATGATACTCTAAATTTTGCAAGAGAACTTTGCAGTGAGTTATCTATGATCTCTTTTGGTTTTATATAAAGGAATCCAGAAGCTGAGGTCCATGAGTGACATGTCCTCTGAGTTGTCTGTAGGAAGAAAGCGAGCAGAGGACTGGAGTGGGGGTGCCATTGCCTTCTCCGGATAACTTTGAGCGAGTTAGTTAACTTCAGATCCTCCATCTTCTTATTTATAAAATAGATTTAATAATAGTACTTATAAGCTTGTTATAAAGATTAAATGAAGTCTGTAAAGCACTTAGCACAGGACCTGACATAGAATAAGTTCAGTGATGACAATTCTTACAAATAATTTTTCATGTAAAGTCCCAAGCATAGATCCAGATACACAGAAGACAATAAATCATAGCTACAACACTTTTAACACAATACTTCCCCTTAGAAAATGTAAAAACAAAGTGAAAAAAAAAATAAGGGACATAGGTTGCTAATAAAGAGTGGAGTGATTTTTTTTTTTTACAAAGCTGAGGATAGGTAGAAAAACTGAATGAGTAAATAAACAAAAGAATGGGGTTATTCATGGGCCTAGAGACCATGGATTGGAGAAGGCAATGGCACCCCACTCCAGTACTTTTGCCTAGAAAATCCCATGAACGGAGGAGCCTGGTAGGCTGCAGTCCATGGGGTCGCTAGAGTCGGACACGACTGAGCAACTTCACTTTGACTTTTCAATTTCATGCATTGGAGAAGGAAACGGCAGCCCACTCCAGTGTTCTTGCCTGGAGAATCCCAGGGACGGGAAGCCTGGTGGGCTGCCATCTATGGGGTCGCACAGAGTCGGACACGACTGAAGCGACGCAGCAGCAGCAGCAGCAGAGACCATGGATAGACACACCTGGGACCAATTCCATGCTCAGATATAGGTATTACCATATAAGAGGAAAAGCTGAGAGCTCTGGTGTGACTCAGTGGGCCTCATTCTAGAAGCAGGGCACTGCTTTCAGACAGGAGCAATAAAATGCACATGACACTCGGAAGCCAGAAAACACATCATCATGTTACCAGCTTTACTAACCCAGTCCACCCATATCCATGTCCTTTGGGAATGACCATCCAGCCCAGGACCAGATGTAGGCAGACAGCCAACACAAAGGCCCAGGAGGAGGGCAATGCTCTAGCTGGGGCTTTTGCTTTTTAAACCAACTCCCACATATCATCTAACAGGAAACTGTATGGTGTCCAGTTGTGCAAGGTTCTGCATTAAACAGAAAAAGAGAATAGCATATATGTTAGCATATAGCTCCTGCCCTCAAACACCTTGGGATCTAAGACTTATCAGACAACCCTTTTTCTAACAGCTCTTCCATTGGGCAGTAAGATCATATGGCAATTTTGTCAACTCATGTTTTATCTTCTTAATATAAAAGCCAATTCCTTCAAATTATCCTTTAGAGGCAAAAGAGAAAGAAAAAAAAAAAAACCTACAATAACTTCTGCAATCTAAACTGGTTAATTTCTCAAATGAATAATTTGGATCTTAGACATGAAATCACTTGGAAAAGAACTTCTATTTTAAGTAATTTCATTCTATACCTTTCAACCCCAATGGATGCCAATGTCACAAAACCTCATGCTTGTCCCATCTGCAAGATGTCGTCTAATACAACCATTCAAACTGAGGAGAAGTCTGGGACTAATAGCAGGACAGGTTTTCCTTCCAGTTCTGAAAAGAAAGGGGCAGGACAAGGGTGAACTGTAGCTGGGTCAATCCTTTTAACCTAAGCAAATAGATCCTTGTGGGTGAATGCTCAGGATTTTAGATATTAATACAGAAATGTTATCTGGAGGCTAGATGAACCACCCATCTCCAAAACACTTGAGAACAAAGACTGCATCTTCCAACAAAGATGTGATTATATTTTAATCTGTCTTTAATGATCATCATAATAAACATAAATCGCCATGATATGGTATTTTTGTGGAAGCAAATATCAATAGCAGACGTGTCAGACATATGCCGGAGAAGGCACTGGCAACCCACTCCAGTACTCTTACCTGGAAAATCCCATGGGCGGAGGAGCCTGGTAGGCTGCAGTCCACGAGGTTGCTAGGAGTTGGATACGACTGAGCAACTTTACTTTCACTTTTCACTTCCATGCATTGGAGAAGGAAATGGCAACCCACTCCAGTGTTCTTGCCTAGAGAATCCCAGGGACGGCAGAGCCTGGTGGGCTGCCGTCTATGGGGTCGCACAGAGTCGGACACGACTGAAGCGACTTAGCAGCAGCAGCAGACATATGCACTCACAGAGGTTAGGACTGTGCTTCAAATTCTGACTCTCTCATTTACTACCTCGGTGACCTTGACTCAACTCTGCACCTCAGGTTACTAATCCACAAAATAGCAATAATAACATCACCTATCTCAGAGGGGTGAGATTCAATGATTGGTGTAATTCCGGTAAACAACTTAATATAGTATCCAACACATAATCAGCACTTTTCCTCAGTTATCATTATTGTCAGACAAAGCAGCATAAGTTGTTTAAAAAAGCACCATTATCTCTCTTCCATCTCACCTTTCTGACCCTCTCCAGACTCTTGAGATATGAAAAAGAAACGTTTTCTACATAAGCAGCTATGAAATACTTTTCTAAGATCTTGGAATCTAGAATCCACTAGACTTGATCTTAAGCCCACTGCTAGCCATATGATCCTGACAAGGTGCTCAACCTCTGTAAGTCTCAGTTTAGGGATTCCCTGATGGCTCAGACGGTAAAGCATCTGCCCAAAATGCAGGAGACCTGGGTTCAATCCCTGGGTTGGGAAGATCCCCTGGAGAAGGAAATGGCAACCCACTTCAGTACTCTTGCCTAGAAAATTCCATGGATGGAGGAGCCTGGTGGGCTATAGTCCATGGGGTAGCAAAGAGTCTCAGTTTACTTATCTGTAATGTAGGGATAGTACCAGTAACTTTTCAGGAAGAATTTGTATTGATAAATGAATTTCTACACTAGGGCATTCAGCACAGTCAATACTATTAATGTTATTAATATTAATGTTATTACAGTAATAAGCTTCACCTTTCTGGCTTCAGGATCCTTTTCTCTAAAATAAAGGACTTGGAGTAGATTAACCCTAAGATCCCCATCAGCATTAATGTTTTTGAAATTTCTAAATCTATTGCCACTTGACAGATGCAAACACTGAGTCACAATTCACGGATGACAAACGCAATGGTTTCCCAGACCATTACCCTCATAACTAGACTCTAAATACTTTATCCTATTTTAATTTATTGGCCTACCAGAGGCCTGGGCCTTTTGAATGTTCAGCTGGAATGTTAATTATGGGAAATTCCAGAATTCGTGGCCTAGAGACAAGTTCTCATTTACTCTGTTCCCTGGCACTGGGTACCTTCTTGCCTTGCCTTCAGAACACCAGCTTACTTTCCAAAGCACATGAAACCCCAGCCAGATGGCAATGCCGCCTGGTCCTCGCTGCCCCGGGCCCTTCCAGCCCTGCCAGTCCTCAGAACCCCATCCCCAAGCTTGTGTATCTGCTTCCCACCCCTTCCTTACTCCAACCCTAACTCTCAAAGGTGGCTCTAAAGAAAGCCTTCTTTTATACAACTTCCAGAAACACACTCTAAACCTTTTTCTGGACCTGAGCCAGTACTAACCAGGAAGAACTATAGGTTCGCTTGTTCCTTATCAGATTTAAACACCATCTATTTGTTGGAAAGAAATCATTTTTTGTTTGCCCAAGTTTTGCTTTGCTCATCTCAAAGGCAGTGGCATTTCGCACACTGTAACAGTGCGTTGCATCAGCTAACTCACTCGGCAGCTTGTTTGAGGTCTCTCCCCGCTCCAGGGGATGGATCACAAAGCCTGGGCTCCTGGAGACACCGGCTGAGCTGGGTTCCTGTTTTGCCTGCCCTGCCGCCTGCCTGACTTCAGACATGAACATGATCAGAGAAAGGCTGTGGTGCTCTGTAGTGAGAGGCTCTACACCTCTGCTTAACAATAGGAGGCTCGAGCAGACTGAGGTGCTGGGTGTTTAAAGAAGGGTGAGGGAGCAGTAGGAGTAGTCAGAAGATGAAAAAACAAACAAACAAAAAACCCTCAGCCTTCCAGCTCCCTGACTCACCATATTCTTCTAGGCAGTGATCTTCAGGCCCCAAGGGTAATCTCAAGGGGCAGGATCATTTTCAAGGGCAGAGGCACTAATTAACCCCGTGTGGGTGGATCAATGGGGAGACAGGGATCAGGCATCTCACACTCAGTTCCTTCAAGTGAAGAGAGGATGGGAAGGCAGATGGCGTGCACCAAGCTTGCCCCAGAATGAACTGAGTGACTGATGCCTTAAGAAACCCATGGACTGTAGTGTCATAAACTGTATGACTTTCACAGATCCTTTCAGTTTACCTTCATTTTACAGGGGGAAAAAATGAGCAGGCATTCAGGGATCAAAGGATTTTTTTTTTAGGTTATATGGTCAGTTCAGCCTAAGAAAGGATAGGATGGCTAGCTCCTGAACCCCACCACACACCTCTCCTTAGGAGGTCACTGTGGGTCTGTTCCGAGTGGGTCAAGAATCATCAGGGTTTGAGGCATTGGCCTGGCATGAGCAAGTGGGCCTGCTTACCTTCCTTCCTGCAGGGAACCCATGCCCTCAACAAGTGAAAGAGAATTTTGCTAGGACACCAGCCAGAGTCTTGGAAGCCTTCACTTTTCTCCTCCAACAACTCAACTCCCAGAGAGTCAAGCAATCTGCCTAGTGTAGCAGAAAGCCATGTCCGTTTTTATTTGGAGCTATTTAATACGTATTAGCAACATGCCAAGCACTGTTCCATGATCCCCAAGAGCCTTCCTCCCCACTTTGGACTGATTTATGCTAAAACAATTACATACCCCGGAGTTTCACTCCAACACCAGCTGTGAGGTTCACCCCATGGGACCCTGTGATAAGTCAAAGTGGGAGATTTGCCTCTCCTTGGCATTTGTCAGATTAGGCACCCTGGGTGACCTCCAAGGCAGATCAGCTCGTTGTCGAGTTTGCAAGACACGCATCAGGCGTGCCTGAGGTTTCAGTGCTCTGTAGTAAGAAGCGAGAACGCAACCCTCAAAGTTTACCCAGTTCAAGAGAAACCAGCTCCCCAACTCAAAGGCACTCTCTGGTGCCAGTGGAGGACACTGATGGAGGCCCTGGGCCCTCGGACTCTATTAAGGCAGAGGCCACGCCAGTCCACCTGTGCATTTCTACTCCTACAGCATGAACCAGGTGCATCTCAAGAATCAGTGGTGCTATTTCTTAGACTCCTCACTTCAAATTTCCTTGTTGATATAATTATGTAATTGTGGTCATTATTATGTAACCTGATGAAATATGAACCCAGGGGGAAAAAAAAAAAGGTTGTTTCTATGAAAATGAAGTAGAATTATCTGGAAAGAAGTGGTAAGGGCAGTTACTAAAAAGAATTACTGCCTAATGAGGTATAGGCAAGACAAATGTAAAGGACTAGGGCAAAAGAGTAAAAATCCACAACAGCTCTGATTCAGACAGCTTCACAGGGGTCTTTCAATCAGTGTCACACTTTGAAGGAACCTCAGCTGGAATTCACAGCTACTGGGTTGTGGGCGTGACCCATAGAAAATGGTGGGAGAACTCCAGTCAGCGGACTTCTATTCAAAGGAAGAGCCTTGGCCCTAGATATTGTTAAAAAAAAAAAATGGTACTTAAAAGTACATTTATCATGTTAAGATAAAATTAAAACATTCAAGGTATAAATGTATGTTTGTCTATAATTCTAACTGATTTTTTCAGGTAGCCAACTACTGGTCTGAAAAGAGAGCTTCTATTGTACTAGGAGATAAATATACCAACTTACAAATGGTTTAGAGGATGAATCAGACAAAAGAATGTGCCAACACAAACCGGAAAGACTTTCACCTCCTTAATAAAGGGGTCTCCTTTCTTTCATTCCTCCCTTTGCCCCATTGTTGAGTTTACCAATATCCTGACGCACCTCTGTGAAGACCCCATAGCAGGTGCTGGGAATGTGGCAAAAAGCAAAGGGAATGAGACATCCCCACGGGGCTCATTTTCCAAGCAGTCCCTCCTCCAGCTTGAGCTCCCACTTTCCCCTCCACCTACCACCTTAGCCAGTCACCTCCTTTGCCAACTGGGACCCCTTAACTTTGCTTCTTCTGTGTCCTTTACCTGGAACCCTCTACCTCCAACCTCATTCTTCCCAGCCTTCCCATCCCATATGCCACCTCTTCTTCAGAGTCTGCTCTGGTCTCCCCAGGCAGATGTGACCTCTTCCCACTGCGGTTCCCACAGCATTTTGTTTGTTGCTCCTGTATCAATTTACAAATTTCTACCGTCGACTTAATCCCTTTCCTGATTTTTAAGACCACTTAGGTCAATGACTGAGACTCCTTCATTTTGGCATCTCCACAGTGTCTGGCCCAGGATTTTTTTTTTTTCTTATAAATGTTAATTTCTGCTTTGGTTACCTAAGTCTTACATATAAAGATTAACTAAGCATAGGAGATGATCAAGGAAAAAAATACCTATTAACAGGTTATGAATGTGTTTTCTTATCCCTCAGATACACATTTAATTGACTATGCAAACTTCAAAGCATCTTTTATTCACCAGCTAGTTTGCAAGTAATACAATGAGATCTGCTAAAACGAAAATTCTTTTGGAAGTTTTATTTGTTTGGGAAACTTGCATTCTATGGAGATTTTCCTTCCTGCTGGAAAACATCTGGATATAAAATGAAGAAATTAACTTTTTCCTCATATTTCTAGAAATATTATTCTTCCAGGGGTTTTGTTTATTCTCACATGCCCAGATGGAGAGGTAAGGGACTAGCAAGTATGTGATACATCTTTGGAAAGTTGACAATTCTAGAAGCATCATTATAAGGGCTGTGAATCTGTCTTGTCATAACCCAAGCAACTGTAAATAAGATTGACCTAAGGAATTACTCAAGATAGCCATTTCAAATCACTATAACCTTTAGCCCTACAAACCAAACACACCTATAGGTGCCCAGAATTGCATGTCTATAAAATATAATCATTTCAAAAGATAATAATCACAACTCAATACTGTTCTTTATGTTGTTAATGAGAGTTGGTCAGTTACCATGCTGATCCAAGCTGTGTCTGCACAGCTTTGGCTAATGTTCTTGCTTTGTGTGCTATGCAAGTAAATTATGCCAAGGCAGATGTTAGTTGACCTGCCTTTATAAAGGACTTGGAGGGAAGCAGGGTCACACAATAGAAAGATCATGGGCCAGGGGGCCAGGCAGCCCAGGCTAACATCTGGCCCTGCTCCTTGTGAGCTATGTAACAAACTGGCAGAGAGAGTTTTCTCATCTGCTACATGAGGAAAGAATATTTATTTATCAGGTGTGTGGTGAGAAATAAACCAGATACTGTAGGCAATGCCTATACCTAGAAGATAGCTATGGATTCTGAGTGAATTCCTTACTTTGACTGACACTTGTTGCTCATAAAGTATTTGCACACTCAACTCATTTGAGTCTCCTAAACTCTTCGTGAGAGAGGCAAGATAAGGTCTACAGGTTGAATTGTCTGACATGGCTAATAATTGACTATTTTGGCCCACTAAAATGGGATTATGGATCCACCTAACATTAGTCCCTCGGAGAAGACAATGGCCCCCACTCCAGTACTCTTGCCTGGAAAATGCCATGGATGGAGGAGCCTCGTGGGCTGCAGTCCATGGGGTCGCTAAGAGTCAGACACGACTGAACGGCTTCACTTTCACTTTTCACTTTCATGCATTGGAGGAGGAAATGGCAACCCACTCCAGTGTTCTTGCCTGGAGAATCCCAGGGAAGGGGGAGCCTGGTGGGCTGCCGTCTACCGGGTTGCACAGAGTCAGACACGACTGAAGTGACTTAGCAGCAATGTTAATCCCATCTTGAAAGTGAAAGTCGCAAAAAGTGTCCCACTCTTTATGACCCCATGGACTATACAGTCTCTGGAATTCTCCAGGCCATAATACTGGAGTGGGTAGCCTTTCCCTTCTCCAGGGGATCTTCCCAACCCAGGGATCAAACTCAGGTCTCCCACATTGCAGGTGGATTCTTTATCAGCTGAGCCACAAGGGAAGTCCAAGAATACTGGAGTGGGTAGCCTATCCCTTCTCCAGGGGATCTTCCAGACCCAGGAATTGAACCAGGGTCTCCTGCATTGCAGGTGGATTCTTGACCAGCTGAAGCACCAGGGAAGCCTAATTCCATAGTTAGGGAAATTGCAAAACCCAGTAGTTCTGTCTCCCAGACAAATGTCTAGTTCTACCAAGTGATTTGTCACCAAAGGTTGTTGTTCAAAATGGAAAAGACAAACACACCAAATATAGACAAAGACTACAAGCAGACATTCCACAGAAAGAACACAAATGGCCAATAAACACACACCAAAAGAGTGGGCAAATTCACCAGGAATCAAGGTATAGAAATGAAAACAAAAGAGAGAGAACAAAAGCAAAAACAAACTAATGGGACCTAATTAAACTTAAAATCTTTTGCACAGCAAAGGAAACCATTCACGAAAGGAGAAGACAACCTACTTAATGGGAGAAAATATTTGCAAAGGATATGACCAATAAGGGTCAATATCCAAAACATATAAACAGCTCACACAACTCAACATCAAAAATCCTGATTTAAAAATTGGCAAAATACCTGAATAGACATTTTTCCAGAGAAGATATAGAGATGGCCAATAGGAACATGCAAAGATACTCAACACCATTACTCATCAGAGAAATGCAAATCAAAACCACAAGGAGATATCTCCTCATATCTGCCAGAATGCTTATCATCAAAAAGACCATAAATAACAAATGTTGGTGAGGATGTGTAGAAAAGGGAATTCTGTGTACTGTTGATGGGAATGTAAACTGGTGCAGCCACTGTGGAAATAGTATGGAATTGCCTCAAAAAGCTAAAAACAACTATCATTGATCCAACAATTCCACTCTTGAGTTTATATCTGAAGAAAATGAAAACACTAGTTAAAAAACATATATGCACCCCAATGTTCATAGCAGTATTTTTCACAGTAGCCAAGACATGGAAACAATCTATATCCTTCATTGCTAGATGAATGGATAAAGAAAATGTGATATATATGTTTATACATATACATACATACATAATGGAATATTGTTCAGCCATTACAATGAAACTTTCCATTTGCAACAAAATGGATGGACTTGGAGGGTATTATGATTAGTAAAATAAATAAGACAAAGACAAATACTGTATGCTGCTGCTGCTGCTAAGTCGCTTCAGTCGTGTCCAACTCTGTGCGACCCCATAGATGGTAGCCCACCAGGCTCCTCTGTCCCTGGGATCCTCCAGGCAAGAATACTGGGGTGGGTTGCCATTTCCTTCTGCAATACTGTATGATATCACTCATCTGTAGAATCTAAAAAATAAAACAAACTAGTGAATATAAGGAAAAATAGACTCACAGAGAACAAACTAGCAGTTACAGTGAAGGGAGGGAAAGGGGGAGGGACAAGATAGAGGTGGGGGATTAAGAGCTACAAACTAAACTATTAAGCATGTATAATACCATGTGTGAAACGAGTCGCCAGCCCAGGTTCGAAGCACAATACTGGATGCTTGGGGCTGGTGCACTGGGACGACCCAGAGGGAGGGAATGGGGAGGGAGGAGGGAGGAGGGTTCAGGATGGAGAACACATGTATACCTGTGGCGGATTCATTTCGATATTTGGCAAAACTAACACAATATTGTAAAGTTTAAAAATAAAATAAAATTTAAAAAAAAAGATTAAAAAAAACCTAAACTACTATGTATAAAATAAATAAGCCACAAGTATATATTGTACAACACAGGTAATATAGCCAATATTTTATAATAAATACAACCAGGTGTCCTGTGTTAGTCATTTAGTCATTTCCAACTCTTAGCAACCCCATGGACTATAGCCTGCCAGGCTCCTCTGTCCATGGAATTCTCCAGGCAAGAACACAAAAGTAGGTAGCCATTCTCTTCTCCAGGGCATCTTCCTGACCCAGGGATTGAACCTGGGTCTCCCTCATTGCAGGCAGATTCTACAACTGTAGTATTACCTTTAAAAATTGTGAACCACTATGTTTTATACCTAAAACTTATATAATATTATAAATCAACTATACCTCAATTTTACAAAATGGAAAAACAAACTAAAACAAAGTAAAAATGAGATACGTTTTCCTCCTACCCCCTTTCAAATTAGCAAGCTTTAAATGTTGCCATTCAGCTTTGGAGAAGCTATAGGGAAATATACGTGCTTATACATACTCGGCCAGACTTCAGCAATACGTGAACCGTGAACTTACAGATGTTCCAGCTGGTTTTAGAAAAGGCAGAGGAACCAGAGATCAAATTGCCAACATTCGCTGGATCATCGAAAAAGCAAGACAGTTCCAGAAAAACATCTATTTCTGCTTTATTGACTATGCCAAAGCCTTTGACTGTGTGGATCACAATAAACTGTGGAAAATTCTGAAGGAGATGGGAATACCAGACCACCGGACCTGCCTCTTGAGAAACCTATACGCAGGTCAGGAAGCAACAGTTAGAACTGGACATGGAACAACAGACTGGTTTCAAATAGGAAAAGGAGGACGTCAAGGCTGTATATTGTCACCCTGCTTATTTAACTTCTATGCAGAGTACATCATGAGAAACACTGGGCTGGAAGAAGCACAAGCTGGAATCAAGATTGCCGTGAGAAATATCAATAACCTCAGATATGCAGATGACACCACCCTTATGGCAGAAAGTGAAGAGGAACTAAAAATTTCTTGATGAAAGTGAAAGTGGAGAGTGGAAAAGTTGGCTTAAAGCTCAACGTTCAGAAAACTAAGATCATGGCATCTGGTCCCATCACTTCATGGGAAATAGATGGGGAAACAGTGGAAACAGTGTCAGACTTTATTTTTTGGGGCTCCAAAATCACTGCAGATGGCGACTGCAGCCATGAAATTAAAAGACGCTTACTCCTTGGAAGAAAAGTTATGACCAACCTAGATAGCATATTCAAAAGCAGAGACATTACTTTGCCAACAAAGATCCATCTAATCAAGGCTATGGTTTTCCCAGTGGTCATGTATGGATGTGAGAGTTGGACTGTGAAGAAAGCTGAGTGCCGAAGAATTGATGGCTTTTGAACAGTGGTGTTGGAGAAGACGCTTGAGAGTCCTTTGGACTGCAAGGAGATCCAACCAGTCCATTCTGAAGGAGAACAGCCCTGGGATTTCTTTGGAAGGAATGATGTTAAGGCTGAAACTCCAGTACTTTGGCCACCTCATGCGAAGAGTTGACTCATTGGAAAAGACTCTGATGCTGGGAGGGATTGGGGGCAGGAGGAGAAGGGGATGACAGAGGATGAGATGGCTGGATGGCATCACTGACTCGATGGATGTGAGTCTGAGTGAACTCCGGGAGATGGTGATGGACAGGGAGGCCTGGTGTGCTGAGATTCACGGGGTTGCAAAGAGTCGGACATGACTGAGCGACTGAACTGAACTGATACATACTCAGTAGGAGTGCAAAGCAATATAACTTTTCTGCTACTAGCTTAAATATGTATAAAAATCCTAAAACAATTAGGGAGTCAATGTCCAGGGCTTTATCTAAAAACACACCCAAAGATTTGAAAAATCAAAGATGCATAGTGTTATTTACTAGACAACATTGTAAGCAACCTAAACATCCAAAATAGAGAATTAATTAAATACATTTAGTAGCACCCATATATTTTTTAGGCAAGAATACTGGACTGGGTTGCTGTTTATTCCTCCAGGGAATCTTCCCAACCCAGGGATCAAACTCACATTTCCTCTGTCTCCTGCATTGAAGGCAGATTCTTTACCTGCTGAGCCATCAGGGAAGCCCCATATATTGTATGAACTCTAAAGTCACTAAAATCATCTTTTAGAAGAATATTTAATGATATAGAAATATTACCTGTTATATTAAGCAGATGAATAGATTTGAACAATATATAGAGAGAGAATATTGGAGAAGGCAATGGCAACCCACTCCAGTACTCTTGCCTGGAAAATCCCATGGATGGAGGAGCCTGGTGGGCTGCAGTCCATGGGGTCACTAAGAGTCGGACACGACTGAGCGACTTCACTTTCACTTTCATGCATTGGAGAAGGAAATGGCAACCCACTCCAGTGTTCTTGGCTGGAGGATCCCAGGGACAGGGGAGCCTGTTGGGCTGCCATCTATGGGGTTGCACAGAGTCGGACACAACTGAAGCGACTTAGCAGCAGCAGCAGCAGCATATACATTCTTGTGCCTATTTAAAAATCCAGAAAGAAATATGTAATCATTTTAACATTTATTCTCACTATATGCTTGGTCACATCCAACTCAACATTTATTATCACTAGGATGAGGAAATAGGAAATGTAGATTTTTTTCTTTTTCATACTCTTATATTTTCTAGATTTTTCTTAATGAATACATATTAATTATTAGAAAAGAATCTGAAAATATCAATATTTTTAAACTGAAAGGTTACTTTAAGAAAAAAGAATGTTTAAGAGAACAAAAAAGAAACAGTATTCCTCATGCATCATCTTACCAATTGAAATACTATTTTAATGTACTAACATATCCAAGAATTAGTCCAAGCATTACACCAAAAACAGAGGTGCTAAATATGCAGAGTACATCATGAGAAACGCTGGGCTGGAAGAAGCACAAGCTGGAATCAAGATTGCTGTGAGAAATATCAATAACCTCAGATATGCAGATGACACCAACCTTATGGCAGAAAGTGAAGAGGAACTAAAAAGCCTCTTGATGAAAGTGAAAGAGGAGAGTGAAAAAGTTGGTTTAAAGCTCAACATTCAGAAAATGAAGATCATGGCATCCGGTCCCATCACTTGATGGGAAATAGATGGGGAAACAGTGGAAACAGTGTCAGACTTTATTTTTGGGGCTCCAAAATCACTGCAGATGATGACTGCAACCATGAAATTAAAAGATGCTTACTCCTTGGAAGGAAAGTTATGACCAACCTAGATAGCATATTCAAAGGCAGAGACATTACTTTGCCAACAAAGATCCGTCTAGTCAAGGCTATGGTTTTTCCTTTGGTCATGTATGGATGTGAGAGTTGGACTGTGAAGAAAGCTGAGTGCCAAAGAATTGATGCTTTTGAACCGTGGTGTTGGAGAAGACGCTTGAGAGTCCCTTGGACTGCGAGGAGATCCAACCAGTCCATTCTGAAGATCAGCCCTGGGATTTCTTTGGAAGGAATGATGTTAAGGCTGAAACTCCAGTACTTTGGCCACCTCATGCGAAGAGTTGACTCACTGGAAAAGACTCTGATGCTGGGAGGGATTAGGGGCAGGAGGAGAAGGGGATGACAGAGGATGAGATGGCTGGATGGCATCACTGACTCGATGGACGTGAGTCTGAATGAATTCCGGGAATTGGTGATGGACAGGGAGGCCTGGCGTGCTGCGATTCATGGGGTTGCAAAGAGTCGGACATGACTGAGCAACTGAACTGAACTGAACCTTGTCCCATTCAAGACAATTTTAGCCTGACCCAGGAATCAGCAGTGGGATGTGGATAGGGGAAAACAAGGATGTGTGATTTAAAAGTCACCCACCAAACCAACAATTAGTATTATCAGGCTATTGAACACATGGCGCCTAGGTCAATGATTGGAAGTCTAGGAAATGGGGAGGCTAGGCAGTTGAGAAGCTTCAAGTAAGGGACAGAATGGCCATCTATTGAGCATATGTGAAGAGTGAAAATGGCCAAAGCTCTCTATTCCACAATAGTCTCATAGCTTTTTTAGATCACCTCTGTTATGGGTGTTCAATTTTTTTTTCCTTCCTTTTATTCCTCACCTATTTTATAATAATATTGGCTCAATCCTTGAATCTCAGGTAGGGCCAGTATGCCCACTAATTGCAAACTGCCTTCCCACAACATAGAGCAGGGGCTTCATGGAAACCTTAGCCTAGCTGATAGAATCTTCCAACTGGTTCACTTGTCACAGTGATAGCTTCAGAGGTGAGCATATGAACTCAGTCAGACCAATAAGTCTTTCCTGGTACTTTATCACAGTTCTTGAAAAATATAATTATTTGGGGCTGCCAGTGACTATCTTGCCTATTCATGGATGGAGACTACCTGAGAATTAAGCCAACCAGAGACATGTAAAGAAGACAGAGATATGATAAACATTGTCTGAAGTGCTGGATCCAACTATTCCTGAAGCTAGCTGTTGTTCATGGACTTCCTAGGTACTTAAGCAGATTAATATCCCTTTTCTTAAAAAAGGTGTACGTTAGGCTTCTATTATCTGCAACTGAAATATTCCTGATTAATACAGTTTCTTTTCTTCTTGTTCTTTTTAGTTTTTTGACTGATGCAGTCAGATGGGCTTTGGTCTTTTTCTTTTCAAAAGGAGGCCCTGTCCTTGGAAGAAATAGCAGGTACAGTAAAGAGGTCTTATGCTTTATGTCTTCTTTAGTCATTAACATCATGGTATCTAAAGGACTCTATGGATCTATGGGTATAGGGGGAAATGGCTTGATCTAACTTCATAGGTCCAAACTAGTCCTTGTGATTCCATTAGCTCCATCCCAGTTTACCAGGAGAGTAAGTCAGACGGGGAATTAAAGCCATACCTTAGCTATTAACAAATTACTGCTCATTGGAAAAACATTAATAGTTACCCAGAGAGGATATAGAAAGGACTCTGGTACCCCTCACTACCCCTGCTCTCCTCTTTTTCCTGGACACATAGTTAAACTACATGTTGCAATCTGTCTTATAGTCAGATGTGGTGATATGTGTCCAGCCATGAGAATGTTAGCAGAAATGTATTTCCTTTATTCATTCAATAGTTATTTCTGAGCAGCTAAAAGAGGACTAAGTGTGGGGACTGGATCTTTGAAAAAAGGTAAAAGAGCAGTCTTCAGAACTTGGACCCAAGGGATACGGGTGGTGTTATTTTGACTCAAAAATGATAGAAAGGAGCTCCTTTCATCCCTTCTACACATGGTCAACGTGATTTTAGGAGCTTGGTGGTGGGAGTGCAAGTTTAAGTCTGCAGAACTTGAAGGGGCCTCAGATAGAAGGAGAGAAAAGTTGCAGAAGTCAGGAGCCAGACAAGGTCTGAGAAGCATGAACATGAGCTGTGCGTGGGATATTTGCTGGAGAGCACCCACCATCTCTCTCACTAGTCAGCTCTACTACAGAACTAAGCATGTACTCACCACACAGTGCCAAGCACTGCGGAGGCACTAGGTCCACAACAAAGATGAAGACAGTCTCTTCCCCTGCAAAGAGTTATACACAAGGTGTTCTGGGAGCCCAGGGAAGCCTTCCTAGGAAGGCTTCACAAAAGACAGCAACCTTCAAGGCCAAGTCTGTGGGTACAGACGGTCATAGGTGTGTGGATGTGGGGTGGGAGTCTGTGGACTTTCTCCTCTGATGACATCAATTTTCTCAGTAGACTGGGAGGCAAGGTCATTAGCTGAGAGTGAGTACGGGGGGAGGAAATCAGTTAACTGAGGGAATAAAAGGACCAGGAACTAACAGAGTGATTGCCTGGCAGCATTAAGAACCCACTAAAGGTTCACGGTCATGAATTTAAAGTGCGACCAGTTTGCGCGGCTGTGTGTTTTTCTCTAGTCAGATTCAGCTGCACAAGCGGAGGAGGAAGAGAGCTGGATTTAACCAAGATTGTGGTTTCACCAAAGAAGTCTGAGCAAATGAGAGAAGGGCAAGGGCATCAACAGCATACAGGGTAATATAATTATCATGATTGAGTATGGAGTCTAAGCCAGCAAGGAGACGAGCGCAAACCTGGAAGAACTGATAGATTATGGTCCTGGTGGTCAAGAGATTGCTCAGGCTGGGGTGCCATAAATAGTGAGCTGGGAAGATTGGAGGTGGGGGCCCAGGTAACTGTAAATTGTGCTGTGTTCACTCACGTCTGAGTCTTTGTGACCCCCATGGACTGTAGCCCGTCAAGCTCCTCTGTCCATGGGATTCTTCAGGCAAGAATACTGGAGTGGGTTGCCATTTACTACTCCAGGGGATCTTCCCGACCCAGGGACTGAACTGGCCTCTCCTGTGTCTCCTGCACTGACAGATTCTTTACCATGCACCACCTGGGAAGCCAAGGGGGCCCAGGGTAAGTACATTAATTTGAGATTACAGAAGAACTGTCATTGTTGGCAATGAGAAGACACAGGGGTGAGTGGCTAAGGGGGGATCTGATAGTTGGATAAACCACATCTGGGCGAGCCATGCTAGAAGTACAGATTCATGATTCTTGGGAGCTTGAAGTCATGTTAATACTGAGTATCCTGGAGATTGCAGAAGGAGAAGAGAACAGGGCTGAACTGAGACTTGAGGAGTTCAACACTGAGGGGCTGAGGGGAGGCCAAGAAGGAGGGCAATCAGGAGAAACCAACAGAGAGACTGAAGAGAAAGTTTGCTGGCAGACTAACACTCCTCAGAAAGGTCAGATAAGGTAAGAACCAAACATGGTCCATAAGACTGGGCGGTAAGGAGTTGCTGGTGAATTTAGTAGCAGCTGGCAGTGAGGAGTGAGGAGGAAGGAAAGAAATTGAGGCATCAATTTCTCTATTCTCTTTGAAGATGCTCAAATTCAGCTAGTTGCTAGACTATATCTAACAGTTGGTCTCCTCTGGCTATAAGCTGAGCCCACTGATATATCCTACCCTGGAAATGTAAAGTGAAAAGAGAAAATATCCATACAAAAATGACTTCCTAGTTTTAAATCATGCAAACCAGTATGTACACATCAGTGTGTACAATTGTCAAGACAACTGACAAAGCCTTGGAAGCCCGCCCCTCACTACATTCATCCATCACCTTATCCTCTCTGTCGCTGTTATATAACCTTAATTTAAATGAGGGCCTGTTTGCTTCGGACACAGTGAAACCGTGATTATTTTTGGACTGGAATATTGCCCCTTTGAGGAGGGTGTAGTGAAGAGGGCCTGAGGGTATGTACCAGATGCGGGTGTGACCATGACCCTATAAGCTGAATAGCCCATCACAGTCCTGGTTGGGCCAAAGATGGTCTGAAGGATTCAGCCATTCATCAAAATACTCAAATGTATTTTCCTAAGGACCTACTACTTGCTTATTTGAGAAAATCAGAATGAAAGTATAAACAACCAGCTTCATAAAATTGTTGGAAAATATATTGTTAGTAACTATAAAATATACTAAGGACAAATAAGGCCTTATAAATGATATTTTAGTTACTATAGCTGTTTTGAAACCTTCCTGTGCATCAACTGGGTTTAAACCATAAATAAGGAAAACCTACTTCACCTAAGTTACTGACCAAGGCATGTGATCATAGGGGGACTTTAAAACACAATTGTTAATATTAGGCCAATGTCTGGGGTAGGCAAAAAACCCTAAGATTTTCAATAGATGAAGACTGCCACAGGCAGCCCAGATTGCCTTTGTATTATCTGTATTTGATAGATTAGAAGATAATGTAAATGGCCAACAGCACACTCCTATAGGTGCCAGAACCAGGATCAGAACGTAAATCTATTTGATTCCAACGCTGGCCATAAGTATTGATAAAATCTGCAGGCCACCTCCACGTGTGATGCTCTCTCCAACCACCACTCCAGCCATCCACGCTGGGGCTTCCAGACTCCCCCAGACAGACTTGAATTAACTAACCCAGGTGGAGAAGAGCTTTGCAAAACTCTAGACACAAATGCATTGGAGATGGAAATGGCAACCCACTCTAGTGTTCTTGCCTGGAGAATCCCAGGGACGGGGGAGCCTGGTGGGCTGCCGTCTATGGGGTCGCGTAGAGTCAGAAACGACTGAATCGACTTAGCAGCAGCAGCAGACACAAATGAATGTCTTCTCATCCAGAATGTCTTAAATGCTCAGAGTCAGGCTTGTCTTCTCTCAGGTGTATCCAGTATACACAATGACACTTGTTAACTGAGGTTTCGATCACATAAAAACAAAAGAAATTCTCCCCCCTTGTGTCTGCACTTTCTAACCCTTCCACAGTTGTCTTTAGTTGAACACAAAAGTTTTTTTTGTTTTTTTTTTTCATTTCTTTTTCCTCAAGCTTGCTCTTGGATCACAAGGCAGAGGGAACCTGCTCACAGGAGTCTTCCAGTTCCATGCACATGTTGTTTATGTTCTTTGTTTTTCACCTTTGGCCATGGGCTTCAGAAAGCCTGTCTGGGTTGCCATGCTCACCCGGGTCATGTTCATAGGTTGTTTCCTCCACCTGGTCAATTCTCTGTGGGTGCCTGAGTTATATGCAGCAGAATGGATCGTTGGTCCAGTACAGTCTGTGGCCATTTCAATGGCTTCTTTAGGAGAAGGTGGAGTGTGGCATGTGACTTCAGCTTTTCTTGTGAAGAGGTTCAATCCAGCCACGGACTAAATCATTTTATCAGTTTTTAATTTTTTTTTTTTTAACTTGTCCCATTAAACTACAGAACTGGAACCTACTCATGAATGGTTTCTTTCTGCTTTCACTTGAGGAGTTCCTGACATAACAAAAACTGCTAATTAACTGGCTGGGAGACTTTTACAATAGCCTCTTTAAATAAGTTCCACTGTGCGGCCCTCGCAGTCCCAGCACCACACTGCTGATCCCACCGCAATGCACCCTCTATTAAACACACTGTCCCTTCACGCCACCAGCCTCCAGCTTTCATTCGCCACACTGTCATTCTGCTTGGAAATGCCTTCCTTTCTTCAATTTTCTTCCAAAGTGAAGTCATCCCCTGGGGGTGTGACTCCCCCTCTCTGCTCCTAGCCGGGCTCCTCAGTTCCACAAAATCCCATTCCATCAGCATCCTCCCAGGGATGCAATGTGGGGATTCTGAAGTCCACTGGAAAGAGAGACATGAGGACCCAAGCAACAGGAGCACCACCTCAATGTGGGCTCTCCGATTGAGGGGTGGGTGAACCCTGATCTGTCCTCACTTCTACTTTTCGCTACCAGCCTCAGCAAGGACAGTACCAACGTCTTTCTGGGGAAAAAGCTCAGTCAGTTCAACAATGAACACAAAAGCCCCCTAATTGGTCTTCCTGCTTCCAAACCTGCCCCCTCCACTCACCTTCTGCCACCTTCTTCTACACAAAACACCCAGGAAGCACTCCCTGAAAATGTAACTTGGGTGTGTCTTTCCTAAGATGTCCACCGACCTTAGAATAAGATCCTTATCAGAGTAACACTGTCTGGGACAAACCTACCTAGTCAGGCCATTTCTTACCAAGGTTCTCATGGTCACTGTGCTCCTGCCCCCGCTCTGCCCCTTGAACTCAGCGGCCTTCTACTTTGGGGCCTTTGTCTCAGACGCTGCCTCCTCCTGCAATGATCATCTGCATATGGCTGGTTCCTTCCTTCCTTCCTTTTTTTTTTTTTTTTTTAACTTTTTATCCTGTATTGCAGTATAGCTAATTAACAATGTTGTGATAGTTTCAGGTGAACAGGGAAGAGACTCAAACATATATATATACAGGTATCCATTCTCCCCCAAACTCCACTCGCACCCAGGCAGCCACACAATATTGTGGCTGGTTCCTTCTTTATACATGTGGTTTAGCCACTAAGTTGTGTCCGACTCCTTGTGACCCTATGGACTGTAGCCCACCAGCTTCCTCCATCCATAGGATTTCCCAGGAAAGAATCCCAGGAGTGGGTTGCCATTTCCTTCTCCTAGGGATCTTCCTGACCCAGGGGTTGAACCTGCATCTCCTGCATTGCCAACAATCTGTTGCATTGCAGGAGGATTCTCTACCAACTGAGCCACAAGAGAAGCCTATTCTTTTTATATATATATATACATTTTTTTTTTTTTCTGTGCTGGGTCTTCACTGCTGCATGGGTTTTTCTCTGTTTGCAACGAGTAGGGGCTACTCTCTAGTTGCAGTCCACCAGCTTCTCATTGCGGTGGCTTCCCTTGCTGTGGAGCATTGGCTCTGGGCACACGGGTTTCAGTAGTTACCGCAGGTAGGCTCAGTGGTTGTGGCTCACAGGCTCTAGAGCACAAGTTTAATTGTTGCGGCACATGGGCTTAGTTGCTTTGCACCATAGGGATCTTCCCACATAGGAATCTTCGATAGTGATTGAACCCCTGTCTCCTGCATTGGCAGGCAGACTCTTCACTGTTGAGTCACCAGGGAACCCCTAGCTGGTTCCTTCTTGCCTTCAGGTCCCAGCTGAGGAGCCACCTCCACTGACAGCCCTTCCCTGACCACCAACCACACACACACATACACATACTCAATCATCCTACCGCACCCTCCAAGTTTATTTTTAATAACAACCTTTGGGGAAGCGATGGATTGGGAGTTTGGGACTAGCAGATGCAAGCTATTATATATAGAATGGATAAACTACAAGGTCCTACTCTATAGCACAGGGAACTATATTCAATATCCTGTGATTAGCCATAATGGAAAAGAATTTTAAAAAATAAAATAACCAAAACTCTAAATCTAAAAAAATCTTACTCTGCAATTATTTGCTTAGCTATCCCTGTGTCTCACTCATAGAACGTAAGCCCCTCTTGAAGCAGGGACCTCAACAATCTTGTCACACCTATTATTATATCAAGCACATAATAGATGCTCAGAAAATGTTTCTTGATTGAAGTTGTTGGTGACAGGAGTCACGCTAGGCACTGAAATGACACTGATGAGCAAGTCCCTGCCCTCTGGGCCCCACAGTTCAGCAGAGGAAACAGAGAGGCAAATGTTATTAAAATTCAATAACACTTTAAAAGTGCCCTGGTGATGCATGACCATGGAGTTCCACATGGGAGCTGAGCCCTGCCCTGAAGTTAAAGCATCATAGCATCCAGAGCAAGGATAGGTGGGCTTTGGCAGAGATTTGGTGCTGAAATGGAGCAACTGTGCCCTGAAGTTAAACACCAAACACCAAACTGAAAAAAAGGTGGTTCCTGGTTAAATACACCAACCTTGTTACCAACTCACCCTGCTGTGCACATTTATTAAAGCAGTCTCCAAATAAACAAGTCCTAAAACTAATCAGGAAGTGGAAAAACATAAAAATAATCCCCAGCCCACAATACACACCCATGAAAACAAGAAATAAAGAAAAATGTTCTATATAAAACCCGTGGGGCCAAACTCTGTCCTCAATTAGTGGTGCAGGCTGCCAGCTTAAGTCAATGGAGGTTTTCAGTCCAATAATAGAGGCAGGATTTGGGGCCCACTATGCATTGCAGTCACTTTTAGGCAATAAATCAGGAATGTCAAGAGGGTGTGTGTTGGCCTCACTGACACAGTAATTAACCCGAATAGCACTATCTTCCACTTTGAGATCCACTGGAGTTCATAGCAGCCAAGGAGGTTCTGAAGTTTGTGTGTGTGTGTGTGTGTGTAAAAGAGATGCTCCTGCATGAACTGTCAGGCATTACTGGACACAGGGGGAGAGGGGAGACAACTCTCCCCCCATGCCCTTTCCAAATTCAAAAGTAATCAAAAATTTCAAGATGGTAACAACAGCACATTGAACAAATTTCAGGGTCCTTCTGAGAGCAGCGTCTCTTATGGCTACACAGGTTGCACACTCACAAAGCTGGCCTGACAGTAGGAGTCATTCTGGAAAGAAAGCTTGGGATCCAGTTTACAGCTTTCTATCAGCATCACAGCTGACAATTTTTGAGCACTTCCTATATGTTGGACACTCTTCTAAATACTTTATGTGTATTAACTCATTTATTCTCCACAATAAGACTATGAGATAAGCATAATTAGCCCTATTTTATGTTGAAGAATTTGAGCTTCCTGAGATCATGCAGCTTTTTAAGTGGCTGAGTTGAGATTCGAACTCAGAGACTCTTTTTTAGCCACCTTCTTATCATGTTAGTCAATGTACATGCCATTCCATTGGGTTGACCAAAAAGTTCATTTGAGTTTTTCCATAACATCCTACAGAAAAACCCAAATAAACTTTTTACCCAACGCAATATGTTTTTCTTATTCTGACAAGCTTCTCACTCATATCTCCTAAGGCCAATTCCCTTCACAGACTGAATTCAAATATCCACTTGGGGGCTCACTACTTGTGTGACCTTGAATAAGCACCTTAACCATTCTAAGGCCATGTTTCCTTTTCTGAATAAAAGATTAAAACGGTACCTATCTCATAGTATTGTGAGAACTTACTGACTTAATTGAAATGAAGTGTCAGGTGCATGGGAAGTACTAGTAAATGTGAGTCACTGCAACGATTATTACTATTAGTAGAAATGTTATTTGCAAATCTTACATAGAAGATTTCAAGCTAATTGCAGTTACTTGCTCTCTTTTATCCTATTTGCTGGAATTTCTAGTAAAGAGGAACTTTGAACTATCTTATTTTGCTTAGGAACTTACTCAATAGCCTGATAAAAGCAATAAAAATAATAATAGCTACCATGTATTGAAACTTACCATATACCAGAAACTTTACTTAGATTGTGTCATTATTCTTCAAAACCTATTGAAGAGGGTGTCAATATTTAAACAGGGAAAGAATGGTGTTTCCAACAAATGATGTTAGGACAACTGGATATCCATTTATATATGCAAAAGAATAAATGTAGACCCCTATCTCATACCTATAGAAAAAAATCAAAATAGATTAAATACCTAAATATAAAGCTAAACTACAACACTCTTAGAAGAAAAATAGAAGTAAATCTTCATGACCTGGGGTTAAGCAGTGGTTTCTTAAATATGACATCAAAAATGCAAGTTACAAAAGAAAATATAGATAAAATAAACTTCACCAAAACTAAAAGCCTTGGTGCTTGAAATTACACCATCAAGGAAGTGAAAAGACAACCCACAGACTAGGAAAAATATATTTGCAAATCATATCTCTGAAAGGACTCTTACTTAGAACATATAAAGAACTCTTAAAATGCAACAACAAAAGAAGAACCCAAAGAAAAATCTCAGCAAAGCATTTTCTCCAAGGAATATATATATAGGTGACCAATAAACACATGAAAAGATGTTCAACATCATGAGTCATTAGAGAAACGCAAATCAAAATTATAATGTGATACCATTTCACACCCTAGACACTAAACTCAAAAGGGCACATAATAACAAGTGTTGTTAAGGATGTGAAGAAATTAGAGCCCTCATTTATTACTGGTGCAATTATAAAATGGTACAACTGCTTTGGAAAACAATTAGGCAATTCTTCAAAAAGTTAAGCATAGATTTTTTGTATGATCCAGCAATTCTACTCCTAGACATATAGCCAAGAGAAATTAAGACATATGTCCACACAAGACTGTACACAAAAGTCCATAGTATTGTTTATAATAGCCAAAAAATGGAAGCAATCCAAATGTCTACCAACATATCAGATGAATAGGCACATGAAATATAGTATATTCATACAATGGGAGAGTATGCAGAAATTAAAAAAAAGAATAAAGTACCAATAGATGCTACAAAATAGATCAATCTTGAACATGTTATATTAAGTAAAAGAAGCCAGGGACAAAAGACCATACATTGTATGATTTCATTTATATGAAATGTCTAGAATGGGTCTTCCCCGTAGGTCAGACGGTAAAATCTGCTTATAGACCAACCCATAGAGATAGAAAGTAGATTGGTGTTTTCAGGAGCTAGACAAAAGGAGAAGTGGGAAGTGACTGCTAATATGTATGGGTGTCTTTTGGGGGTGATGAAAATATTCTAGAACTAGACAGTGCTGATAATTGCATACTGATACATATACTAAAAAACACTGAAATCACTGTAAAAGGGTAAATTTTATAGTACGTAAATTATATCCCAATAAAAGCTGTTAATAAGAACAAAACACCCCAATCCTAATGAGGTCAGTCTCATTTTCCCCATTTTGTGGACAAGGGAACTGAGATTCAGAGTGGGTAAGCAACTTGCTCAGGGTCAATGAGCAGGGCAGTAGGGTTTTCCACTTAAATCACCATGCATCTCATTTCCACCTCTATGTCTTAACTCAACTGCCTCCAAAGCTTTGGAAATGAAAAAAAAAAAAATTCCCTCCTCAAAAAGAAGAGCTTCCAGTGACAGCTGGCTTAGATCTCAGGTCACTTAATTCAATCTTCATTTTCCCAAATTCTTAATGCCAGCTTGATCCTAGGTTCTGGGCAGATGGACATGGGGCAAGGCACACGAGAATTTAGGACAGGTCATAAACCTGTGTCAGGGTGACCACCGACCCAGACTGTGGCCCACTAGCTCCGATTGAGACATCTATCCCAACAATCAATAGTAATGTCAGAGGTTCAATTCAATTGCTCGCAAATCCCCATCCATCATTAGGACAGCAGAGTGACGGAGCTGACCTTCCTAGGACCTGGTCTTTCACATTCACAGGCTTAAGGCAAGTAGATGGTCTTTGGCCCTTAATGATTCTCCATTTCAAAGCACTGAAGCTTCCCCTGAAGTTGTGTCCAATACATCCTCTTATTATTTCTTATACATAGTATTTACTATGTGCTATATGTCATAATTATCTGCTGACCTGTCTTCCTCTACTGCCTCCTCTGTGCAATTCCTAAAGGAAGGACCGAGTTCTATTCATTTGTAAATTTCCAACACCATGGAAATTTCCCATCACTTATTAACAAAAGTTCTAGTACCATTTCCTGAGTGTATATGGTGTGACAGACTCTGGGCTAAAGTTTTATAAACAATCATATTTTGATTCTCCCAATGACCCTATGAGGTAAAGGCTATCACAATCCCAATTTTATGTCTATCTATTGGCAGTCCAATAAATCTCTGAATTTCTCTAAAATTTATTCTTCGTCAGTGGACATATTCTTCTTTCTGGTGCACAGACATGGTAAAGACATGGCTCTGTTTTCACTGATTTAGATTTTCCCAGGTGGTGCAGTGGAAAGAAGCTGTCTGCCAATGCAGGAGATGTGGGTTCGATCTCTGGATCAGTAAGATCCCCTGGAAATGGCAACCCTCTCCAGGATTCTTGCCTGGAAAATTCCATGGACAGAGGAGGCTGGTGGGCTACCAGTCCATGGGTCACAAAGAACCAGACACAACTCAGCACACACAAACATATACACCCAGTAGACAGAGATGCCAGGCAGGGTCAAAGCCCTTGGAACATAGCAGACATACAGCACGCTCTTGAATTTGATCATAAACACAATCCCCAGGGTTGGCTGCCTAAATTCCAAACCTTCCATTGACAAGACAAGTTTATACAATTGTGTACTTGAGAATGACCTTTGCTAGAATTTCTATTATTACCCTAAAACCAAGTGAGGAATGGTGATGTGTTTTTAAAGTCTGAGTAATTTAGCTGAATGTCTTTGTTTTTCTCTTTGGTGGAGGTTGAAATGTTTTCCTACTGTTTCAGGTTATTTTTCTGACTAAAGGCTATGGTACCCACATTCTGACAGTTGGTAACAATTTTCTGGAATTTAGGAGATCACCTTCAGTGACTAAGGCAAGTCAAAAAAAAATAGGACTATTGTGCTTCTATTCACCAAGAATTTGAGGTGTTCTGCTTATATCCCAAGCACTTATAACATCAATTTTTAAAATCAGCTACCCAGTTCAAAATCCATCAACCAGGATTTGAAAGGTGATCTCCCATTCTTTCTTTGTGACAGCAGCCATGGACAGGATTCCCATGCCTTCAGCATCCCTCCACAGCACTCATAAAGGCCCATTTTAAAGGGCCTTCCGGTTTCAGGTTCACACTCAGGGACAGAATTTAAGACAGCGATTCTCACTAGCACGCACCTGAGAATAACCAAGAAAGACACGAGCTCTTCCCACGGCCACCTTCTGTTGGCCCAGAGTGCCATCTTATATCACCGTTTGTATCCCAGGCAACCAGGTCCCTAAGAATGTACTGTTGTTGCCTGTTCCCACCTCACTTTACCGCCATCTAGAAGGTGGGATTTCCTTGCTGCAGTGATGTGGCTTTTGGTGGGAAGGGGGTATAAGATTTCTATTTTTGTATAAGCTTTAGCTTGGGGTATGCATTTGTTTTGCTTTACTCCATTTGGTAGAGGGAGGTTTATGAAACAGAATTTCTTTTTTCTTTAATGCTTGCCCTCTTTTCTGGACCTTGCCTCTCTTCTGCCTCTTGGTTCTCTTCCTAATCTCCTTGCCCCAAGTAACTCAGCACTCCCATACTACCAGCTAGATCCCCTAGTCTACACATGACCCAAGGAGAAAAATGATGAGATGGGAGAATAGAATGCTGGATGTCCATCAAGACCAGTGCAGGCTGGGTTGGTCTGGAGAAGCCGTGAGCTATTAGAAATGAGGGTAACCCACATGCCACTCAGAGCTTTATAGGTATGAAGAAAACTGTCCACAAACCAACTCAACAATTCTGTGGCTCCACCTTCTTAGCTAGCTGCCTCTATGCCACACACATCAACCCTGGCATGGAATCCAGTGCCTTCTTCATTTTCCATAAGCAAAATGTAAAAACTCTTCACCCAACCCTTTCACAAGTTTATAACACTCACTCTCCCTCCTCCCGCTTCTGCTCATCCTCACCCAGCTCCTACATTCCATTCATCCAGCTCCAAACTCTTTTCCATTTATCACACAAGCAGCTTCCCCTCCCTTGGCACCTGCAGGGGAAAGAGACCACCTCCTGAGCAGCCATTAAGGCACTTCTTGAGCCAAAGATACTTCTCCTGTCAAAGAAATTGCATTGCCAGTTTATTAAAATAATAAAATTTTACCTGCCCTGTTACCCTTGGAAACCCTGGGATTATTCCAAAAATGGAAAGAAGTTGTGTTTTGCTGAGATGCTGTTGGGAGCAAAGATGAACTTAAATCATAGGGAGGGAAGACAGGCAGGGACTGAAAAGGCAGATGAAGACTTGAGCTGCACTGATGCAAAATAAAGAAGAGAAGGGAGGAATGTTCAAGGGGAAGAAAAATCAGTGGTTGGAGGTCTATGGGAAAACCTTGGTGATAAGGACATTAAGGCCAGGGCAGCAAGAAAAGCCCTCACTGAAACTAGGCTTCCCCAGGACTACTTCTCAGCTCTATGGAGACCCATGAAGACTCATCCCCAGTGTACATGGGAATCTGGGCCTCTTGGACCACCAGAGTCTTCTTATCCATTGCTCCTGAGCCACAGGCAGGCCCTGCTGCAGAAATAAAGCATTTGACTGCTCAGCCTCTGAACTTTGGGACCCTGGAGTCTTACAAGAGGCTTCAAAGTGCTCGTTTCCCTCAGCATCATATGTTCCCTGAAGCTTCACGAGCTGATCTCAGCAACACATGAGCTCACTCACTGTGGGCAGGGAGTGTGAGATCGATCCTGATTGAGCAGCTAACTAGCTGTGTGACCAAAGGCGACTGTGGGAGTCTCAGTTTCTTCACCTATCAAACGAAGATAGTAACACCTGCCTTACAGGGATCATCCGGGGGCTAAAAACAATCTGGAAGGCACAGGCCTGACACAAAGTGGAGCTCAATATATGGCTGAGTTACGTATATGAATGTATGCGAATCATTTATGTTTAATTATCATTGCAAACAATAGTAAAAGTCTCATGTCTCACTAATTTAGTTGTAGGTTTTATTTAACTATGACCAATGGTGTGTTGAGTACATCATGAGAAATGCTGGACTGGAAGAAACACAAGCTGGAAACAAGATTGCCGGGAGAAATATCAATAACCTCAGATACGCAGATGACACCACCCTTATGGCAGAAAGTGAAGAGGAACTAAAAAGCCTCTTGATGAAAGTGAAAGTGGAGAGTGAAAAAGTTGGCTTAAAGCTCAACATTCAGAAAACGAAGATCATGGCATCCGGTCCCATCACTTCATGGGAAATAGATGGGGAAACAGGGGAAACAGTGTCAGACTTTATTTTCTTAGGCTCCAAAATCACTGCAGATGGTGCTGCAGCCATGAAATTAAAAGACGCTTACTCCTTGGAAGGAAAGTTATGACCAACCTAGATAGAATATTCAAAAGCAGAGATATTACTTTGCCAACAAAGGTCCATCTAGTCAAGGCTATGGTTTTTCCTGTGGTCATGTATGGATGTGAGAGTCGGACTGTGAAGAAGGCTGAGTGCCGAAGAATTGATGCTTTTGAACTGTGGTGTTGGAGAAGACTCTTGAGAGTCCCTTGGACTGCAAGGAGATCCAACTAGTCCATTCTGAAGGAGATCAGCCCTGGGATTTCTTTGGAAGGAATGATGCTAAAGCTGAAGCTCCAGTACTTTGGCCACCTCATGTGAAGAGTTGACTCATTGGAAAAGACTCTGATGCTGGGAGGGATTGAGGGCAGGAGGAGAAGAGGATGACAGAGGATGAGATGGCTGGATGGCATCACTGACTCGATAGACATGAATCTGAGTAAACTCTGGGAGTTGGTGATGGACAGGGAGGCCTGGCGTGCTGTGATTCATGGGGTCGCAAAGAGTCAGACACAACTGAGCGACTGAACTGAACTGAATGGTGTGTTGATAAATATACACCACTCATGGAGGGGGTGGGTAGCGGGAGTCTGATTTGTAGCACCAGCTGACTTCCATGGTGCCAATACTCCCACTGTGGCCTGTTTCAAACCACCACAGTGACATCATTGAGCACAGGGTTGGAGAGAGATGGGGTCCATCAGGAGCCACGTGAGGGCCTCCAGCACATCTCTTGACTACAGCACTCAAATCATCAGATGTGTCCAGATGTCATTTTTTTTTTTTTTTTGTCTGTGGTAAGTCTTTGCAGAGGCAAGGACTATTCTCTAGTTGTGGGAAACAAGGGGTACTCTCTAGTTGCGGTGCACAGGCTTCTCACTCAGTGGCTTCTCTTGTTGTCGAGAATGGGCTTTCAGTCACACAGGCTTCAGTAATTGCGGCTCCCGGCCTCCAGAGCACAAGCTCAGTAGTCGTGGCGAAAGGGCTTAGCTGCTTCACAGCATGTGAGATCTTGCTAGATCAGGGATTGAACCTGTGTCTCCTGCACTGGCAAGTGGATTCTTTACCACTGAGCCACCAGGGAAGCCCCTAGACCTCACATACTGATGCACTTACAACTTAAAAAAGAGGAAATATTATATAATATTCCTGCTAAGTCTAGGGTAGCCTCTTAACAGGAAGCAGGGCTTGCTCTTTACTCCCTGTATTCCTGTGATCCCACACGCTGTCACTTCTTGTCCCCATTTGTGTTTTCCTTATTTTTAAAGAAACAAACCCCTAAATTGTGTATGTGTGGGTGTGTATGAGTATACATATGTGTGTGTGCACTGGCTCAGAAGTTTACCACCCTCTTCTCTGACGTTTCACATAAATATGAATTCTAATTGAAAATCGACCTTGATTAAACTAAACTCATCTAATAGCTTGTGCCATCCATTTAATGGTAGATAAAATAAAGGAAAATTACATTCTTCTTCACTTAAACACTAAGCTCTTTTAATTGTTTTATTTTAAAAAACTAATTTCCCCCTGTAATTGTCAATATATTTCCATCACCCCAGGAAATAAAAAGACTCCTTTCAGGGGCATTTTTAACACCTGTTAATCCCACAGATGTTAGAATGAGTCTGTGAGAGCTAAAGAGGAAAAGTGCTTGTTTTATAGTCTGGCAGTTTCTCAGTTTTCTTTTTATTTTTTAAATCCTTTCATTGTATTTTTGATTAGTACTGGATAAATAATGTTTGGATTAAAAGTCCCTACTGTATGATTAAACGCGGCATTCTTGCTGTCAGTTTCCCAGGCTGAGCATTTAATAAAAACACATCTGGGTCTCAATGCTAAGAACCAATATGGTCATTTACAGAACTGAAGGGACCTCATTTTCACTTTGCAAAGGAGCACACTGAGGTTTAGAATGATACCATGATTTTCATACATGGGGTTGTACAACCTTTTACACCATTCTGGACCATCACAGCTACCCTGACCTTCACATTCTCATCCCCTGGCATGTACACACACACACGCACATGCACACATATGGTGGGATGTACTGTTGAAACTAAAACATTGGATATCCTAAAAAAATACAAAAGTAAAAGTTTTAATACTAATCATTTCTTTCTTCAACAGTTATTTACTGGACATCTAAATCTATCTACTGGGCATTGCCATTTTGATACCTTATATTTTAAGCTTATGATAGATATTATTTTCTTCTGCTGATGGAAAGAAAGAAAGCACTTGTAGACTTGCTTGTTGTGATCACCAGAAACTTGACTGCCAAGATAAGATACCATGAGGTTCAGATTTATGTTGATAACAAAACCTGGGAATTCTGTTCTCTGTTGTTTGTTCATTTAACTCTGGACTTTACAAAGACACCAGAGGATTTGTTGAAGTCATCAAAGCCTTACTGTGGAAGAGAACACACTATGGTTTGCTAGGCAGTTAACTAAACCATGATTGTGGACCATAAATTGTTAAGGTTTCCCCCCGTAAGTCACATCACCAATGGAGATAGAACAGTTTCTTGAATTAGACAGTTCTAAGAACATACATCTATTTCTGCTTTATTGACTATGCCAAAGCCTTTGACTGTGTGGATCACAATAAACTGTGGAAAAGTCTGAAAGAGTTGGGAATACCAGACCACCTGACTGGCCTCTTGAGAAATCTATATGCAGGTCAGAAAACAACAGTTAGAACTGGACATGGAACAACAGACTGGTTCCAAATAGGAAAAGGAGTATGTCAAGGCTGTATATTGTCACTCTGCTTATTTAACTTCTATGCAGAGTACATTATGAGAAATGCTGGGCTGAAAGAAGCACAAGCTGGAAACAAGATTGCTGGGAGAAATATCAATAACCTCAGATATGCAGATGACACCACCCTTATGGCAGAAAGTGAAGAGGAACTCAAAAGCCTCTTGATGAAAGTGAAAGAGGAGAGTGAAAAAGCTGGCTTAAAGCTCAACATTCAGAAAATGAAGATCATGGCATCTGGTCCCATCACTTCATGGCAAATGGATGGGGAAACAGTGGAAACCAGTGTCAGACTTTCTTTTTTGGGCTCCAAAATCACTGCAGAGGGTGATTGTAGCCATGAGATTAAAAGACGCTTACTCCTTGGAAGGAAAATTATGACCAACCTAGATAGCATATTCAAAAGCAGAGACATTACTTTGCCAATAAAGGTCTGTCTAGTCAAGTCTATGGTTTTTCGAGTAGTCACGTATGGATGTGAGAGTTGGACTGTGAAGAAAGCTGAGCACTGAAGAATTGATGCTTTTGAACTGCGGTGTTGGAGAAGACTCTTGAGAGTCCCTTGGACAGCAAGGAGATCCAACCAGTCCATCCTAAAGGAGATCAGTCCTGGGTGTTCATTTGGAAGAACTGATGC
Organism: Bos mutus; assembly: GCF_027580195.1. NCBI lineage: Eukaryota > Metazoa > Chordata > Mammalia > Artiodactyla > Bovidae > Bos > Bos mutus. The sequence continues at coordinate 54,691,565 of NC_091619.1, forward strand.
TGAAGCTGAAACTCCAGTACTTTGGCCACCTCATGCGAAGAGTTGACTCACTGGAAAAGACCCTGATGCTGAGAGGGATTGGGGACAGGAGGAGAAGGGGACGACAGAGGATGAGATGGCTGGATGGCATCACCGACTTGATGGACATGAGTTTGGGTAAATTCCGGGAATTGGTAATGGACAGGGAGGCCTGGCATGCTGTGATTCATGAGGTCGCAAAGAGTCAGAGACAACTGAGCAACTGAACTGAACTGAACTGAAGAACATACTCAGGTCCAACACTTACCTGCTAGGTGAACTTCAGCAAGTTAATTCACTTTTTTGAGCCTCAGTCTCCTCATCTGAAAAATTAAAATAATCCCACTTAGCTCCAAGTCTTGTCAGGAGAGGAAATGTAACCATGTAGTAAAGCTCTCAGCATACCCTCCCCTGCTCTTCGGGGCAATCACTCTTCACATTAGCCCCTTTCGTTTCATCTTCCCTATTCCCCACATGGCAGGGGAGTGCACAAGAGTAAGAAAATCCAGGGGGATGAAAAGGAGGAGGGGATGAATGCAAAAACATAGGAGCTGGGAAATGGTGAAAGAATGGCTTGGATGCCAGGAGCGAAAGAATAAGAAAGGGAGAGCCTGCCAGCAAATAGCAAGTAGAGCTCTCGTTAAGAGCCCTCCTTATGCAATGTCAGCAGCTTCAGAAGAAGGCCTTAGAGATACTTCAGGCTTTCTCCAACCGAATCTTGAAGATCACTTGGTATCACTTCCATTGCATCCATTTGGTTACAAGCAAGTCATGAGGCCACCCAGATACCAAGGTGAAAAATTAGATTCATCCTTAAAGTTGGAGGGCAAAGTAACTTTTAAAAGACATCTGGGATGGGTCTATCACTGCAAAATAAAATCTATAACTGAGAACTTGGGGGGAAAATCTGATAACCTCCCCATAATATGTTACCTAAAATATCCAGTTACAGCTTTAAGATAAAAAATGCTTTTGTCACCATTGAGATATCCTTTGCCCGTATCTTAAGCTTTTTGTCCACTCTCTTGAACCCTGGAAAGCCTGCTTCCTGCCATCCTAGTCAGAGGTCAAATAGATGACTCTGGCTGTCCCAGAAGGATAGCAATTTGGGGCATTGATCTATAAAATTTCTAAATTAACACTTGGATCTTAAAAAAAAAAAAATCTCTGGACACGTAATGATCACTGAACTTCTCAGAAATCCTCTAAGGTAGCATGCTATATATCACTGGAACAAATGATTCAATAAGCTCCCAGAGGTGGGAAATAGTACTCAAAAAGGGGTGTGCTTAAGTAACCAGAGGGTCACTGAATTGCCTTCTCAGCAAGATGGGGCTGGTCAGCTCAGAACTTTTGCTTTCCTGGGTGGATGATGCAAGTCTGAGGCCAGAACCGAATGGCTTCTGAGAGTGAGAAAGAGGCAAGATGCTGCCACTAGGCGTCCTTCATCTCTGCCCACCCTTCAGGGAAATCTCAGCCACTCCTCTAAGAAAACATTAAATAGATAATTAAAGGGTGATATGCCACTGTCTTGACCTTGAACTCCAGATCCATTATTATCCAGCCATCAAATCCCCTGCCAGAGTAACCCTAGGTCAATGTTAGGTGATGGTTCCAAAGCTGGAGCAATGGGCTTAAGACTTGGGTTAGTTCTGCCTTCTATAGGCTTTGCTCTCTGGAGTTTACTCTGTACTCTCAAAGCTTTCATCTCAATCTTGATCCATTTTTCTTATTTTAAAATAAGGACAATAAAAATCCTAATCTCCATAGCATTGTTATATGAACTCAATTAGATAGTGCCCATCAGCAGTCAGTGAATACTAGAGGTCATGCTATTGCTGTTGGGCGGTAGTGGTATTTTTATCCCTCTTCCTAAGCACTTGCACACCTGCATTCACTGGCCACAGAACAGTCTCAGAAGGACACAGGATAGATCACCTTTGCCATTACAAAACTCTCCCTGTCTACAGAGAGTTTGGATAATGGTTCCCAAATTAAATAAAGCACAAAGATAATCTACCATCTCAGAACACACAGTACTTGATATCTCTGAGCAGAGAGCTTGCATTCTCCTGGAACCATCTTTCTATTTTGGCGACAGAGGCATTTTCAGATAAATGTAAGTTTCAATAGAGGCAGTGCCAACATTCAGTTGTGACGAAGCTACCAGCCAAGCCAGTGGAATTATTAGGGATGATATTTCAAGAAGACAATAAATGTTGATTGAACGTGAAATTCTGCAATGCTTGAACTTCACTTATCAGTATGGTCTTCTTTAGCATGAGGGGCAAGCCACATCATTTCAAAAGCCTGAATGTCTTCAGACATCAAACCACCCAGGCCTCTCCTAGGAAAAAATCACAGACCAACAGGCTGCACTGAAGATGATTCAGAGGAGATTCTACCTATCCCTGAATCTCCTGTGTGTTCTCCCCTTTACAGCTGTAAACATGCCGTGAAATGGGGTTAGATATTTGTGAACCAGATTTGCAGCTTTTTCATTACTCTGCTAATATCAGTATTAATTTTTGTAAGGTTCTGTTTTCAGAGCATCCAGCTAGAGGTGCAGCTAGTACACACCCTGGTGTTTGGCAAGGGGATTCATGAGCCTGCTCCAAAGGCACCTCCCTGCCACTTCCCCTGTGACACCATGCACAAATCTGGTTCAAGTCCAAGACAGCAGGGAGAGAGGAGGGGAACCAAAGTCAAGACACTTCTTGCAGGCCAGATCACAGAAGCTGAAAAACAAGTACCTGGGTATTATGCGCCTGCCTCTCTGGTGTTTTCGCCGCCAAGTTCTCACTTGGCCACATGTGCATGTTTAATTAAAGTTCTGCTTGTCACCTCCTGCAAGTCATTAATAATGATGCTCTGTAGATACCAGCCCATCTCAGAGCCTGCCAGAAGCATGCCACTGGACACCATCTCCCAGCCGGACCACGGCCGCCCACCGGCTGCTCACATGGCCTTCCAACCGGGTTTCAATCCATGAGACAGACCTCAGTACCAGCCTGGTAGAATTCATCTTTGAAGTGAGATTTCTGGATACATCCATTTCATTTCCTTCAACCCACTAATGTTGTGGAGGTTTTTTTTTTTTTTTTTCTTAATTCTATTAAAAAATGCAATTAAATTTGTCTCATGGAATTTGCTCTTTAAAAATCCAGACAGCTGCTTGCTCATGGTGGCATTATGCTCTTGATTCTTTCGCAATTTTTTTCTTCATCTCCATTCCATTACTTTACTGAGGATTAAAGACAGGCTTACCAGATGGCAAATGCCAGGATCTCTTTCCACCCCACCTCCGATTCAGAAGAATAGTATCATATCGGCCATAATACACAGCCCAGGTTCCTCTCTGCAGCTCTTATAAGAGAGAAGCAATTGTTTCATTTGAATTCATTAGCTAATGTCCAAAACACAATTAAGAGGCAGGAAGTTAGAAATGATTAAAGCTAAGTACTGCTTACAGAAGCTTCCTGGGTACACCGCAGGTCCCGCCGCACCCCCCGCCCCGCACCTTCCCCTCCCATGCCTCAGTTTCTCCCTCTCTTCCATCTTACTTGCCTCCTCCATCATTTCTCAGCCATAAAGCATTCATTAGGCTGGGAAGCAAATGAGGTAATGTCTGTGGAGAGATGGCCGTGCGTTTCCAAAGAAAGACACCATATAAAAAGCATTCTGATTGCTAACAGGGATGCTGAGGACTTGGCCTGACTGGCTTTATAAACTATTTAACTGCCGGCTTCTTGCAAAAACTATTTTTATCACTTAATTACACAGTTTTCTTATTAAATAACAATGCAAAAGCACTCCTCACTCATTTTCTTGTCATGATTAATTGAATCTGCTTCCCTTTATTAAAAGTCCAGTTATCCTCTGGCCTCACCCAGCATGCTAGACTAGTCACAGCCCCATGACAGTTTAGCTCCTTCGAAATATTAACCCATTCTACCTCCGATCTTGTCTTTGTCCAGAATCCTTGAAATATTCTTTCTCTCACCAACATGTGTGTCTGTGTCAGACGTTGCCCAGAGAATGACTTCCCTTCTGTACTTTTTCCACGTGCCCTCCACCAGCAGGCACATTTTCAGGAGTAGACTGGATTTAAAGGCAGCCCTGGGTCATGCGTGGGGAGGAGACAAGAGTGTCAGAGAGACAGAGTGCTGTTCAATTTCCAGACAGGCACGGGTGTCAGGTGACCAGGATTGGGGAGAAGAAGTAAGAGCAGAGAGGCTAACATCAATGGCATTCACTGCGCTGTGGGTCTTTTCCAATATTATTCATTATTATAATTAATATTATTTTAAATTATTACTATGTGCTTATCCCTTGACATGGAAAGGGGACATATGATAGCCCCTCATGGTATTGCTTGAACCCACAGAGAAACACTAGAACTTTGAGAAGAAAAAACCCACAATGCTTGAGGCCAAGTAGTTAACCATAACAATCACAGAAATGGTAACAGAAAAAGTAATTTCATGTGCTTTTTAAAAATTTATCCCTTGTGGTAGGTAGGCAGCCTTGAAAATAACTGCCTCCCAATCCCTGCTTCCCAATATTCACTCCTTTGTGTAATTCCCTCTCCTTGAGTGTGGGCTGAACTTATGGGTCTACTTAGAATGAATAAAATCTACATAAACAATGAGATGTAAAACCCAAAATTGGGTTACTAAAAGTCCGTATCTTCTTTCTTGGATGCCCTCTCACTTGCTTGTTGACTCAGGAAAGCCAGCCATCCTAGGATAAGCTGCTCTATGATTAGACCCAGGCAACAGAGACCTGAGCATAGCCATTAAAAAACTGAGGCCCTCAGTCCTATGGCGCAGGAGGAGCAGAATCCTACCAATAACCACAGGAGTCAGCTTGCAAGCAGGTCCTCTCCTAGTCAAGACTACAGATTAGACGGCAGCCCCAGTGCAACCAGAGAGCCTGAGTGAGTGCAACCGCTGAGAAATCTGACAGCAGCACTTAGCTAATTTGCACCCATGGTTTGGTTTTTCTAAGTTACTAAATTTGGGGGTAATTTGTCAGCCAGCAACTGATAACTCATACACAACTCCCCCCCCATAAAGTTAATCCAGAATTACATGATTTATTACAATGATGGGGAGAAAAGTGTGCTACTTTCCTATCTTTTACTCATAAAATTATTAATCAATCCAAACCCTTTTTCTTACTGGATATGATCTTAAAAACTTCTCAGCACAACTCTCTAAGGAGCTCTCCCCAATTAATTGGGTTGGCTGATGAGAGAAAACTTAGTTGCCATTGTTTCCTGAACAGCGTAAAGAGAAGACTCAAAGTTAGGAGACCTGATTTCTGCTCGCAAGCCAAGAGACTTTAGGTGAATCATTTATACTCTTTAAACTTCATTTTCAGCTTCAATAAAATGAAGATAATCTGTTGGATGCTTTGAGATACAAGGAACAGACTATTCAACCAAAAATAGTCTAAAGAGGATCCCTCTTCATCGCCAGGCATCTGTCTTCAGTGTGTTGACATCTCCCCTTTGGCCACAAGATGGTTATAGCAGCTCCATATCCTCCCAAAATAATGCTTTCAGGCATGAAAAGGAAGCATTCTTGTCTCCTGATTTAAAATTGAGGGAAAATTTCCCACCAAAACCCCTATCAGAGTTCCCCAGACACCACATTGGCCAGATGTGGCTTACAAACCTATAACTTAAGTAATCACTGATGAGGAGTTAAGATGACCCTGATCGGCTTGGACCACACCCATTTCACCCCTGAGGCTAGGAGAGGACCCAGCTTTCTTGAAGCAGATGACCTCTGGAGAAGAGTTGGCAAATTTTGAGCTTCTCGCCACATAAAGAGAAAAGGAGGAGGCTGCTGACGGTTGGTCCAGGTAGGTTGTGCAGGTTCTGCTGGAATATAAGACATGTGATGCTTAATCCAAGAAAATCTTATTTCTTGCTCATATTACATACCCAGCGCAAGTCAGTGAGGGCCAGAGGATCCACAGTATAGGGCCGTAGGACTGGCTGCAACAGCAAGAAAATTTGCAGGGATCTTTCTTGCTGTGTTACTCTCATGCACGCTTCTTTGTCCAGAACCAGCCAATGACCCCACTTAACTGCATGGGGATTGGAAAGTATAGCCTTCCACAGACCAAGAAGGAGAAAAAAATAAATGGAACAGGAATGATTTTGACCCCAATAAGCAAACAACACTGTCTACAGTGAAATTTTATCTCCTCATAAGGCTTTTGGGGTTCAAATGGAATAGCTTATTTATTTATTTCTCCAACATTCATTATAAGATGTACCAAGCTCTGGACTGGGACAGTCACCATCTTCCTTGCAGATATGACAGCTGAGAAGTTATTCAAGTGGCTGAGTGCCCTTCAGAATTTGCGTTTTTCTTCCCCTTTCAGGTCCTGAGTGCTTACCTCACAAATTTCATCTTCCTGCTCTTGGTTTCAACTTTGTCTTTCTGTTATTAGTTTCAGAGTCTTTTCCATGCCCTCAAGAGGGGTCATGGCCAGAAACGGGAATAACCTAGAGTAACACAGTGTCACAGCAACAGCTGCTGGGACAACTCTGTAGGTAATTCACAGACTCCATCTTTTTCCTTAATCTCCTTCAGTTCACCGAATATTTGAAGAAAGAGTTTTGGGTTTTTGTTTTGGTGTTTTGGCCAGGCCATGCAGCATGTGGGATCTTAGTTCCCCCATCAGGGATCAAACCTTTAGTTCCCATGGCTTGGTTGCCTCATGAGAGAGAAGAGACTCTTGCTTGTGTCTAACAGTTCATTCACATCCCTCCTCCTTTAACCAACATCATTAGAGGTAGTTTCACCCCTTTCACAAGTGTCAGCTTCTTAAAGAAAGTGACATGATACTGTGAGGGTTGACTAGCCTGCAGTTACAGAAAGACCCCAAAACTTCAGCGACATCATACAAACTACTTGCTAGGATTACCTGCTCAGTTCAGGTCTGCAGGGAAGGACTTCTCCACATGGTCAAATGAGACCCAGCCTAATGGTCATTTTGCATTTTCAACCATGTTTTCTAGAGTTGCCCTGGGTACTGACAGTTCCACAAACCAGAGAGAAATGATCAAGGACAGTGCACAAAGGAGGTTTCCAGAGCCTTGGGCCTGGAAATCACATCTGTCATTTCTGCTCATGTATCATTGGAGAGAACTCAGTCACATGACCACACCTAACTACAAGGGAGGCTGGGAAATGTCATTTAATTTTGTGCCCAGCAAGAAAAGAGAACAGATTTTGGTGGATAGCTAACAGTCTCCCCCACACTCACCCACACAACTTCCTATTTTTCAACTTGGCAAAAGCTGAGATCACAGAGTATTTCTATAAAGCAATGTACTCTTTGGCCTGCCAAGGCAATGCTCTTTCTGGGAGAGGATTCACAAACTTCATGATGCAATTAATGGGCAAAGACCTGACTCACAGCCCATTTTTCCTACCATATCCTTTCACCTAAATTTTTGATCAGGTCCTCTACTTCTAGACAGATAATCTTGAGGACATGAAGTAATCTAAATATTACCAGCATGGAGAGACACCAGTGGATGTTTCTTATGTAATAATTACCCTTTTTCAAGCAGTAACCAAAGGATAAAGGCTTACATGAAACACACTTCATCAGCCACAAGACTTGGGGAAAAGATGCTTCTCTAAGTGACTGTATACATTCATTCACTGAACAAATATGCATTGAACACCCAGAGTGTGTCAGGCACTATGTTAGGCCCTGGCCTTACACTGATGAACCAGACTGATGTGACCTCCTGAACTTTATAGTCTAGATTTATAATAGAGCATCTATACAAATATAAAGTAAGTGTACGTATCATAACTGTGTTGTTGTTTAGTTGCTAAATCACGTCTGATTGTTTGCGACCCCATGGACTATAGCCCACCAGGCTGCTCTGTCCATGGGATTTTCCAGGCAAGAATACTGGAGTAGGTTACCATTTCCTTCTCCAGTGGATCTTCCTGACCCAGGCATCAAACCCATGTCTCCTGCATTGGTAGGGGGATTCTTTACCACCAAGCCACAAGAGAAACCTTATACATCATGATAAGTAATTATAAAAGAAAATTGGAGCCAAAGCAGAGAATGACAGCAGAAGTAGGAGGGGTGACATATAAGTTAAGACCTGAAGGTTCAGGTGTCAGCCATGCAATCAGAATTGAGAAGTAGGCAAGCACTTCAAGTCAAGCACAAGCACTTTGGCATGTGCAATGGCCATGAAAATAGGAGGAGCTGGGCATGACTGAGGAATAGAACAACAGCTGGTGTGGCTGAAGCTGGAGAAGGAAAATTGGGGGAAATGAGACAGGAGGAGTAGAGGATTGTAAAGAATTCTGTAGGTCAGGATGAGGAATTGGAATTTGAATCTAAATAAAATGGGAAACCATTTGCAGGGGCTTTAAGTAGTAGAGGGACACGATTGCACACTGCGTTCATGTGCTAGGACTGCCGTAGCAAAGCACCACAGACTGAGTAGCTTATTAAATAACAGAAATTCATTGTCTCATGGTTCTGGAGTCTAGATGTCTGAGATCAAGGTGTCCATGGGCTCGGTTTCTTCTAAGGCTGGGAGGGAAAGCCTGTTTCATGCCTCTTGAAGCTTCTGGTGGTTCACTGGCAATCTCTGGTATTCCTTATGGATGGTTTCTCCTTGTGTCTTCACATCATCTTCCCTCGGTCTATTTCTCTTTCTCTCATGGCATTCTTTCTTTGAGGATGCTAGTCATATTGGATAAGCACCCACCCCATACTCCAGTATGACCTCATCTTATTTAATTACACATGCAATTACTCTATTTCCAAATCAGATCACATTCTGAGGTACTGAGGTTTAAGACTTCAACATACAATTACTGGGGGCAGAAGTACAAGTCGACCCATAACACACATATTTTACAGTTACTCTCTGCTCAGCATTAATGAGGAGAAGCGGTGGTTAAAGGTTGGAGCGGTGCTTAGAGACAAGTTGGAGGGGCAGTGTCATTGTTGCCAAGGTGAGAGGTGACTTTTACCTGGCCTAGGAGTCCAAGGAGATTTAGGGTATATTCTGTTGATCAAACCAGCATGACTGCTGGTAGATTGCATTTCACTGGTGAGGGAAAGGGGTGAATCGAGGATAACTCTTAAGTTTCTGGCTTTAGCAAGAAGAAAGATGGTGATGAAATTTATGAGATGAGGAGGAATTGGGGAATAGAGACACATTTTGGGATAGAGCCCCATAGTTTTATTTTGGATATGTTAAGTTTGAGATATGTACGAACCATCCAAGTAGATAGACCAAGTAGGCAGTTGCATACAAGAATGTGGAGTACAAAGAAGTCTGTGCTACAGATATAAATGTGAAGTCATCAGCATATAGCATATTTAAAATCACTCAGAATGGTTGAAGTAGGGAGTTTCCTCCTCCTGGCTCATCTTGCTCCCCAGCCAGCCCCAGCAGTACCAGCATCTTATCTTGGCACCTCCATGGAGCAGTCCAGTCCTACAAGACATTCAGAACTGGAAGCTCAGAGGCTTTGATGTCCTTTCTCAAGGGTGATAGAGGGATGGGGATCCTGATGGGCTAGTGCCAACCCCAGATTGTTCCATCTTAGGCTCTTCACAGATTCTAGGAGTCCTTGGCTTCTGGAGAAGATAAAGACAGCACTCCCTGTGCTCTCCCGGGTTTATTCCAGGTGTTCACCATCCACACCCTCCAGAACACCCACACAGCCCAAAGTGCATGGCCACCTAAACCACAAGAACACACACACACACACACTTTGTCCCTTCGACAGAAATGACCTAAACTTTGTGAGGTTCACATGTCCCTAGAGATGATCTCATTTGCCTGCTTCAAAAGCGCTTTGGTCTGCACAGCCTGTAGCAGCAAATTTACACTTCAAAAAGCAGACAGCTTTTTCCACATCTTATTCACTTAATGGGTGAGAATGTAAAATTAGTTCCGTTGCTGATGAGGACCTTGAGCCAAATGAAAAGTGTTCATTTGTCAGCACAGACTTACAGCCTGAGACATGATTATATAGCTAATCCAATAATGGGTTTTGATGCTGAGCATTTATTTATATACAGTATGTCTTGTTATCTGTTGATAATCAGGACCTACAATTTACTCTTTCTTGTGCGCGTAGTGTGAAATAGCAACATCTTCCAGACATATTGCATTTAAGTACCAACATGCAAACACATACGAGAAGCGCCATCATCAGCAAAATATTTTATTTGCTTTCTTTTAAAAAAGAAGAAGAGGGAACCAGTGCTTAAACTCAGGCTTTTTAAATATTTTAAAATGTAAAATGTACATTTTACATTTAAAATGGATTCAGGACTAAGGGTTAAAAAAAAACAGTCTGAAAATGAAATTTCCTTTATCATCCAGAACCACCCTAATCAAATGCTTTCTTCTTGTTGGTCTCTAAAAACTCTATCTGCAGGTCTAATCCTACACATATTTTTACATATAATGATAGCAACCGAAAAGATACCTGGGGAAAATCTTCACCATGCCACTACCTGACTCTCCAGTTACCTGAATCTTACAGACAACTCTGCTGGTTGTGGAGATGCACACAATTGCCCTGTGAACATGAAAACTGTAATAATTATCTCAGGCAAAACCTTTCTTTAAAAAACAGTAATTTAAAATCAAGTATAAAGCCACCACATTTCTATAAACTCTTGCAGAGGCTACATACTGCTGCATGATATTGTTTCTCACCCCATGGATGAGTGTAAATGTCTGTCACTAAAATATAGGGACACTTTCGGCCTAATATCAACATAAAATGAATAAAATCCCACGTTTAAAACAAGCAGGCATTTTTATGGGTACCTTCGTGTATGATGCATTGTAACATATTCCAGCCATAATAAAGCCTTTGGGAAAGGAAAAACACGTCAGGATTAAGTATTCTGTTAATTGCAAATGTGGAGCACACCTGCGAAATCTGTGAAAAATCCTCCAACACTTGGGGAAAGTCAGAGCCATTACCTTTCCTTGCTACCATCTCTTGGATAGGCCTAGAAAAATCCAAAGTGGGTGCAGGGGAGGCTCGTCGATGGCCACTTTTCTCCACTTTGTGATCTCCAACCCAAATGAGGTTGAAGGGGCGGGTCACTCTGTGAAAGACGAGAAAGGAGGGGGGCAAGCGCACTTTTTTAAGCTGCAATGTATTCTGCAATAAATACTTCAGTGTTGGTGCGACATGATGTTTTATTGGATTACACTGGTTTGCGAAAGAAATCACATTGGGAATAGCTAAGCTTGCGGTTTTGTGGGTAATGCGTCTGTAATGGGAGGGCTTTACACTGAAAGAGTGTGGGAGCAGGATAACAAGGCAAATGAGGAAATGGCTAAATGCATGCAAATCTATATTATGGTAATACTCAGCTGCCTAAGTCCAAGAGGTTTTTCTGGTGGTTGTTTTACCTAGGCTGGATAATTCATCAGGTTTTGACTCGGGTAAAGAATAAATGAATCTAGCATACATTACAGTCTTACTTTCGTCTCAGAAACAAATCTTTCTTGTACCAGCCAGTGTAATCTTCAGAGTTTTCCTTATATAAAACACCTCAAGAATAATGCACTTCAGTAAGATTTACACTTTATTACTCTAATGATTCTACAAACACTACCACAATGTGATGAAAGACAGAGCAGTCCCGGACTGATTGAGAGCTAATAAAAATCAGTCCTGAAAACTGAAAAGAGCACCCTTATCATCTTTCTTTCATTTAGAGCTGATTACTAGGGGATTATAATGCAATCACAGCTATGTGTGAGAGGTAGCTATGGGAACCAGTTTTAACTGTTTATCTAGCCAAAGATCTTAATTTAAGTTTGAACACTCTGATTCATTTATATGTAAGACACCAAGGAGACAAAATGCAGAAGAAACAGATGCGCACTTGTTCTTTCCATTTAACTTCATAAGCTACCAGGCAATTTGTCTTTCAGGGACAAAATTAATTTCTGATGACAATGTGAGCAAGTAATAAACTAGAAGTTCCTGTCCTGGGAAACTTGTTAATGCCATGTAATGTTCTGGAGTTATTTAGGAGGGGAAAAAAGAGATTTGCTTCTGGAGTTACAGGGATGTCTGTAACAGGCTTGCCTTTGTCCCAGCCCTTAGTCACTCCTGCAGAGGTTTATGACACCTTTTCTAGAGCTTGAATTGGAAAAGTGCAAAAGAAACCATGAAGCTTACCATTTCTTTCCTAGGGAGTATTTTTCAACTGCTCCTCATTTTCCTTCACATTCCCTCCATGATTCAGATTTGCTCATAGCACAAACCTCCAGTCCACTGTTTTCCAGCCCTGGCGTAGGAGACAGGCAACTCATGATGAGATGGAAATGAGTCACCAGACCTCCTCCTGGGACCCAAGTTGCTACCAGAACACAGCCCTCTGCCTGTGAGTGAGCTACATTAGTCCAATGCCATGGCAAACATTCAAGGAGGAGGAGCAGGGATGTAAACAAGGAAACCCCAGTCATGGGGTTCAATGTGTGAATCCACGGCTATCGAGAGAGAAAACACACACACATAAACTCCCAGAGGGACAGCAGGACTGGCCACTGTCTCAAAAGCAGGCCATGAAGCTGTCTATGCCCTTGTGTCAGTGATAATAACACTGATGGTAATAGTAATAATAAACAGCATTTATTGAGCACTCACTCTTACCAGAGAATAAAGTGAACACTAGACATACATCATCCCATTTAATTATCACAACAACCCTCTACAGAAGTTATTTCTATGGCCACGTTATAGGCAAGGAAACCAAGTCACATGAAAAGCAATGTGTTCGATGCCACAGCTAGCAAGAGGAAGCGGCAGCATTTGAACTCAATTGGTCAGGCTTCAAACTCCTATTTTGCTCTCTCCCAAGGCGAACCTTGGCAATCTTTATCTTGGCCAGTATTATTTTCCCATCTCATTATGCATCCAGGTTTTTTAGTGTCTCTAGACTATGTTCTTCCTTGAATCCTGGGCTTCTGTGCTCTGTCTCCCCCCGACCTCCCCAGCCTGCATTTTTCTGCTCTCTGGGGGAACTCCCTACGGCATAATGGCTGTCCATTAGTGTGTTTTTAAAACCTCGCTCTCTCCCATCCTCTGACAGTTTTCATATGCTCCACATGAAGGATCCTTTTCCAGAAATACTTTTGAAGAAAGTCTAAAGTAAGCTGAAAAGTATTACATTTTTCATCTCAACGGGGAAATGGATTTAAGAAAAGGAGAGAAGAGCCTGCAGGTCTTTCAGATTTTAAAAAGAATTCAACACACTGCTGCATTGGCACTGGGAACACATCTATCACAGAAACCAAGAGAGCATCTGCATTTACACGCTGAAACTGTTCCTTCGTCCTTGATCACGATAATGACTTAGAGTTCCGCTGAGCCTTTCATCCAGAGGGACGCCGTGGCCCCTGCAGAAGCCAGCCGGCCATACTGCTCCCTCCACTGCCAAGGCTCACTGTCCTCCAAGGTGAAGGGGGGTAGCTCTACTGGGGGAGAATCAAAAAGGACAAGTGAGTGCTGTAAATTCTATTTCCAAAGGTAGCTATAATAACGACCTGTCCGTCTTTAATTGCCCCATCTGGAACTCGGGCATAACAAGGCAGTCTCAAAGAAACCATCTTGGGCATCAATAACAGTGCATGAAAGAAAGGATGCTTTCAGGGCAGAGAGAAAGCCTTGCCCTGTAAGCACCAGGACGTTTTACTAATTGCCCTATTTCCGGTTTCAAAAACTACTTCAGGGAAGTGGAGGGCATTCCCTAGGACAACAGTCATGGGCTTCCTCTGACCCTCAGGAGTCATGCTTGATGAGAATGAGTAAGAAAAGACAGACATGGGCTGGTTTGTGGTTTTCAGAAAATGGGATCTAGCACAGAGCTGCTGGATTTACTGTGTACAAACAATTGTGTGAAACCTAACAGGGATCACAGGCTGTGCTCCATGGGTTTTAAAAATTCAGGATGAAAGTCAGACTCACTCCCAGCAAAATTCTTTTTTGGAGTTGTCTTTCCCACGTGCAATGAAGTGCCCCTGAGCTGGCGGAGTACTTGGTAGGAGGCACTGCTGGCCCCTCTGTCTGGAATTTCTCTCGCCTCTTTCCCTGCTCATTCCTGCTTTTCCATCACCAGCTCAAGTCATCGTCTCCAGTCAGCCTTCCATGAATTCACTGAAGCTGGGCTAAATGTGCCGTCTTTATGTTTCTACAGCATCGTGTACATCCCTCAGGGACGACACTTTCCCTGTTACGTGATAAACAGGCATTGTTTATAGAACACTTATTATGTGTCAATCACTGTGTTAAATACCTTACACCTAGGGACTTCCCTGGGGGTCCAGTGGTTAAGACTCCACACTGCCAATGCAGGGGGTGCTGGTTCAACCCCTGATCATTGCACTAAGATCCCACTTGCCATGCAGGGTGGCCAAAAGATTTTTTTTTATAATAATAAGTACACATAAATATCTCTTTTCATCCATACAATCATCCCAAGTACTATTATCTCCATTTTACAGGTAAGAAAGTTGAGGGTCAGCAAGTTTAAAGTCTTAAAACTAGTAAATGGAAAAGCTGCAATTTGAAAGGAGAACATCTACCTCCCAAGCCTGTGCTCATCCCCACGGGTTCTGCACTCTAACACTGGAATCGTTGTATCCGTTTCAGTATCCCCAGGTAAAGAATCTGCCTATGATGCAGGAGACCAGGGTTCAGTCCCTGGGTCAGGAAGAGCTTCTGGGGAAGGGAATGACAATCTACTCCAATATTCTTGCCTGGAGAATTCCATGGACAGAGAAGCCTGGCGGGCTACAGTTCACGGGGTTGCAAAGAGTCGGACATGACTGAGTACTAACACACACAGCATTGGTACACTATCAAGCATTTATAGGTCCAGGACACACACTTGTTGATCTAAACCGCCTTGGGGAAAGAGTCTGGGGAGCTAACTGACCCATATCATGGTAGCGAGAGTCAACTGGCCTCATTAGCTTGGCATTCTACCAGCTGACTATTCTGATTTGCCTGGGTAACTTTTTTTTTTTAAGTGGAAGCATTTAAGCAGGGCCCTTGGTGTCATGCTGACACACCAGAAAATGTGTTGTCTTCCTGAATTCAGGTGTTCTTTTCACTGAATTCCGTCAAGCCAGTTCTGCATATTGACACGGAAGGTGTAACTTAGAGTGAATCAATTGTCATGCATCACTGCATAATCACTTTCGTCATCCATCGCTGTCCTCCATCAACGACCGCTGTTGTCACTGTGGCAGCAAAGGCACGTTTCCCTGGAGGATGAGTATGGATGAACCCTCCAGCGCAAGGATTGTGGTGGGAGAGCCCATTCTTGGGGTAACAAGTGTCTGTTCTGACTGACCTTCAGTCCTGCTCAGCCTCCTCCTTCTCTCTTCACAACCAGGAATCCTAGTTCCTCTATCTTGTCTTCACAAATGGTCTCCCTTCCATCCTTTCTGATCATCCCTGCTACTGCCCTAGCCCAGGTCTTTTGTCTTTTCATTTAACAATGTATTTACTGGACTATATTGCTTTACAACATGTTAGCTTCTGCTGTACAACACCGTGAATCAACCATATGTATACATGTATCAGTGACAGACTTTATTTTTTGGGCTCCAAAATCACTGCAGATGGTGACTGCAGCCATGAAATTAAAAGATGCTTGCTCCTTGGAAGAAAAGTTATGACCAACCTAGACAGCATATTAAAAAGCAGAGACATTACTTTGCCAACAAAAGTCCATCTCGTCAAGGCTATTGTTTTTCCAGTAGTCATGTATGGATGTGAGATTTGGACTATAAAGAAAGCTGAGCACCGAAGAATTGATGCTTTTGAACTGTGGTGTTGGAGAAGACTCTTGAAAGTCCCTTGGACAGCAAGGAGATCCAACCACTCCATCCTAAAGGAAATCAGTCCTGTATATTCATTCATTGGAAGGACTGAAACTGAAGCTGAAACTCCAATACTTGGGCCACCTGATGCGAAGAAATGACTCATTGGAAAAGACCCTCATGGTGGGAAAGACTGAAGGTGGGAGGAGAAGGGGATGACAGGGCATGAAATAGTTGGATGGCATCACTGACTCGATGGACATGAGTTTGAATAAACTCTGGGAGTTGGCGATGGACAGGGAGGCCTGGTCCATGGGGTTGCAAAGAGTCAAACACGACAGGGTGACTGAACTGACTGACTGACTGATTCCCTCCCTCTTAAACCTCCCTTCCACCTCGCCATTCCACCGTTCTAGGTCATCACAGAGCACCAAGCTGAGCTCCCTGTGCTATACAGCAGCTTCCCACTAGCTAGCTATTAAATATTTTACACATGCTAGAATCCCAGGGATGGAGGAGCCTGGTGGGCTTCCATCTATGCGGTCACACAGAGTCAGACGCAACTGAAGCGACTTGGCAGCGGCAGCAGCAGCAGTGTATATAAATCAATGCTACTCTCTAAATTCGTCGCACCCACTCCTTCCCTTGCTGTGTCCACATGTCCATTCTCTACATCTCTGTTCCTGCCCTGCAAATAGGTTCATCAGCACCATTTTTCTAGATTCTATATATATGTATTATGACTCAAAAATCCTACCACTGGGCATATACCCTGAGAAAACCATAACTGAAAAAAACACATGTACCCTAATGTACATGCAGCACTACTTACAATAGGCAGAACATGGAAGCAATCTAGATGTCCAGCAACAGATGAATGGATAAAGAAGATATGGTACAGATATATATATATATAATGGAATATTACTCAGCCACCAAAAGGAATGAAATTGAGTCAGTTGTAGTGATGTAGATGAACCTAGAGACTGTCATTCAGAGTGAAGTAATCTAGCCCAGGTCTTGATCAAGTGTCTCTGACCTTCTGTGGTTCTGTGGTTGGCTTGGATCTTCTTGCAAGCCCCAGCAAATTATGCCCTAACATGACTGGTTCATTATCTCACCCCTCCTGATACTCAAAAGCCATTCATGGCTCTTCATTGCTTTCAAGGTAAAATCTAAAATCAATGGATGTGCAAGCCTTCCACCAGCTGGCATGAATCTACCATTCCCACCTGTTCTCCACTTCTCTCTACCTCAACCTCCAAACCAGCCAGTGGTCTCCTCACCGATCCTTGCACTGGACCATATGTCTATCCACCCACACCCTACCCTTTCTTCAAGGCCTGCCCCAGTGCTTCCTGACGTTTGGAATCCTCAGTAACCTCTCTCAGCATCTCATGCACTTCCTGTCCCCCTTCCAGGCCCTCATCATCTTACTGTGGCTGTACAATGCAATCTAATTTTGTGGATATTGGTGTCCAACATCTCTGGTGAAATGACAGCCTCCCTGAAGGCAGAGATCATCTTTCTCTTTTCCTCTGCTCTCTTTTCCTCTTTTCCACTAGAGCTGTCAGTGTTTCAGTGATTCTATTTAGCAAGACTAATGTTTATACTCACTATACTCACTTATAATAAAACTGGCTTTTATACCCCTGCTAGATAGTAAACTCTTCAAGAAGGAAAACCCTTTCTTTATCTCCATGTAACCCCCACAGCAATTGGCTCAAGAAAGACAAAGAGGAGACTACAATATAAATCCATTTTTAAATGTGAGACTTACTCATTTTCCTGTCATCTGCCAAAAGTCTGCAATCTTTTTCTAATAAATTAGGCACCATGACATAATGAATGTAGTGATCATACTCTGTGGTGTTTCATTATATTAATGTGATTTTGGCCAAACACACACACATACACACTGCTGCTGCTGCATCGTTTCAGTCGTATCCGACTCTGTGCCCACCAGACTCCCCCGTCCCTGGGATTCTCCAGGCAAGAACACTGGAGTGGGTTGCCATTTCCTTCTCCAATGCATGAAAGTGAAAAGTGAAAGGGAAGTTGCTCAGTCGTGTCCGACTCTAGCGAGCCCATGGACTGCAGCCTGCCAGGCTCCTCCATCCATGGGATTTTCCAGGCAAGAGTACTGGAGTGGGGTGCCACTGCCTTCTCTGGACATACACACAGACACACACAAACACACTATGCTATCTTTCAATAATAAGTTCCTTTTGAATCCTATTGAAAATAATAGGAGAAAGCCATATTCCTCAGTCTTAAAATGTTCAGGGCATTCACAAGGAATTTTGAGATAAACTTTAAGATTTATTTTCACTTTTAAATTCATTAAAAATTTTAATCTATCCCTAAGTATATCTTGCTGCTAAATAATTGCTGATACTGTCATCTGTTTTACTTCCCAAAGCCTCAGTTAACATTATATCTAAAATGTTAACTTTTTATTATTATCATTGATATGAGTAACTACTAGCAATCTTTCTGTCACATCTTTACACCATCATTTTCTCCCTACCCTTCACAGCTTTGCCTCATTAACATTTCTTAAACACATGTATCTTCTCATACACAACCATGATCATATAGTTTTTCTCAAAGTCTTCTGGGTGAGCTAAAGTTCAAATACCCAACCTAGCATTTGAGAACTTCCACAAGGTCAGCTCCCTTACTAAGTCTTTCTCTCTGTGATATAATGTGGACAGTCTGTGCTCACGTCATGGAATCATCCACCAAGCACTGCTCACAGCAGCCTCCTGCCTCCTGGCCGTGATGTCCTTTTCACCTAGGTTGCTCACTTTCTTTTCTTCACTAATCCAACTCCTACTCTTCCTTCAAAGGTCAGACTGTGTCTCCCAGCCAGAAGCGGCCTTCTGTGAACCTCCAAGCCCTGACATGTCCCTTAGATACTGACATGTGACGTGGTCTCCATAGTCTCCTAACTTTCCCTGCATATATTTTCAGCTCTGCAGGATAGTGGGCTTGTGGAGGAAAGAAGTCTTCTGTTGTTCTTGTTTCTGTCCCCTACACCACTGAGTCCAAGACTATAGTTGTTTCTCAACACATATTTAATTTTTTTTTCAATTTCTGACTCTTCTCTCCCATATCCAAAGAACGTTAGAAAAAACGATCCTCTATTTTATACAGTTTAACTATTCACTTTGACTTCCCTGGTGGCTCAGACAGTAAAGGGTCTGTCTACAGTGTGGGAGACCCGGGTTCGATCTCTGAGTTGGGAAGATCCCCTGGAGAAGGAAATGGCAATCCACTCCAGGACTATTGCCTGGAAAATACCATGGACAGAGGAGCCTGGTAGGCTACAACCCATGGGGTCACAAAGAGTCAGACACGACTGAGTGACTTCACTTTCTTTCACTTTATTCACTCTTTAATTCAGGATAGGTTTAAGCTATGAATACAGTGAACTGGAGTAGAGTTTTAGTTAAGAAAGTTCTCCCTTGGGGGACTTCACTGATGGTTCAGTGGTTAAGACACTGCCTTTCCAAGGCAGGGGACACAGTTTCGACTCCCGGTTGGGGAACTAGGATCCCACATGCCCCATGAAACAGTCAAAAAAAAGAGAAAGTTTTCTCCTGAGAATTGATCCCTTCATAAAGTGTTGGGCTAGGAGTTTATTTAGGGAAGGAAAGGACAGAATAGAAAAGGTGGTAGTCTCCTAAATGGGTCCTTCCTTCTAGTGTTACCTCATTGTTTACTGTGAGGTGTGTATATACTCAGGAGAGCAGATACATCCATATTTAGATTCAAATTCAAAAATCATAGAACAAGGAGCTAAGGTTTATGATGATGTCCTGAGCACAGTTACCTGCCTCCCCTTCCTCCAAAAATCCTATAGAAACCTTAAAAATAAGATGCTTTAAAATACTAAATCAAAACTGTCCTGGAAGAGTAGAAAGCAAGATCCAGGGACTAGAAATGGAGGCACTCTCGGAAGATAGAAAGCACACGGGACTAGAATGACAGTGAAACCGGAAGTGAGGCGCTACGAAGAAGTCCTGGATGAATTCCAAACTCACAGTCGACAAATGCAAAGCTGGAGCGAAGGGGAGATGGAAGGGGAGATGGGAGTGAGAGATCATAAGAGCAATTAATTAGAAGAAGTACACTTGGAACAGCTGAACCAACGAGGCAACACCCCCTCCCCCTCACCATGCTTGCGTATCAGCTAATAATTAATGCCTTTGCCTTCTGGGTAAAGCCTGGAGAATAGTTCCCGGGGGAAGGAAAGGGATCTGCCTAGAGAGGGGCCCTTGATGGGGGCTGGGGAGTGCAGCAGAGGCAGAGCAGAGGCAGAGACAACCTTGGATCCCTGTAAGAGCTGCCAGAGAGAAAACTATAAAAAGTAAAACCGCTCATCTTGGAGTAAGATGGCCAAGCACTCTGGGTTGCCCAGACAATTCCAATTTATGTTACAATCCTCACATAATTACTAATTTTTTTTTCATGCTCGAAAATGTCTCAATTTGGATAATAAATGATATAGCCATCTTATCCATAAGTGAAATACATTGAAGCCATGTTTCTCAAACCAGTGCCCAGGCATATGTGAGGCTTCAGTCCTTCCCAGACCGTTATGCCTGAGCAAATTATCATGCATGCACAAGGCTCATGTTATCACACAACATGGATACCATAGTATAAACACAAATGCAAATTCAGGTTCTGACACTGCTTGTCATACTCAATGTTTTAGAATCTGCAATTAATATTTCAAAAGATTTTTATTAAAGTGAAAACCAGATTTTAAAATTCTCTTAGAGGACTAATAGACTTCTAGGAATATATATGAAGGCACTTTCTAAGGATTATTAAATGTTAAAGGTGATTATTTTAAAAAAGGAAGAGCAATTTGCCTCACTGGGAACAGAGATTATTCAGAAAATTAAATACAATTAAAAAAAAAATTCAATTCGTTTCAGAAGAGATTCAAGTGGACAATGTATCTGATAATAAAAACAAGGTACTGTTCTTCTTAAAGTCTTCAGA
This sequence comes from Bos mutus, assembly GCF_027580195.1. Classification (NCBI taxonomy): domain Eukaryota; kingdom Metazoa; phylum Chordata; class Mammalia; order Artiodactyla; family Bovidae; genus Bos; species Bos mutus. Next base: position 54,712,485 of record NC_091619.1, read on the forward strand.
CAACAAAAAAAGGAATTCTTTAAATAGATAAGCATAAAGTCTAAATAAGAAATTTAGGACAATCTTCATAATTGAATGTGTTATAGATGACAAATGGAGATCTGAAAAACCCTAGGGTATCTCTCAAAATATGGCACAAAAGGATAGGTGAGCAAATATGAAAAAAGTAGAGATTTATGGGATCAGGAACTGGCTAATGGAAATTATAAAAGCATAAGACAGGGATGGCAAAAAGGAAAAGATAACCAAAGACATAATACAAGAAAATTCTCTGAACAGAAGGGAAGATATGAGTCTTTAGATTTAAAAGATCAAGTAACAATGAGCAGTATGAGTGGGAAAAAAAGAGAAAAAGAAACCTATTTAGAGATGCATCCTAATAAAATGTCAGAAATCTAAGAACAAAGAAAAAAAGCTCAGACTTCCAGAGAGAAAAAAATAGGCTACTCACAACAAAATTAAGGTTGAATTGATGTTAGATTTTTATCAGCAACACTTTGTGCTAGAGATAAATATGGTAATGAATTTAAAGAAGAAATTATTATGTAATAAAAATTATTTTAAACCTAGAGTTATTTATCCAATCATACTATTTAGAGAAAGGGAATAAGATTTTTGCTTAAAAAAAAAAAAAGCTAAAACATTTGCACCTACAAACGTGAATCCTACAAGAAAAATAATTTTTCACAAGAATTTCCAAGAAAACAAACCAAAAGAAGAAGAAAGAATTAAAGAAATGACTGTGTGAGAGTTAAAAGAAGTTCAGTTGAACCAAAGGAAATAAATAAAGCTAAAAAGACATTTAAAAATAATCCATTTGACCTCAGCACACTCAGAAAGTTCTCTATTGAGGGAAATAGGCTGGTGAGACAGAATTTGTTTCTCTCTCTTTAGGTCTACCCAAAGACTCCTTGAATTGCAGTGAATAATATTTGCATAATCACTAGACTTTCGTATTGGTTTTAAATTTTTTAAATCAAATTACAAGTTAAATACAGAAAACATTATAATCATAAGACAAAATGCTAATATAAACTTTAACAATGTGAAAATGACATAGTCAAATTGGGAGAAAAGGGAAGAACTATAGAGGGTGTTCGGAGAAGGCAATGGCACCCCACTCCAGCACTCTTGCCTGGAAAATCCCATGGATGGAGGAGCCTGGTGGGCTGCAGTCCATGGGGTTGCTAGGAATCAGATACGACTGAGCGACTTCACTTTCACTTTTCACTTTCATGCATTGGAGAAGGAAATGGCAACCCACCCCAGTGTTCTTGCCTGGAGAATCCCAGGGATGGGGGAGCCTGGTGGGCTGCCATCTGCGGGGTCGCACAGAGTCAGATGCGACTGAAGCGACTTAGCAGCAGCATAGAGGGTGTAAGTAAACTATTAATTTTTCATAGCAGGAAATAAATAGAAGTCTAATTTCAATAAATCAAGAAGTAGAGGTATTAATTAAAATTACAAAGTTATTCTTATTACATTTGTAATAACTAAATACAACTAAAAAACTGAGAATGTAATTTAAGATGGAAAATCAGTGATTTTTGCAATTGCACTTAATACTTCATATCCTATAATAAGAAACCAATAGATGATACTCAAAATTGGTACATCGATAGGCAGAAATTGTAATGGTAACTATGATAAGAGTTATAGAGAGAAACTTTCAACAGTTTCTATGGGGCATTTGTTATTTTATATTACTCCCTTTCTACAGTTCTTTATATTTGTTTGTAAAATAATTAATTTAAAAAGATTTGGATATGTGCTTTTCACAATCCACAGAACCAAAAGAAATCTCCTTTGAAATGTTTGTTTTTGCCAAAGATTGTTTCATCCACCAAATTGGAATTACTCACTTTTGCTGTAAGGAGAACCCATCACTGACTGGATAGCCTACCCTCATTAGGCTGTATGGCAGAATGAAAGCTCTTAGAAGGGCCAGACCACTTTACATGGCCAGCTGCCATCTGACATCCTTCCAAATTAATGTAATAACAGGGCCAATGACCAGTCACAGGATGGTTCTCATGGTTAGACTCTCCCCAATTCAAGAGCATTATATCCTCATGGTGCAGGCATTATCTCATTGGGATAGGTTTGGACAAGATTTTATTCCCACATTATAGATGATCGAGTGGAGGTTTCAAGAAACTGACTTATCCCAGCTCTTAAACCCAGGTACCCTAATTTTATCACACTTCCTCACCACCTCTCTGATGAGAGGAAAAGGTTTTTACATTGCTCAAGGCAAGGAAATGAAAAGGCTACGGCACCTATTTGCAAGCTGACAATAAAATGGAAGAGAAAGCAATCAATCTTCACTATGCACACATCTCCAAACCATTACAAATTCAATTAACCAAAGTTTGGAAGGGAACAATAAAATATTTCTCTTTCTTGGCCTAATAGCTTGATCTCAACAATGATTTCAAAACCAAAACATTCTTCTGTAATTTGAAGTGAACTTAGACAATGTATCTATTATACCCCTTTCTCTATTGTGCACAAATATAAAAACATGCTTTTAGACATATCCAGTTTATAGTTATACTTTGATCAATCATGTAGTTGGTACATTATCCAGACCTTTTACACTTTGTTTTTTTAATCTAACATTTTTAATTTTATTATCTTGTTCTCTACCCTTTCACCATTCCACTTTCCTCAATCATCATGACTATTTGCCCTGTTAAAATTTTTGACTGAAGAAAAGTTCCTGAAGTTTGTGGTATTTTCTAAGAATTTCATCTGCCTGTTAATGCATTGTCCTACACCAATAAAAGAAAGAATCAATGTTGGAAATATTCTGTTTCTACACAATCATACTACATTTGAATAGCATTGACTTAACTTGAAAATAAATATTGATCTTTCTCAAGGAAACTTTTTCCTTTTGGGAGTAGAGAAAGTTTTTTTCTACTATAGTTATATTATTTTTTATAATAAAAATAAGGGTGGGAATGGAAATCTTTACATGTGTTCTCTGAAACAGAACTTGTTTGTATCTATCCCTGAACAAAATCCGTGGTTACTGAGCAGACAAGATCTCTCGAAAAAAATAAACTAACCAGCCGGGCCTTGGGGGAGTCATTTTCTGAACCAAGTCTCTGCCATTCCTATCTTCTTTTCTCCAAAACTGTTGGCTTTACAACTGAAGACTTGAGGGGTAAATGTCAGTGGAGTTTGCCTTCCTACCCTTTGTAAAAATGAACAGACTATGGAGGGTTTAAAACTAAGCAAAGAATAAGAGAAGCAGAGATGCCTGACAGTAAAACTGACATGGTTACAGAATGCAAGAAACTTACGAGCTGTCCTGGCCTTGAGCATGGCTGAGTCTTGAGGTGGGCTGTTTTCCTAAGGCTAAAGACTTTAAAACAAGAAAGCAGGAGGAGTTCCAACAGAATTTTCCCCCAAACTCTCCTTTCACACTCCAGCTAGTCCTTCATCACTGGGGCTGAAATTTGCTGCTAGAATTTCAATCCTTGAGAAAGATTTGTGCTTTTCCAGCGCCTCCTCTGAAACGCAAATATCCTTGAAGCACCAACAAATGAAGCTATTGTCCATATTCTCTAGGATGAGTTTATAAAGTTGTCTTATCCAAAATAACTCGTGAAAGGAAACGGGCTAGACAGAGAAAGGGAAGCTTTGATGACTGATGAAACTGGAGATATGCCTGGAGCTTAAGGCCTCATCCAGGGGAGGGGAGAGGAAGGAAACTGATATTTACTGAATAATTCTGTCTCTCAGGCACTGTCTTAGGTGCCTTATATACAATCTCATGAATAGCGATTATTGTTTCCATTTTTTAGATAAGAAAATAAAGGCCCAAAGAGGTTTTTAACTTGTCTATTTCAGTTATCTATTACTGTTTAAGAAACTACCCTAAAATAGAGTTGCTTAAAACAATAATTCTCTATTTCTAACAATTTTGAGGGTTGACTAGGGCTCAGTTAGTTCTGCTGGTCTCACTTGGGTCTCTTAGATGGCTGACAGGCTGGAACCTTCGAGACACCTCATTCACATGACTGGTGCCTAGCTGGGAGCAGCTGGAAGGCTAGAGACAGCTGGGATGCAGGTAGGCCAAGCTTCATTCTGTGTAGCTTTAGGCCCCTCTCTCTGCATGGTTTGTCCACATGAAAGCCAGACTTCTTACATGACAGGGCTTTGAAGGAGAGGTAGGAGCTGCCAGTGAACATCATGACCACCATATTCTGTTGATAAAAGCCAGTCACAAAACCAGCTTAGATGCAACGTCACCTCTCAGAAAAGAGGATGGCAAGGAATTTGAAGCCATCTGTAATCTACCATATTGCCCTACATCAAGCAAAGGCAACAGGTCCAGAAGTTTTGACTGGCCTTGATGCTCCTGGACCTGTGAGGTGTTGGATAAGAATGATACTGTGATGATACCCAAGGCCGTAAGGAGTTTGGGAGTGGGGAACGATAAAAGGCAAGGACAAGGGCAATAAATATCTGAGGGAGGGAGCTACCTAGCAAAGTTCCCAGGAAAGCTAAGAATCCATACTGGCCCTAATAAATGACTAAAATGTTATCCATCTGGGCCAAGGCTTCAGAGCAGACTCAGATCTCCAGAGGAGATCACAGAATCAATGGACAAGCACTGAGCACTGGACAGTGGGCAAGCATTTTAAGTGACTGAACACATCCAGTTTCCATCTGCACTTGAGGAGCCATCAAATGGCCAGTGAGACAGAAAGATATTCAAGTGTGTCTGATGATATTCTTGAGCCTAAAAATATTGAACATATCATACAGTCATACTCATTATATGACCTAAGACCTTCAAGATAACCCTTTTCCCCCATCTGTAACTCATTCATTCACTTATTCATTCATACAATAAATTACTGAGCAGCTACTAGGAATGAACGGAGAAGGCAATGGCACCCCATTCCAGTACTCTTGCCTGGAAAATCCCATGGACCGAGGAGCCTGGTGGGCTGCAGTCTATAGGGTCTCGAAGAGTCGGACACGACTGAGCGACTTCACTTTCACTTTCCACTTTCCTGCATTGGAGGAGGAAATGGCAACCCACTCCAGTATTCTTGCCTGGAGAATCCCAGGGACGGCAGATCCTGGTGGGCTGCGGTCTGTGGGGTCGCACAGAGTCGGACACGACTGAAGCGACTTAGCAGCAGCAGCAGCAACTAGGAATGAAACACCATTCTGTGGGCTGGGGATACAGCAGTGAATAAAAGAGAAAATCCTGACCTCTATGAAGTTTGCATTTTTTTAGAGTGAATAAGAATACACAAATAAACAAGAAAATTACACAACATCTCATAGTGATACAAAGGGAGCTAGAAAGTGTGTATTGAGGTGTTTTGGGGGGAGCAATTTTATTTAAAACAGTAGTCAAAGGAGGCCTCCTGGAAGAGATGACATTTGAACAAAGGTGTGAAGAAGGAGAGGCAGTGAGCTCTGCCTGTATCTGGGAGAAGGGCATCCCAGGCAGAGGAAATTCCTGAGCAGAAGCATGCCTGGCTGCTACTCTGCTGAGTACAGAGAGCAAGGGTAGAAACATTCACCTTCAATTCATTAATTTAACAGTATCTATGAAACCCCAGGGCTTCCCAGGTGGCTCAGTGGTAAGGAATCTGCCTGCCAATGCAGGAGACTTGGATCAATTTCTATATCGGGAAGATCCCTGGGAGGAGAAAATGGCAACCCATTCCAGTATTCTTGCTTGGGAAATCCCATGGACAGAGGAGCCTGAGGGCTATAGTCTATGGGGTGGCAAAGAATCAGACGCGACTGAGCAAGCACACACACACGCATTAAACACCTACTACTCACCAGCATTATACTCAACACTGGGTGTACAGAGATACATAGGTCACTTACCCCAGAGGAGTCGAAAATCTAGAACAGGAGACAGGCAAACAAAACTCCTGACACAGCATTTAAAACCATGATGTTGGGAGTAAGCAGTCTTTCCACAGGCACGTTGCTCAGCTTAGCTGAAAATGTCTCTTCTCAGTCCATCTGTCGATGGATCAGAGAGGCAAGGGTTGTGTTTTGTACTTGAAATAGAATCTTCCCATTTCCTCAAATATTACAGGATCAAAATTTTTATTAAATGCAAATTTTATTATTGCACTTTAAAGCAAAAGTGCTGGGTAAACTGCATAATATAATCATCATATGAATATCACTTTGAATTAGTATTGCAGATACTTCTAACTACTTAATTATTTATTTTTAAAATATATTCCAATATTTTAATTATGTTCAGTTAAGTGTACTTGAATATTTGCAGCACTCTGCATTATTTATATTAGAGAAAAAGCAGCCTAAATCAACGCGCTCTGGCATTCCATAATTTGTGCTTGCATATCTCTAAAGTAGATTTATATATAGCTATCAAATGGTTATTCTGGATATGCTATGATTTAAAATTTTTATCTGAATTTTATTTTAATGTACCACAAAAATAAAATTTATTGGTTTCTTTATACCAGTAAGTGTCTTATCTGATTATTCATATTCAATATTTGCAGAATACTAACTAGAGCTGCACACTTTTCAATTAGATACAAATGGGTAGATTTCAAATCCCCCTTCCTAACCCCCAGCACACTCCACCCGCCCCCTGCATTCCTGGAAATATTCTAGATTTGGATGATTCAAATTCTCTAGCAGCTCGAGGGTAAAGAGTAAGGGGAAATGTATCACCTTAGAACAACACCATTACAAACAGAGAAAGGGGAGATATTAGAAACCCCCAGGGAATTTACTATCCTATACCAAGGAGTACAGTGTATTACTGCTTAAAGGAAAGAATTTGGATGGAGAAGCCTACACAGATGTGGGCTCTGCTATAACTGGCCTGAAAAATAATGAGATCTGCTCTGTTCTTTGGTATCTGTCCAATGTCTTTCCTAGTTTCTAAATTCATTTAAGAGTCATTTCTGCATAGAGGATAAAAAATATTAAAGTTACAGTATTTCAATAACCCACTTTATGTCATACAAATCCAGTGGACAGACGCTCACTAAAGAGATTACAGTTTGAATACTTAATCCCAATTTGGATGTTTTTAAACAAGCCAAACCTGGCCTTAAATGCAATGTGCACAATTTAGCTAAGCAGAAAATACTAATGCACAAACATGACCATAAATGTAGCCACAGAATGTGGTAGGTGGAAGCCACCCAATAGCCACCTCTGCACATCACTCATTCAAATCAAAGGCCGAGTGAGTAATGAACGTGCCCATTTCCAGGTCAAAGGTACAGGTGGCTTATGACAGATTGTCTCAAAGCCTGGGAAAGAGAAACTACTTAGAATGATAGTCACTTTAAACACCAGGGCTAGGTTAGCAGTTTTATTCAGCCAGGGTTTGGACTTCCAATCTCTCCTACTTTCCTCGGACTCTCTCTCTGAAGAGGACCAGTATATTCTCAATGCTCCGGAATGCGGTTTGTACCTACATTAAGAAATGTCACAAGTATGGGTTCGGGGTTCAAATTTCTCCCCCACATTTGTTAGCTGGACCACTAAGTTAATTGCTTAATTCCTCTGTGCCTCTGTTCCATGTGTGTTCATTTGATACCTAGTAGTTGTAATAGGCGGAGAAGGCGATGGCACCCCACTCCAGAACTCTTGCCTGGAAAACCCCATGGGCGGAGGAGCCTGGTAGGCTGCAGTCCATGGGGTCGCAAAGAGTCGGACACAATTGTGCAACTTCACTTTCACTTTTCACTTTCATGCACTGGAGAAGTAAATGGCAACCCACTCCAGTGTTCTTGCCTGGAGAATCCCAGGGACGGGGGAGCCTGGTGGGCTGCCGTCTGTGGGGTCACACAGAGTCGGACACGACTGAAGCGACTTGGCAGCAGCAGCAGCAGCACCAGTAGCGGCAGTTGTAATAGGGGTTTCTGTGGTAGCTCAGCAGTAAAGAATTTGCCTCAGTGCAAGAGATGGGAATTTAATCCCTGGGTCAGGAATGTCCCCTGGAGGAGGGCATGGCAACCCACTCCAGTGTTCTTGCCTGGAGAATCCCATGGACAGAGAGGAGCCTGGTGGGCTGCAGTCCGTGGGGTCGCAGAGTTAGAATGACTGAAGTGACTGAGCACACACACGCACAGTTGTAATAGGCTCATGATATAAAGTCATTTTGAGAATTCAAAGGTACTTAGGACAATGCCTGGGCCCTGAGAATAAGGTCTAACTATTATCACTGAGGATACTATTGGAAAACCAGAGGCCAGGGGTTCCTAGCAAAGCCCTGTATGGTAGTAGTTTGGGGGGGGGGCGGCGCATCATCATCATCTCTCCAGTCTGACCCTGTTGTCTGCTTCATCTCCTTCATTTTTCTTGCCCTTTGCCTTCCTCTTCAATCACTGTTCAAAGTAAGTGAACTCAATAGATATTTGTTGAGTGAATAAGCTGTCAGGCTACTAACATGCAGGGCAGCAAAGATACCATATCCTTGAGAGACAACCTATGAGGGAAACGCGCTTATAGCTGTTTCTTGTACATATTTTGGTGAATAAAATTTGACTGGGTAAAATACCACAAGAAGGAATGGGAGAAAAGGGAAGGAAGGACAGAAGGAGGGAGGAACAAAGGAACAAAGGAACAGAGAGGGACGGAGCACACCCTCCTGCCTTGGGGAAGCTGGCAACAATAACTGCAGTATCGCGATAAAAATAAGTGGTTAAAAATAACATACTTTGCTTTGTTTAACTCATAATCAAGACCTATTTGCATGTCATACTGAATACGGCAATAAAATTATGAATTTCACATTTTAACATGTCTTATAAAAGAACTTCACAATAATAAACACTTTCATTCTTCTCTTCCATAAGTGGAAATAAAATCCTCACAAGCTTGAAATACCAGTGAAAAAATCCCAAGGGTTTTGTTTCTTACTCTGGCAACTTCAGTAATTTCATTTAAAATTGGTCCTATTAAAATATCACAATTTCATCTTCACAAAAAGAAAACTCATATTTTCCCACCTTGAGTTTCTCATCTAACTCAGAGAGTGGTCAAATAAAGCTCAGAAACTAGGAGACATGTCTGACTCTCCCATTTCCTCCCCATGATAAGAGAGTTGAACAATCCATGGACACACAAGAAGCCAGGACTAGCGAGTTCTCATCCCATCTCATCTGTGCTTCCCAGACTCTTCAACGGGTACCCTTAAATATATAATAGGAATCATCTCTGTGGGATAGCTTTATAGCAGTGATTAGGTCAGGAAGGATTATGTTGGTAGAGTGATTAGTGTACAGAAAGTGCTCAAGCAATGTTAATATCAAAATCATTACCATCATTAGTATTTTTACGAAGCAGAGAAGTGATCTTGGAAAAGTCCTTTAACCTCTCGTCTCTTTTTCCTTATTTATAAAGCCAGAGTTCAGATAAGATTCTAAGGTCATTTCTGGCTATAAAACAGATAAATTCGTGAAGAGCTTCATAGGTTACAAAGCACTTTTGTGTACATTCTCTCATTCATTCTTTGCTACCCTTTGGGGACAAGTGGTACCATTTCCCATTTAAAGATTAGGAAATAGAGACTAAAAATAGCTAAGGAACTGGTCCAAAATAATTTATGTCAATTGATAGAAAAGTCAGGACTTAAACCCTGGATTTCTGACACTAAAACCATGTTCTTTTCCACGCTAATTCTATCCCCTAAGCTGCCTGCATTGACCCTATGTTCCCCATTTCTAGTGCCACCATCACTATTCAGACTCCTATTCACTTATTTATTTACTTACTCACTCAGCCAATATTTGTTGAATTCCAGGAACTAAGACAGACATTAAGAATATAATGGTGAGCAAAAAAGATGTATTCCTTCCCTCATGGAGACTATGGTCTAACGGAGGAGTGAGAGTGTCATGGAAATAATTATTAGCTTAGATCATGGTAATGAAATGCATATAAGAGTCTGAAGATATGTAATAACAGGATTTGGCCTATACTCGAGAAGTTTGTGAATGATTCCCCAAGAAAATGACTTGAGTTATTCCCAAAGGACGAAGAGTGGTAAGAAGAGTCTGCCAGACAGAATGAACAGCATATACAAAGGCCCTGATTTGGGAGGGAGCATGGCACAGTCAAAAGAGTCAGAGAAGAACATTGCAGGGAAAACTACAAGAGTGAGGAGCAAAGTGATTCAAAATCATGCTGGACAGGCAGACCAAGACAAGGCCACATAAGGTCATAGCAACCAAGCTATTCACCTTTATCTTAAGAGCAGTGAGAAGCAGAAAAACAATGTGATCAGATTTTCATTTTGTGAAGACCATTCCGGTTGTGGTGTCTCCAGGATGTATGGGGCAGGGCAAGAGTGGATGTAAATGGATGTTTGGGAAGCTGATGCAGTGTTCAGGTGAGAGAAGACTGAGAGAAGCTACAGAGATAGCAGAGATGGAGAGAAATTGGTAGACCAAGTCAACAGAGTATTGTGGTGGACTAGATATAGGATAATTTTGACAGATTCCCAATTGTTCTTCCTGCATCTGCTTTTTTCAGTTTATGAGCCATTCCGTGTGCCACTGCAAAACAATCTATCTTTCAATGGTTTTTCATCCAAAGAATACTCATTGCTCATTTTCTATATATGTTCTTTTCCTGTTATCTAGAATTCCCTCTCAGAGAAGGAAATGGCACCCCACTCCAGTACTCTTGCCTGGAAAATCCCATGGACGGAGGAGCCTGGTAGGCTGCAGTCCATGGGGTCGCGAAGAGTCGGACACGACTGAACAACTTCACTTTCACTTTTCACTTTCATGCGTTGGAGAAGGAAATGGCAACGCACTCCAGTGTTCTTGCCTAGAGAATCCCAGGGATGGGGGAGACTGGTGGGCTGCCGTCTATAGGGTCGCACAGAGTCGGACACGACTGAAGCGACTTAGCAGCAGCAGCAGCAGCATAGGTGCCTAGACATATAACACATAGTTTCTTCATGTGATCTGAGAAAACAAGAAACCCATAGGGAGTCTGTGGGAGAGGGAGAGAGAAAGAGGGAAAGAAAGAGAGAGGAAGGAAGAGGAGGAGAAGGAGGTGGCAAATGAATACATAGGAGCAAAAATGAGAAATAAAGCTACCTTTCTAAGTTTCTAGCCCCATCTGCACATTGTTAGAGCTCAGCGTTGAAGCCACTGGCCGATGAACTCACAAGTATAGGCAGTGTGCTAAATGAGGAGCAAGTTTTTCTCTAGCACCTCAAGGGTCTCTGGCCTAAAGTATGGAGTTTGATAGTAATACTTGCTATAAAAGTATAATTTTAACATATGAGAGCTTTAAGGAGAGATGAAGACATTTTAAAAATAGCCTGTGCTTTCTTCTGCTTTTCCCCAGTATTTCTTACTCTTCTCAGGCATTACTTGGTCCTTCTGTTTTCAGACTAACTTGATGTATCCTGTTGTAAGATCCTAGGAAGGGAGCTCACTCAGTGGGTCTGATGTGGTGGATGCTCATTTGGGAAGTCCTGCACACGTGTGGGTGCCATCTTCTGTGAACACCCATGGGAGGTCATGCCTGATCTCTGCTTCTACAGAGATCCTGAGCAGACTGAAAAGGAAGAGCAGGAGACAGCTGAGAAGGCTGTGACCAAGGAGGAACTTCAGGGTGAATGTCCCACTCCAGCTCCAGAGTTCACTGCTGCTCAGCCTGAGATGGTGGACTGGTCTGAAGGCTTGCAGGTGTCTTCTGCACCTATTCAGTAGTTCCTCGCTGCAGACTGGTGTGCTCAGCCTGCCACTGCAGACTGGTCTGCAGCTCCCACTGCTCAGGCCACTGAATGGGTAGGAAAAATTGCTAAGTGGTCTTAAATTGTTTTTTCACACTCTTAAAATGGAAATTCACTTGATGGAAAATAGTTTCTTTGAAAAAAAAAAGTACCTAGTTCCATTCTTGTCCTAGAGTCTGGCTGCATTCCTACACTTGGGTTCCATGAGACATCCTGGAACTCATAACAAATTCTCTCCTTTTTGCATAATGAGGTTCAAGTTTGTTTCTGTTGCTTGCAACCGAAGAGTCCTATACAAAACTCTCTTTATAGTAACCAGACGCAGCCTGGTCTAGAAGGCCATGCATTCATTTATTCCATAATCATTTGCCAAACTGCCAAACCAGGTCCTGAGAACACAGCCATGAATTAGTCACAATATTTGACTCTAAAAGCTCATGTTTAGTTGAGAAGGCAGAAAAATGCCTTTGGAAAAAAATGCACAATGTAGGTAAATATACAATGTAGGTGATAGATTCAGTGATGAAGAAATGTATAGTGAACAGTGGGGGTTACCAAGGAAGGGGTAGTGAACTTGGCCTGGGGAAAATCAGGGAGGGCTGCTCAAAAAAGGGGATGTTGACAGCAAACGTTGAAAGAGGTCTAATGCAGGCAAGGGGGAAAGCTTATCCCACAGAAGGAAGAGCACTCACAGACAGGGCTGAAACAGCCTGCGGTATTCAGGCGCCTGGTTCAGTGAGACCAGTTGAGGAGATAGGGGAGATGCATCACAAGGACAGTGTAGATTCTACAGGAAGCAGGTTAGGTTCAGGGCACTTGTTTCTGTAGAGAACAAGCTTGAAGACTTCATTGCCTCCTCATTAGCCTTCTCACTTTCCTGAAGCTAAGGAGATGGCACTTGCCTCACTTTTCAGGTAAGAAAAATGCACTTGGCAGATGACAGGATTTCCCTGAGATCATCCAGGAACTCTGAACTTAGAGTTCAAAATAAGGCTCTGTTCTTACTCATAGTCATAGAAAATCTCCAGAGAAGATGTACCTGAGAAAGTAACCCCAAAACTCTGGAGTCTGGGGAAGTAAGGGCTACAGATTGAAAATTGGGTTTCTTGTTTATAAAATTATATAAAATAACATTAGGATATATCTCAATAGAAGAGTCCTTATGGACATTACAATAAATGCTTTTTCAGTATATCTGGTTTGGAAGGCTAATAGGAAAGAAAAATAGGAAAATGTTTTGGGAAAAGTGTTGCATATGATGAAGAGAACCCCAAAATATCATGGGACTGAAAGTTAGGAAGAAAAGAATGAAGGACCAATTTAAAGACAACATAAATGTAGACAATAATGAAAGCAAAGTTAAAAAAAACTAGGTAGATTGTATATTTGTTCAGGGGGAGCAAATTTTGCATTCTCAAGGCAAAGTTATACTAGGATTAAATGAGATAGAATCAACACCCAAAGCAAGATATAAAAAAACTTTCCTGGTTCAACTTTCCACTCAAAAGGTTTAGTGGAAAAAATACTTTCAAGAGGGAAACAGAGCAGGTGGGACTAAGAGTTTCCATTCTTAACTGTCCTAAAACAATTATTGATAATTGCCTGTCCTGAATTACATTATTTCATCCTAGAGAACCAGATGGTTGAAGCTAGTCTTTTATTTGGAGGATTTAGTGAAGTTCAAACACACTTTGCCACCACACAAAGTTTAATAAAGTCAGAAGTCACGACTAGTACTTTCTCTGAGGCTCTCTCAGGAGCTCTAATCCGACAGCTCTGGCAGGCTGGCCTTTGTGCCCGGCCTGCTGTCTTTTTATGTTGGTTCTTGATTGCAAAATAGCTCCAGCTGTTGAAGAACTTATTAACCCTTTCTCATTAGAACTGTATGAGAGAAACAGAGCATCCCTCTGGGCCCACTCAGCACTGGGTTAACTAAATCTCATCTTAGAAAGGTGTTCTGTGCCCAGGAATGTTCAGCATGATTTTTCAAACCCACCCAACCAAGAAAGTTTCTCCTTCCTAAAGTGAAGTCTCTGTATGTTTAGTTGTATCTGACTCTCTGCAGCCCCATGGACAGTAGCCCACCAAGCTTCTCTGTCCATGGAATTTTCCAGGCAAGAATACTGGAGCAGGTTGCCATTTCCTTCTCTTGGGGATGATTCTGGACCCAGGGATCAAAACCGTCTCTTATGCCTTCTGCATTGGCAGGCAGATTCTTTACCACTGCGCCACCTGGGAAGCCTTCTTCCTAAGATCTTTATCAAACTTTAATCTGCATCTGAATCACCTGGGGATCTGGTTAAGCCACAGATCTGATCAGCAGGTCCAGGGTGGGGCCTGGGACTCTGCATTTCTAACACGTACTGATGCTGTGGATCAGACTTTGCAAAACAAGGTCTTAGAGGGTTCCCAAAGAGAAGCATCTGAGCAATCACCTAAGAAACTGAAACCCTGCAGGTTAGGACAGGTGAGTCCAAAGCAGAGATGAATATAGGATTAGAAACTTCTGTAAAGCTTTCCTATCTACAGCTGCAACAATATCCCCAAAACAGTGACTTTCACAATGCGCCAGCTGGAGGTTGAGATAATCACAGGACTTCAGACGTGGACTTCATTGCCAGGGCAGATAATCACACCCAAAAAAGGGGAAGAGAGCCACACAGCATTTAAATCTCTGGGCAAAATGTGACTTGCAATTTATTATCATGTGAAAAGCATAAGTGGCAGCAGCATTGTGATTTTTTTTTTCAGGATACAGAAAAATTGATAAGGTCTGAGTTGAGTTATCTCCTGCCAGCGTCCCCTCCTGCTATGGTCCCATCCTCTGCGGACCTGGAGGGCCTTCCTCATCTTCCACTATCAACGGGGTCATGTGTGATGACACAAGCTAGATAGAAAGATTACGAAAGGAGCGTGATGGGGTGATGGACCCTCTACACCACAAGAATAACGTTTGGAACAACGGACGATTATTATCCCAGAGGTAGTATTGCATCTGGTATCCCTCTGTTCTTGTTCAGAGAAGGGAAGGTCACAGAAATGGGGATGGGGAAGCAGATCCAGGGGAGTGTCTGGGAGGCCAAGGTCCTCTTGCCCTCTTGTGGAGGCTTCCTTGGCTCTACACCCTGGGCAGGTCCTCCTTCCCAAGAAAGGTGTTGCAGCTCATATCATTAAGAGGCTTGGCTGTCTTCAGGCAATCGCTCAGGGGTTTTTTGCCTTATTACCAATCTGCCTTTCTTAGAAAAGGTCATGAAATGGACAGGGGATGCCTCATCTTCGTTATAATCCACTGTTTGAAACATTTCAATTAAGCTTCAGATCAGGCCCCAGAACTGAGGCTGTTTTAACGAGGGGAAGTAATGACCTTCTGTTGCAGGTGTTTTCTGGCACACCATCAGCTTTGATTCTTCTTGATCTTTCTGCACCCTTTGATAGCCGGGATCAAGGGTTCTCTTTATATGCTTCAAGCACACTGGAGGACTTTCAGGGACTCCACTGACATGGTTTTCATCCCTGCAGTCTTAGCCAAGCTGGTTGTCACCGACAAGTTCTCCACGCTTGTTCAATTTATCAAAGATTAAAAGACAGCTGAAAAGACAGGGCCCATGTGCTAAACTGTGAGTGTCCGCATGTGTTCCCAAAGCAAGTGAATGTCAGGAGGATTCCTCGGAGACACAGGGGTAACCCATTTGATGCCTGCTCCCCAGGAGGAAGGAAGCTTCACAGAGGACGTGAAAGCAGCTGTGTGGGCATGGTGGGTTTAACAGGGCACACACTGGGTGCACGTGAACATGCATGTGTATGCAAGTGTATCTGGAATTCAGATACTTTTGAAAGTTGCACTTATTTTATGTTGGCGAGTTCTGGCATTTGTGAAGTTTCATTTCCTTAACAAAGGCGTGGATATTTTAAGGAAACTAATCCTTTCGATAAGGATAAAATCCTTTCGATTTATCACATTTCTTATTCTGGATAAAGGACAGGAAGGCCAGATAAAATATCTTCTTTCCTTCCAGTACTGAATTTCAGAATTTTGAATTGAATTTCTGAATTATTGAAATTCAGAAGTTTCCAGAATTTCACTCATGTTACTGATTTTTTACCAGTTCTTGAGCCCTCCTGTGTGCCAAGCTCATTGTCAAGCTATAATGGAGGGGCAGCTGTGAATGAGACAAATGATCTCTGCCTTCAGGAGTGTATGGGCTGTTCTGAGAGACTTACATTCAAAGGCAATTATGCAAATAATTGTTTACAGTAAATATGAATACATCGTGCAGGAGAGGGGCAGGTTCCTGTGGGCATGTGGGTGAGAGGATGTGTGTGTGAGGGCATGTGTGTGGGGGGGCATGTGTGCCTGGACTGAACAGTCACATTTGGTGCTTGTTCACGGGGGAGAGTAAGGGTTGTCAGCTGGCACTGAGGAAGGGCTTGGAAGAAAAGTGAAGGCATCTCCACCAAGATGAGGGTATTAGCAGGTGCTTGTGGGCATGGATGTCAGCAACAAACAGCCTCTTGAGATTTCAACATTTACCCCAAGAAATCACAGTTCAATATCCATACACTTAAAAAAAAAACTCTCTGTTAAAGTAAGCCTGACATGTAAAAGTCTGCAAATATTTAATATATACCAACTCAGTGGGTTTGGAGATAAGTGAAGACCTGTAAAACCATCACCACTATCCTGCCATAGATAATCATAGGTCATAGATTAATCCATTATGTCCTGAATTTTCTCCTGCACCCATTAGTAGTAGTAGTAATAGTAGTGGTCGTCATTGTATTGTTCTTAGTATTTTGTCTGTGGGTGGCAAGAACATTTGCCGTAATCTACCCTCTTAGCAAGAGTTCAGTCTACAATGCAGTATTGAGAGCTATGGGTGCTATGCTGTATAGTAGGTCTCCAGAATGTATTTATCTTGCATAACTGAAACTCTAGACTCTTGGACCATCACCTCCTTGTGTCTCCTACCCCCAGCCCCTGATAACTACCATTCTACTCTCTGCTTCTATGAGTTTGGCTATCTTAGGTTCCACCTATAAGGGAGCTCATAGACACTTCTGTGACCTGAAAGATGGAACAGCCTAGAGGCTAAAATGCTCAGACTCCAGATCCAGGGGACCTGGTGTGATTCTGAGCCCAGTCGCTCACTAACTGCTATCCTGGGCAAGGGACTTAGCCTCTGTGTGCCTCCACTTCTCCAACTGTAAAAACAGGACTAACGGGAGTTCAGACATTATGGGATTTATCTGAGGATTAAATAAATGAACAAATATAACAAGCTCCGCACAGTACATATGTGTTTGCCATCCTTAGGCAAAGGAAGCCAAAATGGTCCTCTCCCTCAAAGTCACATCTCACCCTCTCCTGACCTCCTTACCAGCTGCGAGGACAGCTTCAGAGAGATGGCCCCCTTTCCGGGACCCGGGCACAGGTGTCCTGCTGCCGATCAGCTGCCTGCTTCCAGCCTACGGCGTCTCCTGCAGTGAGGACTGTCCTCCCACCAGGACATTGAGAATGGATCATTTGAAAGAGATGGCTCCCAGTGCCTTTTCACTCCTTAAGTTGTTCTCACTTGCAACCAGCCGGCTTATCAGGAAGGGTATCAGCAAATACTGTGTGCTTTACTGCCGTTAGACAGCACTGGCACTGAATTGAAAAAGCCTTAAAAATGGCCATCAATCATTTGATATACGTAGGCAGTGATCTATATTGATACAGCTCCAGCTACCATCTGAAACGGTTTGTCTTTCATTTTACCCTTTATATGAGGGTTATTACCGTGCATGCCACTTACAACAGACATGGTTATTATGGACAATTGGTTATAGTGGACAAAAACTGATTTCCCAAACCAAACATATTAAATCCAATACATTTTTCATAGGTTATAACCGACAGAAACCTTGGTTTCGGCTGACATTTTCCGGGGACTTTAATGACATTACTATAGGACTCCAAAGAGGGAAAGGAAGGATGGCAGGTATCAAAATGAGGCCAGAGAACACCAGAGGTTTCATTTCTGACAAAATAATTATCCAAGGGTGGGAAGCTGTTTTGAAGTTAACCCCCGCAGTGCCCAGGCTCAGGCGGCCAGGTGTCTGTTAGCAGTTTCTCTGCACACTGCCGCCCCAGCCATGGGCCTCCAGATGCTGGGTGCGGGGTAAGCCCAGGAAACACACGGCCTGCCCAACACAGGCCTCCTGGAAAACAACTGGGACACAACTTTTCATGTCCTGTCTGTGAAGGTCACCAAGCCAATGAACGTGTTTCTTCTTAAAATACTCAGGTCAATAGATCCCCTTAAAGGAGTATTTAAAAAGCTGAGCAGGGGGAGAAAGATAGCATGGCTCAGCACAGCAGTGAGTTCTCTTTTCTGGGACTCTTGGTTTGCCACTCAGAGATCTGGGCTCAAAGATCAGCAAAATGTACTAGTTAGTTGTCAGAACTTCCATGCAATGGAAGGAATGCAAGGAAACTTCCATTCTGCCATGCATCGGCTCACCTTTGACCCAAAGCCCACTCCTATGCCATTTCTGTTCTCCCTTTACACGGAGAAAATAGGCCACACTATTCACAGGTGGAATAGCTAAAAATGACCATCGCTTTGCTCACTCAGAATGTGGACATTTTAACAGTGTAAGCTTTGGAGTCAATCAAACATGTGTTTGAATCTTCCTCTCCCCTTTATCATCATGTCATCTGAAGCAAGTTTCTCAGCCTCAGTAAGCCTCATTTTCTCTTCTGAAGATTGGGTGGTGATGCCTATATCACAGGATGTGAGGCTGCTCTCAAGTATCCTACATAAAGGCATCTAGAAAATGCTGGGTCGGTCCACTGGAGTAGCTGGTGCCCCTCCTCTGTCCTCTCCTGGCTTCTTCACAGAGTTCCTCTAGTCTGTCCTGTGCTGTCCCTTGTCTCTCTACCCACCCTCACTCTCACCATGGCTTCTGAAAAGAATAAGACATTCGTTCATCTCGGTGTCTGGTTCCAGAGCATTGTCTGTGAAAAGGTTTGTCCGATGAACACACGGATGCTAGTTTCCTTTTCCACTGAGATTCCTTCCCTCCAAGGTGATTAAGATCTTGGATTCAGGGATTCTGTTTAGGGTTTTCTCTCCAAGACTTTGAATATGATATTTCCCCATTTAAAAAAAGAAAACAATGAAGCTACTCTCTGCTTTGAATTCTTTCTATTGATCTAGTCTCCCTCTCCTTCTCCACCTGGAGGAGGCTGGCCATTTTTCTCCCCCAGAATTTCAGCTTTTGTCAAGTTTAAACTCCCTACTTGTCCCCATCTTGATCACCCAGGCCCTGTTCCATCAGAAATGAGGGGGGAGCTCACTGAACATAGTGACCATCACAGAAAGAGTCTGTACCAGAGGCAGAGCACCGGGCCCAATCCTGAGACCTGTGTCCTTAGTCCACTGACTTAAGTTTCTCAGCCTTATTTCCTTACCTATCAATTGCCCTGTTCTCTCTGCTAAGTCTGTGGGATCCAGTGATAGAGCCCAAGGGCTCTTTGAAAGCTATAGAACGCTAGGCAAGGACCTTAGACAAAATTACAAATAACATTTACCCTTTAAGGGTGCTATTTGAATCCTTCACCTCTCACATAACTCTTAGAACAAATGAGCTATCAAGATCATTCGTACAGGATTGAAATCCGAGGAGTGACCCAGGTGGCTGTAGACATTACAAGCTCCATTCTGGAGGCAACATGGCCAGACACACTCCTCTGACCATCCAGTTCCACCCCTTCTGCATCAACACATTCAGCAAAAAGACTTCCTCAAATAATCTGAACGAGGTCGGTGCTCTGGGGAAAAACATTACTTGGGCCATCACTAGAGACATGCTGCTCGAACATCTCCCCTACACCTACCCTTTCTCTTCTCCCCGCTTCCTCCACCCCCACCTCCAGAGCTTCCACTACCCACCACAGCTCCGTAACTCAGCAGAGACAAGAAGTCATGAGTTGAAAATTATCATTTACCTCTGTTTCAACATGGGTTGTTAAGCATAAAATTTAAATGTTTTCCTAGGTCGGTCACTATTAAAATGTTCCAATTTGTGTGAGTTTTGCAAACATATTCTCAACAAATGTCAATAGTGAATTCTTAGACATTTTCATTAGGTCGTCCTGCTTCTGTGGCTTTTCCTATGGGAAATAGGAGGGCAGAATTAAAAGTGAAGGAGGGCCCTGGAGCTACAGCTCTGCCCCTCACTTGCTGGGTAAACTTGGGCAAGTTATATACCTCTCTGTGCCTTGACGTCCTCATCTGTAAAATGAGAATAATAAAAATGACAGTACCCTCTTCAAAGAGCTGCTTTGATGATTAAAAGACTTAATCCATCCATGTAAACCACTTAGCCAAAATGCCTGACACATACTAAATGCCTAACAAAGCTTGATTATTGTTACAATTTGCATTGGGGGAAAATAATCATTCTTCTTTGGGTCGTAGTGAAAATTAAATGAGTTGGATGTATATAAAGTTCTTGGCAAAAAGTAAGTGTTCAGTAAATGTAAGCCCCTGTCCAGAATGCCCTGCCCTCAACCCTGTCTATCAGATTCCTCCCTAACCTATGACCCAACCTGAGCCCCACCCTCTCCTTCCATGAAGGCTTTCTTGATTAGCTCAGCTGCAAGACAGCTTGCTTTCTCCTGACTCTGCCATTCACACATGGAATTTATTATCCTCTGTCAAGTAACATAATATTTGTGCACACACCACCTCTCCAGTCTAACTAGAAACTCAGAAAGAATTGGGTCTGGATTAAAATTATATGACCCTTACCCATCATAAGTCCTCAATAGATATTGGTGGATTTATTAAATAAATGAAAGAATGTTCTGATGAAACTGTGAACTAAATAATTTAATGAAAAGATAATATTTAAGGGTGAACCTTTTTTGATTTATTTCTTTTGAGCCTCTGTCCATTTGGGTGGTCATAATCTCCTTTCCTTTGGGCTGGATAGCATGAGACATCTCAGCCTAAATCATTTTTGAAGCAAGGCAGAGAACAAACAAATAAAATTATAAGGAATCTGTCCTTCTTAGCCCAACATGTGGAAGCTTTAGCACAAAAAGAGTTATTTAGGGTGAGAGTGTTAAAAAAAAAAAAAAAATCAGGAAGTTCTTTCTTTGGGGGAATGAGGAGAAACTGACCATAGTTCTAAAACCTTGGGCTTATAGAAGTACTCCTTCATATGGGAAGCTGCTGTATAACACAGGAAGCTCAACCTGGTGCTCTGTGACAACCTAGAGGAGTGGGAGGGAGATTCAGGAGGGAGGGGACGTACGTATACCTATGGCGATTCATGTTTTTATATGAAAGAAACCAACACAACATTGTAGAGAAATTATCCTCCAATTTAAAATTTTATAAAAAAAAATTCAGGGTTGCCAAGACCTAGGGAAGGAAATGGCAACCCACTCCAGTACTTTTGCCTGGAAAATCCCATGGATAGAGGAGCCTGGTAGGCTACCGTCCATGGGGTCGCGACGAGTCGACACAACTGAGTGACTTAACTTACTTACTAACTAACTTAAGACCTAGGGAAGGGTCAGCTTCTCAATGATTTTATTAGTTCAAAAAGGGCATATTTAAAATTAAATAGTTTTTTTTTTTTTAGTTCTCCTTCAGCAAGTAACCCTTTGTTCGGGGGAAGCTAACTGTTCTTTCCTGCCTTCATTTTCAAGCTGCTCTTTGCTGGGGAGTGGAGGAGGGCGGGTCACAGCCGGTTTGTGGACCGGTCAGAACCCTTAGTTTTGTGCGGGCCTCTTCCTGACCTGGCCCACTGAGGCCTTTCTTGGCCATGCCACTTGCAGCAGAAGGAAACCAGCAAAGCTCAAATCAGTTTAGTTCACGACAGTAGTTCTGGTCCAGAGTTTGGGGGAAAGTGAACCTGAGTCAGGCTGTTGGTTGAAACCAGGTTTAGGATTATCTGTGGATTTAGCCCCAGTTATCTCTTTTTCTTCCTTTCTCCCTGTCACACACACCTTCCCATGCAGATATTGCAGAGAGCTGTGAATCTGTAATCCATCCAAATTATCCTTTGGACCTGGATTGCCTTTAGCATTTTCCCCACAGACTTGTGGCCTTTCTGGCTCCGCACCTTTCCATATGGAACCTTCCCAATAAGGAGGCCCAGGAGATGAAATTCTGATCTAAGCTTTTTTTTTTTTTTCTTGAGACATTTGTGAAATTTGTCCTGTAGGGAACTCTCTATATTTTGCATTCAGAGAGACAGTGTATTTACATTTGGTGTTTTTACTTTGTGTGAGGCTTCTTTACAGGGTAGTAGCCACCCACACATCATTCCTAAATGTTTGATGAATGAACAAATGATTGTTTCCCCTAAACAGATCAGCAACAAGGCTTTTCCAAATACAGAGTCTCTGTTCTGGTTCAATTATTAGTTATTCCCCACCCTGCACTCACACCAAGCTCAGCCCTCATAACGCCTCATTTCATGGGTGGGACAGGCAGGGCATGGGTTTAAATCACTCAGCTACAGCCCTCTCTGTCTCATGAACCCAAGACCAGACCCAAAGGGCCACCTGGTCTATGCTAAAAACCCCTGTGCCCCAGACCATGTTTCAACTACCTCCAAATGCTACCGTGCTGCCCTGGAACACAGGTGTCCTTTGCAGTGGGCAGAGGAGTAGGAAAACTGAGGCAGAGACAGAAACTTCCTTTTCTTTCCTCTATGAACAGATGAGAAGCAGAGGCTACTAATAAAATTCCTCTTCCCCTTAAGTATTGGACCATATTTCCTCCCCAATATCTGTCAGCTGCAACACCTTCTTCTGAAGGTCTGGCCTGGGGAATTCAAGCCCTGGAGTTTCCCAAGCAAATTCTCTGGGGCTTCAGCATAGAACCCCCAAGAGGCCGGAAAGGCAGAGTCATCATTACTTAGTGAGAGAGATCACACCATTCAGTTTTGCCAATTGACAGGTATGTGAATGATCTGTCCTCATCCAGTTGTATTTACTGACTTATTAATCCATTATTTAGGTGTTCCATAATTTAAAAACTTCCTTGCTTTGTAAGCGGTAAGAATTTCCAGTTAAAGACACTCATTGTAATCCCAACACCCACTCTGTTCCTAATTAGCTCTGTAATTAAATTACCAATTAAAGAGAGCTGAAAAAAACTCTTCATTGGATAAAGCAAAATGTCCTGAATTATGATGTTGTATTCTCGATGAACAGAAGCAGAAATATATCTACGTACACACTCACACACAAGAAATTAAACATATATACTCATCTATAAATGTCATCTTTTCATAGATCTTTTCTGTACCAGAGCTTCACACTCAAGCTCCACGCCAAAGTTGTGACTCTCCCTGGTTTTTTTAAGAGGGTGAGTGGGAGAGAAGAGGGACAAAGCTGGACAACTTTATTGGTTTAAACTTGCCTCAAGAAAATAATGATATTGATCACATTTATAGGGCCTGATTCAAAAGGGAATTGTTCAAGCTACTTCCATATGAGAGCAATAGTAAAAAAAAAAAAAGGCATATAAGATGCAATGCTATCATCGAAAGAGCTAATTTTTGCTACCTATTAACCCTGCTTTCTCTTATCCAAAAACAGCTAGGATGGTCCACAACAGGGGTCCCCAACTTCTGGGATCCAATGCCTGATGATCTGAGGTGGAGCTAGTGTAACAACCATAGAAATAAAGTGCAAGATAAAGGTAATGCGCTTGAATCATCCTGAAACCATCCCTTCTCCTCCAGTCCACGGGAAAAATGTCTTCCATGAGATTGGTCCCTGGTGCCAAAAAGGTTGGGGGCCACTGGTCTGTAAGATACAAGAGTGATTTAGAGGAGTTCCTAAATATCGTGCCTTAGTGGGGTCCAGAACTGGGCTCTATAAAGTGTGTGCCTTTCATGTTTTCCTAATGCATAACATAAAAGAAGGAATAAAAACAACTATGAACAGAAAGGAAAGAAACTTTCTCTTTTTTTCTGTGTTTATATTTTACAAAATTTACCATTTTTCCCTGAGGGTGCAGAATCACTAGTGTGTTAATTAAGTTCACAACTGCACATACCAAGTCAGGAAATACCAAAAAAATAAAAAAGGCTTCTTGCAGCAAAACTGAGTTGGTGCAGGGGTTGCCCATGGCACATAATGAAGTTATACACTGCCCTACTGTTCAAGCAATCCAAATTCTGAATGTGCCAAGTAAATCATTTCTTAATTATTGGGGAGTTTAATTCATTTCCCCAACTCTCTGCTGCTTCCCTCAGCCCACTGTCTCTATGTATCTGTGCATTTCAGTACATTACTTTTTAAGTCTTGAAGCTAGATTTTGTGTTGTATATTTCAATCAGGGAGAAAGGAATTTAGCACAAACATTCCAAAGGAAATTCTAGTAGGGCGATGAAACTTAGTGTGGAAATTTTTATCTCAAAGGGGACATGGGTTTGGGAAAGTTCTTATTAAGCAGCAATTTTCCACGGACTAAAACTGAACTCCTGTTGTTGCTACTGTAAGCATAATAAGCCATATTTGTAAACATCCTTTGTATATCTGTGCATTTATAACTTTGAATGAGCCCTAGGAATGGGGTCCGGCCCTTGCTGCTTTAAGGTTTGTGCATAACAGGTCACAAAGTACAAAGGATTGCTCTTTCTCCCTTTAAAAAACAAAAAGGGAAACAAAAACATCCTCCAGGTATGTCCTGGCATTTTCCTGCTAAAGTCTCTCAAAAGTCCATGGTTTGTAGCTGAAACTCAGACACGATTCCTAGTGGCCAGCACTTTCCTCCTCCCAGTTCTCAGAAATGATGGAGGATTGTGACTTCCACTTTACAAATGAGGAAACTTCAACTATCAGTGGCTTCCATAAACAGTCACAGAAAATGATTGGCTGTCAGGCCACGCATGAAGATAAGAGCAAAACCAAGATCTAAACCCCAAAACCTGATCATCTCAACTCTGAGAAGCTCATTAAACTTATTAAAGCCATTCGGGCAGAGTTTGCTCAAGTTTTAGAAAGTCAGCCTCTCATCACATCAGAGAGATGGTGCATCTCCCAGAGCATGTGATGTTCTGTTTTTGGCTGAGAAAGCTGTCCCCTATATCACACAGCTCTGCAGCAGGACCTCTTTCTACTAAACACGCTCGCTTCCCACATGAGCTGCCATATGTCTTAGCCTTCATAAGAAGTTGGGTGTGAATCCATTTTTATTTTAGCAAGGACTCTGATTCTGTTCGTCATTAATCTTCCCCCTTTGTCTCATCCCTCATCTCCTGCCAAACGACTTTTCAAGTACTCACTGAACTTATTTTAAAGGACAAAGCCTTCCTATACTCCCTCTGTGAAGAGATGCCATGAGAAATGGAGAAAATGGCTGGAGGACTTTTTTTGTTTAGTGAAGGATTTGTGGACAGGCTTTCACATTTTAGTTAATGCCTTTCACTAAAGGGAATCCATTAAAGAAATGTCGGGAAGTTTACTCCTCTGGTCTCTAAGTGGCCTCTGGCACAGTGATTCTCAAACTTCAGCATCCTTCTAGAGTCCTGAGCAATGTGTTCAAAAGGTAAAATTCTGAACCTCGTTCCTCTCTGGTCCAGTAATTCCTGGGGCCCAGGAACCTATATTTCTGAAAATTCTCCAGGTAACCCCAATGCAGGTGGTCCCTAGACCACACCTTGAAAAACACTGACGCAGTGGATGTTTATCCACATCTCAGAGATAATTTGCAACCTTGGCTCAGGCAGGGCCTGGCTTCAGGATATTGGAATGTGAAGAGGTCAGGGCCAGAGGACTTGGACTGAGACGAGGAGGCCTAAGATGTCAAAGGTCACCTGCCTACTTCTTTTCTGAGCCTAACAAGTAACTTAGGTTTTCTTGTTTTCCTGAGTTCCAAACTCACCCATTAGCAAAATAAAGAGTGGCCTGTTCAAATTCTTCCTGTGAATCCTTCTTCGGGTTCCTTAGAGCAAAAGACCTGTATTCTCCCAGGAGTAAGCGTTGCTCTTTGTATAGCTGTGTTTTCTTCTTCCCCTCAATTGTCAGGACACAGCCTCTACAAAGCAGTTTTCTTGTTCTGAATCACATTTTTTCATGTGTACCATAACGAATCTGGACTTTGAAAATCAAAATGGGAAGCACAACTTGTGATCTGAATGCAATTTTTTTTTCCGACAAAGCTCTTAATATTCAGCTTTCCTTAAGTTTTGTCTTCTTGACCTAAGACGAGTCCATAAGGATTACTCTTTCTGCCCCATTCAATTCACACACAGAGTAGAATTTCACATAACCTGCCTTTAATTTTTTCATATAAATAATTAATTCTACATTTAAAAACACGTTAAGATGTTTTATTTCTTAATCAGCTAATTTGACTGGGAAACAAAGATGCCTTTTATTCACATTTTCTTTGAGCCGTGTTACTGTAGTAAAAGTTCCCCACAAGATCTGGCCTTCGCTCACAAGTTTCGTGGCTGCCAATTAGTTTCCAGAGTCTCTATTTTACAAAAATGCTTCTCACTTTTAAAAAATGTAATTGAATGTCTGTTCATCACAGAGTTTCTTGTGTTCAAGCCTAGGGTGTTAAACATTTTTCAGGTTGACCTGGGTTAGCTTTGAAAAATTTCAGACAGTGAAACTTGAGAAGGGACCGTATGCTACGGTATGTCCCTCACATTTTGTTAAGTATTAAGTGGATATTTAAATGGACTTGTTATACTGCGAGACCGCCTTAAAGTGAGCTGTACAGTTTACAAGACTATTAATTAAATGAGAGGATTGCATGGGATGTACATGTATTTTATTTTCATAATCACTCACATTGGCCCAGAGTTGCCCTTTAATTTTCAGACTAATTAAAGCAAGACACTGAACTGCTAAGCTCTGCACAGACGCTGACACTGATAGACGTGGAATGGCGCGTTTTTCTCTTTTAAAAGGCAGGAAAAAGAAGGGGAGAAGAAAGAATTCGCCTGAGTGGACCTGACTCCATTCCATTCATGGCTCCCTATTTGTTCCACTCCTGGATCAAGTTTTTAATTTAGCAAGACTGCATTTTGGGGGAGTTTTCGACCCCATCTGTTTGGGGCCAGTGTGTTCCCCACCTGGTGGTGCAATTGATTTTTGAATTAACTGGGCTTTATTTCAGCACAATAGAGCAATTGTTTAGTTGCTTTTAAGCACTAAGATTCTTGGAATCTGATGGGCAAAAAATTAAATCAGATGGCAATGCACAGTGCTCTCGGCTGCTAATTGCATTTGACCCATTATCATCCTCAGCCCTGCTTCAGACTGACACGGCTGACTTGGAGTTTGAAATGTAGGTGGGAGGGCTGCCTTTGCAGGTCATCATACTGTAGCAGGTCCCTTCCTGGAACACTCTCCAAGGCCTGGGAAAGAGAAGAAACAGACATGAGCAATTATCCCTGGAGAGTCCAATGGGGGCTGGTGGGGCCCCTTCCCACCAGCGCCATGGGGCCAGGAGTGGGGACCCAGGAGCCCCGCAGCAGAAGTGTCAACTACCCAAGTGTTCATCACACCCACGGAGTCAGGGGCTATGGGGAACTTCCTCTCCTGCCTCCCACGCCCCAACCTTCAAAAGCCTGTTGCACTGGCTCAGAGTTAGTGACTCTCCTGCTGCCTCTCAAGCTTTTGACTGTGCTGTGCCACCCAGAAAGCCTCTTTGAAAAGAGTGTGGGGTTTATAAAGGTCTTCTCTTTCTTCACAAAGAGAAGTTCCCCTATTCTGGAGAAGCTCATAGCTTACACTATGAGTTTACACCACTGGGCAGCCTGGATCTATCAGGATGTTGGTGTCCAGCTTCAGCTCCTCTCCCTTGGAGTGGGCACAGCTCCTCCCTAAGAGGCAGAGATCCCAAGTCGATTCAACAGTGACTCTCCAGCAGGCCCTGAGAAGGGAGAGGACTGGGGAGCACTGAAGGGGAAAGGGTGGTTCCCAAGTCAGGAGAGGCTCTGGAGGTCAAAAGCAATTACGTCTGGGAAGAGGAAGTGGGTCCAATCCCCAGCCCTTCAGGCTGGAAGGAAAACTGGTCCTGAATAGGCAGGGGATGCAGGGTCTCTAGGGAGCAGGGCCCTGACTCCAGAGCCACCTGAGGAGGACTACCCCCAGCATCCGAGTCCCCAGTAGCCCTGGGAGCTGCACCCCAGGCTGCGGTCTAGAAACAGGTTTCCTTCAAGATGATGAAGTAAAAGTGAAAATGTTAGTAGCTCAGTCATGTCCAACTTTTTGCAACCTCACTGACTGTAGCCCACCAGGCTCTTCTGTCCATGGAATTCTCCAGGCAAGAATACTGGAGTGGGTAGCCATTCCCTTCTCCAGGGGATCTTCCCAACTCAGATGTCAAACCTGAGTCTCTCACATTGCAGGCAGATTCTTTACCATCTGAGCCACCAGGGAAGCCCCCTTCAAGGTGATGGCCATGTTCAAATCCCAGCTTGGCTACTGATTTATTGTGTGAGCTTGGCCAAGTGATACCACCCTGCTGCCTCAGTCTATCAAATGCTCAAATAGGAGTAGTAATAAATAGTAACTACATGATAGCACTGTGAAGATTTTGGAGCAAAATTTGGTGTTGAGGGGACAGGGCAGCTGTATTTGTAAGAGAACAAAGGTGCTGAGTGCTGCCCCCAAAGCCCCATTGCCCTTCTCTCTGTTCCTCCATGTGGAGCTCTCAGCATCGCCCACTCAGCGCCAAGGTGGCAATGCCTTCAGGGCATGCTGGGGAGGGTGCCCTGTCCACCGCTGAGCTTTGACCCTCCCCAGAGATTGAGAGCCCAACCTAGCCTTGCTATTTGCTAGATTTGACCCCAGTTTCTTTCCTCCATGGGAAATCAGAAGCCAATAATTCTGTGAGACTTTAATCATAGTTCCTGCATGTATTAAAAGATGTGTAAAGGCCCCTGACTTCAGCAGTACTGCAGGAATCATCCTATCCCTATTCTCAGCTCAGAGATAGAGAGAGGCACTGTGTTTGGGGCCAGGTCTACACTGCACCTGGATCTCTATATTTGCCAATAAATAGAAGCACATGGAGTTATTAATTAGCATTTATGAGCTCATTAGCATTCATAAGTAATGTCAACACAAGATGATGAACTAAGCTGGATTGTTTGGGAAAGAGAGATGAGGGAGAAACTTTCTCCCTCCACTTGGATTCAAATAAATGTTACTTCCCTAGAATCAACCCCCACCTAGGAGTCAGCAGAAATAAACACAAAATACACAGGGCAAGACAGTAAATTCCCTGTATATGAGGGTGGCCTCTTCAGAGTCTCTGGTTCCTATTACTAATCTACTTCATATTGAATGGATTTGAGACTCTGTTTAAAGAAAACATACAGTAGCAATATTGCCATCCAGGGTGGCCATATGTGCTTCTTTTTCATGAATTTTCAAGGTAAAAGAAAACTCAGAGATCACTGCATCATCCTACTGTGCATAATGTTTCAGGTAGAGAAAACCATGTCCTAAAGTTGGTAGCACAGCTGGGTCTGAAAACTTCAGGTCTCTACGTCTTTTTTTATAATTCAAAAATGGATAAAACTGTCAGATTTGAGGCTAAAAAACAAACTAATCCATCTGGGTCAATGTTATCACTATGTTTAAACTGTCCTTTCGTCCCCCAGGAAAGCATGCTTCTTTCAGTCTAATGAAACCAAGCGGCTCTCATTGCCTCTTTCTGTTCATCTTTCAGTCCAATCAGCAAGAGTCAGTGGTAGCTGATGCCTTTGGTCCCTTCTGGTCAGGGCAACCAAGTGAATCACTGTGGGAAAC
The DNA here is from genome assembly GCF_027580195.1 of Bos mutus. Classification (NCBI taxonomy): domain Eukaryota; kingdom Metazoa; phylum Chordata; class Mammalia; order Artiodactyla; family Bovidae; genus Bos; species Bos mutus. Next base: position 54,742,016 of record NC_091619.1, read on the forward strand.
ACCCAGCTTCTAATAGAAACAGGCTGGAAATTATACTGGGATTAAAGAGTCCAATTTACTAGGGACTGAAAGGGGATTTTACAGGGGAGAGAGGAGCAATTGGGTGAAGGAGGGAACAGAGGCATGGTTGGAAACCGAGAGACCCCTAGAGGACTTTCCACTCAGTTCTTCTAGCCATTTGGAAATGTAACCATTTTTATGCAGATCTATAACATTTGAACTAAACCTAACAGGAGATGTAATAGATTAAGAAGAAACCACTTAGTAAATCTTCTCCCACATTCAATTCATACCAGGTGTTTTGCTCACAAAAAGCTACAAGAGAATGATTTTGGCTGCAGCCCTGACTATTTGCTGTTGTCTTTTCCAATCTTAGCTATATCAGAGTGCTACCTAATTTCTAAAGGGTACTCCATAATTCTCACTTGCGATGCCTGATATCAAACTGGAGTCTCTGTGTGTGGTGTGTAAGTTGGCACCTTGGCCTGTGTTGGAAAAACATTTGGTGTTAGATCTATGTGTGGTGCCAGTGATAAAGAACCCACCTGCCAAAGCAGGAGACATAGAGATGCTGGTTCGATATCTGGGTCTGGAAGATCCCCTGGAGGAGGGCATGACAACCCACTCCAGTATTGTGCCTGGAGAATCCATATGGAAAGAGGAGCCTGGCAGTCCACAGTCCATAGGCTTGCACAGAGTCAGACATGAATGAAGCAACTTAGCTTGCACACGCACTATGTGATCTAGACCGGAAATGAGAGAAGACCACGTACTGACCCAGGATACAAACTGTTCAGTTATAGAGGTCTTTATGGATCCCTAATTTGGGACAGCTGGTCCAAGTGGCTCATCCTAGTGACATAATTTTTCAAAAATACCCCATTTTTGCAAGCAAGTAGGTTTTCATGCCAGTAGACTGGTTGTATTCTTAAACTCATTGTTGAGTATTCCAATTCATGATTTTGTGTTCTATATGGTTATTAGTGAATAAAATAACCAAGAAGGCAAAGGTGACCTCTACCACATATTTGAGTTCATCTACATAAAACGTTGGATTCTGTCTGGAATTCAGTGTTGACTTTTAATTTGATCTGGAGCTTGTTGCCAAAACAGTTCACCTGTCTTCTTGTTTCCTAATACATGATGATCTTTCTTGACATTTAGTGTTCATCACCTTCTTTAAGCTTCTTTGGGATGCTGAAATCTTGGGTTTTGCGACTAGGATTGAGTCATATTCTCTTGCGGGTTCTCTATGTTTAGAATGATCATCAGAGAGTTTTACTAACTCAGCAAAGTAGTCCACACCAGTGAGGCCTTTCCAAACACCAACAATGTGAGGCACTTCTGGACAGTTATCTCAGAGTACCAACAATGTTCTCCTAGAACTCTGGGCCTGTAATCAGTCATGGACTTCCCCTGCCATGCCTTTAGGTATTTCTTGTTTTAAATAATTTGGAGGAAATGGGGCAACTTTCAGCAATCTAGAATAGCTGAAAAGGCATCAGTAACTCCACTGCTACAGACCCTACCAACAGAAAGTGATCTTGAGGATGTCTTTTTAAAAGCCACTTGAAAAAACATTTTTTAAATATTCATGAGGAAGGAAAACTTCCAAATTCATTTTATGAGGCCACCATCACCTTGAAACCAAAACCAGACAGAGATCACACACACACACACACACACACACACAATTACAGGCCAATATCACTAATGAACACAGATGCAAAAATCCTCAACAAAATTCTAGCAATCTGTATCCAACAATACATTAAAAGATTACATACCATGATCAAGTGGGATCATCCCAGGGATACAAGGATTTTTCAATATCTGAAAATCAATCAACCAATGTGATACATCATATCAGCAAATTGAAGCATAAAAACCATACGGTCATCTCAATAGATGCAAAAAATACTCAGAATAAAGAAAGAAAAAAATATATTTAAAAAGTCACCTGAATAGATATGCCACAGTCTTCATAGTAGTATTATTTATGATTGCCAAGATATCAAAGCAACTTAAGTATCCATCAATAGGTGACTGGATAAAGAAGATGTGATATATATATGTGTGTATATATATATATATATATATATCTCCAGTCTTCTGTTGTGTGTGTGTGTGTGTGTGTGTGTGTATATGTATAGTAAAATAGTACTTGAATATAAACAAAGTAATTTTGCCATTTACAGCAATGTGTATAGACTTGGAGGGCATTATGCTAAGTGAAATAAGTTAGACAGAAAAAGACAAATACTATATGATGTCACATATATTTGGAATCTAAAAAGTATAACAAATGTGAATATAACATAAAAGAAGCAGATGTAGAGACTCACAGGTGTAGAGAATAAACTAGTGGTTTCCAGTGGGGACAGTGAAGGGGGAAGGGACAATATAAGCGTAGGGGATTAAGAGGTATAAACTATTAGGTGTAAAAAAGCTACAGGGATATATTGTACAATATGGGGAATATAGCCAATAGTTTACAATAGCTATAAATAGAGTATAATCTTCAAAAATTTTGAATCACTATATTGTACACCTGTGACATATAATATTGTACAGCAACAATAATTCTATAAAAAGAAAAATAAATTAAAAAAATAAAAGCCAAATTCACTAGTATCTGCCAGAACTAAGATATGCTGCAGAATAAAATAATTTTGTAAGGTGTCATGCACAGTGACCAAAAGACACTCAAGCAGCTGCATTTCTGGGAAGTAAGAGGGGCAGCTGCAAGCAGGACATTGAAAAGACTGAAGGAGGCATTAGAACCCCATTTCCCACTGAGATCCTGTCAATGTCTCCATGTCATCCACAGGATAAATTTATGTTTCTCAGCATGGAATATAAGAGCCTCCACTACCTGGTCACTGCTTTCCCTAACCTTGTCCTCTGTGCTCTAGCAACATCCAGCCACATTATTTTCCACCTTTGCTCTGCCTGGAATAGTCTTTCACTGCACCCTGATCTTCCCTATTTTATAACCCTAAGCTCAGGCATCAACTCCTGGAAACTTTTGCATTACATTCTCCTTCCACTCTGACCACCAAGCTGGATAAGACATTTTTCCTTTATGCTCATCTCTACTACTCCATTTACTGTAGTATTTATAATAGTTTGGTTAAGTATCTTTTTCCTCCACCTGACTGTGAGTTTCTTAAGGGCGAGAGTTACGTCTTATTTCTCTTATTCATTTTCTCAATCCCTATACAAAGAACAAAGCCGAAGACATAGTAGACGTGTAATAAATGCTCAGTGGATGAATAACAGGCTTCCAATAAAATGAAAAGTCTATGAAGAGATGGTAGATGCCATCCCACAGCCTAACCTGGTGTATCAGAAATGGAAGCACCAATTGTGACTAAACACTCAGGCAGCCTGAAAGACAAAGAAACAGCCCCTGAGAGTAGCAGCATCTACCCCCCACCAGCCCAGCTCCTACTGTAGCTGAAGCAACTCCATCTACAGTCAGATTCACGATGACCACTGATATCATTATCTCCCTCTTTTAAACCATTTTAGATTCCCTTTATCCTCAGCACCCTCATCCTTAAAGGATCTTCTCTTCTCAGGCCATGGTTGCTGCATTTTGTTCATTTATCATCAAAATTGAGCAAGAGAATACCCAAAGACTCAAAAGGTTCCCCTGGGTAGTAAACATAGATCTCCCTGCCCCTATTGTATAAGTGCAGTCCTACTTCTCGATCAGGGTCAAATCCTGTGCTGAGATGGTGGTCCCTTAGCTCATGAAATCAGAAATGCCCAGCCAGTAGCCATAGCTTAGAATTCAATGGGACTCTTACTGTGTTCCCTGATGGAAGTGTTTTTCTTTGGGAAACCAAGATCTCTAAGCCTGCTGAGCCCAGAGCTGTGGGGAAGGGAAGTGTAAATTCCCTACCTGGTTTATTGGGAGTAATGGGAAGCAGAGCCAGCCCTACTTTCACCCCTTGGTTCCTGGATGCATATTTTCTTCCATCTGGGGCACAGCTCCATATGATGGTCATTGATTGAGAACGTACACTACATGCTAGAGGACAGTGCCTCATCCTCACAGACACCATCCCCAAGCTGGTACCACAGCTTTGTCTTCAACAGGCCATTCCATCACTCCAGCTTCTTCTTGCTGGTGCTATGTGAGATAAGATGAGTAGATCCCACAGCACTGTATCCTCTGGTGCATCCCCTTTGCCATAAAGTGGGCTATTTAGTGTGACCCAACGAGATGTGGTATCCAGTCAATGGATCAAATACTCTACGCCCTCAGATGCAGATGGTGGTGCAAGCGGGGCTCTGCAGGCAGTACAGGCAAACCCCATTCCATTCATGCATCCATTGTGCCGGGCCTGGGGGGATCGATGGCAGTGGCCGGCTGATGTCAGCTGATCTGGTCATTCTATCTTCTTGTTTATTTAACAAGACCTCTTCTGTGTTAAACGCTCCCTGGTGAAAGTTAACCTGTGATTCAAAGATCTTCACACCTCATGCCCATTTCCACAGGAATGCCTCTTCCCCAGACTTCCTTTTCTTCTAATCTTCTTCCTTCTAACTCCTGATTATTCAGCCAAGCCATTTGCCATTGCATATGAGTTTATCTATATTCTTTCCCCACATAGTGGATAAGGTACACCATTTGAAGCTATACTTATAAAGAGAATTTCCGCTGATTGGTGACTTCAAGGTCCCTCCTGAGTAGGGCTTTAGTACAGCAGCAGTCCATTTCCGCTAGCAGTTACATATCAGGACAACACATTCATGAACCAAGCTCAGCTTCTTACATTCTTTCTCCATCAACTGGTCACAAAGGACCCCATGCAGCCACAGTGTGTGCTGAGAGAGAGGCAGTGTGATGGTGGCAGATGATGACTTGGGGTCTGGGCCACCTGATCATGCAGTTACTTGTGCCCTCCGGCCCTGCTCATGTTCAATCCTAAATGCACCCTTTCCATCTTGCAGTGGATTCCCTCTAGCCTTCCCCACCCAACTTTGGTGAATCTATTAACTGTCCATTGTGATCTGTTTCTGTTCAGTTCAGAAAACAGTTCATAAGAGACAGTTCTAGCCTCATAATCATTTGATGATTAATATGCAGAGTCCCAGAGCATTCCAGGAACTGCTTTTCAAAATCTATATAGTCTGTCCTCTGGAACCTCCCAATGAACATATTTTGGTGAGATTTCTGACCTTCTGTGGTATTTCTACTTTGCCAAGCCCATTTCTTTGAGCCTTTTTAATCCTTTCTCCCACTACCACAATAACTCATTTCTACTTCACTTTATGTAGACTGTTACTTTCTTCAGGCGTCTGAGAGCAGTCTTAAAACAGTAAGGTATCCCAGGACCCTTGCTTATATCCTGTATCCCAGGAGAGTGCTGCCATACTGATAAATCCTCTTTAATATAAGTTCATAATCCACCCACCTTGGAATGGAAGTACTCCCAGAACCCAGTCCCTTAAGTAGTGTCCCGGATCCTGCCAGCATTGTCGCCTAGATCCTGCAGTTCCTTCCAGGTATAGGACCTTTCCTCCCCTAGTAAGATCAGCACTTCCCCAGCCAGCAGTGTTGTGATTTCCCCTATTTAACAGTCTGGCTGTCGAGAGAGAGGACATGGAGGCAGATCTCCAAGAGAAGGAAATCCATTTGTCTTGTTGTCAAACAAGAGAGGAGCAGTGTTGGTCTTCAGCAGAGAAGAGGGGGCCCCTCCTGTAGGCCCAGGAGTTCAGGGGAATCTGGAGACTTGAGATGTCAAGCACATCAATTCAGATGTCACAGTCTCTTATCTCAAGATCCTGTTGCTTCCCAATCAGGAACTTGGTGTCACACAGCACACCTGCCTAGCTGTACGTTCAACCTTTCTTGGAACTCCACTAATCTTATGATCTTCAACAGCAGGTAGTCAAGCTCCAGAATTCCATCTTAGCATCACCTCAGCCAGCCTCAGACTTCTGAAGCTGGTTTGCACATTGTAGTTGTCCCAAGTTGAGGTGGGACAGTCCTTTATACCCCTGAAAAACAGCATTCCGATGCAGGCTACACCAGCAAAGGGGTGTGACATTGAATAAAGAGACTCCCTTAAGCAAAGGTAGGTAGCAGAAGGCTGACAGCTGAGGATTATTAGCCAGCAGCACTCCCACCAATTTGAGGGGTAAGTCCTTCCATTCCAAGGGGGATCTGGGTGGTTCGGTGTAGTGACTGTAGAAGCCAGCTATTGTTGTTGTTTAGTCGCTAAGTTATGTCCGACTCCTTTGTGACCCCATGAATGGTAGCCCACCAGGCTTCTCTGTCCATGTAATTTTCCAGGCAAGAATACTGGAATGAGTTGCCATTTCCTTTTCCACAGGATTTTCCTGACCTGGGGAGCAAACCCATGTCTTTGCATTGGCAAGCAGGCTTTTTACCACTGATCCACCAGATAACCCAGCTCTACCTCTTATTAACTGTATGACCTGGGTAAGTCACTCATGCTCTCTGGGCCTTTGTAAAATGAAAATAACAATCATGCCTATATCACAGGGTTGTCATAAAGATTAAATGAAATAATAACATAATGTACCTTAATACAGGGGGCTTAATGTACCTTAATTCCCTGGTAGCTCAGATGGTAAAGGATCCCCTGCAGTGCAAGAGACCCAGGTTTGATCCCTGGGTTGGGAAAAATCCCCTAGAGAAAGGAATGACAATCCACTCCAGTATCCTTGCTTAGAGAATTGCCTGGACAGAGGCACCTGGCAGGCTATAGTCCATGGGGTCGCAAAGAGTCAGACTTGACTGAGCGACTAACACACACACACACCTTAATACACAGCCTGGTACATAATAAATACCGTAGCTTCTTATAGCTACAAGAAGCTTTGGGTTTATATGGGAAGCTAAGACTAAACTATAGGATAGAACAGAAAGAGCAATAGAAGTTTAGAAGAGGTGAAGATCAAAGAAAGAAAAAAGAACAAGTTCAAAGAGGAGATGGTTAATAGATAAACAATGTGTAGAAAGGTGCAACAGGAAGAGACAACCTCCAGATAAGACATGAACGTGAGCAGAGGCCCAAGAAACAAACACGACACTTGGGGGACGATGAAGGCAGCCTGGCTCTTGTAGTGCTTTCCGCCCAGGGTGGACTGGGAGTGGGTGGGTTATGAAAGCTCAGAAATCCAGGCTGAGACAGCTGCTCCACACACCCCAACAGATCATAGTAGAGTTGGGCTCCATAGTGGTGTAAGGAGCATACCTGAGGAATGAAATGTCTTGGCAGGAGAGGGAAAAGGAGGATAGAGACAGACACAAAGGAGAGAGACTTGTGGAGGAGAAGGCTGAGAACAAATTGGAATTAAAAGTCAATCCTGAGAGTGAAAGAGAAAACCAGAAATGAAGAGGAAATGTAGAGTAGAGCTTTAAGAAAAAATGATCTTTCAATTTCAGAAGCTCTAATTCAAAGAGTTAGAGTCTCGTAGAAAATAATAATTTAAGGTTTCCCTGGTGGCTCAGACGGTAAAGAATCTGCCAACAATGCAGGAGACACAGGAGACATGGGTTCAATCACTGGGTCAGGAAAATCCCCTGGAGAAGGGAATACAACCCACTCCAACATTCTTGCCTGGAGAATTCCATGGACAGAGGAGCCTAGTGGGTTACAGTCCATGGGGTTGCAAAGAATCTGACACGACTGAGCAACTAACAAGGCTAGGATCTGTGTTACTTTCTTGGGAAACAGTAAAAACTTATTTATTAAGAAGCCCAGTATTTTCTTATATTATAAATAGCTCTGAATTAATGTCCCTTCCCCAAATGCCTACTTTTCCAACAGGTGCAATATGACACCATCTGCCCAACAAAAGAATCTAAATGTCACTAACTTCATAGGAGAATATAACTGGTGTTTAAGACCCTAGTTTATGATGATGATATTTAATAATTTGTACTTATATAGCATAGAGGGGCATAAAATGAATTATAAACGCTAGTGCTATAAATCATAATAGAAAGACAAGAAACATGACACTCCCCTCTTAGCAGATCCTTTCATTCAGCAAACGTTTATTGGGCTCCTACATGCCAAGCATTGTAATGATGCAGAAATTTGGCTACATGGAGTCGGATTCATGCTGTTTGAGTGCCTGCCCCCACCACACCCCCTCAGCAGAAATGAGAGCCCCCAAGAGCAGGAACAATGGCTTTTCCTCTCTGAAGTGTTAGGGCCCAGCACTGTGCCTGGAAAGGAGGAGTTCTTCCATAAATATGTATAGATTTCATAAAAATTAAATACTCGGAATTAGTTTTAAGACTATGCTACAGTTATTAAAAACATAAACCCAGAAACTCTTGATTCTGAGCCATTCCTAACCACTGGCCCTTACTTCTCATAGAAACCCCTGTCTAGTGCTCTTCTGCCTTTTCTTTTAGTTGGTAAAACATTCACTCATCCTCTGGACACTGAATTTCCATAGTCCTTTGCAGTTATTGGGTACAACGTCAAGGCTAAGGCTGGGCCCCTCACTAAGATTTGCTTTTTTCTCCAAGGTTTTAGTTCTTTGAAGATTTTTATATTGACCAGAAAGATAGAATTCTGCATCTAGAAATCCCTCCAAGTCAATGTCCTCTTATTAGTCTGGGTTGAGTGCAGGATTTGGCAGTTCCGATTAATAACAAGTGGCCAGCAGAAAATAGGAATAAATTAGATGCTGGGCTTCTTTCTGACTCAGGCTTTGGGATCTCACTGAGGGAGGAAAGACCACACTCCAGCAAGATTCTTCACCTGTGTATGGTAATTTAACCCTCCTGACAGGGTCCAAGCAAGCCTAGCCTGTGGCATACTAAAATCCTGGGAAACTGGAGAAAAAGGAAAAGTCATACATTTGTGCCTAAGTCTTGCACCTTCTCCCCCTCCCTTTCCCAGTGTGGATGCTTTAAAAAACTGGACTGCTAATATCAGGAGGTATCTCTTACTAACAAAGGTAATGGCGCCAGGGACCCTGATCATGACTCTCCAAGCCTCAGGAGCCAAGTGGCACCGAAAGGGCCAGGAGCTCCGCCCCAAGCATCCTTAGGACATCAGTCTTAGGACTCATCAGAAGAGTCGTCGTTTTCTCAACTGTCAAATACCAGGGCCCAGACACTCACTTGGCCAAAATAACCCTAATGAGGTTGCTGGCCATTTCAATAGTACAGCTCATCATCTCTCTTTACCTTTTTCTCCCTAACTTTGCTCAACCAATGACTGTGTAAACGTTTTTGCTAAAGATCTTCAGGTCATGACACACAAGCAGTGCAACTGAAGAAGCCCCAAGAAACTGAAAGAAGAGGACCTGGCTTCCTTTATTCTTTGAAAAATAAGTCCTCTATCACTTAGCTAAAATTTACAGAAGGAAAAAATAAAAAGAATTTCCAAGTTTCTTTCTTTTGCATTTTGGGGGAGGGGGGTGGCACAGCTGAGCCCACAGTTGTACATGAAAGTTAATATTTCCAGGACCCTGCGTGGGATACCTTTCCCAGAATTCATGTTCTCAATGGGAAACTGAAATAGCGTGTGAGAGTTACCCTAAGTAGATTTAAATAATTAAATTCAAAAATTCTCAAACCACTTGCTGTTTCAAATTTATTTCTTTAATAACAACTCAGACTCAGCAACAGACTGGATTAAGGTTTCATTTATTCGAAATTTAAGGTATATCCAGCTCTGAGTGTTGTTTTTAAGTATTTAAGGGGAAATTTGTGCACGGTGAAAATGAAGAGACTGCAGCATTATAAATTCATTTCGTCTATTAGAATCAGGGCCGCGCCTGCCCACTGCAGCTGTTCGGAAGGCAGGGCGGCCAGGCTGGAGGGCGCACCCCGGCAGCAGACGACCCTTTGTTTCCCCAGAGAGGAGACTTGGCCGGCCCCACACCCTTCACGGGAACTATTTCCTCAGTGGCGCCAGGCAGTTGGGCAGGATCATCTGGTGCGGTTTTCATGTGGCAAAGCAAAAAATCCTCCGGGATTCCAGGGTGACTTCTAAAGATCCACTTTCATCCGTGACCTCAAACCCTGCCTTGCACCAGGCCCCAAAGATGAGAGGTCATTGCGGCCTGGGCAGGATTCACTGAGCTCTGAAACCACCCTCCCTGATCCATCCAGCGAAAGCCGAGAGCGACTCAGAAAACAGGTGTTACATGGCAGGTAACGGCCCCACGATACTTACTATTCATGCTAACAATTTTACAAACAAGTGAGTTTCTTATACATTCGTCGCCACCCCCAGGCATTCATATTCTTTTTAAGTACAGAAGCCTTAATTAGACTTTGACCACAGACCCGGATCTGACTTACCCTGACAGGCTTTCCATTAGTGTGATCTGTGGGGGATTCACTGTTTTAACATCTGTGTGCCTGAGGCCTATCTCACATTTACTGCAAAACTCTGAAAAGCCTCCCTTGTATGGCTGTATGTTTCCTCATGCTCCCAATTTCACAGAAGTCATTTCAGCACCAAACGGTAATTAGCAAAGGGATGGGCCTCAGCTGACATGAATGCAATTTATTGTTTTCCACGAGGCCCTGAACCAAGCAAACAAAGAACACAGTCTAGCTGTCTGGCATTTTATTAACTTGTATTGTGCAGTGCACCTTACTGAAGGGAGATCTTCAGGAGAAATTCAGCAGTTTGTGTGTGGCAACACACAGACTTCGGAAGAATATTAATTTCGGTTCAATTAGGCAACTTGTGTAGTACCTCAGCCTGTAATATAGGACAGCCACTTTTATAATTATCTTCCATATTAACTTTATCATCACCAGACTTTTGCATAAATGCAACCTTTCATCTTTAAAATGCCAACACTTCTTCAATTTTGGCAACCGTACAGCACTGCTAATTATTTGCTCATTATATGTGGTTAACTGATGAATCATTAATAAATGAATGAATGGCTAATATATTTTTATGGTAATTGGAGATATAACTGATTGCAGACTTCCTTAGCTTCTCAAAACGGCACTGAATGAGCAGTGGCTGCCTAATTGTTTACAGATGATATTTATGCCTCCGCCCAGCATTTCCCACAGTTGTGGTTTATCACTGGCATATTCTCATCAGTTCGGGGTAGTGGCTTGCTGAGGACCAGTCTGGGCAGAGGGGAGTGGGCAGCAGCATGACCGGGCTTCCTTTCTTGTGTTTCTGTCACCTCATTTGTTTCAGCTCAGCTGACACGTAACCACGTATGGGCCTCATGGCCATTTGCTAGCAATTTGAAGACTCCTTGTGGACTCTATTTGCTTAGGCATTGGCTTGGCCCCAGCTAGAACACTGCTGTGGTTACCCCTAGTCCAGAACTTAGAGTCGAACGCTGACACACAAGCATTCACGCCATTCAACTGCCACTTGTCTTGCCTGGCACATGCAAGGGAAAGGTGGCCACCCAGCCTGGTGTCTCCATGGCTGAGGAGCTAGAGGAGACCCTTTACATAGTTCAGTTAGAAACCTGGAGTTCAATTTGCACCATTGACAGAAGACCAGAAAATGAAATCAACTAGAGATCCTTAATGCTATTCACTGAAGCACCATTCCATGGCTGGTTAATGGGTTTGCAAATAACTGCTGCATTACAAAAATTATATTTGTCACACTGCAAATCAGTCACCACCTATAGGTTAATAACACAGAGTCTGTATTTGTTGACGATTTTTGTGAAAATGAAGGATAGAATACTGGCCAAATATGACTTGTTTAGCTACGTACAAACAGACGGAACAAACAGCAAGTTCGAAATGCAAAGGAGACTACCAATTTTTAATTATAATTATTTAACCAGGTGGGTAGTTTCTCCTAATGAACACTTCCATGAAAACAGAATAACTAATGACAGTCTTAAAGAAGCCTTTGTCTTTCCATGTACTAATGATCACATTTATAAATATGCAGCAAGGCCCCCGTGTACATTGCTAATGATAAGTAATTAAGCACCAGGCGTGGGAAGCCAGTGAAAAGGGTCATGTTAATGCAAGAGAGGAAATTAAAAATGCAATAAAATAAGTTGCCTAGAAAAGATTAAATAAACTTCTGGCTTCTCTTCATTCCAGAAGGAAAAGAACAGTGGTTTCCTCACTCTCACAGTAAAGCCATGTCAAGCTATTCAACAGCTGGTTACAAAGTCAGAGAGTACAAGTGCTCAGCTTACTTTCTGTCCACATCCCCATTTGATCCCACTGGTTTGAAGGCAGAGGGGGTGGTTTCAAAGGGCACTTTGGGTCACTGGGAGAATAAGAAGGACCCCTAGAAAAAGGAAGCAGTCGGCCAGGAAGGATGGATATTAGCAAATTAAACTGGATTTTGGTCGTTACTGTCAAGGTACCACTTGTTTATTAAACCATGTTGACCGACCTGGTTTTTTCTCATCTTCTAGATGAGAAAAAGAGGACAAGATGAGTGCCTTTTCCAATACAGTAGAATAACTTCTGTCTCTCCTTACATTGTCTGCTTCCTGACCAGCCAGCGAGCTGCTGGAAGGTGAGACCATGACTCTAATACTAGACATTGCACCAGATATGATGAGTGCTTAGGAGATGCTGGTTGAATGAGTGAATTAATGGATATTCAAAATAGATCAGCTCTAAACATCACTCCCAATTCAAGCAGGCCTGCCACCCAAACATTTGGGCCCAGTTGAAAGATGTGGGCCATTTTCCTCTCTCATTCAGGTACTAAGAAAGGCACTGGGTTTTTCTTCAGTGTACCATCACCAAAAGGAACAGAGACGTGAAGCTTTAACAAAAAATTGGTCTTTGCAAAAATCATAGAGTTGGCTTTAAGACTCTTGTTTGGGGATTGAATAGGAATTCTAGCATTTCTGTTAAGCATTACGATGCACAGAATGAATCAGATACCTAATTGACAAAAGAAAATGGACATGTATTTGAATCGCCAAAGCTCTTTAATAAGGGCAGTTTTTATTCTTTCTTTAAAATGTTTTAGTGAAGCTCTTAAACCACTGAAGCTTTTTTTTCTTTCAAACATTTCAGACTCGTTGATCTCAAGACTCTCAAGGTTTCCCCAGCCCCACACTCTTCTCCGTGGTTAATCCCTCAGTGAGGGGAATTGAATTTTCTGTGGTTGCATCTAGGGTTAATGAGAAGGCAACCTTGATTTGAAGAAAAAAGGCAGCAACAAACAAAAACTAAAGCTTGGTTGAACATTGGAGGTGGTTTCTCCTTTGGTTTTTTTTTTGTTGTTTTTTGTTTTTCTTAAGTTCAAAAAAACAAATCGTAAGGCAGAAAACCAAGGGCTAGACCTTTCTGCCTTGTTCTAATATTCAAAGGAATGATTTCCTTTTACATAACATCTTCAACAAGGCCACACCTCTTTTGTTATCAGAGTGTTGTCAACGGCAAGCCTGCTTGACTCTCATAAAGGCAATATAGTGCCCGACAGTGGGGTCCCAACGTGTGTGGGGGCCTAGATCTACCTTACAAATGGGCTGCCAGGCCAGCCTCCAAAGAGGACGCGGCGGGCTTCAGGGACACCTAAGTTGCGTCTCTCCCCACCTTCTCCACAGGCCTTGAGTTTCTTGGGGCCGGCAGGGTATCTCCTCCGGAGAAAGTTCAGCCGGCGGCAGGGACACTCTGCAAGCTTATCCTGACCCCCAGTGGCCGGCCCTGTCATCGGACCTACACCGGCTCCCACTCTCGCCGCCCCTTGGTTCCCTACCTAGCTAGATCCCCAGGACCCAGGCACCAGGAGTTTTAATTGACAATTAAAACAAACTTCGGTTCTCACCAGAATCGACTGAGTGAAATTTCGCAACTGCAAGTTTCACAATTCAATTCCCTTGAAGCAAAACCAACAGTTTCCCTGAGGTTTCACTCCACACCTCTCCATTTGTTGTTTAACTTCCCCCTCAAGTTTCCCTTCCCACACAGCATTTTATTTGAGAGTCAGGCCTGGAAACGGTTTAATTATGTTCCTGGGGGTCCCCGCCTCGTGCCTGCCCCGGCGCTGAGTCAGCACCTCCGCGCAGCCAGGATGGGAAGGGAGCGCGCTCCCGGCCCAGGCCCGGAGGTGGGTATTTATGGCTTCGGCTGTCCCGCCTGCCGGTCGAGCTGTTCATTTCGTCAGCCACCGAAATCAAACAACCTGAAATAAAGCTTCCGTGCCCGTGAATAGAATGGAGTCAGCAAACACTTCTGACCCTGGTGGTAGCGTTACCGGATTTAGCCAGCAAAAATACTGGGCGCCGGGGGAACAGATTTATACCAAAATCGTTGTTGTTTATCTGAAGTTCAAATTTAACTCGAGGTTGTCGGGGTTTTTTATCTCTTAACCCCACCACATGAAGAAAAGAGAGGCTCTGTTTTATGGTTTTACAGATCAGCTTTGATCAGGCCCTTGGATCAGGCACCCACTCTTGGTGCCCCCTTAGAATTAGGTGAGGGATTTTTTTTTAATCAGAAGGAAAATAGAGCATGTTTTGTTTTTTTTTTCTGGTGGCCACCCGGGAGGGTAGGCATTGGCCCATTTCTCAGATTTCAGTGCTTGACAGGATAGAAGTGACTACATTCTAAATTGCTAGCTTGTACATGCTGACATGTAAAAGAAGGTTTTTTTAAAAAAGTTTTGCATTACTGTTATCTTCCTTAAAAAAAAATGCTATGGCCTTGGGAATACTGTATGTATCTGTTACCGACAGCTCTGAAAACCACTTCTGCAAAGCTTGTCAGTTAAACCAAATGTTAAATGGAAAAAATTTGGCGGGATTTAAAATTAGCCCCACACACATTACTTACAGATGTTTCCATGAAAAACACTTGAAACTGAACCACACCAAGTAATAAACCCCACAATGGTGTATTTTTTATACCCCAAGTTAATTTTTATGATATAAGTAGCTATATGAAGAAGGTATTGCATACTGCTTAAATTAAATACGGAGGAATGAAATCAGCAGTATCCCTTTACAGCATATGGCCCAGCAAATCAAATTACAAAGCTTTCCACATCTCATTAACTGCAATGAGTACAGTGAGTTTTCTAATAAGTCACATCTTTTTCATGTGAGTGGTGAGCAGTGACTTATTGTAAGAATTCACAGGATGACCCTTGTGCTGAAATTAAGAACTAATCTAAAAGGGGCAGGGTCATCTGGTCAAGACTGACCATAACATTTCCTCATTATTGTTTTAGTTGGCATTGAAGTATATGTTTTCCTGGTGCTCCAGCTGAAAAATGCCTTTGATAATTTCACTGACAGCAAATAACCCACACACTGCCATTTAATGAGTTCAGGCAGGATTAGCTGACAATAAAGAATATAGTATAAATGTTTTTATTAGAACTGATTTATTTTTTAGCTGCACCAAAAAAAAAATTTTTTTTTAAGAAGTCACATGGAAATGCTGAGCTGACTTCTCCCCTTGTGATAGCCCTGGAGGTGATGCAGGTGAAGGGCAGGAGGTACATGGAGCCCAGGATTCGCCAAGACAGTTTGCATTTGGGCTGCAAACGGTCAAAGGCAAATACCAGCTGGAACCCACACTCAGATGTCGGGTTCCTCTTTTGCACAACAAGGAAAAAAATACTTCTACAATTGCTCATCATGTGGCCTTTGGTGGAGATGAATTACCAATTTACAACCTCTTGTGTTTGGAGAGAAGCAAACTGTGCTCTTTTGAGGCAAGAATCAGGAACCTAAAATCATTCAAGCCTTCTTGTTTATAAGGCCAGAGTGAGGCCAAAAATCCATTTCCCCTGTGCTCTAAGCCCTTTCAATGACGAGACTCTCACCATCTGCACTAATAAATATGGACTGGTGTGTGTATAACCATACACTGAGGAGCGGGGAAGAGTGAAAGGATTTTAAATGGTTGCAAATTGCTCTCCCACTGAGATAACAGCAGTTTGCATGTGAGCCTCAGTTGTTGCACATTAAGAATGGGCATTTGGTTTCTTTTCACACAGCTGTGAGAGAAGTAGATTTCTGAACGACCAGAGAGAAAACGGGTCTGTTGTTCTTAGGGACACAGGCTTGCTAGTGGCATCTTGCCCAGAAGCTCTTTCTTCCCAGCTCCAACCATGGGGACGACAGACAGGATAAGCAGACCCAGTCCCCGGCACTGGAAGCACTGGGATCTCTGGAACTGGTGAGGTGAGCCCTGAGATGGAAGCCACATCTCCAGTGCTCAGCAGAGACCAAAGGGATCATAAACAGAGGCCAGGGTAGAAGGCTGATGTAGCCTAACAGGTAGAAAGCTATCCTTGAAGTTAAGGTGAGTTTCCTGGGACAATCTGGGAGCTTAAAACTGGCTCATAGGCCCAAGTGGTCATGGAAACATCTGTTTTAGGAAGATACAGAAGACAGCATTAAGATGGTGTAGGGTTGGCGGGACCCCAGCAGTGATCTGCAGCCTAAGAAAAGCACCCAGTGCTGAGACTCAGAGGCCACCTCCCAGACAGAAAGAAGTGACTCCCTGTTCTCAGCAAAATGTAATAAGAACCTGGGGGAGCTTCGGCATGACTAATCAGTTAACCATGGAAGAGTCGCAGGAGCTGAAGAACAGACACAGGGAGTGGAGTGCCCTGCTCATCAGAAGGTGCAGGTAGTAAATGCTCAACACCATGAAAAGACCTTCTGTCCAAATGCTGGGAAAGATGTGCTCCAATAGAAGGCAGCCTACCCCAGGTGGGAAGGTGGAACTCAAGTCGCCCACCTCCCCACTCAGGTGGGGAAATGTGAGGGCAGTGGGCGCTGGGAAGCAAGGGGGACTCTGAAGCACGGAGTCCAAGGAGAGGATGGAGACAGGAACTGAAACTGGGCAAAGGGTCAGCTTCTGGGACCAGGCCCGGTAGACAAAGGTGAGCAAGACCACTGAGGAGGGACAACTCTCAAGAAGCATGTGTGGCTAAACCCACAGAAGGAGAAGGAGCTAGCAGGGGGCCAAGTCTCCAGGAATGCCCAAGGCAAAATGCTGGCGGTGGGCTAGCTAGTTCAGTGCGTGGTGGTGGGCATGCATGCTCAATGTCCAACTCAGTGTTGCAACCTCATGGACTGTAGCCCACCAGGCTCCTCTGTCCGTGGAATTTTCCAGGCAAGGACAGTGGAGGGGGTTGCCATTTCCTACTCCAAGGGATCTTCCAAACCCAGGGATCAAATCAGTGTCTCTTGTGTCTCCTGAACTGGCAGACGGATTCTTTACCGCTGTGCCACCTGGAAAGCTAGCTGAGGGTGGGGGAGGGATTAAATACAATCTATAAAATACAATCTTTCTCACCCAATCCCTGGTGAGAAGGAGTTAGTGTTAACCACCCAAAGCAACTGTTCAGAAAAATTGTGTGTGGTCTGCTCACTGTGTTACTCTATGTCTTCTCAGTGAAGCCCGTATTAGAGTCTCTATCATCTAATTTCACCCTTTTAGTTGTAATTGAACCTGCCAAGCCTTCAGTTACACAGACCCTGCCTATTTACCTGGAACCTAGACAAGGGCAATCCCTTAGTATTGCTAGGTAACAATAACAAACCAACAAATATTTGCACAGCCTTACTGTTTTCTAAAGTGTTGTCATAACGTTTCTCATTTGCCCTTCATTACTATGCTGTGAAGAAGGCAACTCGGCCGTAGCTAGGAAGTTAAAGAGCCGGATCTCAGACCTAAGACTTCAGATGCCAAGCCTGGTGTAATTCTTATCTCAGCAAATAGCTATTATGTACTTCTCAGATAACACTGAAATGCCCTGGCAGCCTGAGGAAACACCTAGGTTCTACTCTTGAGAGAATATATTCCAGGCTTAAGGCAAAGTTCCGCAGAAGAAACCAGCCTCTCCTTGTTTCCCTCGGAATCAACTGTATGTGCTGGACCTTCTGTCCATTCCTCCCCGACTGGGACAGACAGAGTAGTATTGCCAAGATGCCATTCTTAGGACAGATAACTTGTAGGGCCCACTCCCTCCCCAACTGGGTAGCTGCTCATTGACTGTGCTTGGAATCAGAGCCATAGTTGCTTTTGTGTCACAAAAAGAACAGGGGAGAAAAGTAATCATGTCCAGTCCAGACCTGAATGACACACAGATGACCAGCACAGCTTTTAAAGCAGCAGCAACCAGGGGAGCAGCTGGCCCTGGCTCCCTCTATGTGCATTTCACCTTCCTTCCCCCACTCCCTCCTCTTTATTCCATCTCCACCATCAGTGATGCTCAGCATAGAGTCACTGTTTAAAAGGAAAAAGGATCGGGGGACACATGTACACCTGTGGCTGATTGATGTCAATGTATGGCAAAAACCACCACAATATTGTAAAGTAATTAGACTTCAATTAAAATAAATTAATATTTAAAAAATTTTTTTAAAAGGAAAGAGGAAACTTCTTTCTCTCTTCATTCTTGTCCTCAGCTCCAGCAGGTGAGCAGCACCCAGTTGAAAATTCTGGAGGCTTCCCTGGTGGCCCTGTGGGTAGGAATCCACCTGCCAATGCAGAGGACACGGGTTTGATCCCTGATCCAGGAAGATCCCGTGTATCATGGAGCAACTAAGCCCATGCACCACAACTACCGAGCCTGCAGTTAGGGCCAGGGAGCCACACCAACTGAGCCTGTGAACCACAGCTACTGAAGCCCACATGCCGAGAGCCTGCGTTCCACAACAAGAGATGCCGCTGCAATGAGAAGCCTGTACACAGCAACAAAGAGTGGCCCCTGTTCGCGGCAAATAGAGAAAGCCCATGCACAGTAAGGAAGACCTAGTACAACCAAAAATAATAAATAATTTTTTTAATGTAATGTGGCTGAAGAAATAAAGGCTCCAGATGAATGCTGCAGGTTGGTTGTGCAAGTAGATTGTAGAAATTCTAGTCCAGGTAGGAGGCTTTGGAGGTCTCATCTCTACCACGGTTTCCTGAATCATGAGGCAGAATGAGACAGACCTCATTTTATTGTGCTTTACATTATTGCGCTTTGCAAATACTGAGGTTTCTACAAATCAAAGGTTTGTGGAAACCCTGTGTTGTTAGATGATGGTTAGCATTTGTAACAATAAACTTTTAAAATTAAGGTATATACTTCTTTTTAGACATATGCTATTGTACACTTAATAGACTATAATATAGTATAAATCTAACTTTTATATGTACTGGGAAAAAATTCATGTGACTTGCTTTATTGCAGTAGTCACTTTATTGAGGTGGTCTGGAACTGAACTCACAAATCTCTGATGTATGCCTATTTCAGACACTCTTTATCCATTTCTGCAAGCAACCAAGCATAATACAGAAAGCCCAAGACACCTTTATGCAGATAATGAGCATAAGGCATGAGTCTGGTGTTAATGAATAAGAGAAAGGCTTACGCTTAGGGAAACATTCCTCCTGTTCTTCCTCCTCTTCTTTCCCAAGCTTCCCAATGCTGTCCGTTGGCCCCACACTATTTCTTGCAGCCCTCCTTCACCCCAGCCAACAATACTTCCAGCAGCCTCACCACTCTCCTTCATGCCACCTCCAAGCTCCTGCCCAAGTTTTCCCCAAGTGCTGGGAGCATCTCCTTTGTGTTTTCTGCACTGCTCCACTGTCTTTCTTTAAAGGTTCCTCTTCCTGACTCTAGGAAGGCTTTGTGGTATAGTTGTCCTTCCATATCTGTGGAGGGTTGGTTCCAAGACCCCGACCCCCTTGCAGATACCAAAATCTACAGGTGCTCAAGTCCCTTATTTAAAATGGCATAGTACAATCCCCATGGAGAAGGGAATGGCAAACCACTTCAGTATTCCTGCCTTGAGAACCCCCTGAACAGTATGAAAAGGCAAAAGGATAGGAAACTGAAAGATGAACTCCCCAGGTCGGTAGGTGTCCAATATGCTACTGGAGATCAGTGGAGAAATAACTCCAGAAAGAATGAAGAGACAGAGCCAAAACAAAAACAACACCCAAGTTGTGGATGTGACTGGTGATGGAAGTAAAGTCTGATGCCATAAAGAACAATATTGCATAGAAACCTGGAATGTTAGGTCCATGAATCAAGGTAAACTGGACTTGGTCAAACAGGAGATGGCAAGAGTGAACATTGACATTTTAGGAATCAGTGAACTAAAATGGACTAGGAAGGGTGAATTTAACTTAGATGACCATTGTATCTACTATTGCAGGCAAGAGTCCCTTAGAAGGAATGGAGTAGCCTTCATAGTCAACAAAAGAGTGTGAAATGCAGTACTTGGATGCAATCTCAAAAACAACAGAATGATCTCTATTCGTTTCCAAGGCAAACCATTCAATATCACAGTAATCCAAGTCTATGCCCCAACCAGTAATGCTGAAGAAGTTGAAGATGAATAGTTCTATGAAGACATATAAGACCTTCTAGAATTAACACCCAGAAAATATGTCCTTTTCATTATAGGGGACTGGAGTGCAAAAGTGCACTGGAGTGCAAAAAATCAAGAGATACCTGGAGTAACAGACAAATTTGGCCTTGGAATACGGAATGAAGCAGGGCAAAGGCTAATAGCATTTTCCCAAGAGAACGCACTTGTCATAGCAAACACCCTCTTCCAACAACACAAGAGATGACTCTACAAATGGACATCACCAGATGGTCAATCCTGAAGTCAGATTGATTATATTCTTTGCAGCCAAAGATGGAGAAGCTCTATACAGTCAGCAAAAACAAGACCGGGAGCTGACTGTGGCTCAGGTCAGGAACTCCTTATTGCCAAATTCAGACTTAAATTGAAGAAAGTATGGAAAACCACTAGACCATTCAGGTATGACCTAAATCAAATCCCTTAACAATTATGCAGTGGAAGTGACAAATAGATTCAAGGGATTATTTCTGATAGACAGAGTGCCTGAAGAACTATGGATGCAGGTTCGTGATATTGTATAGGAGGCAGTGATCAAGACCATCTCCAAGAAAAAGAAATGCAAAAAGGCAAAATGGTTGTCTAAGGAGGCCTTACAAATAGCTGTGAAAAGAAGAGAAGTGAAAGGCAAAGGAGAAAAGGAAAGATATACCCATTGAATGCAGAGTTCCAAAGAATAGCAAGGAGAAATGAGAAAGCCGTCCTCAGTGACCAATGCAAAGAAATAGAGGAAAACAATAGAATGGGAAAGACTAGAGATCTCTTCAAGAAAATTAGATATACCAAGGGAACATTTCATGCAAAGATGGGCACAATAAAGGACAGAAATTGTATGGACCTAACAGAAGGAAATGGCAACCCACTCCAGTGTTCTTGCCTGGAGAATCCCAGGGACAGGGGAGCCTCGTGGGCTGCCGTCTATGGGGTTGCACACAGTCAGACACGACTGAAGCGACTTAGCAGCAGCAGCAGCAGCAACAGAAGCAAAAGATATTAAGAAGAGGTGGTGAGAATACACAGAAGAACTATACAAAAAAGATCTTCATGACCCAGATAACCATGATGGTGTGGTCACTCACCTAGAGCCAGACATCCTGGAATGTGAAGTCCAGTGGGCCTTTAGAAAGCATCACTATGAACAAAGCTAGTGGAGGTGATGGAATTCCAGTTGAGCTATTTCAAATCCTGAAAGATGATGCTGTGAAAGTGCTGCACTCATTATGCCAGCAAATTTGGAATACTCAGCAGTGGCCACAGGACTGGAAAAGGTCAGTTTTCATTCCAATCTCAAAGAAAGGCAATGCCAAAGAATGTTCAAACTACCACACAATTGCACTCATCTCACATGCTAGCAAAGTAATGCTCAAAATTCTCCAGGCCAGGCTTCAACAGTATGTGAACCAAGAACTCCCAGATATTCAAAATGGATTTAAAAAAGGCAGAGGAACCAGAGATCAAATCACCAACATTCATTGGATCATCGAAAAAGGAAGAGAGGTCCAGAAAAACATCTGTTTCTGCTTTATTGAAAGCCTTTGACTGTGTGGATCACAACAAACTGTGGAAAATTCTTAAAGAGATGGGAATATTAGACCACCTGACCTGCTTCTTGAGAAATCTGTATGCAGGTCAAGAAGCAACAGTTAGAACTGGACATGGAACAACAGACTGGTTCCAAATCAGGAAAGGAGTACATCAAGGCTGTGTATTGTCACCCTGCTTATTTAACTTATATGCAGAGTACATCATAAGAAACACTGGGCTGGAAGAAGCACAAGCTGGAATCAAGATTGCCGGGAGAAATATCAATAACCTCAGATATGCAGATGACACCACCCTTATGGCAGAAAGTGAAGAAGAACTAAAGAGCCTCTTGATGAAAGTGAAAGAGGAGAGTGAAAAAGTTGGCTTAGCTCAACATTCAGAAAACTAAGACCATGGTATCTGGTCCCATCACTTCATGGCAAATAGATGGGGAAACAATGGAAACAGTGACAGACTTTATTTTGGGGGGCTCTAAAATCACTGCAGATGGTGATTGCAGCCATGAAATTAAAAGACACTCCTTGCAAGAAAAGTTATGACCAACTTTGACAGCATATTAAAAAGCAAAGACACTACTTTGCCAACAAAGGTCCATCTAGTCAAATCTATGGTTTTACCAATAGTCATGTATGGATTGAGAGCTGGACTATAAAGAAAGCTGAGCATGGAAGAATTGACATTTTTGAATTGTGGTGTTGGAGAAGACTCTTGAGAGTCTCTTGGACTGCAAGGAGATCCAACCAATCAATCCTAAAGGAAATCAGTCCTGAATATTCATTGGAAGGACTAACACTGAAACTCCAATACTTTGGCCACCTCTTGCAATAACTGACTCATTGGAAAAGACCCTGATGCTGGGAAAGATTGAAGGTGGGAGGAGAAGGGGATGACAGGGAATAAGATGGTTGGATGGCATCACCGACTCGATGGACATGAGTTTGAGCAAGCTCCAGTAGTTGGTGATGGACAGGGAAGCCTGGCATGCTGCAGTCCATGGGGTCGCTAAGAGTTGGATACAACTGAGTGACTGAATTGAACTGCTCTGGAACCTGTGAATAAGGAAAACAACTTCCTTCATTTCCATACTAGCAGATCACCAAAGCACCTTCCAGGTATGTTATTTATGTATTAAAAAATTGAACAATCGTTTGCAAGTTAATATTCATACAGTATTCCAGGCTGGAATCACAGAATTTGTCAGTTTTCAAACATTTCTCTAGCTTGTAATAACATTCAGCTGTAAAATGAGGGTTCTGACCTCTTAGTTTCTAATGTTCAGAAGACTATAGCTTGTTTATAGTCACGTAGCTCAAGTGTACTGAAATCTGGGCCAGAGGTACAGCTTTCTCCTTCTTAAGGCCAAACTCCACACCATCACATAAGCCAACTTACCTGCCTCCACTCCTCTCTTAGAATGCTATCAACCTGAAACCAAGGAGCAATTCTTATCTTTTATATCCTTAAGTGCTTAATACAGCATTGGCTACTGGACTGCATCTTCTTAACTGCAAACACTACATTAACCATCTCTTGCTACATCAACCACACCCCCTCCCTTGATGTTTCGCCTATGACAATGCCTCATAAATGCTTCTGAATGACTGAATAAATGCAGAGCCCCCCATTTATGGTTATCTCAATGAGCACTACTTACCAGCTGACTGGAACCAGGTTCTCTAATTCCCAGGCTGGGTTTCCCTCCAGATATGTTCTCGTGTGGTCTTGGTTCCACTATTAAACAACTGTATCACTCAGAAGTTACACAACCTTGCCGCACCTCCAGTTTCTCATCTATAAAATGGGGATAAAATAGGTTGCAGTCAAGATTAAATGAGAGAATCCATTAAAAACTGAGAACATTGCCTAGCCATATATAACAAAAAATAAATATTAGCTATTGCTATTTTATACTTCATCAAGTATAATCTTCATCACACATCACTGTGATTCTTGTTTAATTTGTTGACTTTTCAGAAAGATTGTAACCTCATGTCTGTCTTAGTCTTATCCCCAGCATGGTGGTCTGGCAGGTGATAGGGGGTCAATAAATGTCTAAATGCATCCATGCAAGGATAGGAATACTTTATGACTGACACAAATTTCCACAACCTTTGGACATTTTAAATAATAGTTTTAATGTGTGCTCCTGTACTATATAAGAAGCAGGTGGAGTGCACTATTGCAAAGTGTTTAAGAACAATAGACATCAAAGTCAGAGAATGGATTTGAATCCCAGCTCCAGTACTTACCAGAATGTGACCTTACGTCACTAAACTTCTGTGCCTCTATTTCCTCATCTATAAAATGGAAATAATAAGAGGGGTTTTGTGAAGATTAAATGAGTCAGTGTTTGAAAAGTCATCAGCATTATGTAAAACTAGCTGCTACCATCATCATCACTGTGACCCCCATCATAATCATCACTTTACAGGACGTGACACAGAGAAGACCTGAGGGAGAAAAGATTAATAATAATGCATGCCATTGTGTTTGTAGGAAAACATTTTGCAGCAAATGCAGAGAGTCTGTGGGATGACTGAAAGGCAGCCCTCAAAATAAACACGGTGCTGTGCCACAGCATACCGTTGGAATAGTTTAGATTGACACAGTCAAGGCTGCACTTGAGGGTAAAGGGCTCTGAGAGGAGGGCTTTCAGAAGAATGATTCTCAAAGTGCAAACATGGCCTAGCCCACCAGCTCTCACCACAGACCCTGCACTCCAGTGAGGTGGAAACACCCCTTCGGCCAAGCACCACTCCTGGAGTCCTAGGGTGGCGGGACCACCCTTCCCTCCTTGTCAGCTCCTTCTGACATGGGTTTTCTCATCATGCTGCCATCCAAGGACCCTCTAGACACCTAGCGTGGCTGTTCTCTTCTTGGCTGCTGTGACTCCAAATCCCCAGGGCCTCGGAGAAGCCAGGCTGCCAAGACAACAGCCACCCTGTCCCTGGGCCTCACCATCACTGGACCACAGGTCACCAGGATGTCTGAGAGAGCAGCAGCCAGGCCTCTCCCAGGACCTGCACCCCCTCCAACAGGGAACAGCAGGCCAGCTTCACTCCCTGTGTGAGGAGGCTGGCAGGACTCAGTCTCCTTAGAGACTTTGTAGCTCTAAAAAACTTTGGGAAAGGAATTTTAGGTCTCAGAGCAACTGGAGAGCAGAAACGAGATTGGAGAAAGGAATGTGAGAGCTTGGCATCTTCTGGTTTTTAGTCTATTTCACCACAATAGGGCTTCCACCACCCCTGCAGTCCCAAGCAGTAAGGTGACTTGAAGCGCATCACATGTAGCCACAGATAGATTTTTAAATTGTTCGTGATTCACCACTCATCACTATCTACCCACCTCAAGATTAGATGCTGCCCCTATCTCACAGTTCTCTTACAAGGGGCTGAAATCAAAATCTCTTCATGAATGAGATTTATCTCATTTATTATGACTATGCCCTGTGGTTTGTTATCGTAGAGTTCTTTATTCTAGTATTTGTTTAATCTACCTATCTAGCTTATTACACACATTAGTTTTTATGTGACATGTACTATATTAGGTACAAAAATAAAATGGTAACAGAACCTGTCATGGTTTTATTGTTATTATTATTTGTATATCAAGTCTTTTTGATGTTTAATTCTCAACCTGCCCCCTTAAACATCTATGCAAACTAATATGGGTCTCTGAAGATACATTATAAATGGTCAAATTTGCTCAAGATTTATGACTTTTTTACATAGTATTACTACTAAACACTGGTATACCTATTTAAATAGTTTTAACAAGATGTTAATAAATGAATATAATTTCCTTGGGATGACCAAATTATCACACCATGATGGCAACCTGAATGCAGACACAGAGGCCTGGCTGCTGATGGAAATTAAGAACTTGACATCAGGAAGCACCTCGGGAAGGACCCAGAACGTTGTCCCTGAGGTTTCTCACTTAACAAAGCAGCATGAAAAGCGTCATTCACCTAGTTATGTGCTCAATGCCTGACCCTGGTGGACAGAGTCCATCCATGTAACATACAACTTAAAAACAAATTTTAAAGGGATGATATCCCTCCTTAAATTGGCCATGCAGTGGTACAAAAGCTGACATTAAGATCCCTTGTGGACTTCCCAGGTGTGGCATCACACTCCTTAGAGAGAGAGAGGCAAGGGAAGAGTGGGGAAGTTCGTGAGGAATGTGCTGGGCCCATGGCATGATTCTTCTGGAATACAAGGCAGGCACAAACCTCTTGAAGCCAGCTGGAGTCTAAGGTAAGCTGCTTCACGAACACTCAGGCAATAATAAAATGTTCTGAAAAGCACTTAAACTTCATATGTTGAGGTGTTAGCTAAGTGGAAGCTTCTGTTCCTACAGAGAGGGACTAGGAGAAAACACAGCAATGCCACAGAGCAGAGAAGGAAGAGGCCTGTGTCACGCAGCAGGCACACAAAAAAGCCTCCTGTACAGGATGGCCACCAGTCGGACCCAGAAGGTTGATGGCATGCCCCAAAGAGGGCTGCCTAGTTCCTGGATGGTCTTCAGACCCCTTCGTGCCTCTAGGTCTGCAGCAGGCCTCCTGGTTTGATTCATCGTCTCCCCAGACCTACAATCGGTGAGGCCTTCTAAGAC
The DNA here is from genome assembly GCF_027580195.1 of Bos mutus. Lineage (NCBI taxonomy): Eukaryota > Metazoa > Chordata > Mammalia > Artiodactyla > Bovidae > Bos > Bos mutus. Next base: position 54,768,491 of record NC_091619.1, read on the forward strand.
CAATCCCTATACTTATTCCTGCCACCCCCTCTTGGCCATCAACTCAGAACCCAAGGAGCATGCCAAGACATCGTGGAGTGGACAGACTGCTTGCACCTACTGAGACCCCAGGTTTTCGTGTCCCCTAGAGTCTCTCACAAGCCACAGAGACATCATAAGGCTCAGAAAGTTCTCCTGCGAGAATATGATTTTGGTTCTCCATGACTGCTACTCGGTAATTAATCTTTTTATAATGTTGTTTCCTATCAGATAAAGCATGGCCCTTAAAAGGATTTCAGTCTCCAAACTTCCTTTAATTGCATCACACTCTGAATGCTCACGTCCCCGCACCTGTGCCATCTGGCAGCCATTCTAGTTCAGGGGCCGTGTACCAAGACAGAAAACTGGTTCATCCTAGCACCACTCACCACACACCTTCCTGCGGTCTTCTTCGGTGCAAGGCGTAGGCACAGGCTGAGTCACCAGCCAGTTAGGTGCCTTCCTGACCCATGCTGTTGAGTCATCTGAACAGTATTCAGAACCGTTGCTGTTGGCTCAGCAACAGTTTAATACCGTGAAATTTATCCTTCAACAGGATTATCCAGTCTCCTAGCCTGAGATTTATTTTGTTATTTGAAACAGATAATATATTCTTTTACTGAAAGAACAAAACAACGTAGTTATTTACGTACAGAATGGGACAGACCTCTGACAACCCAGGTGGAGATGACAGGCACTAGGGTTTGATTTTTCTGATTATACAGAGCTTTTGGATAGGGGTGGTTGAAAGGACACATTATTTCCCACCCTGTTGTCATGATTGCTCTGTTGCAGCTAATCAAACTCTAATTCATTAGAAACCCAGACAAGAAACAGAAGAGAAAAATAAACAATGGCTTCTACCAGCCTTCAAAGCCCCATGGGAATCTCTGATTAAATTTGGCACCCGGGCCTGCTCGAATGTGCGCTCCTTGAGAGCAGAAGCCTTGTCTGGCTTGCTTATCAGTGCATCTCCAGCTCCCAGAGGAGCACCTGGCACATTGTGGTCACTTAATGAGTATGTGCTGGAGACATCCCTGTTGGTCTGGTGGTTAAGACTTTGTCTTCCAATGCAGGGGGTACAGGTTTCATTCCTGGTCAGGTAACTAAGATCCCACACATCTCACAGTCAAAAACAAAAAACAAGAAACATAAAAAACAGAAAATATTGTAACAAAATTCAATAAAGGCTTTTAATAAAAATAAGTATTTGCTCAATGAAGCAATGAATGAATGAACGAATGAACCAAAAAGCCAGTTCAGAGTCATCTAGAGCAGCAGAGAGGCCTAATGTTATAGTGAATAGAATATGCAATGGAAATAAAATTCCTTGGCTTGAGTCCCAAGTCTTCTGACTGGAGGCACTTGGGTAAATTACCTTATTTCTCTGAGCTATTTCCCCACCACAAAATGGAAGTAACGAAAATATATATTCCACAGGACTATTTTAGGGATTAAATGATAAAAATTGTATGAATGTATTTTATAAAGTTCCATTGCCCACACTTGAAATCTGGAAGTTAGCCTGTATCCCACTGACTTGCCCACCTCCGTTCTCCTAATATTTCCCATCTCCACTTCCTCTCCATTCCCACCACCACTGCCTTCACTGTGGTTCTCATGACTCATCACCCAGACAGTTCTGTCCCTCCCTAATGGGTTTCCTGCCTTGAGCCTGGCTCTTCTATAGCCCTTTGCTGCCAGTAAGCTTCATGGGTAAGTGAGCACTACAGCTTCACAGAAGGAGGCCACATTTGAGGTTCGATGCTCTGTGGTTGCCATCTTGAAATTCTTAATAAACTAGTGTTTTGGAAGTGAAGTCCATGGGGCGACAGACCATAATTGGGGGCTTAGGGCACTGGCTCATCTGGGCCAGCCCTTCTGCCACCTCTCAGCCACTCACTCACCTGGCACCCTAGTCTCTGCCCCACCTCCCTTCTCCCTAAGCCCTCCCAGTGACCACTGCCAGCTCCACCACCAGCAGGGCCCTGGGCATAGTTGTGAGGAGGGGCAGCGTTGAGCCAGCATGCCTTTTGGTTTCCAGGGATGGACATGGTGGTAGCTACCTCCACCCTAGGCTGATAGTGCCATGGTGCCTTTGGCAGGTGACATAATCCAGGCAGGGCTTCCCTGGTGGCTCAGAGAGGAAAGAATATGCTTGCAATGAAGGAGATGCAGGTTCGGCCCCTGAGTTGGGAAGATCCCCGGAGAAAGGAATGACTACCCACTTCAGTATTCTTGCCTGGAGAATTCCACGGACCACGGAGGCTGGCAGGCTACAGTCCATGGGGTTGCCAAGAGTCGGATATGACTGGGCTACAAACACAATAACGCAGGTAAGCCTTGTGACCACCCCAGGCCCAGAGACCTAGTGAATCCCGACATACACATCACAGTACCGTTGGGGGCACCGGTCCCTGGGAAGGGGAGATGCCAGCTTCACTTTCCCACCCCTAGGTGGCCACAGCACATTGGTCTGGCAGCTCCTCAGGGAGACGCCCAGCCAACAGTGGGCCACCAGTGGGCCACCAGTGTCCCAAGTCTTGGGAGATAGGGCCCCAGGCTCCTGGGAGGGTCTGCACTTTCCACACAAGCATCTCTGGGCCTGCGGAAGGTGACACTAAATGGCAAATTTCTAAAAAACACCATGACAAGTTGAGAGACTACTGAGTATAAAGGGGGAAAGCTCTATACTTTAGTACCTTTGGCAGCACAACTTTTTCTTGGCTTTGAATAGGATGTCTCATTTTTCATTTTGCACTGGACCCCAATGGCTTGTCCTGACTCCCAATGTGAGCCTTCCCAAGCTTGATCATCTCGCTCAGCTGTGAGACTCCTTCAATGCTTTCCTATAATGTGCAGCATAAAATGCTGCCTCCTGGCAAGGACTCCATACTCTGCCTTGTCTGGTACATCCTCTACCACTCGCCCACTCTCACCCTCCTTCTTAGTCATCTTGGAATATTAGCAGCTTCCTGAACATGCCTGGCTGCTTTCTGTCATTGGTCCTCACATATCCTCCCTCCATTACCACTCCCCTTCCCCCCACTTTTTTCTATGTCTACTCAAGCTTCACTTTTTTCCATGGCTTTTGCTGACCACCTCCAGCCCTACCAGGCTGAGTTGGTGCTCCTCTACTGTGCTCACATAGCAAACCAACCCCTGACCAGAACCTTGTCATGTCCCTTATCTTTCTGTCCGATAATCACTGATGTTCCTACCTGACCTCTCCCCATCAGACTTATGCAACCTGGTTCCGAAAACAGGGACTATGTCTTAGGTAACATTCTATTCCAGCACCAGGTACTTTGGGGGGGGGGGCAACTGAATTCATTACTAACTCAGACATGCTGCCTCTCTCTGCCCATCCCCTTCACCACCTGCTTGGTGACATGCTCTGAATGACACAAGTCATATGTCAGTCAGTCTTATGTCTTCTCCTGAGAGAGGAGTCTTTTCCATCACAAAGATGTCCAAGGTACCATTTTCAGCCTATTTTATAGACCTACCACTTTCTGACCATGTTACTTTCAGTGATCCCTTGGATTTCAGCTCTCGCCAAACCAAACCTCAGACACAGAAATTGGAGATACAAAACACTTGACTCATTTGTTAAGCAAATAAATCATTTTAACTTTTCAGCATATTCTTAAAGCTTTAGTTACTCAGGCCCAGTACTTGGATCTTCCCTCCACCACTTTCCCGTGGAGATCCATGCCCCATACAATGGGGTTCATAGTCTTGGACCAAGAATTTCAACATAGGTTATTGGATCATCTGGTCCAGACCCCTCCGGTAGTTGCAGGAGGCCGTCAGTCAGTTCAGTCGCTCAGTCGTGTCCAACTCTTTGCGACCCCATGAACTGCAACACGCTAGGCCTCCCTGTCCATCACCAACTCCCAGAGTTTACTCAAACTCATGTTCATCGAGTCGGTGATGCCATCCAGCCATCTCATCCTCTGTCGTCCCCTTCTCTCCTGCCCCCAGTCCCTCCCAGCATCAGGGTCTTTTCCAATGAGTCAACTCTTTGCATGAGGTGGCCAAAGTATTGGAGTTTCAGCTTTAGCATCAGTCCTTCCAATGAACACCTGCTCCTAAATCCAACCAGCAGGCCCATGATCCTTCCACAGCTCCATAATCTCCTGTGAATGAGAAATGTTATTTCCTGGCTTTTAACCTACCCTTTTACCCACCTGTTTTTATTTTGTTTTTTAATTTTTTATTGGAGTATAATTGTTTTCAGTGTTGTATTGGTTTCAGATGTACGGCAAAATGAATCAATTATACATATACATATATGCATTCTTTTTTATATAAATTATTTTCCCATATAGGTCATTACAGTACCCATCCATCTCTCTTTGAAAATATAAGGTCATCTCTGCCTCTGGGTTTCTTTTTTCAGGATCTCTAAAGTGTTATACATTCAGTTGTCTAATAACTTAAAGCCTGCCAGCCCAGTCCTAAGCCAACCCATGGTTCTGGCATGCTCCATCTTCATTTCACACAGGTGTTCCCCCCTAACCCAAATGGCCATCAGGTAGTTTGGTAAAAATTGGGAAGGGGAGAGATGAGCCTGATGGATAGCCATCAATGATGAGACAATACAGTTTACTTCACTAAAGTCTGTGGGAGACAGTGATGAAGAAATGATCCTTGTTGACATGCAGTATTGACACAGCAGCCACACAAACCACATTCAATATCTCTCTAAACCAGCTGCTCACTGGCTTTGGGGGGCAATGTATGTGCTTCTCCCATGATTTCATGAAGAATACCCTTCTTATTTCACCACCATTAATGGGTTAGTTAATAAGTTTCTATGTTTCTGCTCCAGGTTGAGGGAAAACGGCAAATCAGAAGCTTTCCAAACAGACCAGAAATGGGTACTTTCATTGTGTATATCTCCAGTCTGCTTGCTTACAGCCCTCAGTGTTTATAAATGTCATTAAACATTCCTTTCAAGAAACACATGAACCCCTAAATCTGACCTACCTCCCCGACACCCCCTCTCCACACTGTCCCCAGCCTCTGGCCCACTCTAAACTTGGAGAAATGTGGCCAGAAGAGAGTTAGACTATTTCGTGTGATGTAATACAGCCTGCTCAACTTTTGCATAGCAATTCAGCAAACACAGTTTTAAGCATTCAATTCTACTTCTACAGCTTCTTAAAATTCCCTGCAATATAATTATACTGATGGGAATGCAGAAAGATAATTGCTTTTAGAGGAAAGTTTCTCCTTTGTTCCATGTTCATCTGGCTTCCAGAAATGGAACAAGAGCCCTTGAACAGCAGAAATACGCATCCATGTGTCTCTAGTTATCATTTATTTACAAAGATAGACCTTGACAAATGTAATTTGTTCAATAAAATTAAAAGGATGCACGATAATTCACTTAGACAAAGAGACTTGAAAGGGGAACGTCATCGGCAGCCGTGCCGTCCATCATTCCAAATGATCAGCTGACTTTGAAGAAGTGGCAGGTGTTCCCCTTTTGGAATGCGGCATTGAAATACTATTTAGAAAGGGGGAAGAAAGAAAGAGAGCTAGGAATTGGAGCAATTCTTTATTCAGGCAATAATTATACAAATTAGATCTATGAAAGCCAGAGAATGACTGTGCCTTGAACCCTGTCTGTGTGCATAGAACAATGGGGAAATTAATAATTAAATCTATTACATATGCTCATAATTCAATACAAAAGATACCTCAGTAGTTCAAACACTCCTGTATTTTCATTTGAATAAGGCTTTCACACATTCTCCTCATTATATATGTATTATATTTTAAATTTAACAGCTTATTTTGTTGCCTTTATGTTTGAATTAATAAGGGCACACTTTAATGCACTAATGGGGAATTGCATTAGCCGGCTCTGCAGACATAACTTTGAAAAATCTCCAGTTTCCCCAGGGTGAAATCAATTTGCCCCAGAATGTGTTGTCTCACAGACACATCTGGAATCTGGGAAGAACAGCTCCCCTCTATGTGCTTCTGATTTGGGCCTCCATATCTGAAAGAGGATCCCCAGAGCCAAAACCTTTGCTAAACTGAACAGACCCACCAAGATCAAATTCTGCATTCAGCAACCTCTTAGCCAGCTAACACGGTTTCCATGCCTGGCCCACGCTATTTTTCCTGAGAGCAAAAATAATTTCCTTATGAAAAAGTAAAGGTTTATTTTGAATCCAATCATTCATTTTCTCTCTTTTTTTTTTTTGCTTTCTCACTCCCTCTCTTCTCCTGGCTCCCTTCCTATTGCTACGTTTAACTCTTCCTACTACCTCTGAACCTTAGAAAGCGGCAAAGAAAGGGAAGTTAGAGAAGGAAAGAGAAAGCGAGAGTATATCTTACAGTGGTTATGTGGGGTCAGAGGGTGCCCCAACCGCTAAGATGTGACGTGCCAATGAACAGCTTCAGAATTACTGGGGTTTCCAGGACAGGGGGAACACTGGTTGAACTGGAGCACTGAAATCCAAGGGAGCAAAGTGAATTCATACAGCAGGGACCCCAGTTACCCTGAAAATAGAGTGACTCCACTGGGGGATTGAGGGCTTCCCAGATGCACTAGTGATAAAGAACTTACCTCCAATGCAGGAAACATAAGAGATGTGGCTTTGATCACTGGGTCAGAAAGATCCCCTGGCAAAAGGCATGGCAACCCATTCCAGTATTCTTGCCTGGAGAATCCCATGGACAGAGGAGCCTGGCAGGCTACAGTCCATGGGGTCGCAAAGGGCTGGACATGACTGAAGTGACTTAGCATGAACACACGCACGCACTGGGAGACTGAGTGCTAAGAATATAACGAATGCACATATCCATCCCTCTGCAAGTCAGAAAAGAGACAAAGGAGTCAGTAGCTGAGAGAGAGAGAGAGAGAGAAAGAGAGAGAGAGAGGAAGCCCTAACCAAATGCTCCTACTTGGGTGCAAAGCGGCTGCCAGCACCCCCGGCCGCCCAGGCATGCGAGGAGGCACTTGCCGCTGCTGCCACTGCAGGGTGGCAAGGAGTTCTGTGCCTTCGGAGGAGCGCCAAATTCAATGATGCTAATTGCACTGCAGATTCCTAGCATCATTAGCAATTCTTAAAATTACATTTGCCCTGCTTAAGCTCTCTATTTCCAGCTTGGTATACGGAGGGAGCCGGTCTCTGAAGGGGATATGGGTTACCAAGAAATTCAATTGGACCCATTGACTTCAGGTGTGCAGGTGGAGGCTGGCCGGTGGGGATTCACAGACCAGGAAAAATGCTTGTTTATCTTATTTTAAATGCTGATTGCTGGGAGAATAAACAAAACCCGCAGCTAAATGGGCCTTAAAGGAACGCAGGGAATTTTGGAAAGAAAGAAAGCCTTACTGTATAATGGTCGGAACTAGCCCCGTGGGTCTTACGGTGACAAACACCATTGGAACACCTGGAGCGATGGAATAAGTTGCATTTGAAATAGCTGCTGCAGAAATAACCATGTCTCCTCTCTCCGTTTGTTTGTATTTAAAACAAATGAATAAAATCCAGATGAATAGATGTTTTTGCTTTGTTTGTTTGTTTCCTTAAAGAGAACATATTTGCTCATTAGGAAAGCTAGACAGCCAGCCCCAGAAACGAAAGCCCGGAGGCCATGTCTCTTTTTGCAAGGACACTTCCCCCCACCCCGCCGCAACACACACACACACACTTCCCAGCCCAAGCACCTCTATACTGCTGAGAAGAAAAGGGACGTCCTGAGAGCAGAGCAAGTTAAAATTTGCCTGTCCCAAGACTGTGACTCTCAACACTGGGACAGGGCTCTGTGGAGTCTACTGTGGAGTGAGTGAGAAGCCACCGACGTCACGCCCTCAGGAAGTGCCCTCTACTCTGATCTAGCAACAGAAAGGGAGCCAGTTCCTGGGTATTTTCCCCGAGAATTTATGCCATTTAATTAAATTACTAAGCATATACCCACACAAATACATACATACACATACACACATGCATGTGCATACACACACTTAGAAATGTGTGTCATATATATGGCTCCGTGTATACAGACATACAGGAGGAATGTATAGCTTTTGATTGGGCTGTCTTTTAATAATCGTGAAGCCAGTTTTAATGAAACACTGTTTAAGGCTGCTGGTGAGCAAAGGAGCCATCTGTTGCAGAGCATGAATAAACTGAGTCACAAGCACTAGAGGACAGCTAGCTGCATCAATCATGTTTGTATTATTTATTCATAAATGAGCTCAGTTTACAAACCCCAACTTTCACCAGAAGCCAAGACATGGACTCGGAGAAGGCAATGGCACCCCACTCCAGTACTCTTGTCTGGAAAATCCCGTGGATGGAGGAGCCTGGTGGGCTGCAGTCCATGGGGTCTCTAGGAGTCGGACACGACTCAGCGACTTCACTTTCACTTTTCACTTGCATGCTTTGGAGAAGGAAATGGCAACCCACTCCAGTGTTCTTGCCTGGAGAATCCCAGGGACGGGGGAGCCTGGTGGGCTGCCGTCTATGGGGTTGCACAGAGTCGGACACGACTGAAGCGACTTAGCAGCAGCAGCATCGAGACATGGACTTGCTGCCACACGCAGGAACACTCCCATTAAATGGTACACCAATATTTGGTGTCCCAAAATATTTTCTGGAAGGGAGAGGCCTATGTGAAATCCCCATGGTACACCTGAGTAAACTGACATGCCCCCGAGTTACATCATTTACTCCCAGTGGCATGGCTACATCAGGAATTCCTTTTCAAGAGTCTTGGAGGGTGGGGAGCCAGTTACCCTCCCTTCCTTTCTAGCAAGGAGAGGACATCATAGCCCATAAAACAAAGGAATACACTCAAAATTCAGGGAAAGTTATTCCTTATGCCAAACAAGAGGAGAAAAGCAGATACTTCTGGACGTCTGTAAAGTCAGTTTGGTTAGAAATTAAAGCAATGGCTTCAATTTGATCATGCTAACAGCTATCATATTTCAGCCATCTTTATCTGCCCAGAGGGCACTTTGCCTACATATTAGTTTATAATCTTCACCACTACTCTATGAGGTAGGCAGTAGTATTCCCATTTTACAGGCCAGGAAACCAAGGATCAAGAAATCAAGCAATTTACCCACGACGCCAAGGCTTTTAGAGCCAGCGGCAGGATTTCGACATCCTAAGACCTGCAAACACGGGGCCTTTGCTCCTGTAACCCTTCCTGGTTCTCTCTTTCCCTTTTTCTTCTGCCAACTCTTCACGCTCTGTCTAGCGTCCACTTGGCCTCACAGCTGAAGCTTAATGTAGTTGAAATTGCCATCAGCTTTCCAGGCCTGCACTCCTCCTAGGGCACTGTATTTATTAGTTAAAGAGGCAACTTCTGGGGCAGAAAAAAAGAAAGAAAAAAGAAATGAAACTACCCTTATTCTCAAATCACTACCAGACCTAATGGCCCTAGTACACAAGAAAGAGATACCTGAAGTGTGCTTTCTGCCTTGAGTAGAAAGGAAAGGGACCAAATGTGGCTTAATTCCTGATTGGAATGGAGGGACGCCATGGTGTGGGGAAGGGCCCCGGATCCCCCCTGGCTCAGTGCACAAGGCGTCAAGACCCGCGAGGGGGTCTTTGGAGGAGGAGCCGAGACCTGGAGGCGCGAGGGGGAGCTGGGACCAGCAGGGAACCCGGTGGGGCCGGGAAGCCATTTGTCTGGATGGGGCAAAAGAAACGGGAGAGGTGGAAAGGACGATGCAGACCGGGACGTGAAAGGACTGCAGTTGCCTTTGAAGTGGGGAAACTTTATCGCGATTTGAGAGGCCACTGGGAATCTCTGCAGCATCCCCAGAAAGGGAACAGAAAAGTGGAGGCCGCGCCCGTGCCCGACTCCCCGCCAGCCTCCAGGGGGCGCTCGCGACGGCAGGGCCGGAGGAGACTGGGGTACAGGACGCACCTGGCTGAAGAGCAACGTGACATCCTCGCCAGGCAGACTCCCTCCTGCTGCACAGTCCCCACGGCAACCTCTCTAGGCCAACTCGGAGGCGCCCGTCATGCGAGCATAATTTGTGTCACGTCTGCAGCCTTTTAAAAATAGAAAGATGGGGAGGTATATTTAGCACCCCCAAACCTTCGTAACGATGCCACTCAAAGCAAATGAACCGTTAATAACACAGGAGGGGCGGGGGTGGGGGAGGTGGGGTTGGGACGACGGATGAGGAGCAAACAAGCTTAGCCCTTTGGTGTTTATAATGTTGAACTGGAGGATCCTAACACCAAATGGGGCATGACTCCCATCGCCCGGCAGCACAACCTAGGCCTTTCCCCAGAAAGTAGCCGTCCTTTTGATGGGAGGACACTGTGGCGAGAGGTGGCCAGCCGGAAGGAACCCTGACCCTGCGTGGAAACCCGGAGAATTCCGCGGCGCCAAGGCGAGTCCTCCCAGGCTGCGACCGCGCCTCGCGCGGCGAGGATGTGTCTTTGGCGCCACCTAGTGTCTGAGGCGGAGACAACGCCTGGCGAGGGCTGCAGAACAGGCTGACTCCAGTCCTGGGATTTCATCCTTAGGCCCCGACTTTGAACTAGACCGGTCATCCTGTGGACCAGTAATATCCTCTGGCTGAGCAGAAAGTTTCCCAAGATCCCTGTTCCTGCTGCCTCCAAAACTAAGTAGAAAATTTTTCAGAATAAGTGGAATAAACGATGCTCCCTCTCCATGAGACATCCATGAGGTGATATCTGGTTTTCTCTAAATACAATGGCAAGTCAATTATTAATTCATTGTGAAAAAAATATAGATGCTGTCATTATATAGAGTCCAGGGAAGAACTGAGCTTAAGACCATCTGGAGGGGCTACCTCTGAGAAACACTGAATTGGGTGGGACAAAGATGAACTATTACTTTTGATTTTATGGCCAAAGACCTCCAGAAAGAATCCTGCTGCTAAGTCACTACAGTCGTGTCCGACTCTGTGCGACCCCATAGACGGAAGCCCACTAGGCTCCCCCATCCCTGGGATTCTCCAGGCAAGAACACTGGAGTGGGTTGCCATTTCCTTCTCCAATGCGTAAAAGTGAAAAGTGAAAGTGAAGTCGCTCAGTCGTGTCTGACTCTTAGCGACCCCATGGACTGCAGTCTACCAGGCTCCTCTGTCCATGGGATTTTCCAGGCAAGAGTACTGGAGTGGGGTGCCATTGCCTTCTCCATAGAATCCTGCAGTGTAATGGAAAGAAGACAGGTCTGGGAGCCAGGATACTGGGGTCCTCATATTGGCTCTGCCTGCAATTATCTGTGTGACCTTGACCAGGGAGCAACCAATTTTACTTCTCACAACAATGCTATGAGGTCTGAATTGTTACCTCCACATGATAGATGAGGCAGTTAGGGGCTCCAGGTTACCCAAGGTGAAAGAGCAGGTCAGTGTCAAACCCAAGCTTCAAGCTCAGGTCTACCCAACTGTAAAGAGCACATTCCTTTTACTTAAAGCATTGAATCCCTCTGTGCTTTGGCTTCCCATCTACAGAATGAAGGGGCTGTGCCTAGTGTCAGTTGGTCCCTTCCACAATCAGCAAATTCTGATCTAAGGTCTCTCTAGTCCCTAAAAACCCACTTTTAGTGCTCACAAACCCCATGGTGGTAACAAAAGGGGCTTTAAAAAGGATTCATCCACCTATAAAAACCATGGGATTTTATTTTCAGTTATGGGCAAGAGAACACCAAAACAGATCCATTAGAACATCAAACCTCCTTTGAAATTTAGGATTGTGGGGAAAGCAGAGAAAATCTGCAGGGGCTGGAGTGACAGCTTATGGGTCTGTAGCAGAAACCAGGTCTGCAGGGCGCTGCTTAGCTCTTGAGCCCCTGGCCTCTGGGAGAGGATAATTGCCTCTGATCACTGTTTAGACTTGATAAATACATGAAATCAGACAGCAAACAGTTTATCTGGCTACCAGTTTAGATCTGGACAGAACTAGATTAAGGAGTCAGGCATATTTGCAATAACCTCACAGATAAACCCTTCCTATCTGAGATAGTTTATCTCATCCTCAAGAGTTATGTTGCCCAGTAACTGCCACCTTGAAAAGACACGCCAAAGGGTCCAAATCAGCTTTGAACCCCCTCTTCCCACTGACCTTTGGCTGGTCACCAGCCTGAAAGCCAGGGGTTGGAGCTCTGTCCTTGTCTGAAAAGGCTAGGGAAACATGTTGGTGAAGTAGGAACCCCAACCCAAGATCATCTGACTCTGAGGTCAAAGTTTTCTTCATGGGCTTTTCCCCTACCTCAGAGGGGCAAGCTAAAGGAACTTCAAATGTCCCCAGCAAAGATAAGACCAGGAACTGCAGCTTAGATCTTGGGCCCTACGGGGCCACAGACTTACCATGTGACCAACGGCAAGTTCAGACTACTCTGGATCTGTTTCCTCAACTATAAACTGAGGGCTTAAAGCTAAATAATTTCTAAGACCCTACTGAGCCACTTCATGGGCCAGAATCAAACCAGCCGGTACCCTTTAGGGTTTCAGAGGTCACAGTCTTCACTGAAGTACCATGTCCCTCACTTAGAGTCTTCCTCAGTTCCCTTCCCAGCCTCGACTCATTTCCTGACATTCCTCTCTCATTCCGTGGTCACATCCCTCCATCCTCAGACTCTTTCCGACTGGCTCTGGGAGAGCATCACCTCACAAAGAAGCCCTGCAGAGAGGACCATCAAGCACTTTCCATAGGCTGCAGACAGGCCTTTTATTTTCCATCTGTCTTTAAGAAGTGAGACATCCACTGCCCATTCCCCCCTTCCACTCTTCTACCTTCCCGCCAGCAGACTCCTCAGCTTCTGCAATGTTCTCCTGGGGCTTGGCTGGAGTCTTCCTCCAAAAAGATCACTGGGGGTCAGGTGCTGAGACAGCCCCACCCTTAAAACCAACTCCCTCACACCCAGCCCTGAAGAAGAGGCTCCCATTAGGGAAGCAATGGGCTCAGCAGGGCGGCCACCAAAAGTCTTTATCACCTGCCCTAAAGCCCCAACCTGACACCATCTCTTACCAAAAAAAAATCCTACAGGGACCTTTTGGGGACCCATCTGCATGTGCATTGCATGCTCACCGCTCAGTTGCTCAGTCATGTTTGACTCTATGCAACCCCATGGACTGTAGCCCACCAGGCTCCTCTGTCCATGGAATTTTCCAGGCAAGAATACTGGAGTGGGTTGCCCTTTCCTTCTCCAGGGGATCTTCTTCCCCCAGGAATCGAACCTGCATCTCCTGCATTGGCAGGCAGATTCTTTACCACGGAGCCACCTGAGGAACCCTTGTTGCTAAGTCACTTCAGTCGTGTCCAACTCTGTGCAAACCCATAGACGGCAGCCCACCAGGCTCCCCCGTCCCTTTGATTCTCCAGGCAAGAACACTAGAGTGGGTTGCCATTTCCTTCTCCAATGCATGAACGTGAAAAGTGAAAGGGAAGTCGCTCAGTCGCATCTGACCCTCAGCAACCCCATGGAGGCCTTCCAGCCTCCTCCGTCCATGGGATTTTCCAGGCAAGAGTACTGGAGTGGGGTGCCATTGCCTTCTTGGGGACCTGTAATTGAGCTACATTCCAGGAAAGAACTTTCATAAGAAAAGAAAAAAGCACTGTTTTCTCAAGAGTCTTTTCTCCCTAATCGTGCGCCTTATTTTCCCTGTGTTGAAGAATTGATGCTTTTGAACTGTGGTGTTGGATAAGGCTCTTGAGAGACCCTTGGACTGTAAGGAGATCAAAGCAGTCAATTCTAAAGGAAACCAGTCCTGAATATTCATTGGAAGGACTGATGCTGAAGCTGTAACTCCAATACTTTGGCCACCTGATGAGAAGAACTGACTCATTGGAAAAGACCCTGATGCTGGGAAAGATTGACAGCAGGAGGAGAAGCGGATGACAGAGGATGAGATGGCTGGATGGCATCACAGACTTGATGGATGTGAGTTTGAGCAAGCTCCGGGAGTTGATGATTTACAGGGAAGCCTGGCGTGCTGCAGTCCATGGGGTCGCCAAGAGTCGGACACGACTGAGTGATTGAACTGAACTGATTTTCCCTTTCCTCTAGGAGGGGACAGGGGGAAAGTGCTGTCAGTCTTCTGCATCCATGAATTCAACCAACCGTGGATCAAAAGCATTTGGGAAAAAAATTTCAAAAAGTTTGGAGAAACAAAACCTGAATTTGTCGCAAGTATTTACATAGCATTCATGTTGTACCAGGTACCATAAGTAATCTAGAGATGATTTAAATTATACAGGAAGATGTGTATAGGTTATTTGCAAATACCACTCCATTTTATATGAAAGACTTGAGCATCCCAGGATTTGGATAGTCACATATTTGGTATCTTGGATACTGGTCTTGGAACCAGTGCCCCAGGATACTAAGGGAGGAGTGAACTGCCTTTTTCTGGAAAGAGGAATCCCAGAGGGTTGAGGTCATTCCTTTGTAGTGACAGAAGGGTCTTCTCTCAGAGCTCCCCCACTGTGCTGCCCTCACTGTAAGCGTTTATTAGGTGCTAGCTAATGAGTGGATGCAACACTCTGATGGATTTACTCAGTACAGAGGATTACAAAACTAGACGCCAGGAAAGGCTAACCGTGCCACCCCACTCTTCAGGCCACCTCACAGCCCTCCACCTCCTTCTCAGCCCAGCCTCACACTAAAGCGATGCCCTCCTGCCCTCTGGGGCCTGGTGCCCCAGTGCCTCTATTCTCTGTCTTCCCTGTGAGCAGTGATTCATGGCAGATATTAGGGAAGAAACAACATCCTTCAATTCTTTCTACCATTTCTCTTATCTTTACAGAGTTCTTATTAAGCAGTATCTTCAAACTTATTTATGTGATGTCATGCTGGGAAGCAGTGCTGTCAACAGGCCATGTTCCATGAGTGCTGAATTCAGGATAAACAAGAGACAAATTCATGCCACATAGGCTCCATGCAGACTCTTCTCTATGCATGACTGGAAGCCTAGAAATCCACACAGAGAGATGGTGAACCCCTAAAGATAGGCAGATAACACTTTTCTTCCTGGGCTACTGAAGAGCTGTCCTTTCCTCTCTTCCTCCCGAGTGGTTAATCCAAGGAGGCCAGCTGCTTGCTGCAACCTCAACATGCTCTCAGAAACCAGCTCAGAGATGGGGACACAGGATCCCCGGGGGCTGCCCATCGCCAAAAAGCCAAGTCATTACCCTCTGTTTCACATTTTTATTAGTTCCTCGTTGAGTAAAAACACCTGTGTGCATGTACCAGGTATCATAACATGCGTGCTTAGTCGTGTCTGACCTTTGTGCTGCCCCATGGACTGTAGCCCACCAGGCTTCTCTGTCCATGGAATTCTCCAGGCAAGAATGCTGGAGTGGGTTGCCATTTCCTACTCCAGGGGATCTTCCCAACCCAGGGATCGAACCTACCTCTCTTGTATCTGCTTCATTGGCAGGCGGATTCTTTACCACTGGCAACACCTTTATGTCTTTTACCCCTGTTTTCGTATTGGAAATGAATGCGCAGGAGGAAATGGCGAAGGGGAAGAAACTAGCCTTGGGGCACATCTAGTGCCAAGCACGCAGGGACTTGGCAGTTTGCCTAAGCCTTCCAACCTTGGCCAGTGGGGAAAGGGAATGGGTCTCACCTCTTCTTTGAGAAAATTCTATTTGACAATGGCTTGAAGCACAACTACACATGGTGGGGAGCCTCCCAGCATCGCCATGTCTTCTCTGAGAGCATCCCTTCCTTTTGGTCAGGAAGACCTCTCTCCACCCTCCATTGCTTCCATGATGCATTGTCTTTATCTGCAATACCTTTCCACTCTTCACGGCCTCATTCTCAACCCTCTTCCACTTTTCAAGACTCGTTGAAACATCGTCCTCAAGAGAGCTTCCCTGATCCTCTCCTGTCCAGTTCCGTCTGGTTGGGTAGTCATGTGCATAGACCTCTAGGACCTCATTTGTCACCACTGTGTTGTAATACTTTGCTTGTTTTTCTCTTCCCTGAGTTACTGTGAGCTCCTTGAAGACAGACACTGGTTCATGTTTGCATCCCTAGCATCTATTGGTTAAATCTGAGGTCACCTTATGCCCAACCACCCCTCTGTATTCTAAGAAAAAGATGCCTCTTCTGGAAGAAGGCAGGCCCACCCCTCCTATCCACCCCATAGTATACTATCTGCCTCCAAGCAAGGCTTGACCAGCATATGACTCCCTTGTTCAAATCAGAAAAAGATGCCTCTTCCTCTGAGTGGACACAGCCCTACAGCAAGGGGCAAAGCTTGGCAAGGAGAACATGAGCTGAATTGCTGTTTCCCTGGCCCCTGTCATTAGAAAAGACTCTGATGCTGGGAGGGATTGGGGGCAGGAGGAAAAGGTGATGACAGAGGATGAGATGGCTGGATGGCATCACTGACTCGATGGACGTGAGTCTGAGTGAACTCCGGGAGTTGGTGATGGACAGGGAGGCCTGGCGTGCTGCAATTCATGGGGTCGCAAAGAGTCGGACACGACTGAGCAACTGAACTGAACTGACTGGCCCCTGTCTCCAGGCCACAGCTGTATTGGATGGCCCTCTTGAGTCCATCACTCAACCGTGAGCATGATGACCGCTTCCCCTGACCTCGGACTCAAACTCTGAGACACCAGGCTGCCTTTCTACTCCGCTTCCTACCACCCCCACCACTCTAATCACAGCATTCATGGAGTGAATAGCGTATGTGTCCAAAGTCCAAACACCCCCATGAAACCCAACACAGAACCCAGGAGGACAGCTGAAGATTCTGGGTCCATTACTGGCCTCTGTTTGGGCCTGGCCACGTGGGCTGGTTTACTGACTGGTTCGCAGCCTTTGGCAGATGAAAGTGCTCGGATAGTTTATGTGAGTCGCTCATCATTAAACCTCCCCTTCAGGGTTTCTTGCCACCTTCGGTTTGTATCTCAATCTGGAGCAAATTTAAGCAAAAGTTTAGGACTATGTGTTTCCTTGTTCTAATTAGTAATTCATAATAAAAATTTAATCAAGGCATAAGCTTTTGTGGAAGGTTATAAAACACTTTTATTTGCTCTGGAGATCAGAATGACCACTTTTTAAATCTGTGAAATGATTTTTCCCCCCTAAATGAGGAAATTTTACCCTCAACTGTAAATTTCAGCTGTTTGCCATATGTAACCACAGAGAATCTGTTTATTGACTTAGTATATTAGAAGTAGTTAGGCAGGAAGAAAAATAAACCCAAACTCCAGATGCGAGAAAGTGTGGCGAAGGAAGGAAGGGCCGGAGTTAAGAGTGGAGCCCCAGAGAATCACAAGAGAGACAAAGGGCTAAACTAACCTCCCGAAGGAGGGTAGAGCTACAGGCTGGGAGACGGAGGAATGGGTGCCTGGTCATTGCAAGCTCTTACAGAGAATAGGATGGGAAAGTGGGGCAGTGAAAGGCCC
This sequence comes from Bos mutus, assembly GCF_027580195.1. Taxonomy (NCBI): domain Eukaryota; kingdom Metazoa; phylum Chordata; class Mammalia; order Artiodactyla; family Bovidae; genus Bos; species Bos mutus. Next base: position 54,785,899 of record NC_091619.1, read on the forward strand.
CCAGGCTTCCACCCATCTGGAAACAAAGAACAAGATCCTTGCCTGGTATCAGAGGGAGGATCAGGGCAAGAGCAACTCAAACTCCATCTGTGGACAAAACCAAACCACTAGGAAAGCAACTTAAAAACACTGGTTCCTTAGTGTCCACATTATATACCTTTCAAAGCTCTGCATGTGCAGCCAGGTTTGGAAACCAGTGGTCCAGAAAACCTTTCAAGGATCAGCACTGAGACTTTAAAAAATTAGGTCACGAGACAAAGATAAAATTGGTGCAGAAGAGCTGGGTGCCAGCTAAAAATTCAGGTGATCATGTATAATAAACAGTTGTTCTCCAGAAGAATTATTACAATAATAACATGTTATTAAGGATGTTTTTAATCTGACGATAGTTCGGAGAAAAAGGGATTACCGTCCGCAGTTAACAGAGGAACAGATGGAGTTTCAGAGAGGTGAAGTGGCTTGCTACATTGCTGGCGAGTGGCGGAGAGGGGTTTGGGAGTCTTCTGACCACAGACTCCCCACTTCAACCCTTACAGCGTTTGGAGACCTGTCCTGCTTATGGCCTGCATGGATAACCTTCTTGAAGTTAGACAATGTGTATCAAGGAGGTTTGAAGGTGGTGAAGGTTATGAGGAGAAGCCCTGTGGACCCTATCCACACTGGATCAGACTTATGAGGAGGGCCCAGGATGAGCCAAAAGAAATGGACTTCTCAGAGCCTAAGGGTTACCAACAAATCTCTCATGTGGAAATATAACTCCAATAAAAATAACTCAGGTCCTAACTTGGTGGCATTAGCTTTAAATAGCCTTGACATTCCTTCCTTCAAGCCGTACCCCTCATCTCCAACCCCAGGCTCAGCCCTAAGCCTACCCCCTAACTTCCTCTGCACCCCGGTCCAAGTGGCTAGCCCACACCAGCATGCAAAGCTTTCACTTTGGAGAGAAAGTGCTAAGTGGAGTCCCTGAGGGAGGTAGGTGGTGCTTGTACATCTGTTTTTTAAAAAAAAGTTCTTGGGCTTTGAAGCCATGGCCTGAATGCACTGACTTCAGAGAAGAGGGAGTTGGTGAAGAGACCAGCAGTGGCCTGCCAAGCTCCCGGAGGCTATAGCACCATGCACATCTCTGCAGGATGGCCCCAACCACAGGGACCAGCATCCTGCTGGCCTGGAGACCAGACTTCACTGAGGGGTTTGGCCCGATCCCCTAAATTTTTCCATTACCTACTTGTGGGTATTTTAAATGTATGCCCTTCCTTGTTTCAAAGTGGACTGGAGACACTTTCAGCAGAATGCATGTATGATAAACTACAAGTAGGTTAGAAATAAAAAGAAAATGGAATAAAAGATGAAACTCTAACAAAAATCCCAATCAGGCATAGATTTGACCTTGCTTTCTAGTTGCTATGATCAAACAAAAAGTTGAGGGTGGGCGTAGGGAGGATCCAATTTTTTAGAGAATTCAGTGACCATAATAAGAGAAAAAAAAAACCAGGCCTGTGAAATAAGCGAGTCACAAGAGGATAAATACTGTATGATTCCACTGATGAGTTACATGAAGTAGTCAGATTCATTGAGACAGAAAGTAGAATGGTGGTTTCCAGTGGCTGAGGGACAAGGAAACAGGAAGTTAATGTTTAATGGGTACAGGGCTGCAATCTGGGAAGAAGGAAATAGTTACAAGATGGACAGTGGTCATGGTTGCATGACATGATGAATGTACTTAATGCCACTGAATTGTAAACCTAAAAATGGTTAAGATGGTAAATTCTATGTTAAGTGTACTTTGCCACATTTTTTAAATTTTAAAGGGCTTTCCCAGTGGCTCAGTGGTAGGAATCATCCTGCAATTCAGGAGCTGCAGGAGATACGGGTTCAATCCCTGGGTTAGGAAGATCCTCTGGAGAAGGGAATGGAGACCCACTCCAGTATTCTTGCCTGGAGAATCCCATGGACAGATGACCCTGGCAGGCTACAGTCCATAGAGTCACAATGAGTTGGACACAACTGAAGTCAGTCATGTAAAATTTTATAACTTAAAAATGAAAAAAAAGAAAAAGCAAATAAACAAATAAAATGCAACCAGGCCATAAGGAGAAGTTAAACTACTTCTAATCTAAGATCAGGAAGAAGTTTCTCCTTAGAGAGCCACCAAAGGAGCCTGTAAGGTTGTAAGGGACTACCTCCCAGCATGTTAACCGTAGACGGATTTCTCAGGCTGTAATGTGGTTGATGGCTCGACACTAAAATGCAGCTCAGTGAAACTGTACAGTGGGGCCTGAGGGGTCACACCCAGTCCAGACAAGCACATCGTTGGCTCCAAGAGAAGCTGCAGCCCACGTGGCTGATGTCCCTGGCTTCTCCGGCCTTTAAGACTTCTCTGCTCTTAATTCAGCATTCGTGCCCAGAGTTTGCAAAGCCAGTCTCAGAGAGTTCTTCCTATCTCAGGTATTTCTGAGAATCTCCCAGGAATACGTCCATGTTTTCGAGTTCAGGCCTGTTTGTCACTTGTCATACTGCTCTTGACTGTGTCCCGTTCCCTCTGGATCCCCTGCAGCATAAACACAGGCCCTCTGCTAAACCAGAACATAATCAAGACCAACCTACAACAGTGATCAAGATTTTCTGAAAGCATCAAGACAATGCAATCCCACTACAGTATTCTTGCCTGGGAAATCCCATAGACAGAAGAGCCTGGGGGGCTACAGTTCATGGGGTTGCAAGAGTCAGACACGACTTAACGAGTAAACAACAACAAAAGACAGCACAAAATAAAATACTCAAACCCTGGAGGTAGGGTGTCTGAGCTGTCTTTGTCCTTAGCCTCTAACTTGCTCCCACATTTCAGGGTCAGCCTACTGTCCCCCAGTTAATTGCTATACCTGTATCCTCTTTACCTAGAACCTAGGACTCTTTCAGAGTCCGACAAGAAATAGGAGCATCTCAGGCTGACCTCCAAGTCAATGCCATAGTAATCTCAGAGATGCAACTCTGCACTGAGGGGAGACAACCCACCACGGTATTTTATGGAGCCACCCAAAACCTCTTTATCTAATAAATTCATTCCAAATACACTTCACTTGAACATGACCGAAATGCACATTAAACCTCTTCCTCCAAAATAAAGTGCTATGTCCCTCAGCCATGAATCATACATAGAATTGCACTATGTCCCCAATTCTAGTTATCGTGTTACCAAAAGTGTGGGTGCCATCTAAGTTTCAGCAACACCTCACCCTACTTCCACCACAGTGGAGCAGAAGGAGGCTGGCCTGATTTCTTCTGCCCAGGGTATTTCTTCTGGCAGTGGGTAGGATTCCTTCCAGTGTTTGTGGCTTGGTAATTTTTGGACTCATTTGCGAAGCAAATGCAGACTATTAAAATTAAGTTTCAGTCATGTGGGACGCTCGTTGAGGATTTCTTTTGTTTGTTTTGTTTGAAAACCACAGCCTTGCTCTACAATATTATCTCAGATCTAGCAAGAGAGTAGATAGCTTTTATTCACTGTTCCCTGCTCCTCTCAGTGAAGCTTCCATGAACATGTCCTAATAGAAGAGACCATTGAGATAGGGTGTTTGGCTAGTGGCAGCTGAGCGCCAGTGCCGTTAGGGACAGGCCAGGCTGGAAAGTCGGCCTGGCCTAGCTCTGGTCTCGGTGCTAGTGTTATTGGTCGTGGTGCCCAGTGGGGAGACTCTGGGCTCTGATTCCTCTTGGTGCAGTGTTGAGTGTCTGGTCAACTTCAAAGCCCCATGCAGCTTCCTCAGATCTGTATTTTAGACACAACCCTAGTCTGATCCAAATGTGGAGGATCAGGGTAGGGGGGTTGGAGGGGCACTGCCCTGTTCAACTTAGTTTACTCTTGGCAAAACAGATTCTTCCCAAGTCTCATGGGGGAAAAAGCAGCTTAGACAGACATAAACAGGCTCTGAGGCCCTCTGGACATTAAATAACACTAGCAAAACAACGCTTAGATGAGTTAAGTGTAAATCAATCAGAAACATATGGACTACATTTCCCTGAAAATACACAGGGGTTTACAAATTACAGGCACAGGGTTTTGGCAAAATGCAATTCAGGTTTTGCCAAACCTAAAATGTTTGGAGAAGATTTAAAGAAAGTAGACTGACCCCAAATGCCTTCAACTCTGCTCATCCCTGACACTGATAATATCCCACACAACCACAAGCATTTAAGGGCATGGGTTTTAAGAGATTTATATGTTGAATAAACTTAGCTATTCACAACAAGCTGAGATTCTTTTCCAAATGAATGTTCACAGAAAGCTGAAACTGCCCAGTGACCGACTCAAAAGGGAAAAAACATCTACATTTTGAGTTGGGCCAAGGAGGTGTAACTACAGGTTTAAATTACCAACAAAATGGAATACTCTAGGCTTTACAGCCTGTAATTGCATATTCGTGAAGCACAGGCTCTGCTTTTCCACAGCACAGGTCTGTATATGCGTGGCCCATGGTATGTGTCCGTCTATTGTATAGGTGGATGCTGTGTTGATAAAAACACTAGTTACTACTTCCGTTTCATGGTGACTCTCCCACATTTGGCAGTGGGCCAGGAGTCATTCCTATCTTGAAGGAAGGTTGTCCCAGTGGAACTAGGGCAACCAAGATCCAAATGTTTAGGTTTTAAGACTCAAATGTGAAAATATAAAAGATTCAGTGAACCCTACAATGAGATGATCAAGTCCCCGGAGTGGATGGGGGACAAGGAGAGCAGAGGGAAAATAAGAAGACCCTGACTAGGGTCCTGCCTCTGAGATGCAGGACGAGAATGAAGGAAACCAGAGTGGTTCAGGAACAGAACAGAGGGCACCTCTGCCCTTCCCCTGATGCCCCAGAATAGCAACATCGCAGGGGAACTGTCCCTCCCTCAGCCCTGCATGCGCAGCAGCAACTGAGTGATTCCTGGAGCCCACACATGGAGAGGACTGTGACTGCTCCCTGGAGCCCCCACAGCTCAGGAGCTCTATGGGAAGGAGGCAGAATCCCTCCAGTTCCTCAAAAGAGGTGGGAAGTAGCAGAAATGAGTCAGTTCTGTACAGGTCTTGCTACAGGGAGTAACTTAGTGCAGCTGCAAACCTACTGGGTTGGTGACCGGGAACAGAGTGGGAACTTGGGAGGATGGTGTGGACAGATGACCTGGGACAGAGGCCCCTTCTTTCCACTTCCTGTCACCACCACCACCACCCTCTGTGCTACTGTGGCAATAACGAACCATCCAGAATAGGGACACAATCCCCAAGGATAGAAAACAATCTAGAAGTAACCAGAAGTGTCTGCCACCAAGCAGAATGGGAACTGAAATGGAACTGACATTGCACACTTGAGCTGTGGTTCTAGATTGGGGCTCTCTTCTCAGGTGGGTGAGGTCACAAAGTTGGGCAGAGGCAGCATGCCCTTTAGACTGTGCAGGACACACTGTGACCTCTAGGAGGCAGTCAAAGCCTTCCCTACCTCCCTCCATACCAAGGAAGAGAAGAACCTGACTCATCTGGGTTCTGAGTGGAAGAGGGTGTAGGTGTCAGCTGAAGGAGTGGTTAGCAGAACTGGAGCATGTGGGAAACCCCCTTTCATCATTTCTCTTCTCAGTTCAGTTCAGTTGCTCAGTCGTGTCCGACTCTTTGTGACCCCATGAATCGCAGCAGCCAGGCCTCCCTGTCCATCACCAACTCCCAGAGTTCACTCAGACTCATGTCCATCGAGTCAGTGATGTCATCCAGCCATCTCATCCTCTGTCGTCCCCTTCTCCTCCTGCCCCCAATCCCTCCCAGCATCAGAGTCTTTTCCAATGAGTCAACTCTTTGCATGAGGTGGCCAAAGTATTGGAGTTTCAGCTTCAGCATCATTCCCTCCAAAGAAATCCCAGGGCTGATCTCCTTCAGAATGGACTGGTTGGATCTCCTTGCAGTCCAAGGGACTCTCAAGAGTCTTCTCCAACACCACAGTTCAAAAGCATCAATTCTTCAGTGCTCAGCTTTCTTCACAGTCCAACTCGCACATCCATACATGACCACAGGAAAAACCATAGCCTTGACTAGACGGACCTTTGTTGACAAAGTAATGTCTCTGCTTTTCAATATGCTATCTAGGTTGGTCATAACTTTTCTTCCAAGGAGTAAGCGTCTTTTAATTTCATGGCTGCAATCACCATCTGCAGTGATTTGAAGCCCCCAAAAATAAAGTCAGCCACTGTTTCCATTGTTTCCCATCTATTTCCCATGAAGTGATGGGACCAGATATCCCAAACCTCTGAGCAACGGATAGAGGGAGGCGGGGTCCAGAGACAGGAGAAAGTCTCTTCCCACCTCCACCAACAAAGTCTGGAAGCAACCCCTCCCCCACCCCCACCTCCTGCAACACTCAGAGAGGCTGAAAAGCTGGGCGTCCGGTGTTTCGTCATTTCTTTGGGGCTGGAATCCTCCTTCTGCCTCAGAGGCCTTCAAGGCTAAGGCTGGGCAGAGACTGGGAAGCCAGGAAGGGGCCTCCAGCAGGGAAGACCAGCACCTGGTATTTCACTGAACAGGGAGGAAGTTTGGTTTCCAGGCAGAGAAGATGCAAATAACAGACATTAAAAAATAATAATAATAATACAGGGGATATACATTTTGTGTGTGTGTCACTTAAAATCTCATAGTGGGGATCCCTGAGACTGGGTCCTGGGATTCCCCATAGTGACCCTCTGGGTCATGCAGGTGTCAATCAAGTGTCTCCTTTGGTTCTGATCTCAAAGAAGCTCTCCATATGCAAAGAATGTACTTCAGACTGGGGTTTTAGGAGCAGAAGTTCTTCATTACTGTATAATTCTGGTACAACCTCTTAATAGGAAACTACTTAAGACAGAACATTTACAACAAACAGAAGGTGGGAGAAAGGGTTGTTTGGGGCTTGAACTTGAGAAATAAAACTGAAAATTATGAAATTAAGCTTTTAAAGTCTTATACTAAATGCAATTTCAGTTATAATTACAAATACACAATCTTAGACTGAAAAAGACGAGCCATTCATTTTGGGGAAAAAAATTTCAAAATATTTGTACAACAGCACTGCCTTTTTTGCTTTGTATTTTACTTTCATGGCCAATCTTACTTGAAAGGACATTTATCCAAAAGTATGCAAGTGCTTCATGAGTTTTCCCAAAGGCTTCTTATAGTGGTTGATAGGTGTATGTTTCCCTTTGAAGTGTCTCTGGGGTCACTATCTCTGCTGATTCTTAATTTTTCCTGTTGTTAACTGGTGCACCTCCGTCATGCCCCTATTTTTCATTGCTATGATTTGAGCAATTTTCCAACTTCATTCTTCTTGATCTTTTGCAAGATTTGAAATTTGACTTTGAAACAGATTTGCATAGCTTGCATTGTCCTGTCAGATGTTTATAATATCCCAGTCATCAGAAGACTGAGCCAAAAAGGGCTTCGTGGGATTTATGGTGGGTGTTCATGAACAAATATTTTTGTGTTATCATGGCTTTCATGTCCCTCCACAATCTTCTAACTACAAGGACTCCAATAATGAATATTTGGATAACCTTGATAATTATATTATTAAAATAAGGGGGAAAGCACTACATTTCCACAGGAAGAGCTGCTATTTTGTGGTTTGGTTTGGTTTTGAACTCTTCCCTTTCCTTGCTCCTTCCTCTCTTGGCCTTTTGGAGGAGGACCTCCAGCAACTTCAGCCTCTAGTTGAGGCCTTCAATTGGCAGTTTGGAATAATTCCTAAGCGTTTTCATGAGATCCAAGGAAGTTCACCAAGTAGGAGCTTCGGGGCTTCGCTGGTGGTCCAGTGATTAGGAGTCCACCTGGTGCAGGAGATGCAGATTCGACCCCTGATCCGGGAGGATCCCACATGCCTCCAGTCAGCTAAGCTGATGCACCACAACCTCCGAGCCCATAGGCTGCAACTCCTGAAGCCCACAAGCCTAGAGCCTGTGCTCCACAGCAAGAGAAGCCACCGTAACTAGAGAGCGGCTCCTGCTCACGGCAACTAGAGAAAGCGCTCCCACAGCAACAAAAATCCAGTGCAGCCAAAAATAAATAAATATGTATTTTTTTTTAAAGGTAGGAGCTTGAACAATGATAGGAGGTGGAAGCTCTCATTGAAAAGAGCTTGTCTGGGTGTCCATGGAGCTAGAAATAAAAAACAGTGAAGAGGACAGTATAAATAACATAATCAGTATCTTTAACAAGTAAGAAATAAGGAGTGTCATTAGAAAATACTTGTATTTGTTCCTGCCTTGCTGCCCATTTAGACCAACACTGTGGGCTATTGTCCCCTGCATCCCTGTGAAATCTCAGGTGCCCTAGAGCTTATCCTTTTGGCTGAAATAAGTCTCTGTTCATTTCTAATCACAGGAAGAGACACAGTCTAGGAACCAACATGTCCGGTTCCACCTAACAATTGAAAACACCAACGCACTTCTCCCCTCCTGCTCCCAGTGTTGGGAGATGGGGTGGAGGTGGGGCTAAGGGGTTAAGGGCTCTTTGAGAGTGAAAGATGGGCAGGGAGGAAGGGGTTAGGGAGGGAACTGCCCCTGGGTTGGGCGTGGTCATCTGTGACCGAGGGTGAGGGTGGTTCTGTAATTTCTTTACCAAGCTGGACATTACTTCAAGATCAGAAGTAGAGAGAGGGGTTCTGGCTTTGGCAGACTTCATAGCTTGGTCCTCTCCTGAAGTTCTGCTAACCCAGACCCTGAGTCCTCCTCTGCACAGATGCTTATGGCCACCTCCAGCCTCTGATGCTCTGCAGACCCTTTCCCACTCATTCTCTTATGGGGTCCCACTGATTCTCCAGAAGTTCCTCTTAGTCCTGGAAGACAACTCTAAGCCACCCTTCCATGCAACTCCTCAGGTCTTTGGGAAACTCCTCAGACCTGCTGGTGAGGGAGAGGGTGCCAGCGAACACACACACAAAATTCTTCTGAAAGAATTTTTCTCTCTAATCTCTGCTACTTTTTTTGGCCTCTTAATCTTCTGATGATCAGTCAACGAATGGTTGGAACACCAGTTCTGGGTCATCTTTGCATGTTCTGCTTTGGTGGCCAGCATCTCACTACGAAAAACTGAAGAAATTGGCACTTGTCTTAAGTTGAAACTATCACAGAAAGGGTCTGTTTCACCATCCTTTTATAACCACAAAAATAATGCTAACAGTAGTAGTTGCTTTCTCCTACCATTCCTATAAACTAGTGTCTATTACAGGATCATCTCATTTAATCCTTACAATTCCATGAGCTAGGCTCTATTATTAACTATATTTTAGAGATGAAGAAAATGAAAGAGAAGTTAATTTGCTGCACATCACACACTTGGTAATGAGCAGAGATTCACACTCATATTTCTCTCCCCATGAGGCGATGTTGGAATTCAGAACTCTGAGTCTCTCAAAGAGACTCTGCTCAAGAGTAACTGTTGGGGTCAATTAGTTGTACCCTTTTGCGTGGTAAGTTTAGAACCAGTTGAGGGATCAAAACATCAGCTCTATTGCTGGAAAAGCTGGCTGGGGGGATGCAGCTGAGTTTATAACCAAAGGAGGCTTCCTACTCCTTTTCCTCTGAGTTGATTTTACTCCCCTTCCCCACCCAACCACCAGTCAGATGCTCAGTAATGGAGCCATAGGGGTTGTGGGGGAGGCACGTACAGAGTGAAGTGCAGTCTCCTTGTGGTTCAGCAGATCTCAAAGGCAGACTGGTGTTTGCTGCCCCTCCAAGAGGAATCAGCTTCCTAGGCTGTTAGGCCAGCCAGCCACACCTGCCTGCTCTGGGAGGACAAAAGATGGGGTTGAAAGACAAGAGGAGTTCTGAGAGGCTTAGTGTACTAGAACCGGGGCTCTGTTTGGAGAGGAAGAGTCTGAGGTCAAGAGGGGCCTAGAAACAAAGGAAGAACTTGGAATTGTTCATGTATGTGCCATTGGCTTTAAAGGGCGGGCCTGCAAATGGGAGGTTAACTGAAGAGTCAGCAGCAGCAGAAGAAAGTCTAGGTCTTTTCCCTGCTTCTGTGGAGCACAGGATGATTCAAGGGCCAGCCCAGAGTGTTCCCATTTCCCCCCGCCTCTTACCTCTCGGGTAGAATGTGGTACTAGGCACAGGGACTTGTAGCCACTGAATGTTTTGTCTATGTTCACAAAATCACTCAGAGGTTTTATACGTCTCCTACCTTCTCAGCAGGAGGGGCCCAGTGAGCTAGAGAACCACCCTATCCCAATCCTTTCCCACCCCCATATTAGTTCTCTATGGCTGCTGAATCTAATTACCACGAACACAGTGACAAAACAGAGATTTATAATTTTACAGTTCTTGAAGTCAGATGGCTGAAATAGGTCTCACTGGGCTAAAATCAAGGTGTCATCAAAGCTGTTTCTCTCTGGAATCCATTTTCTTACCTTTTTAGCCTCTAGAGGCTGCTCATATTCTTTGGCCCGCTTCTGACAAATCCAGAAACAGTAAGTTGAGGTTTTTTTCACTTTGCATCCCCTGACACTGATTTTTCTTCCTCTTCCATCTTTTAAGAAGTCTTGTGATTACACTGGGCCCACCTGAATAATTCAGGCTAATCTCCTGATTTTAAGGTCAAGTGATAAGCAAACTTAATTCCATCTGCAACCTTAATTCTCCCTTGCTAGGTAGCATCACACATTCACAGGCACTGGGGGTTAGGGCATGGACATCTTTGGGAGGTCATTATTTACACACACACACACACACACACACACACACGCTTACTCTCTCTCTCGTTTGCTCTCTCTCTCTCTCCAAAAGAAGACATTTGAACAATGAGCTCACTCATATCTACTGGCTTCTGCATCTGCTATATATGATCCCTCCTCTACATAAGGCTGATTTTTACTTTTTCAGACATTAAAGATTCATTGTTTGGTGATTTTTCTAATCTTCTATTAAGTTGGGAAGCCTTTAACCCAATTAGGAACAGTATGTCACATTCAGATGTGATTTCAAGCCAGTTCTTACTCTATTTCCATTGCCATCAGATGAGCCCATCCCCACCTGCTCTCCCCGGGAAGCATGCTCCAAAGAGTCTGTCCCAGCCTCCACAGCCACATCTGCAGTTTTCAGAGCAGCTTCCTAGCCATGTAAGTGTTAACTGCATGATTAAAGATCATGAGAAGAAAGAAATATTTTATATTTTTAAAGCCCCACAGTTATCAATCTTTATTACAAAAAACATATGTGCCTCCCCTTCTGCAGTACACGCGTTCCTCACTGGGTATATGTAAATCAAATTCTTTACAAATTGAGTCATATTTTAAATACACTAGGGGAGCTGGCTATTTAAAGGGATCCTGCTGTGAGTCTTTTAAGCCAAGAGGCTGTTTGTGATGCTAATTTTCACCCCTTAATTTGTCTGTTTTGTAGGTGCAGATCTTCATAAAATCCCCCCAATTCACAAACCAAAGCCAGACACACCTGTATCCTATATTTCAAGGGTATCTTTTTCATAAGAGCTCACAAAGCTGTCAGGTGGATTATCTCATTTATCTTCCAATATTCTTCCAAAGGAGTTTGGGGCAGTCATTATTATCCTCAAAGGAGGTGTAACTCTCTCCCCAACAGCCACTGCCTTGCAGGGGGCCCCATGAAAGGAGAAGGCTGCTCAGCTGAGAGCCATTTATTTTCCAATTAACAACGGGCTCCATCCTGGGAGGAGCGCTTCCGGAGGTTTTCTTCAGAGTCTAGAATGTTCTTTTTGGTTACTCATTGTCACTATTGTTTAGAGAGGGAAACTGAGGAACAAAGAAATCAAGTGCTTTCTCAATGTCTGAAATGTCTACTGAATGCCCACTATGCACGAGACACAATGTTGGAGTTGCGTGGCCTAAGTGTCAAGATGGCCAGCAAGGCCTGACTGAGAGCTGACCACTCAGTGGGCAACACAGGCAGGTGGACAGCATCTGGAACGTAACATTAGGAAACATCAAGGCCTTCAGTTTATCCGTGATTTTCTTCTTTTATAGACATGACTCCATTCTGTCCTCACAGCACTAGAAGGTAAGTTTGCTGTTCTTGTTCAGTTGCTCACTTGTGTCCACCTCTTTGCGATCCCATGGACTGCAGCACACCAGGTAAGGTAGGCTTGGGTTTTATTTTTTGAAGCACAAGGAAACTTAATGATTTATGATTTTCCAAAAGTCACACGGTTGTAGCCACGTGTTCTGGGAAACAAACTCACTCAGAATGACTAGGCAAATAGTGGTTTGAAGTTTACTACAAGGCAGAGTCCACTCTCAGCCAAGGACCGCGACTGACTTTTGTGAAAACCTTAAGAAGACGTGACAAGAATACACAGAAGAACTGTACAAAAAAGATCTTCATGACCCAGATAATCACGATGGTGTCATCACTCACATTTACCTAGACCCAGACATCCTGGAATGTGAAGTCAAGTAGACCTTAGGAAGCATCACTACCAGCAAAGCTAGTAGAGGTGATGGAATTCCAGTTGAGGTATTTCAAATCCTAAAAGATGATGCTGTTAAAGTGCTGCATTCAATATGTCAGCAAATTTGGAAAACTCAGCAGTGGCCACAGCACTGGAAAAGGTCAGTTTTCATTCCAATCCCAAAGAAAGGCAATGTCAAAGAATGCTCAAACTGCCATACAAATGCACTCATCTTACATGCTAGTAAAGTAATGCTTAAAATTCTCCAAGCCAGGCTTCAGCAATATGTGAACCGTGAACTTCCTGATGTTCAAGCTGGTTTTAGAAAAGGCAGAGGAACCAGAGATCAAATTGCTAACATCCGCTGGATCATCGAAAAAGCAAGAGAGTTCCAGAGAAACATCTATTTCTGCTTTACTGACTATGCCAAAGCCTTTGACTGTGTGGATCACAATAAACTGTGGAAAATTCTGAGAGAGATGGGAATACCAGACCACCTGACCTGGCTCTTGAGAAACCTATATGCAGGTCAGGAAGCAACACTTAGAACTGGACATGGAACAACAGACTGGTTCCAAATAGGAAAAGGAGTACGTCTAGGCTGTATATTGTCACCCTGCTTATTTAACTTATATGCAGAGTAGATCATGAGAAATGCTGGGCTGGAGGAAGCACAAGCTGGAATCAAGCTTGTTGGGAGAAATATCAATAACTGCATATATGCAGATGACACACACTTATGGCAGAAAGTGAAGAAGAACTAAAGAGCCTCTTGATGAAAGTGAAAGAGGGGAGTGAAAAAGTTGGCTTAAAACTCAACATTCAGAAAACTAAGATCATGGTATCTGGTCCCATTACTTCATGGCAAATAGACGGGGAAACAGTGGAAACAGTGGCTGACTTTATTTTTGGGGGCTCCAAAATCACTGTGGATGGTGATTGCAGCCATGAAATTAAAAGACGCTTACTCCTTGGAAGGAAAGCTATGACCAACCTAGATAGCATATTAAAAAGCAGAGACATTACTTTGTCAACAAAGGTCCATCTATTCAAGTCTATGGTTTTTCCAGTGGTCATGTATGGATGTGAGAGTTGGACTATAAAGAAAGCTGAGCACCAAAGAATTGATGCTTTGAACTGTGGTGTTGGAGAAGACTCCTGAGAGTCCCTTGGACTGCAAGGAGATCCAATCAGTCCATCCTGAAGGAGGTCAGTCCTGGGTGTTCATTGGAAAGACTGATGCTGAAGCTGAAACTCCAATACTTTGGCCACCTCATGCAAAGAGCTGACTCATTGGAAAAGACCCTGATGCTGGGAAAGATTGAGGGCAGGAGGAGAAGGGGATGACAGAGGATGAGATGGTTGGATGGCATCACCGACTCAATGGACATAGGTTTGGGTGGACTCTGGGAGTTGGTGATGGACAGGGAGGCCTGGCGTGCTGCGGTTCATGGGGTCTCCAAGAGTCAGACATGACTGAGCAACTGAACTGAACTGAGTGTCCTTCTTTGTCTCTTATAACAGTCTTTGTTTTGATGTCTATTTTGTCTGGTGTGAGTATTGCTACTCCAGCTTTCTTCTGATTTCCCTTTGCATGGGTTTGGGTAGACTCCAGCAGTTGGTGATGGATAGGGAGGCCTGGTGTGCTGAGGTTCATGGCGTCGCAAAGAGTAGGACATGACTGAGCCACTGAACTGAACTATATACCTAAAGGTACTGCTCAAGCCTACATCCCCAAATTCCTTAAACCTAGCCTGGAAAGTGCTAAAGGGAGATACAATCAGGTTACAGCCATGATTCATCATCGGAAGGGTCAGCTGGTTATACATTGTAGCCTACACCAATGGGTGCCATAAAGATTACAAAGGTGATTGACTACAAGGGGATTATAACATTCTTTTCTGGCGATGGGAAATCCTGGTATGGAATCTGGTGTTTATCATTCCAGGAGGCCAGTTTGGCCAAGGGTATGTTATCCCCATTGCTACCATAGTCCAAAGCTCACTGAAAGTGCAAGATAGAGTTTCCTTCTTTTTCAAGATGGGGTCAGCTCGGCCTATTCCTTTCCTCCCTCAACACAACAGGTCTGTCTCATTCCAAAGCGTGTGCTTCACATACCACTGTTGCTAAACAGGCACAACCAGTGCGTTGTGCAGGTATAGTGGCAGGAACAGTCAGTTCTAACCCCCAGGAGTGCTATTTGATCCAGGCCTTGAATGGTGAGAAGGATTTCCATATAGAATTAAGAAGAAAAGAAACTGGTCAAAAACATGAAAGTGTGTTTGAGTGGTCTGGTGTGCCCAGATTATGAGAGAGTGCCAGTGTTAAACAAGGCTGAGAAAAAGGTTCATATCAGACATATCATAGAAGGTCCTATGTGCTTCTTTACAGAAGCTGAAACCCCTTCCCACCGTGGCAGGAAGTGCTGAGACTTTTTGAGGGAGGGAGCAAATTGTCTGTGGAAGACAATTTTGTCATCAATGTAGAGAATAAGTTTGAACCAGATCAAATCTTGACAGTTAACTAGTATTCTCCCCCAAACCAGCAGACCAATAGAGAAGAAACAAAACCTGGTAGATGTTGCCTGAACCATCGCCAACCCCTGCCCCAGTGAGAAAGAGGGGCAGTCAGAACTGGAAGTGATGTTGTCTGACTCCTAGTTCTTTGCCTGTCCTAAGCCACACAACAATAAGCTGGGCCCTGGAGGCACCAGAGGCAAATGTGATCATACTGAACTTCGTCTCCTCTCCCAAGACCAAGCTGGCTAGACCATCCACATGGAGTTCCAAGGTCTTGGAGCTGCCAAGCCCTAGAAAGAGAAGATGGAAGAGCAGGTGGGGTCTGAGGCCATAAAAAGCCTCAGGTCTCCTTTCCCCATCCATACCCTCCCACCCACTCAAGTTTATAAATTTTTAACATCCACCTTCAAAGCAACTATACAAAGCCTTGAAGGAGAAATAGAATTGGAATACGGTGCATGTTTTCTCTCAGTTTCTATTTTTTGGCCTGCAGCATAATTCTTGCATTTGTGAAAGAACTTGAGGCTCCTGGAAGAAAGGAAGTTTAAGAATAAAAGCCATTATAATCGTATTGCTATTAGTAGTAGTGGGTTTGGCATTAGGCCTGGGCCACCCGGACTCCAGAGGCCTAAGTGACTAAATGGGAGGCACAGGCTGACTCACATGGCTGATCTGTCAGCCAGGGAGGCGCTGGAAAACCTCCCTGATACACAAAGGAAATGTTGGGGGTGGGGAGAAGGGGTGAACTGCACAGTGGCATGGGGAGAAGCTGTAATAGGGGATATAACCGGATTCTCAGATCGCTGGAGAGTTCAGAGCAGGTACCACCTACCAAGTAAATTCTTGGCACACTTGCCAAGGTGCCCCCTCCCTTCCCCAGGGTGCCAGATTCCCACAAAGAAGAGGTTTTAGTCCTTTGGCTTCAGGACTTGTATGCACTGCAGATTTCCAGCTCTGCCCACTCTGAGAGGGCTAGACTCACTAGCCCTGGATACCTCCATACCCTTCTTTGCAGAAAGGCCCTGGGTATGTAGAAGGAGAGAGTGTGGGAGGGGGCAGAGACGCTGGGACAACTAGACTTTGCTGGGTCCCCAGGTTGGATGTGGACCAAGCCCGCTCCAAGTAGCAGCTGGAGGGAGGTTTAGCACCTTCCACCTCCCCAGAGCAGCCTGGACCACCTCCTGCCATCATGGCTGTTGGGCAAAGGCAAGGTTTGCCCTTGGGGTCCCAGTCAGAACCAGAGACCCTGGAAGAACTCTTAAGAGGCCCCAGGGGCCCCAGGCTGGCCCAGGAACCCAGGACTGGGACTGGCCCGCCGTTAAAAGGCAGACCAAGGATCTTCTTTGGTGGTCCAGTGGCTAAGAATCAACACTCCCAATGCAGGGAGCCCAGGTGTGATCCCTGGTCGGGGAACTAGATTCTCACATGTCGCAACTAAGAGTTAGCATGCCACATGTCTTGCAGATCACTGAATCCAGGGTAGGAAAGGCGCAAGCTGGGAAGCAGATAGGAAGAAGCTGGAAGAAGACACTAGGAGCCATAAGAACTGAAGACATTCTTTTTTTCCGCAGCAGCAAGGCAGATATACTTTATTCTCTAATGGTTGATACCGCAACACAACAGCAGGAAGTTTTCAGGTGGTGCTTATACAGGTCCATATGCCCAGTGCTATGAATGATCTCAACTGTTACATCATTATTTACAAAACATATGGAGAGAGTGAGAGGACGCGGGGTGAGAAAGCCTGACCACCACCATCTTGCCTAGTTGTTCTTTCCCTAACCCACAACTAAAGATGCCACATGCTGCAACTAAGACCCAGCACAGCCAAAAACAAACAAAACACTTAAAAAAAAAAAAAATAAAGGCAGACCTACTCCTGCCTGGAGAATCCCGTGGACAGAGGAGCCTGGTAGGCTGCAGTCCATGGGGTCGCTGAGGGTCAGACACGACTGAGCGACTTCACTTTCATTTTCCACTTTCATGCATTGGAGAAGGAAATGGCAACCCACTCCAGTGATCTTGCCTGGAAAATCCCAGGGACGGGAGAGCCTGGTGGGCTGCCGTCTATGGGGTTGCACAGAGTCGGACACGACTGAAGTGACTTAGCAGTAAAGCACCTACAGTGATTTTCCTAACACTGAATCTGGGAATCTGCTTACTACTAAATAGTAACAACAAAAAACTACCGTTTATTTACAAATGACTTACTTACAAAACAGAAAGAGACTCACACACTTAGAAAACGAAATCATGGTCGTGGGGGTTGAGGGGAGCGGGAAGGGATAGTTAAGGACATTGGGAAGATGACGTACACACTGCTATATTTAAAATTGATAAGCAACAAAAACCTATTGTAGAGCACGTGGAACTCTGCTCAATGTTATGTGCTCAATCTTGTCCCAGCCTGGATGAGACTGGGGTTTGGGGGAGAATGGCTACATGTATATATACGGCTGAGTCCCTTCACTGTTCACTTGGAACTATCACAACATTAATTGGCTATGCCCCAATACAAGATGTTTTTGTTGTTAAAAATAAAAAATGAAATGAAAAATCACCTAACAGATTAATAGAAACCCTCTGCCATGGTTAACTTCAAATATTGATCTATTCTTACTTGTAACTAGAAGTTATTTTGAACACAATAAATCAAGAAAGTGTTAAAACACACACGCACGCACGCACACACACACACACACACACACACACACACAAACTACCATTTATTGACCAGGGTATGAGATATCAAGAAACAAAAGCTCAGAGGAAGCATTTCAAAGCACCAAAGTGGCCTAAGCGTGCTTCTCCCTAGTTTTGAGCCTCCCCGGTGGAGGCGGCCTTTGCTGAGTTACAACCGCAGCTGTAGCCCACATGAACAGTGCCATAGCTCCAGGGTCCCACTTCTCCTGGTGCCAAGCCCTGTGGGACTGTAGGAAAGAGGCTGCAATAGACATGTGGCAAGACTTTCAAAACAGACCCTCTCCCCTGCCGTCCCATCTGTCAGAGCCTGTGTCACACAATGGTTGAGGCTAGAAATTTGCAGTCAGACCTGGATTTGAATCCTACCTCCACCACCTCCCAGTCACGTGATTGTGGGAAAGTGGACCTCTGTGAGCCTCATTTCCCTTGTCTGTAAAATAGGGCTAATCGCAGTATCTTCCTTGGAGTTGCAATAGGATGAAATAACACGTGCAAAGCACTGAGTGCCAGCACAGAGGAGGTGCTCTGTACATGGACAGCAGTTTCCTTCTTTCAAAAAGAACATGTTGAGGAGAACACATTGCACCTAAGGGCTCAATCTGCCGCTTTGCTGGTTTCTAGAGCCTGTGGAAGGAATAGCCTTGCTATGCAGGGTGGGGCTCAGATCTGAGCTCCTGGAAGATCTTTGAGCTATGGTCTAAGCCTTGGTTTGGGCTCTTGCTTCAAGGAGGGAAAAAAATGCAGATGAAATTCATGAGAAATAGGTGGGTGCTTTTGTTTACCCCACACAGCTAGAAGAGTCTACATGGAACCACAGGCTATGGATCTCAGCTGATGAGGAAAGCACTGGGGATTTCCAAGAAGCTGCAGGTACCCCCATACTGCCTCATGCCACAGCTGTGCAAATATTGCAAGGCAGGGGGCAAGGAGCCCTGCTGCCATTAACTCCATCACAGTGCAGTATCGGGAGTGAACAAGGAACTTGGGCTAGGAAAGACCCAGGTGCAAAACGCTTACTCTGCACAGCAATTTTGGACCTTCTGGTATATTTCTGGATATCCTGATTTGGACATTCTAGTAATCATTTTGGGGACCATCCCTCCTGTTCATCTCATCCAGAAAACAAAAACTCCCTAGATGGGGCAGACCTTGTGCCTTACTCCACAAGACATCCAGAGACCTTTATCTTCTTATTGAACTGCCTGTCTCCCAAGGATATTTCAGAAAGGAATTTACCAAAATGGAATATCTAAGATAGACTATAGTTGTTATAGTTGCTAAGTCATGTCCAACTCTTTGCAACCCCATGGACTATAGTCTCCCAAGCTTCTCTATCCATCGAATTCTCCAGGCAAGAATACTGGAGTGGGTTGCCATTCCCTCCTTCAGGGGATCTTCCCGACCCAGGAATGGAACCCATATCTCCTGCTTGACAGGTGGATTCTTTACTACTGAGCCACCTGGGAAGCCTCAGACGACAATAAGGAACCCCAAAACAGACAATGTTGGAGCCAGACAACATTTTGGCTCACAACCTTTTATTATGGGAGGTCTTATACAGGTTAACCTGGGTGAGCCTGCCCTCTCATCTTTGGACCAGTGCTCTAGTCCAGTGGGTCTTGAACTTTAGTCAGTGTCAGCACCACCTGGAGGGCTTGTTAGCACATACAGATCACTGACCCTACTCAGAGGGTTCTGGGGCTAAAGCATTAGCCTTTCAACAAGCTCCCAGGTGATACTAATGCTGCTGGCCCAGGGATAGGACTACACTCTGAGAACCACTGCCACCGTTAATCTGTATCAGAGCCTTTGTTCGCTTGGAGAGACAGGAACATAGCAGGAAGGACACAGTCTGGTGAAGCAAGACTCATGGGGGATGGGTTAGACCCTCTTCCTCTTACCATGTCAGTTCCCTCAGTTGTACAATGAAGACAATGATACCCATCTTTTAGGTGACAGTGTTAAGTGAAGATAAATACGAAAGTGCCTTATAAACTATAACATTCTATACAATTGTAAAGGATTAAACATGAGGATTATTCTAAGGGTTAAATTTCATAGTCCATGGAGGTTGGTAGTGCAGGGACTGGCATATTGTGGGGCTCAACAGATATTAAATGAAAAAAACCCCAATAAGTAAAAATAGCCACTGACTCCTTGCCAGACATTTCGGTCTCTGTCATATGTTAAACAAAAAAATGGTAATAAAGTTACAACACATGAAATTCATATTCCAGTCGTGGGTGGCAGAGACCTCCTTCTTGGCTTCTGATCCAACTCATTATTCAAACCCTTTTACCATCGAGTGCGCCACGGCTTAATGTGGAACCAACTGTGGATCTTGATAAGAGGAAAAGACTGGGCTCTGTTTCTCCTTTGCTCTTGGCAGTCCTCAGGCCTCCAGGATAACTTTTCTCACAAAATGAATAGTGTTGGCTCCCAGAGAGACCAATCTAATCTCATCTTGTCCACTCAGAAGATCCGTATCAAACGTTACAGACTGTCTGACTGCAGTAAGGGGCATCTAATTCCATCTGGATTTGGACCAGTGTTTAAATGATCAAATAGGGAGCCATTAGCCTGGTAGAGACAGAGAAGCAAAATATAGCCGGCCCACTTTTTCAACATTGTTCTTGTCTAAAGTTTGAAAAGCCCCCATTTGAGAGACAAAGAGAGAAACAGAGAGTAAGAGTGAGAAAGAGCAAGAGAGGAGTTGAAAGCCCATCACCTCCCTTAAAAACACTATGAATGAATCATCCTACATTTTCAGTGTTTACGGGCATGACAGTCTGATCAGATAACCACGCTATGCCAAGAGACCCAATTACCAATCCCCTGGAGAACTTAATTTACTTTCAAAGGAAGAAAAAATAAGTCTCCGGTTACTCTTGGTTGAATAAAAATGTCACTTATTTCCCCTCAGCCATTTTCAGAAAGGCGCCGTTCACTTCAAATGGAAGCCCACTTCAAATCACTGGTGAGCTCTGTTACCCAGAAAACATACACTTCACCAGTCAGTTTTGAGAGATGCTTAAAAAACATCAGTTTCTAACATGTAAGACTCTGAAAACACTCTACATTTTTTTTTTAATATCTCAGTCTCACTGCGTTATTAAGGGAACATCCAGAATCTGTAAAACAGATACAAATTAAATGTTGTTACAAACACTGTAAGTAAATCTCCAGGGATACAATGTGAAATACCCTGACTTAGGCCAAACTGGCCCATATTTGTGAAATAAAACCAAAGTTTGGACGCCAGATCACATGGGGACTGTTCTGTCTTTGCCAGATTCTAACAATTAGATACAGGTTAAAGATGCAACTTGCACCTTTAAAAAGGCACAATCTTATCAAAAACCACAAATTGATTTAGTGTCAGACTTTCTTTGATGTCAACTTTCTACCAAAACTTTGGAAAGAAAAGAGAGGGAGAGAGAGACGGAGCGAAACCATGGTTCTAGAATCTCAGGATGATGTCTTGAGCCTGCCTGACTCCAGCCTCTCAGTGGACTGCTGAGAGAGAGGAATTTCTTAACATTCTTACAGTTCAAAATACATGTCATTATGTTTCCTGTTTACTGGGAGGGGTGGGGAGAGGTAGTACTTAGAAAGTCTGGGCAGAGTCAGTCTGCTCTTCAGGCTCATCCCGTTTCTTTTCTAGCATCACCGATAGGCTCACAGCTCTAGCAATCCAGTTGCCCAGACCTTTGACTGAAACCCTACAGTTCTGTTTCCCTGTAAACTCTCTCAGGCACTAATGATGTGCAACATCTCTAGGCATGACTTTAATTTTGAAGCTTCAGCTTTAGGGAAGTCACACGAGACGAGGCTGAAGTTGATTGGCGTGTTTCACTACATGTCTGACATCAAACCGCAGAGCAGTAGGGTGTTTGAAGGAAATTCTTTGCCAAACCCTAACCCAGGTCACAAAATCTGATCCAGAAGAGGCACGGGAATGAAATACTTAATAGTGAGACAGTGAATCCTGTCTTTGTGGTCCTAGCTTCTCTGGACAGACACTGGTCTATTTTGTAAACTTTTAGATGGAAAACAACCACCACTGCATAGCTGGGGCAAAGGCAAAGGATGTTGAGCATCTGTACAGACACAGTGTTTTGCAAACCCAAATATTGCCCACTCTCTTCTTATACTAATCACATCCCATCTGTCACCAAGTGCTGGGTCCTCTGTCCCTGAGATCCATCTGCTTCTCCCCAATGTTATCACCACTTCCTTTGACAACTGCAGTAACCCCCTCAGAGGTTCTGTGTCCCCAGCTTTCAGCCCGAGAGCACATTTTCTACACTGCTGCATCTATTTTTCAAAACTCAAAAGTGATTACTTCATCCTCTGCTTACATGCCCCACAGGTTAAAATATGAACCACTCAGCTTTAGGGCTCAAGACTGAAAAATCTCACTGGGGAAAATGGCAGAAAAACTCAATTTTAAGTTCCCCAGTAGGACACCACCCTCAGATTCCTCTGCTCTAATGAAGGGATAACTCCATTAGTATTTAACTTTTGTGGATTAGGCTGGCCCACATGTGTAATGTTGGTTCCACATGGATTTCAAAGAACTGGTTTATAATAAATTCTCAGAATACAACCCATTTTTTAGATTCAGACTACAAATAAAGCACTGCTTTGTCTTTCTCACTGTTTAAATGACTTTGGAATTAAAATATAATATAACTAAAAATTACAACAAAGATGAACAGTGCCTCCCAGAGTAAAAGCTTAGCATTTTAACCCACAAAGCCAACTAGGGATCTGGAGAAGTGGGAGGACAGATTTGTCATGAAACGAAGCCTGTCACAGACATGAAGATGAAAGTGCATTTTAGAGTAAGTAATAGATACTGCATGTTTAGAACTTGATTGCTTGGGCCATGTGGTGCTTCTACTATTTCAAGGCTAAACTAAGAGATAAAGCCGTTACGTGTATTGAAAGGTCTGAGGGTAGAGGTGGGTTATGAATCCTTGTGCTGTGCCGTGCTCAGCCACTCAGTAGTGTCCAACTCTGTGCGAGCCTGTGGTCTGTAGCCCGCCAGGCTCCTCTCCATGGGATTCTCCAGGCAAGAGTACCCGAGTGGGCTGCCATGCCCTTCTCTATGAAGCCTTACCAACAAAAGGTGGTGGTTTATTAGTAAGGAAAGAGATCTCTGCATGATGCTTGGTATTTCTTCACCTCGTCTCTTATCAACAAATGAAAGTCATGCCTGTTTTGCTCATCTTTCCTGTTCCTCGGGTCATGCGCGCAGGTCAATGAATGACTTCATGGATGCAGTGTGACACAGTGTGTCCAAATAGGTGGCTCCTCCTCTTTTGCTTTCTTATTTATCCTAGCAGGTAATGTTGGCTCTTCATTAGAGAGCTTACTATATAACAGGAAGCAAGTACTAAGTTTATACATATCTCACTAATCCTCAGACTGTTGATTAATGTTAGTCCCATTTTACAAACAAGATTCAGATGTAGGGAGCTTAATTTGTTCAAGATCAGTTAGCTAGTAAGCGGTGGTGCTCCAGAGCCCATATTCTAACCACCATACAAACTGCCTCTTTCTCACAGCTGGCGTAGAATTCTCTACACCTTGTGATTACTTCTTTCTTTCTAGTTGTCAGGCTAGGAGAGTCTCCAGAAGCAGTATGTATATGATGAAGGACTAGGGGGAAAGGAGGCAGGTACTGAGTCTTATGGATGTATGGGAAATCAAATGAAGTCTGAGATCTCAGTTTTCAATGTAAAAAGCAAAGATACTAAAGTTTACAAAAAACCATATGGTGATCTCACCAAGCTGGTCATCTGGTTTGGAATAAACACAGAACCAAAAGACGTGGAGAGAGGAACTAGCCAACTCTTCGGGATTATCTTTTCATGAATCCCCATTGTCACTGTTTTCAGACCAAAAAATAAAGGGGCTTAGTATTCTCTCTCATAGAACGAAACAGGTGAAAGACAGAAAAAAAGATCTTTTTTCCTGTTGTGTCTCCTCACAGGTCTTACAAACTAAATGTATTATCTAGAAATCCATTTTACCTTCCATAGGCCCTTGACATGTTTTTAAACTTTTAGTCTCATGCTACTAGAAGAAATATAGTAAGCCACAAAGAGAACAGTGACTGTATAACAAGTTTATTTATTTATTTAATTTGTTCAACTGGTTATTCCTGAAGTAGAAAGGGAAAAATTTGCAATTTAAAGTCAATTTTGTTGTCGATGCTGTTATTGTGTTTTGCTGCAAGGTGCCACCTGTGGGCTCTGTGGTAACAAAGGTGAGACAGGGTATAATGGAGGCAAGGTAGGGCAACTGGTGGGCAGATGCCTTCACAGCAAGAAAACAAATGGACAGTGGTTTGGAATTTGCATTGTGGCACCTGTCACTACTGGAAGAAAATTCAGAAAGTTCAACTGCTGCTTTAAAAAGGAGCTCGTGATGGTAAGAGTGTGGTGAAAATAAGTCAGTTCAGATTCATAGTAAGTTTATTTTTCAGATATCCTAAAAATGTGGAATTAATGAATTTATAGCCAAGGCAAACGTCCTCTTTTCTTCAAGGATGGAGAGTTTCCTTTCTGTTGAAAGAATGCCAATCAAAGAACGCAAATTACTCCAGGTATCCTGAGTTTTATGTATGTGCTACTTTAAGTCCACACTGTTCAAGAATAATATGTGAACACAGCCACTTCTGGAACAAGCAAGTTTTCCTGTAGGATAATCAGCAACCCCCCTTTTCTCACAGAAAATTTGTAGATGCAAACAACAGCAGGTATCATAATCAATACTAGCTATGCTATAGGATATAAGTTAAAAAAAAAAAAGGCATTAGTGGGCTGTCAATAAAAAAGTAAAATTCAGCAGTATTTATAAAACATTTATAAACACATCTTTTCTAGAGCAACACTACTAGTATTCTGCAGGGTCAGAAGGGCAATATTGTCAACTTCTTGACAATATTCTAACCCAGTACATAAAAGCCCTACCAGTTATTGGTCTGCCCTGGCCAGCACTTTGTATCTACCTTTTCCAACCTTTACAACAAAAATACTGTTCTCTTCACTGATTAGTTACACTGCTAAATGCAGCATGACTCCCAAATTCATGCTCCCTGTTCTGCCTCTGTGGGTGTAGACCAAATTCCCTGTTTAGACAACGCATTACTGAATTGGGTATTTACTCAACCCAGTATCATACAATACTTGCTAGGAACAATGAGCCAGGGCTGAGAACAGGAAAACTGTTAATTGAGAGTCTCTCCTTTTTAAGACTGAAAAGAGAATCAGCAGACATGGGTATTCTCAAAGGAACATTACAGACACGTCTAAACTGTGCAGTAAATGTTAACCAGATTAACTTTTTCTTTCAAATTCCCTTTTTATTCTAAGCTGACAGCTCTTTTTTCTTCTAGTTATGAATATATCCTAAGTATACCTTGTAAATTTTCTATCTGAAATTTCAGTACCAGTAGTGAAGTACAAGGCAAAAAGCAGCAAAGCCCTGTCAGTTTGCAAGTCACAAATAAACCCCCAAATCATGACAGACCAGGGAAGACACGTACCTCTCTGCTGGCAGTGATATCTGAAGGTTAAGTTCATGACACTGCACACGGACTCCACTTGGAAAAATCTCTTTCGGCATCAAGGCCATGGAAGAAAATATTAAAACAGGACACCAAACCATTTTTCCCCTTCCCACTGAGTGTTTATTTTATAGCTTTTTCATCAGGTAATCAACTGAAACACTTGAACAACAGAGAGCTGGCAGAATGTTAAGGAGAAGGAGTGATTCTCTCTCCAACAGATGTGACAAAATGGTTTCAACTTGGAAACAGTATTGTGTAAATGAATCAAGAGAACAGCAGAGGGGGAGAAAAAGAGAAAGCAGAGACAGAGGAAGCAGCAAGCATCTTCCAACGCGGACTGTGAGGGGGAAAAGGCACTCTTCTTCAGCTGTCTTGTGTATTTATAAAGTGAAAGTCAAAATATACAATCCGTTTGCCAAAATTACATTCAACACTGCTTTAGAGATGCTCACACACCTGAGTCTCAGTAGAAAGCTTTAGAAGCTGTCTGAAAAATCAGATAGACAGCACCAGTGTGTCTAAACCATAGGCTTACCAGTAATGGGTTTTAAAAGAGATCATCACCATCAGGGTCCTTTTTATAAACAGGACTGCAAAGGTCACAAAGCTGCATGAACTTAAATTACAGGATAAATCTGATGAACTGATTGCCCATTTCTATCTTTACAATTCCCTCTCCAGTAAATCAGAAAGCAAGCTCCACTCGAGAGGAGTTGAATTGGCAGTGCTCATCTCAAACGGGGTGCTTTTCCCCTCCAAAGGCTGCCTGAGCAGCAGTTTAGTTGGCATCATCCAGCAGCTTTGCATAGGGTAAATGGATGCAAAAATTTAACAGCAATTGCCTTACTTCCTCTCAAAGCAAACAGCACTAACGTATGAAGAGGCACATTTTCAACTTATGAAGTAGAAGCACCTGGACCTCTTAAAAGACAAACTTCATAAAAGGTTACAATACTGGGTGCCTCTCATAATAAAGGATTTTAGGGCCATAGGTGTGTTTGAGAATGATCAATGGGAAAAACCAGAGAGATGGTTTACACAGATGTTCTCTATGTAGAATTTGAATAGAAATTAAAATACCAGCTATGCATTGGGGAGCCAGCCTTTAGTTCAATTCTCTAGCGCTTTTAGAATTTTTATTTCATTTTATTAGAAAAAGAGAATCATTGTCTACAAACTATTTTCTTTCTAACTATTCAAATACAATGAGCAAATCACCTGCAATATCAAAATACTGTTTGTAAATCACAGATGGGACTCACAATTTTAGGAATCTCTGATAGGACATATATTGAGAAATAACAGTGGACTTCAAATTATAGGCATTAGCTGAATTTTAAAAATAGAAAATAAAATGCAAAGTTTAAAAGTCAGTAAGTTTTTCTCTGATTTTCAGTCATTTAAATCCAATCATCAGGAATTCAGAAGCACCCAGTATGTTCAAAGTTGCACAAATGCATATGGATGATAGAAAAGTAACCCCCATGCAATACCTTATGTGTTGTTGTCAGATATATTTAGGTGATACTTTACAGATTAAAGCTGGGTAAAACCAAAATACATCCTTTCCATTAAATTTTAAAAGTCACAACAATTTATCAATAGTTGCCATTTCACAGCAATTTGAAAACAAGAGTTGATACAAGATGAACAAAAAGGTACTTTTCCCTCTTTTAGGAAATAAACATATATAGATATATATATACACACATACACACATAACATTATCTTTTAAAATTCAAAGTGGTTAATTTGCTATTGTATCGTATAAAAAAAAATTTTCCCCTATTTTCAAAGTACTGAAAAAAGCGCAGAGGCTGAAAAAGAAAAATCACACTTGCCACTTTAAAAAAATACATTACCATCTCAGTGGTTCTGTTTATTTGATTATAAAGTTAGGTATTATAAGGACTCTGAACTTGTCAGGCTCCTAGGACTATATTAGACCACATGGGATTAAATCTAACCCTTTCTCAGTCTCCAGGAAGGATACTTCTCACCCACCCTGAAAGCTGATAGCATAAACGCCCCTATTCTGAACAGCTAAACTGGGAAAGAAAACCTGCCCACCTGGAAGCAATCCAAGTTATAAAAGTTTATGAATCTGTGGGAGAGACCGCCTGGATCAGAAAGCTATTCTTTGGATATAAGTTAGGAGCTGTTTTGGAAGTATATAAACTCTTTTAGGCCAGTAGGGTACAGATTCAAAAGTGATTTCTCCATAAATAACAACCTGCTACAGGGATTGGCAAAGTGCAACCCATGGTACATATTTGGCCTGTCACCTGTTTCAGCAATAAAGTTGTATTGGGACACAGCCATACTCATCACTTATGTGTTGTCTGCTTTTATACTAAAATGGCAGAGTTGGGTAGCTGTGGTGGAGACCGATGGCTTGCAAAGTCTGAAACTGTATGTTCTCTGAATCTTCTGACCCTAGATCTATGTGCCACTGTAGTTACCTAAAAGAGCTGATGCACCGTAAGATTTAGCTGGACTCAGAGAATAACCCACATCCTAGGCTTCCCTAGCAGATAAATGTCAGATGTCCCATCCCAAGGCGGTGTTTTACTTTTGGGCAAGGAAATCATTTGTATATATTTTCAACAAATGCCTGCAAAAGGTATTAAATTCACAAAAAAGAAAGTCAAGTAAGAAAAGTATGCCTGTTGATATACACTCTTTAATATTGTCCTATTATTGGGGGGGTGGGGAAGGGTGTTATAATGACTTTTCCTGCCAACTTCTTTTAGCTTTTCTTTAAATTTGTCCAAAATGTCTTTTGATAAGTTGCACTCTCTCCTCCTCCCATACAATCAACAACCATTAAAGCAAGCTGCCTGAAATGCTTAACATAGTCTGGTGAGGCCCTGTTACGGGATATTTATTTAAACTAAACATATTAAAGATTACTCTTTTAGAAAATGTTTCCAAAATTCTTTATCTTTGCTACTCCAAGAAGTGGAAGAAAGTAAAGAATGCACAGGGAAATAAAATTCTGCAAAATATACCTTAAAAAACCAGAGGTATAAAATAGCTACCATTTCTGAATGGTAATGTAAAATAAAAACAGAAAAGTCTTCCACATTTGAAGAGCAAATTTTCCTCTGCCCTGAGTCAGCTAATGAAATCTTTTTGCAAACAGGGAACAAACTCCTGAACTCAAGCAGCTGCTCATGAATCTCTAAGAGTTCACAGGTGTTTCAATTTTCAATAGTTGTTGAAACAGGGAAGATAAAACACTGATAAGATATTTATTAAACACAAATTCATATCAAGATGAACTTTTTTCAACCAGCTTATAAGTGAACTTTTCTCTTTTCTTTGTTAAAAAACCAATGATATGAAACTATATGTTAAAGATGTTTCCATAATACCTTACATTTATATCGCGCATAACAATTTTCAAAGTGCTTTCACATGCCATCTCATTTAATCCTCACAACACCCCTGTGAGGTAGGTACAGCAGGTATTATATCCTCATTTCAAGATGAGGAAACTGAGGCAGAGAGAGGTTAAGTGACTTGCCCAAGGTCACACAGCTGATAAGTGGCAGAGCCAAGTCAAGAAATCAAGATTTCCGACTCCTCGTCCAGTACTCTTTCCACTATAACTACTGCCCCCAAGTATGAATAATGTACTTCGTATCAAAATTGAAAGGTTACTGAAGTTCATTTCAGTGATGTCTTAACAGTAAAGTTAAATGAGAAATACAAGAACAGTAGATCTGATGGTTTTACTTGACGTAATAAAATTGGTGCAAAATCACTTGTCTAATTACTTATAACCTTTTGGTCCAAATACATAAAATATGCAATATTTACAGCATTTTCCTTTTTTTTTTATTTTTGTAAATGCAATGCTTTAAAACACATTATAAAGCACCTTAGTAAGAATAGTCTACAAGGAAAAGTACAGAAGTAGGAAAATCCTACCCATACCACAGCTCACTAATGGAGATATAATATGGAGTCACCGATACCTCAGTTTTACAGCTTTACAAATAACCCATGGAGAAACAAACACTAAATTTACTTTTTTGATATTAATATGTGGAAGCCTTAACTAAAACTTTAGGCATCCTGGTGGTGGAGGAGAGAGCAGCACGGAGCAGAGTGCCCAGGGCTGTGCTCCTGGGGCCCCGGGCAGCTGCCCCAGGTGCAGCCAGCGCTCACCTTGCCAGTCCCAGCACTTGCCCCCCGCCGCTGCAGCAGCCAGCATGCTGCACCCGCTGCTGCTTGCCTGGCTCTGCCTAGCTGGCTGGCCTGGGGCCTCCCGCAGCTGCCAGCTGCCCTCTGAGGGGAGACCCCTGAGCGAGGGCTGCCACACCAAGCTGGCCGCGATCATTGTGTACGCCAAGGTGCTAGCGCTGTACCAGGAGTGGCATGGCCTCAACAGCTACCCACCTGCCCTGGCAGTATGCTGGGCTCTTCTACTGGGCCCAGATCAAGATGCTGTGCAACCAAGCGTGGGGCAGCACGCTCCAGGTGCCCGCAGGCTCCAGGCTCAACCTCACTGGCCAGGGCTACTTCTCCTGTCACTCCCACACTGTGGTCCAGGATTACTCCTATTTCTTCTTCCTCAGGATGGATAAGGAATATAACCTCTAGCCTCATGGAGTCAATTTCCAAGATGCCATCTTTCTAGACACTCTAGAGAACAGAAGGATGTTTTCCAGCCTTCAAATTGTTTGCAAAGGCAGCAGCTGGCGACCTTCTCCAATGACTGGGAGGTCCAAGAAGACACCAGGCCCAGGTACCACATCTGAGAGAAGGGCCTTGGAAAGATCCACAAAGCTGCCAGCATGGGCAATGTAGCCGAAGTGCAGCATATTCTCTTGCTCGGAAATAATCGCCTAAACGATGGAGACAAGATGAACAGGACTACCCTCCACTTGGCCTGTGCCAATGGTCATTCAGCGGGGGTAACTCTCCTCCTGGAGAGAAAAATACCTTCCTAACCTCTGAAAAGAGGACAGTGCTGATGAAGGCTGTAGAATGCCAAGCAGAGGAGTTTGCAACTATTCTGCTGGAGCACGGTGCCAACCCAAATGTCACAAACGTCAGCAGCAGCACTGCTCTCAACTATACTGCCTTTTGCCAGAATATATCACTTGCAGCAGAGCTGCTTTCATACGATGCCAATAACAGAAGCCAGGAATAAGGATGACCTCACACCACTGTTACTACAAGTGAAAGGAAACAGCAAATGTTTGGAGTTTTTAGTACAGAAAGGAGCAAATATATATGTGGTTGATAAGATGAAAAGAACAGCCCTCATGCTTGCTGTCAGTTATGAGTCAAATGCAGTCAGTCTTCTTCAGCAAGGTGTTAACATCTTTTCTCAAGATGTTTTTGGATGGACTGCTGAAGAATGTGCTGTTGTTAGTGGTGTTATTATTCACCAACTGATTACTGACTATAAAGAAAAGAGACACCTCCCGAAAATAGCAACTCAGTGGATGAGAATTCTGAGGAAGACTCTTTAAGCAGGTTTTCCAACAAACAACCTGGTGTTGATTTATGGCCTACATCAGACGATAAAGTTTTAAGATTTTAAAACCAAGGTTGAAGAAGAAAAGCAGCAGAACAAAAGTAGTGAAATGCAAGTATCCGACAACATATGTGATGCTGCTGAAGACTGGATTCGTTCAGCAGAGAAAGAGTAGGAAAAAAATAGCAACCAGCTGTTTCCTGCTACGGAGAATGAAGATTCTGATAGTAGCGATCCTAGCATGCATATGAAGGAAGTAAAGAAAAAGGACAATGAAAAACGGACACCAAAATAATATGTGATTACACCAATATTTGAAATGACCAATTCACTGACTAGTGGTCTACTGCATGTGAATGATGACAGTATTTTAAGTAAAGTGGATCAGGATGATGGCAAGCCTGCAAAGAAAATATCTAGTGAACAGAACAAGGTTGAAGAACAAACTAATTCTGTGGATGACCTTGATGACTTAATTCAGTCATCTGAAACCACTTCCAAGGATGGCGAGTTGAATTCCATATTGCTACATAAACAACTGGGCATGAGGTGTAAAGATTCTGTTAGCTTGTTGAAAATTTGGGGTGCAATTCTTTCTATAAAAGATTAATAGAATTTTTAAAAAGCCACTGTGAACTACTTAGAGGAAAAATTAAAATGGAAAGTAAGGTTAGTGGGCTACAGAAAGAGTTGTCAAGAAACAAAAGAAGTGAAATCACAGAGCAACAGAGAGTGGAGTGGGAACGAGAGCTCCTCAGCTCAAGATGAACAGTCTCTTGGACTCTGTGGAAGAGGGAGAGGGAGAGGGTGGGATGATTTGGGAGAATGGCATTGAAACGTGTATAATATAAGAAATGAATCGCCAGTCCAGGTTCGATGCAGGATACAGGATGCTTGGGGCTGGTGCACTGGGGTGACCCAGAGGGATGGTATGGGGAGGGAGGTGGAAGGGGGTTCAGGATTGGGAACACGTGTACACCCGTGGCAGATTCATGTTGATGTATGGCAAAACCAATACAATATTGTAAAGTAAAAAAAAATAATAATAATAAAGCAAGAAGAAGAGAAGAGAAAAAGTCTGGTATGTTATATGAAAAAATTAGGGAGCAGTTAAGAAGAAAAGATTGGTAAGAAGTTAAAATAAAACAACTTGAGTTCACTCTCAGAGCACTAGAAATAAAACTGAAGACTGTGAAAAATAATCTGAATCAGGCTGTAAAAATGAGAAATGACATCAGAAGCAGCTTTCTCCAGAATGGAATGCAAGAATCTTACAGAATGGGAATCCTGACCTTGCCAAACGAAAGGAGATAGAAATGGCTAATAAGGAAATGAACTCGAGTCTATGTCAGAGGATTCACTGGAGGTGACTCATGTTATTGTGCTAACTTAGAAGATGAGCCACAGGATTTAAAGAAGACGTTATGTCAACTCACAAGTCAGATGCAAAAAGCACAGGATCAACGTACGAGGCCCTGAGATGTACTGAGAAAACACAGGATCATATCCAAAAACTTGAAATTGAAAATGCAAGTTTAAAACCACAGGTCAAAAAGCAAGCAGGCAAAATTGAACAGCTTCAGAAAAACCTGTTAAGTACAAGTTCGACTGATGATCTTACAGCAGAGCTAGAAACTGCATCTTCAAAATGTCTGCACCTGGATGCAAAAAGTCAAGTTCTTCGACAGGAGTTATTATCTATGAAAGAAATGCAAAAGAAACGTGAAAAACTAGAAAAGAATAAAAAGAAGTTGGAGCAAGAAGTAGTGAACCTCAAAAGTCATACAGAAATGAATATGATGGAACACAGTCAAGCAGAGCAGTATAAAACAGTAGACTGAAGAAAGAGCAAGACAGGCTCTAGTAAACTAAAAGAAGTCAACCTACTTTTGTAGATATAAGCAGCATCTCAAGAAAACTTAGAGCAATCATGAAATTAGAATAATGCTTGAATAAGAAGTCGGATCCTAAAGGAAATACTAAAGGAATTCATCAATCCTAAAGGAATCCTAAAGGAATTAGTCAATCCTAAAGGAAACCAGTCCTCAATATTCACTGGAAGGACTGATGCTGAAGTTCCAATACTGTGACCGCCTGATGTGAAGAACTGACTCACTGGAAAAGACCCTGATGCTGGAAAAGACTGAAGGTGGGAGGAGAAGGGGACAACAGAGGATGAGATGGTTGGATGGCATCACTGACTCGATGGTCATTGAGTTTGAGCAAGCTCCGGGAGTTGGTGATGGACAGGAGACCTGGCGTGCTGCAGTCCATGGGGTCGCAAACAGTCGGACACAACTGAGCGACTGAACTGAAGAAGTCAGATGCAACTCAGCATTACAGACTTGGAATCTGAACTCTCCAAGATGGAAACCTTTTAAGAAATTTCTAATAAAAAGCAGAATTGGGAAAATATAAGCAACTCTACCTAGGAGAACTAAAAGTTAGAAAGTCATTGGCAATTAAACTAGACAAAACTAATGAACGGCAGGCAGAGATCAGAATATAAGTGGAGAACTAGAAGAAGCTGCTGCTGAATTTGAATCTGGATCCCATAGAGTGTCTCCTCTAGGATCCACAGATGAGTCAAATCTATATCAGGACCCACTTTTGAAAACATCACAAGAGTATGTACAGATTTTGAAGAAAAAATATATGATCTAAAGGATAAACAGTCAAAATTTCCCTACTGGACTGTTTATATTACATATTCACTTTTTCCCATTAAACATGATGAAAAAATCTTTCTTAAAGGAAAATATTTTTGTGAGGAAAAAAAAAAAAGAACTTTAGGCAATGTCAACATTCTCTGAAGTGTTTCCCCAATCTTAGATACTGGGGAGATAGGAATAAGAAATACTGCTTTCTTTTTACAGTATTAATAATGATTTAAATTGGTTTTAACACCAATAATCATCTTTTAAAAGAAAACTAAAATGATCTACATAAATATGGGCAATTCCCACTATAGCAAAAACATTTTTAGCAACCATGACCAAACATTTAAAAATAAAGCACACACTGCCAAACAGTTAATAACACCAGCCAGTAGAGGAGTACAACCCAAACCTCCAGGCAAAGAAGCAGATGGGATTCATCTTCATTGATGGTTAGTTGAAAAAGATGCTTTATCAAAAACAGAATATCAGAACTTTTCTGTAACTGCATCTAGCCTTCCATTAGACCTGCTAGGTATTTATTTTAGGTGATGTGTAGGTTTTGTCCAGGCAGGAGGTTATAACTCCCACCAAAATTTAACCAGAAAAAAATAGGCTGAAACTTAAACTTCCTGGACCACTGACGTGTCAGCCAGAATCTACTTCCTTGACGTCACTGTCTGTACCCTAACGCAAAGTGTCTTATATACCCATCAACAATCCAAGTTGTGGAGCTGAGAACTAAGGTAAAGACAAGGTCGAAGTTGTAGTTCAAGAATCTAACTGTCACACCTTGTACTCAGTTCGATTTAGGGTAAATCTTTTCATAGAAAAAGTTCTGTGCAAGGATGTAGAGGTCTCCATCTTTTTCTCGTACAGCATGGGCTCTGATGAACTGGAACTGCTCTAGTGCAAACTCATAGAACTCGTTCTCCATTTTCCAAATGTCAGACTGCTGTAGTTTTGCAATGGTTTGTTTAGTAGGGAGTTTCTTCTCTGTGGTTTTCCTAAGATGAGATTTCTTTCCTACTTACAAAGGCAAAAGAGAAAAGGTAAATAAATTCTGAGAACACACATAAAAATCAATGCCTGTTTATTTGAAGAGATGACATGTGGAAGGCAGGTAACGTAACTGTTTCATCTTAAAATCATTCAGGCAAAAACAGTGTCCTAATCAGTGATTTGTTCTTCGTAAGACAAATCTTTATCCTCGTTAAAGATTTAATGAGATGTCAAATAATAAAAGTAAGAATGGCCACTTGGTAAAGTGTAGATGGTCACTGTACGTGTTATATTCTCAAATGCTTGGTGTTCTGACTAGTTTGTTTTTAAAGATATCAATATCTATTTTCAAACTTTGGACTGATTTCTCATAACCTCTATTCTGTATACCTATGTATTAAAAGCTAGGGCATATGCATATTCTAGGGGAAAAAAAGAGTTCCTCTGTATATTACCAAAGAATATGGGGAAAAAAAATCAGGATTAGGCTGGACCAGCACAGTCACCTTCAGATTTTTAATATCGTCAAGGCTATTGAAGCATACTTTTAGGAGCGTTATAACAGACAAGAGCACAGGTTCATTACCAACATGATTCAGTCTTCCGATCCTACCAGTACCTAAATGGCACCAGACGTGTCTAAAGCGTGGAATGCATGGCCGGCACTACTGAGTATCACACAATTTCTAAGGCTGGCACTATAGTCTGTATCTTTCCACTATACCCACAATGCCTTTTAATTATCATCTCATGCACATTTATTCATTCAAAAGATATTTAGTGAACACCATCTGTGTGCCATGTATTGTTCTGTATTGAAAATGGTGAGGAGAAACAGACAATATACCTGCCTTTCTGGAGTTTTACTCAACAGACTTCGAATCATACATATTTTGCAAATGGCAAAGTTAAAGTCAGCTTAAAAAAAACAAAAACAAAAACCATCCTTTATATACCTGTACGATAGAGTTCTGTAGCACCCCTGAAGAACCGGGGTAAAGCTGCCTCCAGTAACATGATAAAATCTTCAAGCTCTTCAGTTACTCCCACCAGAAAGTATTCATTAATTAGGTTATACTTGGCTTGATCCATAGCCCACCTGCTTCCCACATTCCTAAAACCAAAGAAAAAGAATAAAAAACCTGGTTGTAAAATCTGCTAAGTATTTTTGATGACTTTGACACTGTATATTATGGAAAAAACAGATAAACATGTGTTCATTCAAAGCCTTAATGCCCTTTTATTAATGTCCTTCGGGAGGCACACCTGTTCTTAATTTCCTTTGCCTCTGTCTCCAATTTCTGCTGAACCATGCAGGGCTAATTCAAATTTTACTAGGCGACACAATATGAACAGTTAAAAAATATGTATATTTATGTATCTTCCTATCTGATTTAGGCATGAGTGCATCTAATCTTTGTTTACAGTTGACACTTGAACAACATGGGTTTGACCTGCACAGGTCCGCTTATATGCAAATATTTTTCAATAGTAGATATTATAATACCACATGAACCATGGTTGGTTGAATCTGCAGATCCAAGGAATCATGAATACAAAAGGCCAACTATAAGTTATACTGGAATTAACCCCTGCCTTGCTCAAGGGTCAACTGTACTCTAAACTTCATTCATTTTAAGAGCTAGGAAGGTCTAAGCAATTTTGTGTAGTGGTTATCTTCATTTAATTTATGAATTTAGGTTTTTTAAAGAAATGGCTCTGCTATGGATCTTTTAATTTTTACATTGTCAGCTACTGACTGTTAATAGCAATTTGGCCCTAAATAAACTATGCCTTTGGATTCTTTTCAGCATTGACATTTCCTAATCCTGATTCCAAGCTCTGCCTTTAAGCAGTGTGATATTGAGCGAGGGTCTTTCACCTTTCTAAACTTGTTTTCTCAGCCATTAAAAAGCTGGGGTGGGGACTTCTCTGGTGATCCAGTGGATAAGACTCCACATTTCCACTGCAGGGGGCACAGATTTGATCCCTGGTTGGGCAACTAAGATTCCCCAAGCCAAAGGATACAGCCAGGAAAAAAAACTAACAAAAAAATACTAACACTTGTGAATTCCCTTGAGGTCCAGCTAGGACGCTCTTCTTTCTCTGTCAAGGGCAAAGGTTTAATCCCTGGTTGTGGAACTAAGATTCCACACTGCATGGCTAAGGGACTGTGGCTGGTTGGAGAAGTAAACAAGCTGATTTCTAAGGTCCCTAAAGAAGTTCAATTAAAATCTTATTAACACCCAACAGAAAAGTATATTATTGTTCTAAGGTGGGGGTGGCAAGGTTTTCCTATGAAAAGCCAGAGAGTAAAGCCCAAGATGGCTTTACAGGTCATATGGTCTTGGTCACAATTACCTAATTCTGCTTCTGCAGTGTGAAAAGAGCTACAGACAATAAACAAATAGATACAGTTGTCTTTCAAAAAAATTATTTATAAAAACAGGTATTGGGCCAAATTTGGTGTCCAGGTTGTAATTTACTGATTCCTGTTGTAAAGGAAATGATTAAAAATTGAGAAGACATTCTTTCGAAGTGTCCAAGTCTTCTTATGTTATTATAGTTGACCTTTGAACAAGAGGGTTTATGGGTGCCAACCAGACCCAATCCCCCACTCCCCAGTTGAAAGTCTGCGTATAACTTCCAGCCAGCCCTCCACATCCCCAGCTTTATATGCGAGGATTCAGTAGTGCATGACTACAGATCATGCACTACTGTAATATATATTAAAAAAAATCTGTGCTTACGTGGGTCCTCAAAGTTCAAACTTGTGTTGTTTAAAGGGTCAACTACATTATGTGTTGATATAACCTACTGAGTAAGACCTTAAGGTTCACAGTGACCTAACGCTACATTTCAAACGATGATGGAAAGAACAGAAGGCATTCCCTGTGTCTCCCATGGTTTTAAGGAAGACACTAACTGCATGTGTTTCTTGTTTGTTTTTCTACTTTTCCTATTAAAATGATTGACTAGAACAAATAAATACATACCATTATTTTTACAAACTGAAAACTCAGCACATCCTGAAGAAATAAACTCTATTAAAGATAAAACATTTTTATTTTACCTTGGCTTCTCTCAAAGTCACATCAGTTTAACAGTAAAACCAGGTAAATAATTTACCCACTAAGCCTCTTCTTGATCTAAAATGGGTGGCTAAAACAACAAGCTTAGGAGAAAATGAGGTTTATGAAAGGACTCCTGACTTCTAATTAAGAACACTGCTAGAATATAGCAATATACATAATATCAAAAGTTTTTAAAAACCAGCAACTGAGAAATCATGGCAAGCATCTTATACATGAAGAATCTTTTTAAGGCACTTTTTAAGGTAACTAAAAAACTAGATATTACTTAATTACATGTTATTTTTGGTCTGGTCTTTCATAAACTTCCTTACACTGAGCCCTTGATTAATGCATCCACCTTTGTGAAATACAGATTATGGAGAAAAATAAGTAGATTATCGATTAACGCTAACTTTATCTCCCTACCAGCATTCTGAGCTGTGGCCACAGAAGAAGGGGATTTGAAGCCAGAGCTTCTCTGGAGCACAGTCTGAGCCTCCCTCGGCTACACATTCATCAAAGGTCTGGAAAAAATACAGAGCAGAACATGTGAGCCATAAACCCGAGCTTCACCTATCAATTATCTTAATGTGGTAAGTTATTAAATCAATGGCAGCAAAGAGTTGGATGAGATAGTGACTTAAAGTGATAGGTTACAAAACATACTTGAGACACTGAGCAAAGGTAAACATGGGCTTTTCTCATATTTTTGTTTCACACCAATGTTTATAAGAATTCTTTTACCATAAGAATGTAACATCCCCAGATAATAACTTGTCCTTGAAATTAAGTACTGGTTTATGTTGAATCTGTGTATTTATATTTTCTATCCCCTTACCAAAGTAAATTAAATAAGACTCAAGATACTCTTCAGGAAATAATTATTTGAAAATAATATAAAGTAGAACTACATTTAAGTCTTTCCCTCTTTCCTCATTAAAACGAACAAAAACATCATTGTACAAGCAAAAGTGACCCCAGATACTAACGACTGATATGGCCCCCTCTCCAAATGCATCTGACTAAATTAATTAAAGGGCTTCCCAAAATGCAAAAGATGCGGGTTTGATCTCTGGGTCAGGAAGAGAAATGGCAACCCACTTGGAGTAGGAAATGGCAACCCACTCCAGTATTCTTGCCTGGACAAGAGGAGCTTGGTGGGCTCCTCTTCAACAGAGGAGCTTGGTGAGGTACAGTCCAGCCAGTTGCAAAGAGCTGGACATGCCTGAGCGACTGAGTACATACACAAATTAATGAAAAGGGAAAGAGACTCACAGGTTATGGGTCTAAAATTAAATCAGCTTCACTTTCTTGAGAACTTACTACTATCTGTCACAGGCATTTTTACAGTAGGCTTTATCTATCTGAAATGATATTAAGATGCCAAACTTAGACGCTCAGGCTGTTGCAGTAGTCATCTATAAATACCACCTGTTACTTCTGAGAAGAGAGAATATGAAAGAGTAGAAAGAGAATGCATCCAGAGTCCAGACTTCTGAGTTTCTAGAACCAGGTTTGACCTTATCTTGAGTAAGTCATTACGGCCTCTAAACCTCACTTTGTAATACATTTCATATAAAGTTAGGTAAATTCAAAGGTCCCTTTCAACCAAAACGCTATTGAGAATAGGACCCCAAATCCTTAGATCTATGAATAGAGAAATAGTGGGATAATTATCTTTATTCTGGCAACATTTAAGAGGCAATAACAAACTGCAGTCCACAACTGACTTGCCCATTTCTTTTACAGATGGCCTTTACCATGATATAGGAAAAAGTTTTATGACTTGGGCTTGAATCTTGAACCAGAAAACTTAAGTTTTGTTTTAGTCTCCTCATCTAGAAACCAAGGACACAGTCTTATTTTGAAGAAGAAATAAAATGATGGATGTAAAACAATCTACCACAAAGACTGGCTGGCTCATTATAACCATTAAATAAATGGGATGTATCCATGTCTGTCTCTCTCTCTCCCCACCTGTCCTCCCTAACAGTCAAATACAATGTTTTATTGCTTCTTATTCTCCTTGACCTCCACAGCACTTGTCTATTTCTTTGAACACCGCCCTTTTGGCTTTTTGTTGCTTCTCTGTACCTTTCTGAACGTACTATCATTATCTTCTTTTAAGGCATGTTTTGGTCCTTCTACCAAGTATGGAAATTCAGATGTCTTTTCTTACCTACACCCTTCCTTAGCTTATTCACACTTCCTTGGAATACTTTACGATTTCCAGGCAGAAGCTTTCCAAATCTGTACCCCTAGATGAATCACTTCTTACGTATTTTCTGAT
Source organism: Bos mutus (assembly GCF_027580195.1). NCBI lineage: Eukaryota > Metazoa > Chordata > Mammalia > Artiodactyla > Bovidae > Bos > Bos mutus. Next base: position 54,825,626 of record NC_091619.1, read on the forward strand.
ACCTAGTGTGCCTTTTCATTGAGTTTCCAGTATTTCCTCATATTTTGTATTTCTGGCAATATGACATTGCCCCTTGTAATTCAGACTCAAGATCTCAGAACATTTCTTAATTTTTCCTCTACTTCACTTAACTTCCTTGAGGTAATCTTACTTTCATCAGGATTTCACAATGCCATTTCTCCATCCTTACAATCACTTTCTAATCAGGTTCTGTTTCCTCTCTTCCTTCAATCTGCTCTTAGACCACCAGATAGTCTAAGTAGTCACTTTTACATCTTCTACTCAGAATACGTCAAAAGCTTCTAATATACTGAAAGAAAGAAGACACAAACTCTTTATCCTGGCTTTAAAGAATGCTTCATACTCTGACTTCAATGTGCTAGTCTTATCTCTATGTATAACTTCTTTACCAGATTAACCTGTTCTACAGTTTCTCAAGCAAGTCATATGTTCCTGCAGATCTATATATGTTTGCTAAATACATTTTCTTCCTCTGAAAGTGCTGTCCTCTACTAATCTAATATACAAGACGCTATCTTTCCAATGACTACTCTGGCCTCAGGTCACTCATTCTTTTAAACTCATATAAATTAATTATATACTGCCTTGTAAAAGGATCAACTATTAGGATCAGGTATGTATATCTATTTATCTAAAGAACTTGTTTCATGTACTTTGAAAAAAAAAATATTATGTTCACTCTTCCAAACTACAGAAAAACTTCTTGGAGGGATCATGAAGTATGGATTTGTGTCCTCCATAGCACACAATATATTGTTACACCAGTTGTTTGCACAATCAATATTTGTAAATGGCTGGGGAAGACTGCACTTCAGAGATTTTGCATGAGGTTTAAAGGCACAATTCTGGTTGAGATGAAGACAGGAATGGTAACATTTTTTCATGAAGCATTTTGACGTTCCTTAAAGTTCTCCAAAATTATCTTAGGATTCCCCTTCCCCCACACACACACACACACACACACACACACACACACGTACATCACTCTATTTTTTAAAATGAAAACATCTCAGTTTATACTTAAGACTCAATCAACCCCATTTCCATGGCCATTATATTATTTCTGAAATTTACCAGATGGTCTATTTAAATTTGCTGGTCTAAGTCACTTTCTAAAAAGTGGTTTTATTATCCTTTATGCCAACTTGTAGCTCATAAAAACAAAACCTATGTATCTATCTCTACCATGTTCCAGGTTCCAATAAATCGAGTGGTGATATATCAGAACGTTTCTGATTCCATGCCTATTCAATTTTAAACGAATCCCAAATCATAGTATGGTGCCTCTGAAACTCAGAAGAGGTGCTCTGCTTCATTATACCTCTGTCTGAATAGTCTCAGATAAAAAAAGAAATGAATTACTAAAGTGATTGTGGGTGAACTCACAAACTGTACCACCATTTTGTGTGTGTAGAATTCAAAGACATTAGAAAGATTTTGTTTAAATGTAATAAATTAGGGTATTAAAAGAGGTTACAGTATTAAAAGTTTACAGAGTCACTATATAGACAAGCTTGAGAATTTAAATATACACTATTGGAATCAAAACTGATTAATGAGTAAGCATGTGGGATTGCTATTTTAACCCAAGTTCTCAAGTTGGCCAACTCCTACTTCCTGTGTTCTAAACTGCTGAACGTATTTGTTTTTCAGACAAAGCAAATGTGCTGATAATCTTCAAGTTTACTTTTGGCCAGTAGCTTAAAACCTGCTAAAAAGTTTCCCTGGTGGCTCAGATGGTAAAGCATCTGCCTACAATGCAGGAGACCTGGGTTCAATCCCTGGATCAGGAAGATCTCCTGGAGAAGGAAATGGCAACCCACTCCAGTATTCTTGCCTGGAAAATCCCATGGACGGAGAAGCCTGGTAGGCTACAGCCCATGGGGTCGCAAAGAGTCGGACACGACTGAGCAACTTCACTTCACTTTATTTTTTTATCTTTTTTAAATTTTATTTTTAATCTTTACAAATTGTATTAGTTTTGCCAAATATCAAAATGAATCTGCCACAGGTGTACATGTGTTCCCCATCCTGAACCCTCCTCCCTCCTCCCTCCTCCCTCCCCATACCATCCCTCTGGGTCGTCCCGGTGCACTAGCCCCAAGCATCCAGTATCGTGCATCATCTGCTAGCCAACTCTGGGAGACAGATTTACCACCAAAATCCACTCTTTCCTTCTTTTAATCACAATGTTTAGTTTCTCCTGCAGTTAGGTGTGGCCATATGACTAAGTTTTGCCAGTCAGCTGGGGGCAGAAGTAATGTGATCAAGTTCTGGGTCTCTTAGTTAAAAGGAAACTGGTGGGCCTCTACTTTCCTCCTTCCCACGAGCTAGAAGGCAGATGCTGTGGTGACCAATTTAACCAAGCACATAAGGGCAAGCCCCGGAAGGGCAGCAGAGTAACAATATGGCAGGAACCTCACTCGCTGAACGACAGTATGGAGCAAAGCTGCTTTAAGATCCTGGGCCCCTCATCTTTAGGCTTTTATGTATGACAGAAAAAAATCTATCTAAACATTTGAATTTCTTTGTTTTAAAAGCTTGATTTACCCTAATTCACCTACCACACATTTTATTAGACAATATAAAAGTGGAAAAAGCTGTGGTACATATACACAATGGAGTATTACTCAGCCATTAAAAAGAATACCTTTGAATCAGTTCTAATGAGGTGGATGAAACTGGAGCCTACTATACAGAGTGAAGTAAGCCAGAAGGAAAAACATAAATACAGTATACTAACGCATATATATGGAATTTAGGAAGATGGTAACAATAACCCGGTGTACGAGACAGCAAAAGAGACACTGATGTATAGAACAGTCTTATGGACTCTGTGGGAGAGGGAGAGGGTGGGAAGATTTGGGAGAATGACATTGAAACATGTAAAATATCATGTAAGAAACGAGTTGCCAGTCCAGGTTCGATACACGATACTGGATGCTTGGGGCTAGTGCACTGGGACGACCAAGAGGGATGGTATGGGGAGGGAGGAGGAGGAGGGTTCAGGATGGGGAACACATGTATACCTGTATGGATTCATTTTGATATTTGGCAAAACTAATACAATTATGTAAAGTTTAAAAATAAAATAAAATTTATAAAAAAAAAAAAAAGTGGAAAATAGTTGGGTTTTGCCTCCTTTATAGTTCCTTCTTATCATTTGGCAGAGGTGTTTCACTCCTACCAACTTAAAAGAAACAACACAAAGAAGGCCAATAACAAGGAAGATATATTAAAAAAAAAACTATAAACAATCAGAAATTGGTGAACATACACGAGTGTGCTAGATCTTAGCGTACAAAAGAAGTCCTATTTCTTTTATCATTTATTTATTTTTTAAGCCACAACGTGTGTGGGATCTTAGTTCCCTAACCAGGTTTTGAATCCACATTCCCTGCATTGGAAGCAGAGTCTTAACCACTGGATTGCAAGGGAAGTCCCTCTGCTCTTTCTTTATAAATATGTGATGAAAAAAGTAAACCAAGTGAGAGAAATCAAGTTAACGCAACTCAAAACCATCTTTACTGTGTAAAACCTGAGTGAATCCACCGAGGCCTTAATCAAGATGAACGGCTCCACTGACTCCGACAGTGACAGTAGCCCTTGGGTTTCTCACTCATGTCACACCACAGAGGGTGACAGTCACTCAAATGCTGGCCACCAGGATTTTCCCATTGCTTTGCTAACTTCTATTAGCCTTCTCCTAAACATTTGGGCCACATTTCAGAAATGAAATTTTCTATAAATAAATGTTTTACTCTGTTATCAGAGTAAAACTTCAAGGTCTTAAAATACAAAATAAAAACAAACAAATGAAATAAAAACACTCTAGTCCAGATCTCTTCCTCTCCCAGAAAACTCAGTTCAGCATACTAGAGAAACAAATTTATAATCACCTTTTTCACTTAAACAACCAGATTACTTAGATTATTACTTTAAACATTTAATTCCTATAATTGAAGGTCAATAATTAAAATTTGATGCTTGGTAGTGATGGCATTTACATTCAAACCCTTTTCTACAAATATCTTGCTACACATTTTCTACAGAAGATTGGAAGCTGAGAGTGAGCTCCCCCTTGATTTCTGCTTAGATAAAAGCCTATCTCCATCTGTAGGCCCTACTGCTCTCATATTTAAAATGTATGGAGAAATAACAGCAACTATCCCATAAAATTATTGTATGGACCACCTGAAATGATACACGGTATGTGGCTTAAAAAAGAGCTTGATACACAATAAGTACTCAGTAGATGTGAGCACTATTATTGTTAGCTATATTAAGTAGTATTATTACCTAATTCCCCAAATGAAATAGGATAGCAACCACAAAACCATGGTATCCAGGGCTGACATGACAAATGGTGGATGTAGGAACCTATGTGACTGTGAATCTTTTCCTTACCAACATTAACATTCCTTTAGTTGAAGGAGGGAGATGGATACCGACAATTACCGAGTAAGAGCTACTGTAAATGATAGGGCTAAAATTAAAAAAAGAAATGAAGCAGTTGGCATTGAAGTGAATTTAGAAATAACTACTGATAAATTTTAAAGTACTAGGTCACAAAAGAGTTACACTACTAGATTTTACAAAATTTTGCAGACTTTCCATAGTAACAGAAGTATATATATTTTTTTGAAGATTAAATAATACTAAGAGATTTTTTTTTTCAGTATCCACTGGAAAAAAAAGGGTACTGTACCCTTTTTAGGCAGAAGATCAGTACCTTCTGCCTAAAGCTTTGAGACCACGGAAAGAAATAGCAAATTCTAAAAAACGAAAAGGTAAATATAGAACAAAAAAATTCCACTGCCTTCTCATGCAACAGAGGGCACTGATAACTTAGGAAAACATTAATTGTTGGATGTTAATTATTATAATACATCAAGTATCCAGCATCACTGCTATGCAACACTAGGTTTAAAAGGTGAAAAATTCCCTCACTGAGCCACTTGCTAAGTGTTTACAGACGACCTAAGCACCATAGTAGATGTGGTGTTAACAAAGGTGAATGAAGTATAGTCCCTGCTTCTGGAAGTTCACAGCATTCTGGAGAAGACATATATGTAAACAAATAATTCAAGTACCACAAAATAAATATTTCAAAAATAGTGACATGAATGGAGTACTCTGCTGCTGCTGCTACCAAGTCGCTTCAGTCATGTCCGACTCTGCGACCCCATAGACAGCAGCCCACCAGGCTCTCCCATCCCTGGGATTCTCCAGGCAAGAACAGTGGAGTGGGTTGCCATTTCCTTCTCCAATGCATGAAAGTGAAAAGTGAAAGCGAAGTCGCTTAGTCGTATCTGACTCTTCGAGACCCCATGGACTGCAGCCTATCAGGCTCCTCTGTCCATGGGATTTTCCAGGCAAGAGTACTGGAGTAGGGTGCCATTGCCTTCTCCGATGGAGTGCTCTGGGAGCTTTGAAAAGGACATGGCTATCTGCCAGAAAAGACTTTATGAAAGAGGTAACACTTGAGCTGGATCTTAAAGGTGGACAAAGAGTTTTTCAGAGTGAAGGAGAGACATTCTAAACACAGGGAACAAAACGTGTGCAAAAAGTATGAAGGGATTAATACATCTGGAGGAATGTGACATTTCCTGCTGAGGCACTGGGGGCTTCAGGGGAGAAAATGAGGCAGGAGAGGGTGGCTGCAGGCTCTGTCAGACTGCATCACCCACGTGTTGGGCACCCCTGTGAGCAGAGTGGTTCCAACAAAGGTGTTCCACCAAAAAAGTGACAAAAGAGTTTGGTTTCTTAGGAAAGCAAGTCTGGGGTTGCTCTGGAGGATTCACTTTGATAGAAGACAACTCAAATCGGAACCTGCTAAGTAAGAACTCTGTTGAGCTATAATTTTTATCTTGCCTGAAAAAAATAGCTGTTTTAACAAAACAGGGTCCCCAAACAGATGAACACAAATCAGTGTCAACTCCCATCATCAAGATTTAGAGAATCAAAGTATATATCAAATATGTCATATTCATGAACAGCTATAGTAAGCTCACAGAACACTGTTAATAGGACTATAATAAAACAAATATTCAGCCCTGGAACAAAAGTAAAATACTTTCTAAAAAGACAAAATATACACTCCAAAATAGTTTATTTTTGCTTCTTCATACTTTTTTTGGTTCTTTTGAAATGTTCCACAATAAGCAAGTAATATATTTATAATCATTAATAAATTTCAAAAGCATTCACTGTTCATTGCATGCAATTCACAATTATCTTTATAAAAATTCTGAAGCTAAAATACTACCTTTTTGTCTCCTTGTTTTCGTCTTCTTAATCCTGGTCTATAATCATCTCCAAATCTCAGAAAGTAATAGTAAGAAACTAGCCTCTCAATAGGATCCCTTATGACATTAATGTAAATAGGCTTTTTCTTCACTCCAAATCTGAAACAGAATAAAATTTAAATGGTGAAATCAACACTTTCATTCTGTCTGGGATGTCCTGAATTATAAGTTTGAGGTATTAATTCTGTATGGAAAAAATATGAATTAATTTAAATAGAGTATGTGGAGATTTGGTACAATTGTAATATTTATATTACAATAAAGTAGTAAGACATCTTCACGACCCAGATAATCACGATGGTGTGATCACTCACCTAGAGCCAGACATCCTGGAATGTGAAGTCAAGTGGGCCTCAGAAAGCATCACTACGAACAAAGCTAGTGGAGGTGATGAACAAAGCTAGTGGAGGTGATGGAATTCCAGTTGAGCTCTTTCAAATCCTGAAAGATGATGCTGTCAAAGTGTTGCACTTAATACGCCAGCAAATTTGGAAAACTCAGCAGTGGCCACAGGACTGGAAAAGGTCAGTTTTCATTCCAATCCCAAAGAAGGCAATGCCAAAGAATGCTCAAACTACCTCACAATTGCATTCATCTCACACGCTACTAAAGTAATGCTCAAAATTCTCCAAGCCAGGCTTCAGCATACGTGAACCATGAACTTCCAGATGTTCAAGCTGGTTTTAGAAAAGGCAGAGGAACCAGAGACCAAATTGCCAACATCCGCTGGATCATCAAAAAGCAAGAGAGTTCCAGAAAAACATCTATTTCTGCTGTATTGACTGTGTCAAAGCCTTTGACTGTGTGGATCACAATAAACTGTGGAAAATTCTGAAAGAGATGGGAATACCAGACCACCTGACCTGCCTCTTGAGAAACCTATATGCAGGTCAGGAAGCAACAGTTAGAACTGGACATGGAACAACAGACTGGTTCGAAATAGGAAAAGGAGTACATCAAGGCTGTATATTGTCACCCTGCTTATTCAACTTATATGCAAAGTACATCATGAGAAACGCTGGGCTGGAAGAAGCACAAGCTGGAATCAAGATTGCCGGGAGAAATATCAATCACCTCAGATACGCAGATGACACCACCCTTATGGCAGAAAGTGAAGAGGAACTAAAAAGCCTCTTGATGAAGGTGAAAGAGGAGAGTGAAAAAGTTGGGTTAAAACTCAACATTGAGAAAACGAAGATCATAGCATCTGGTCCCATCACTTCATGGGAAATAGATGGGGAAACAGTGGAAACAGTGTCAGACTTTATTTTTTGGGGCTCCAAAATCACTGCAGATGGTGACTGCAGCCATGAAATTAAAAGACACTTACTCCTTGGAAGAAAAGTTATGACCAACCTAGATAGCATATTCAAAAGCAGAGACATTACTTTGCTAACAAAGGTCCGTCTAGTCAAGGCTATGGTTTTTCCAGTGGTCATGTATGGATGTGAGAGTTGGACTGTGAAGAAAGCTGAGTGCCGAAGAATTGATGCTTTTGAACTGTGGTGTTGGAGAAGACTCTTGAGAGACCCTTGGACTGCAAGGAGATCTAACCAGTCCATTCTAAAGGAGATCAGCCCTGGGATTTCTTTGGAAGGAATGATGCTAAAGCTGAAACTCCAGTCCTTTGGCCACCTCATGTGAAGAGTTGACTCATTGGAAAAGACTCTGATGCTGGGAGGGATTGGGGGCAGGAGGAGAAGGGGACAACAGAGGATGAGATGGCTGGGTGGCATCACTGACTCGATGGACGTGAGTCTGAGTGAACTCCGGGAGATGGTGATGGACAGGGAGGCCTGGCGTGCTGCGATTCACGGGGTCGCAAAGAGTCAGACACAACTGAGCGACTGAACTGAACCGAAAGTAGTAAGAATTTTAAAATTACAAATGAAGATACAGGAGTGAGGGGAAAATTGAATGACAAATAATCTTAAATTTTACTAGCAAGAATTACATAAAACATTTCAATTTTATATAACAATGAGTTCTGATTTCTGGCCCACCAAACTAGTAACTGTTATTTATGGACACAGCAGAAGTCCATACAAGTGTGACCATTTGAGCTTACCCTCTGTGGTGCTAATTTTAAAAACTAGATAGAAGTGAAAGACATTAAGTCTTCAGCGTTATTCATTCCTTAGGGAATGAAGAGAGCTGACAGAACACAGAAGGTGTTTGCTTTAGCAATATCTGTAGACCCTAGAATTGTCTCGCTGGTCCCTGTTCTCATATCCTCACTTATCTCAGCCTTGAACTTCAGTGTTACCCCAACTCTCCACTTTCCTTTATTCTTCGTTTAACACAATTACCAAGTTCTTCTGATTTTTTCTTTTGTAGGTTTTTCACAGATTTGATCTGTCTTCATCACTTCCTTTCCTGTGACAACTGCCCTCTTCGCAGGCCTCTTGCTTAGAGCACTGCCATAATTCGTGGCTTTGTAATTAATAATAATAGTTTTCTTGCATCCAATCTCTCTCCCTTTCAATTTACCTTCACGCCAATTCCCAACTGATATTTTGTAAAACATCACTGATAAGATCATTCTCCTTAGGAACCTGAGATACCACTGTTTATGTTGACATCAAACCCAAACTCCTTTGCTTGGTTGTTAATATCTGCTTGCCTTATGTCTTGGGACCCACCTTATTGATCCATTTTTATTTTCAACTCTCCACAGATAAGAAATCATCTATCAGTTATAATTAGGTCCCCCTCTTCTACCTCTCACCAATATATCATACTTCTAGTTCTCAATACATGCCTTTACTCATTGTCTTCCTTAACTAGAATGCCATTCGCATTTCCCTATTCTTTTTATTAATTAATTCATTCAAATATACTTTTTTGTGTATCTAATACATGCCAGGAACTATTTTAATATTAGGAAAACAATAATGGGGAAAAAAAGACAAAATTCCTTGTCTTGCCAAAGTTAACATTCTACTTGGAAGAGACAGAATGTAAACTAATAAGAAAATATATTAATGGTAAAAATACTAAGGAGAGAAATGATGCAGTGAAAGAGAACAGGGAGAAGGGGGGACTGCTGCTGCTGCTGCTGCTAAGTCGCTTCAGTCGTGTCTGACTCTGTACGACCCCATAGACGGCAGCCCACGAGGCTCCCCCATCCCTGGGATTCTCCAGGCAAGAAAGAACACTGGAGTGGGTTGCCATTTCCTTCTCCAATGCATGAAAGTGAAAAGTGAAAGTGAAGTCGCTGAGTCGTGTCCGACTCCTAGAGACCCCATGGACTGCAGCCCACCAGGCTCCTCCATCCATGGGATTCTCCAGGCAAGAGTACTGGAGTGGGGTGCCATTGCCTTCTCTGAGAAGGGGGGACAGTACAATTCAAACTAGGGTTTCCCAGGGAGGCAGCACTATTATTACATTTTTTTAATATTTGGCTTCCCTCATAGCTAAGTTAGTAAGAATCTGCCTGCAATGCAGGAGACCCAGGTTCGATCCTGGTTCAATCCCTGGGGCAGGAAGATCCTCTGGAGAAGGAAATGGTAACCCACTCCAGTACTCTTACCTGGAGAATCCTATAGACAGAGGAGCATGGCAGGCTGCAGTCCGTGGGTTGCAAGAGTCAGACAAGACTAAACCACCACAGCACTATTATTATGTGATGAGAAGACAGCCCCATCGATATCTGGGAGAAAGTGCTCCAGGAAGATAAGACTTCCAAGCAGGAAGGCCCTAAAGCAGCTAAGTGCTGGGCATTTTTGAGAATCAACAAGGAGGTCAAAATGGCTGAGGCAGCATGAGGAAGGGGGTAATGACAGAGCATGAGAGTGGAGAGAAATGGGGGTGATGGCGGGGGAAGTGTAGACCACGTGGGCCTTGTAGGGCACTACAAGCATCAGGAGGGAGCCTGAGTCAGCAGAGAAGTGTCATGATATGGAATCTAAAGTACAGCATGGTAACTGTAATCAACAAGGTGTGTGTGTGTGCCCAGTCACTCAGTCATGGCCAGCTCTTTGGGACTCCATGGACTTATAACTTAGATTTCCCTTCTTACTAAAATCTTTTTTTAAAGGCACCCAAAAAGCACATAGCTAACCTAACCAGTTTCACATTTCCTCTTACTTTTGCCTGTTACAATGTCTTACACACACACAAACATTCTATAAATATTTTATACTAAATTTTTAGCAAATAAGTAGTGAAGAGAGACCACAGAAGAGAAAAAAGCAAGATGCCAAGATACAACTTGCTTCTCTCAGCCTTTGAATTACTGAAAAGTAACTGAACAGGACATTTCTAATTTACAAACAGGTTGGATTCTGTAAGAGATGCTTTGTGTGTAAAATGGGGTCAACTCTGTTGAATTCCAGTCCTTTTTCTCACTATTAAGCCATTTGTCTAAGTCATTAAAATCTTTTGTACATATGGAAATACTGAAAACCACAGAGAACTTTAGAGCTTATTGCTGAAAGTGAAAGAGGAGGGTGAAAAACTTGGCTTAAAACTCAACATTCAAAAAACTAAGATTATGGCATCTGGTCCCATCACTTCAAGCAAACAGATGGGGAAACAATGGAAACAGTGACAGACTTTATTTTCTTGGGCTCCAAAATCACTGCAGATGGTGACTGCAGCCATGAAAATTAAAAGACGCTTGCTCCTTGGAAGAAAAGCTATGACCAACCTAGACAGCAAATTAAAAAGCAGACATTACTTTGCCAACAAAGGTCCATCTAGTCAAAGTTACAGTTTTTCCAGAAGAATTGATGCTTTTTGAACTGTGGTGTTGGAGAAGACTCTTGAGAGTCCCTCGGACTGCAAGGACATCAAACCAGTCAATCCTAAAGGAAATCAGTCTCAAATATTCATTGGAAGGACTGATGCTGAAACTGAATACTGCTGAAACTGCAATACTTTGGCCACTGGATGCGACGAACTGACTCATTTGAAAAGACCCTGATGCTGGGAAAGATTGAAGGCGGGAGGAAAAGGGGATGACAGAGGATGAGATAGTTGGATGACATCACCGACTTAATGGACATGAGTTTGAGCAAGCTCTGGGAGTTGGCGATGGACAGGGAAGCCTGGTGTGCTGCAGCCCATGGGGTTGCAAAGAGCTGGACATAACTGAGTGACTGAACTGGACTGAACAGAGAACTTTTTGGAAAAACATTATTCTATTAAATTTGTGAGTTGGTTGATTAGAGCTTGGGGTATATTTTTTCAATAAGCAACTCATAAGCCTATAAAATCAACAACGATGCAGTAAAATTTTTCTCACAATTTTTAGAAAAGGAAACAGTATTGTTGCAAATCTTATGGCATTGTCAAATTAGGTATCAGAGTAGATGCTCCATAAGGGAAGACGACTTTCTTTCTGGTTCATAGCTTTATCATTAATGTTTAGCATGATGTCAGACAGGTGTTGGATATTAGAATCAGGTTGAATGAACTGTTGTGAATTGGCTACTTACAAAAGGCCTTCCTCTGGAACAGTGTACTCACCAGTGAGAAGAGGGTTGGGAGGCATTAGGGAAACATACCTGCTACCTTAACTGATAATCAAATATAATCAAATCCCTTATGACTATACAGTGGAAGTGAGAAATAGATTTAAGGGACTAGATCTGATAGAGTGTCTGATGAACTATGCACTGAGGTTCGTGACACCGTACAGGAGACCGGGATCAAGACCATCCCCATGGAAAAGAAATGCAAAAAAGCAAAATGGCTGTCTGGGGAGGCCTTACAAATAGCTGTGAAAAGAAGAGAAGTGAAAAGCAAAGGAGAAAAGGAAAGATATAAGCATCTGAATGCAGAGTTCCAAAGAACAGCAAGAAGAGATAAGAAAGCCTTCCTCAGAGATCAATGTAAAGAAATAGAGGAAAACAACAGAATGGGAAAGACTACAGATCTCTTCAAGAAGATCAGCGATACCAAGGGAATATTTAATACAAAGATGGGTGCGATAAAGGACAGAAACGGTATGGACCTAACAGAAGCAGAAGATATTAAGAAGAGGTGGCAAGAATACACATAAGAACTGTACAAAAAAGACCTTCACAACCAAGATAATCACGATGGTGTGATCACTGACCTAGAGCCAGACATCCTGGAATGTGAAGTCAAGTGGGCCTTAGAAAGCATCACTACGAACAAAGCTAGTGGAGGTGATGGAATTGCAGTTGAGCTATTTCAAATCCTGAAAGATGATGCTGTGAAAGTGCTGCACTCAATATGCCAGCAAATTTGGAAAACTCAGCAGTGGCCACAGGACTGGGAAAGGTCAGTTTTCATTCCAATCCCAAAGAAAGGCAATGCCAAAGAATGCTCAAACTACCACACAATTGCACTCATCTCACACGCTAGTAAAGTAATGCTCAAAATTCTCCAAGCCAGGCTTCAGCAATACATGAACCGTGAACTTCCAGATGTTCAAGCTGGTTTTAGAAAAGGCAGAGGAACCAGAGACCAAATTGCCAACATCCACTGGATCATGGAAAAAGCAAGAGAGTTCCAGAAAAACATCTATTTCTGCTTTATTGACTATGTCAAAGCCTTTGACTGTGTGGATCACAATAAACTGTGGAAAATTCTGAAGGAGATGGGAATACCAGACCACCTGACCTGCCTCTTGAGAAACTTATATGCAGGTCAGGAAGCAACAGTTAGAAGTGGACATGGAACAACAGACTGGTTCGAAATAGGAAAAGGAGTACGTCAAGGCTGTACATTGTCACCCTGCTTATTTAACTTATATGCAGAGTACATCATGAGAAAACACTGGGCTGGAAGAAGCACAAGCTGGAATCAAGATTGCCGGGAGAAATATCAATAACCTCAGATACGCAGATGACACCACCCTTATGGCAGAAAGTGAAGAGGAACTAAAAAGCTTCTTGATGAGAGTGAAAGAGGAGAGTGAACAAGTTGGCTTAAAGCTCAACATTCAGAAAACAAAGATCATACATAGCATCTGGTCCCATCACTTCATGGGAAATAGATGGGGAAATAGTGTCAGATTTTATTTTTTGGGGCTCCAAAATCACTGCAGATGGTGACTGCAGCCATGAAATTAAAAGACACTTACTCCTTGGAAGAAAAGTTATGACCAACCTAGACAGCATATTCAAAAGCAGAGACATTACTTTGCCAACATAGGTCTGTCTAGTCAAGGCCATGGTTTTTCCAGTGGTCATGTATGGATGTGAGAGTTGGACTGTGAAGAAAGCTGAGCACCAAAGAATTGATGCTTTTGAACTGTGGTGTTGGAGAAGACTCTTGAGAGTCCCTGGGACTGCAAGGAGATCCAACCAGTCCATTCTAAAGGAGATCAGCCCTGGGATTTATTTGGAAGGAATGATGCTAAAGCTGAAACTCCAGTACTTTGGCCACCTCATGCGAAGAGTTGACTCATTGGAAAAGACTCTGATGCTGGGAGGGATTGGGGGCAGGAGAAGAAGGGGACGACAGAGGATGAGATGGCTGGATGGCATCACTGACTCGATGGACATGAGTTTGAGTAAACTCTGGGAGTTGGTGTTGGACAGGGAGGCCTGGCGTGCTGCGATTCATAGGGTCACAAAGAGTCGGACACGACTGAGCGACTGAACTGAACTGAACCTTAACTGAGAGCACCAAGAGTCTTGTAACAGGTAAGGGCAGGACAGTGGGGCAATGACTCCATTCTTAGATTGTGAGATTCCCTGGGCATCTCTTTTATCATCTCTGTTATTAGCCACTGATCCACCTGAGCTATCCCCTTGGGAATTACCTCCTCCCAGAATATCTCCTACCAATGCTATGCTAATTCTAAGTCACTTCAGTCGGTCCAACTCTGTGGGACCCCATAGACGGCAGCCCACCAGGATCTCCCGTCCCTGGGATTCTCCAGGCAAGAACACTGGAGTGGGCTGCCATTTCCTTCTCCAAAGCATGAAAGTGAAAAGTGAAAGTGAAGTCGCTCAGTCGTGTCCGACTCTTCGTGACCCCATGGATTGCAGCCTAACAGGCTCCTTTGGGATTTTCCAAGCAAGAGTACTGGAGTGGGGTGCCATTGCCTTCTCCTACCAATGCCTCCTCTTTTCTCCTAGTCCCTGAAATGTGGAACAGATGGAGATTCTTACCAAGTAGAAGTGAAAGAGGGATATGTCATTTGACAAAATCTTCTTGCTGTCTGGGAAATGACTTTCTGGGGCATGGCTTTAGGTGGCCTTTATCTGTGTGAAACATAATTTTTAATGAGATAATCTATGTGAACTTATTCTGAAAATGGATAAGAGTTATTATTTATAAGTCAGAGTATGGGCATGTAGACATGGAAGCAAAGAATTATAACTGAAAGTAGGCATGATAAAACAGCACTGGACCATTCAGCTCAACTAGTAAGGAAACAAGTTTGTACATTTACGTCTCTGGCCAACCAGGTAGTTTTATACCAGTGGAAAAATACGTTCTGTGGTTGTAGACTCAGCTTTAACCCTGGCCAGTCATCTGAGCAATTCCTCAGGAGGGCTCAGATGGAACAGTAGAAAATTCATCTTCACTCCAGGAAACTTAACTATTATTGACCCATTAGAACGCAATGTTTCTAGGAAGAGAACATATTTCCTAAGAATCTGTCATGTTAAATGATGATCAAAAGGGGAAAAATATAATCTGAGCAGCAAGTTGGTAAGAAACCTTATTCTTGCTGTATTAGCATACATGGTATAACAATAAGGAAGACAAACCAGGAACATTTCTTTACACCCACACTCTATATAGCCTGGACAGATGAATGAACATCAAGAATAGTTAAAAGAAGTACACACTCAGAACATTTGAAAGGAACCTTGACAACTAGAAGATGATGAAGCTGAAGGAGGGCTGAAGAGTCTTCATGAAGTTATTTCACTTTGAGATTTATGCTTCACACTAGATTTAACATTTCAAGTTAAGTAGCAGTTTCACACAAGGGACACTGATACACAGTTGATCTGCAGTTAGATGAATTCGCAGATGTGGAAACTAAATAACAAGGGAGGACTGTACACATTTATTCTGGACTCTTTTATCCCTAACACATTCCTAGAAACCTCCAAAACCTGCTACAGTAAATTCCCATTGTCTTGTTTCAAAAATAGTGAATAACCTGTTGGTATTTATTGGTCCCACTGACAATGATATGAAGAACAAAAGATTTTTTAAATAACTATTTCTTGAAATGAGCATTCATCTATTAAAATGGCACAATTTTTTAAAAATAGGAGGGGTGGTCTAACACTACCAAGTTAGTGAGGATATACAGCAAAATAATAAAGTCACTGGGAAAACTGCTTAGCAGTGTCTTACCATCTAGCAATCTCACTTCTAGGTTTTACACAAGAGAAATGAAGACACTGTGTCCACACAAAACCTATATGCAAATGTTCTGGCAACTTTACTCATAATCAGCAAAAGCTGGAAAAAACCCAAGTATCCAGAAACTGGTGGGTGGACAGAAATTGTTCTGCCTCCATCCTTACTCCCCAGTAAGGAACTAACCACTGACACATGCACCCAACTGGATGAGTATCAAAAGCAGCGCACTAAGAAGCTATTCAACAAGACTTGGTGACTGACTAGATCCATGTGGCAAAGAAAAGGGTGATTCAAAATGACTCTAAAGTTTCTTCTTTGGATGCTTTGATAAATAAAAATGGGTAAACTTCTCAAATGACATTTGGAAAGAAGAACTAGGAAATGCGCTGAAAAATATAAGAATAGGGTTAAGACAAAAAAGGAATGAGATAAGGTTAAGACAAGACAGGACAGGAACGCAACTATAACGAGAAGATATTTTTGTTCTTATTCTAAAGTTCTAAACAAAACCAGATAAACATAACCAAAATATTTGCTCTTATTCTAAAGTTCTAAACAAAACCAGATAAATATAACCAAAACATAGCTTGAGCAGATATGGGTTTACAAATAACATGTGTGCTTCCTGTGATCAGTCTAAATTAGAAAGCACTTTTCAATTTTTATTTGTCCATCTTTCTGCCTAGGTTTTCCCGGGTTTGTACTCTTTTTAGTGTTTCTGCTAAGGCAATTGAAAAGCTATGTGATTAAATATTTCTTTCATTGAATTTGACCATTTTTTTTCTTGAAGGCAAGTATTTTAATGGACTCCACAAGGTACTACACCAGTCAAGAATATGTTTTAAAGAATAAAGTATTTTAAAAACTGGTAAGGTGATGTTTCTTTCCTCTCTTCCTTACTTGTTGTGAGTATGACAGTCAAACTAAAAATCATTTTTTAAAAGATACTAGTTATATCTAAAATAGTTTGTGACTATATACATCAAAATACATTTTCTCTAGTTGATTTTTTTAAGGTATTTGTTTAAAATCTTGTAAAGGTCTATCAAAATTTTTCACAACACTTTTTGCTTCCAATAAAATGAAACATATTATGAAAATATTCAAATCCTTAAACATTTATGTCAGTATTTAATACATGAGATTAATCTTTCCAAGAACTTTGTGTTTTTTCAACTGTAAGAATGCTAGCATACACCAGAGCTTCATTCTAAGACTTTTGCCAAAAGCAAAAGTACTCAATATTATTTTAATAATGAAAACCTCAAGTATGAAACCAAGCTATGTGTGGGGAAAAAAAAATCATTTATGTGAAAGGGTAACAAACATTCAATTGAAGGATAATGCAGCCCTGAGGGAATATGCATATGAATGAAGTTTATGAAATTGGTTCAGTGCCTCTGCAAAGAAAAATAATTAGTTTATTTTAAAGCTGCCTATAAAATGTTTTCAATATTGTTGTATGAATTATTTATAGAAAAATGTACATCTAACTTTAAAGCTAATATTTTACTGAAAGATCCTGAGTGCTGTAGGAGGAACTAGAAACAAGAATATACTGTTTTATGTATGTAATATTTGGGAGATTCCTTTTAATTATTTGCTTTCCAAAAAAGTTAAGATTTATTATCAATGTGGATCTGTACCATTTCATTCAACTGTTTTTCTTTTCAAATTTGAAAGCTGAAATGATAGTGGGACATCAATGTAACTTTTGGATTTTACACAGAATGCTCTTTGAAGTTGCCAAATACAAGCGGATATATTACTCTGAAGTCATGACTGCTAAAGAAATGACTGAGCAAATGCATCTAAGATTAAATAATTTAAAAGTAGGGGACTTCCCTGGCAGTCCAGTGGCTAAGACTTTGCCTTCCAATGTGGGTTCAATCCCTGATCAGGAAAGTAAGATTCCACATGCCTCTCAGCCAAAAACATAAAACAGATGCAATACTCTAACAAGTTCAATAAAGACTTTAAAAATGGTCCACATAACAAAATATGTAAAAACATATTTTTAATGTTTTTGAAATTAGTTTTATTACGGAAAAGATTGGCATTTGAGGTTTTCCAACAATACTCTATGTGCTACAAAAAAATGTTTAAATAGATTCACCAAACTATACATATTTAGAATATTCCTTTTAATCAGTCTTCTGATTAGTACTTAATGTGGCACAAACTCTAGGGGGAGGCACATAGTGCTCAGATACTGTACAAAGGCCTATACTTTATTAACTTTTCTTGAAAGAGTTATGACAGGAATACCTTGATCCTATGCCTCCCCCAAAACATGGAAAATTAGTTATTTATGTCCAGTTTCAGGCAAATCACTATAAAGAAAAATCACTTTAAAAAAAGTCTTTTTATATCTCAATTGTAAAGCTAAAACAAGGTAGCCAAAGGGGAAGTGTGTCTTGGCTGAGCAGCAGACACTTCGGGTTATCAGTAACGGAGTAATGGCTTCTTTGCTTTCTCTGTTCTCAGTCAATGATGTGGTAAGTCATAATTCGACTGGCTTCTAGGTTAAAACTTGGAACTCTCCTAAAATAGTGTTATTTGATTGCACATGAAGCAGAAACATAATGATAAAAAATTTTAAAGGGCATTACCTAAATTTATCTACCTTAAATTTCTAAAATTAATATGACAATAATCAATTTATGAACACTAGAGGGCAGTAAAACACTAGAAGGTGTATTTAAATTACACATCTGAAGTGGCAAACACAAGCCAGTACTTTTTTAAAAATCAAAATCACAATTATTTAATAACTTTATCCCTTTTTAGGTTGCTAAAGTACAAAGCATTCTTTTGTGTATAATTCTGGGTATAACTTACTTTGCAAAATCCAAATAAGAAATGTGCCCATGATAAAACCCTGGTTTCATCTCTTTCCAGGCAGTTATATTCTTTACAAAGCGCACCTAAAAAAGGAGAACATACTCATTATTTAAGTACAATTTAAAGAAAATAAAATTTTGTGATAGCAAAATGCTTTTCATTTAGGCATTTAAAACTGATCACACCACTTTGACAATTATGGAGCTTGAAATACAGGCTTCAACTAAGAAAAGCATAGTGTGATATGTAATTACTAATGCATCATAGAGAAGCTACTGTCACCACTCTTAGAAAAGAGTGAAAGAGGATCTTGAAAACAAAATTGCACAATGCAACCATTTACAATACTGCACAGTGAGTACATTTATGTGGTGGGTGGAGGTATACAAACAACACAAGCTGAAGCAGGTAGCAATTCAATATGGGGATAGTCTATGCAAATCTCTTCTTCCTAGAGACTCGTTATTCATAAAAATTCACATTTATAATGACTAACAACTAAAACAAACATCAACTAATCCTAAAACCAAATGAGTGAACAAAAGATGAGTATCAGAAGACTTTAAACCACTAAGAGCAGATATCATATGGTTGAGCAGATATCATCAACTTGCTGATAAAAAAGCTAAAAGGTAAATTTTTAAAAATATCTAAATATTACCATTTTAATCTACTAGAATTAAAAGTATACAAAAGATTAGTTAATATAACAACTTAAGTATAAATATAAAAGTTTCAAGAACTGGTTAATATAGAACTTGATAAACCAGCTATAACAGAATTATGATAAGAATTATGATACATAATTCTTCAAAGAAAAATAATATAAATTTCTGATAATCAAATCTCTGCATGATCAACAGCAAGTGGCTAAGAATCTCTTCTGGAGACTAGAGACAGTGTGGGGATGGCTGAGGGGTGGGGCCCACCACCCTACACTGCAGGGAAAGCGCCTGTAAGCCGGGATCTCAGCCCCTGACACAGACTGTCAGTCGCCTACTTCTGACAATTTACCAATCCTTCACTTCTATTTCACAATAGTTAGTCACATGGTGATATTCTGGAGCACTTATTACCAGGTTAGTCAATAAATTAATAGCCATGAATGATGGCTCCTGGATAAGGCCCACTGGTAGGAACAAAGTAGGCAAACTGTGGAAGCAGCCTTATGTCGGAGGACGTGAACTAAGGCAAGATGAAAGATTCTGGAAGGAGGATTTATAACTCAAAGACTAACAATGGAGTTAGAAACAATGGGGTTTTTAGAGGGGAAATGAAAAGAACCTTAAATTATTATTTTACACATACACACACATTATTAAAATCTGAAAATTGGATGTAGGTAACAAAATTATGTTGTACTAGAGAATACATAATTATATTTCAGCAGATATTTACAAATTGTCCCCACCAAAACGAATGAGCCAAATAAACATGTGATTTGAGATTTCAGGTTCTTTCCTATTTGTTCTTCAATACATCAAATAGAATAAAAATATCAAATGGCAAATGAAAAAGAAATAGAAAATAAAATACTACTTAATCCATAAACTGAATCCTTAAAAAAGTTTACATGTTGAATATGAAAAACCCTTATAATTTCTACTTAATGGTAAGTTACACAAGCTTTTGGTTCTGTGAAAATCATTTTCAGTATTTCAGTCCCAAATGAGGAAGAAATACAAGGCAAAGAGAATAGGAATGGGAGATGGTGGTTCAAGGGTGCTTAAGACTCTTACAGCTGAGCTCTTCAGAAGCTGAGATTTAAATGGATGTGATGGTATAAGAGGGAAATGAAAGGGAATGACAGATTGAAACCTGAGAAAACAGTGTTATATAAGCCAAATGTTGGAGGATCATAGTACACTGGGATGAAAGACAGGTATAAATTTCAAGTGTCCTTTTTCCCTCCACCCTTCCAAAGGATGGTCAAGATCAAACTAAATTCTGCTAAAGACACACTCCATCTGCTGTGTGTCCTACAAGGTGAGGTGAAGAGCCCTGGAAGCTGGATGAGATCTGCACTGCTACTGGGCTTCCCAAACTCAGTGTGCAAATGAATCATCTGGGGCTCTTGTTAAAATGCAGATTCTGACTCAGCGGGTATGGAGTGGGGCCCAAGATTCTGCACTTCTAAAAAGTTTCCACAGCATGGCCAGGTCAGCGGGTGACACTGAGGAGCAAGCCTTTAGCACGTATGGACCCAGGACCTAGCTCTTGGTTTTATCAACATGAAGCTCCTTCTGCAGTGCCTGCAAAGGAGGCCTGAGGTCTATAGAGGCTCTTTAGCAAGGATATACTCTCTCAGTTACTTTCATGAGTTACTTTCTTCTCAGTTACATATCATGCTTTCATGATATGGAAAAAAAAAGTATGCTGAACTAAAACAGTGGTTTAAAGGTTATCTACATATATAGATAATATATATACATATATACACACACACACATATAAGCTACCACAACATATAAAACAGAATGAGGGGTGGGAGCGTAATGCCCCCGTCTACTCAGTCTCCTCCATCTGCCCACACAGTGATGCCTGAAGCACTCTGGAACCAAAGCATTCCAAGAAACACAAAGTATAAAATAAATAAAAGGGTTGTGCCTCCACTGGACTCAGGGAAGTTTGGTGAAGGCAGAACAGAACAAGGCATGAAGCATTCACTGCTGTCACCGATCTCAAACTTTCCTGTTTGCAGAATCAGCATTTTATTAGGATATCCTGTACTCCTTATGTTACAGAAACTGAAGTCCAAGAACCACATACCTCCGATTTTTGGTCCAATCATCCTTCTATACCACTGGCTAATTTCTTTAATCTATTATTGTCCAATTTAAACAAGGTTGGGGGGGAGGAACGACTTGAAAGAGGAGCAGACAGGTATCTTTGACATCATAATACTGATCAACAGACTTGGACACTGAGAATTTCAGGTTCTGTCCAATGCTCAGGAAATTCCTGAGATCCAGACATTCAAACCTCCAAGATCTCAAAGCTCTGTTGATATATCTCTCTCAACTGTTTATTTTCCTGCTTACATTCATTATCATCTCAACTTCCAATCTACTCTGTGCACTATCTCTTGTATTGAATAACCATTTTTTGACAATGGCCGCTGACTTATTCTTGCCTTTTTATTATCCCAGGTAACCTCAAGGGTTGCTGAACAATGCTGGTCAAAACTAAGAGACCCAGTCTAAATGTAGGACTTTGAATCTTATTAGACTGAATACATTCTGAGGCATATTCAGGTATGTTATTAAATTCTCTACAGTTTTTTTTTTTAAATTTTATTTTTTGGCTGTGCTGCACAGCATGTGGAATATTAGTTCCTAACCAGGGATCGAATCTGTGCCCCCTGCATTGGGAGCACAAACCATCTGGGAATTCCAGAATAGAGTGTGGAATTCCCTACCGCTATTATTGCTAGTCTCCAAACACACAGAATCTTCCTCTAATCTCCAACTAAGAGAATACTGAAAGCTACAAACTTAATATATATGTGTATGTATTTTTTTAATTTCATCTAATCAACATTTAACTAGGGCAATCTGTTAAAATCTCATTAATAAAGCTGTGGCTGATTTGCAATAAATCAAAAGATGCTGAGCTGAGATTTACCTTCCTTTCACAGGGAAGCAAAAAGTGCTAAGTAGACAAATGCTGTCAATAAGGTTAAAGTGGTGCTTCACAGTCATCTGGAGAAAAGGCTGAGCATTTAGAAGTGTCATTTACATATGGCTGAAATTCTACACCATCCTAATCTCCTCTTCAAAAGTAATCTCCCAGGACATAAAAACCTAATTAATGCCCTTTGAAGAACATACTTTTTAAAAGTTTTCCTTTCAAAGTATTAATTTAGCCACATTTAATTTTATCCTCTGAGTTCTCTAGAATTTTCCCTGCCTCTCATCGGTCATATTCGCTTATGCCCTTTCATCAGTCTAGCTGCAGTCCCTGCCCTGTCATTTTCTGTGTTCTCGTCTCTTCTCTTCCACTTGACTTTAAGTTTTTCTTCTGGTTTTCCTCTACAGTGGAGCATTCTGCCCAAGACTGTGAGATAAAGCTCTGGGATAGACAGGAGTAACGGGAGATGTAGATCAGGTGAGCAAGCTTCTACTCAGTTCATTTTATGGATTCTTACTGACTACAATACTTGGCACTAATGAAAGATAAAGAGAAGGGTAAAAAGGAGCAAAACTAATAGTATCAAATGAAGCTGAATCTGAAGACACTGAAAACTCTTGGGGAAAGAAATAAAGTCATCATAGCGACTTTATTCAAAGAGAATTTCCATACTCTGATTGCAAAAGGCTATCAAGAAGATGTTTCAGAAATAGTAGTTAGATACAATACAGGAAAAAGGGATGTTTTTATGGCTAGCCTGGAGCAGATTTTAAACTGTGATTTTTGTCAGATTTTATAACTCTTAAGCAGTTAGGCTAGCAAGTAATCAGAAGAGGCCTTCAGGGAAAACACAAGCAATGTAGGGAGGGGTGTTGTGATTTATTTGCTAGTTGAACCAGAATTGAACCAGTACAATAGGAAAAGTGAGAAAGCACCCTCTCACTAACACTATATCTAGATTTATATTCTTAATAAGAGTAATCTCAACATTATGATTAAATGTGATCACAAAAGAACTTGTTTTCCCTATCTAAAAGTAGGAATGTCATCCTGAACATCCTGGTCAAATTCCAACTTTGTAATTACTACCTACTGAGTGAACATTACTATTAACTTGGGTAATTATATATACCAAACTCCTACTCATGCATATACTTAAAATAAACATTCACTGTACAGCCGTGGGTAGTTATATGAGGAGAGGAAGTTTTCTATGCAAAGAGAAAAAACGAGTAATAATTGGATACCATATAAGAAAGGTTCAGCAGCAGAAGAACATAATATACTATCTGCACTAAAGCTCAGAACTGTGTTGTTCAATGCTACTACTATCAATCAGAGGCACTCCTTCTGCCAGTATTTACCACCCTGGCATCATGCTCAGCTAAGAATTACCTTCAGAACCTAAGCAGGTTCATTTGTTCATTCATTCATTCAACAAAAAGTTACAGACTATCTACTATGTATCTACAATACATACAATATGATATGGAGTATCTACAATAGAATGGGAAAGACTAGAGATCTCTTCAAGAAAATTAGAGATACCAAGGGAATATTTCATGCCAAGATGGGCACAATAAAGGACAGAAATGGTATGGACCTAACAGAAGCAGAAGATATTAAGAAGAGATGGCAAGAATACACAGAAGAACTGTACAAGAAAGATCTTCACCATCCAGATAATCACAATGGTGTGATCATTCACTTAGAGCCAGACATCCTGGAATGCGAAGTTAAGTGGGCCTTAGCAAGTATCACTACTAACAAAGCTCATGGAGATGATGGAATTCCAGCTGAAATATTTCAAATTCTAAAAGATGATGCTGTAAAAGTGCTGCACTCAATATGCCAGCAAATTTGGAAAACTCAGCAGTGGCCACAGGATTGGCAAAGGTCAGTTTTCATTCCAATCCCAAAGCCAATGCCAAAGAATGCTCAAACTACTGAACAACTGCATTCATCTCACATGCTAGTAAAGCAACGCTCAAAATTCTCCAAGCCAGGCTTCAACAGATGTTCAAGCTGGTTTTAGAAAAGGCAGAGGAACCAGAGATCAAATTGCCAACATCTGCTGGATCACCGAAAAACCAAGAGAGTTCCAGAAAAACATCTATTTCTGCTTTCTTGACTATGCTAAAGCCTTTGACTGTGTGGATCACAATAAACTGTGGAAAATTCTCAAACAGATGGGAATATCAGACCACCTGACCTGCCTCTTGAGAAATCTGTATGTAGGTCAAGAAGCAACAGTTAGAACTGGACATGGAAAAACAGACTGGTTCTAAATAGGGAAAGTACATCAAGGCTGTATATTGTCACCCTGCTTATTTAACTTGTATGCAGAGTACATCACGAGAAACACTGGGCTGGAAGAAGCACAAGCTAGAATCAAGATTGCCGGGAGAAATATCCATAACCTCAAATATGCAGATGACACCACCCTTATGGCAGAAAGTGAAGAACTGAAGAGCCTCTTGATGAAAGTGAAAGAGGAGCATGAAAAAGTTGGGTTAAAATGCAACATTCAGAAAACTAAGATCATGGTATCTGGTCCCATCACTTCATGGCAAATAGATGGTGAAACAGTGGAAACAGTGTCAGACTTTATTTTCTTGGGCTCTAAAATCACTGCAGATGGTGATTGCAGCCATGAAATTAAAAGACGCTTAGTCCTTGGAAGGAAAGTTATGACCAACCTAGACAGCATATTAAAAAGCAGAGACATTACTTTGTCAACAAAGGTCCATCTAGTCAAAGCTATGGTTTTTCCAGTAGTCATGTATTGATGTGAGAGTTGGACTATAAAGAAAGCTGAGTGCCAAAGAATTGATGCTTTTGAACTGTGGTGTTGGAGAAGACTCTTACAGAGTCCCTTGGACTGCAAGGAGATCCAACCAGTCCATCCTAGGGGAAATCAGTCCTGAATATTCATTGAAGGACTGAGGCTGAAGCTGAAACTCCAATACTTTGGCCACGTCTTGAGATAACTGATTCATGGGAAAAGACCCTGATGCTGGGAAAGATTGAAGCCAAGAGGAGAAGGGAACGACAGAGGATAAGATGGTTGGATGGCATTACCAACTCAATGGACATGAGTTTGAGTAAACTGGGAGTTGGTGATGGACAGGGAGGCCTGGCGTGCTGCAGTCCAAAGCGTCACAAAGAGTCCGACACGACTGAGTGACTGAACTGAACTATGTCTTAGGTCTGGTTCTAAGCCCAGGGATACAAAGTGAACAAGACAGACAAGGTCCCTGCCCTTAAGAAACTTAAATTATAATAGAGAAAATGACAGACAGTAAATAAATAGATCAGTAATAGGAAAGATAGTGAAAGAATAATGGTACCCAGTAACCTGGAAGAAGTATTTAATAAATAGGATGGCCAACTAAGGTTTTGCTATGAGGATGTCAATAAGCTGAAACCTTAATGGATAATATAAAGCCAACTGTGAGGCCAGGAGAAGTGCATTCTAAGAAGAAATGTTAAGGACAGACGCCCTAAAGTGGTAAAGGCTTGGTGCATTCAATGAATCAAAAGTTCAGTGTGGTCAGCAAATAAAAGGCTGAAGCAATGGCCAATGGGCAAGGGTCTGATCAAGAAGGAGGACCTGTTGGCCCAGGTAAGGAATTTAGATTTTGTTGGGGTGGTAGGAATGCTAATTTAAAGATAAGTAACTCACCATCCTGGGAAGATTATAGTACGCATCTCATATGATTCCATCACCCCACTGAGAATCATGTCTAGATCTAGATCTTTGCTATTCAAACTGTGGGTTAAGGACCAGAAGTATCAGTTTTGGCATTAATAGGAAGCCTCACAGAAATTCAAGTATCAGGCTTTATCTCAGTCCTTCTGAATCAAAAACTGTACTTCAACTGGTGTTCAGTATACACATTCTAAGTTGAGAAGCATTCACCTAAAGTGTTGTTCTGAAAAATCCGTATTTGCAAGTATTAATATAAAACCATATGCTTTAATGCAAATAGCCAGAAGTTGGTTTAACAGTAAATTAAAAAAAAAAATACTATACTGTCCTGTAAGAGAATACAAATTCTGGATAATTCCAGAAAGAGGTTAAATATGATCAGATCAGATCAGAGATCTATTTATCTCAAATAAATATATGAGAGCAGAAAAGAATAAAGAAGAATCATAAAAGATGATGCCATTTAAACCTATTTGACATAGTTACTTTATATTTTTTTAAATTTAAATTTATTTATTTTAATTGAAGGCTAATTACTTTACAATATTGTATTGGTTTTGCCATATATCAACATGAATCTGCCACAGGTGTACATGTGCTCCCCATTCTGAACCCCCCTCCCACCTCCCTCCTCATACCATCCCTCTAGTTACTTTAAAGACAAAATGTTCCATAATATAAAGATACTTTTGTGTACTAGAGTCAACTTCATTTTCCAACTAGAGGAGCTGATCACCTGTCTCCTGCTGATTCCTGTCTATTAACAGAGTAAAGCCCATCTCAAAAACATAACCTAACATGACTGAGTCTACCTCATACTTACCACTTAAGTCCTTTCGTGCCTTATATTTTCAAATGATTACCTCCTAATCTTGTTCTAACTGTTCCTCTTATTTTATCTCAACTTAATTCTGAAAAACTCTTATTAAACTACAGAAAAGTTGAAAAAACAGTAGCCAATATTTGTACAATCTTCACCAAGAGTCACTGTTAACATTTTGCCACTTCTGTTTATCTCTTTCTTTCCTCCCCTCTCTCTATGCAGACACACAAATTTTTTCTGAATCAAAGTAGCAGATATTTTGTTCAAGGATCCAATCATGGGTCATGAATTACATTTGGTTTTCATGTCTCGTTAGTCTCCTCTAGCCCATCACTCCCCACCCCGCCCCCCGCCCCTTTTTGGTTGTTATGACATTGACACTAATAGCTCAGGACAGTTGTCCTAGATATATATGTTCTATATAACATTCTACAACATGGATTTGCTTGTTTTCTCAGGATGAGGTCCAAGTTAAACATTTTGGTTATACATTTTGGTGACAACACAACTTGATGTTTTCTTTTGAATAGTTCTCATAGTTCCTGCAACTATGTTTTATGTTTCCTGCTGCTGCTGCTAAGTCACTTCAGTCCTGTCCGACTCTGTGCGACCCCATAGATGGCAGCCCACCAGGCTCCCCCATCCCTGGGATTCTCCAGGCAAGAACACTGGAGTGGGTTGCCATTTCTTTCTCCAATGCATGAAAGTGAAAAGTGAAAGCGAAGTCGCTCAGTTGTGTCCAGCTCCTAGAGACCCCATGGACTGCAGCCCACCAGGCTCCTCTGTCCATGGGATTTTCCAGGCAAGAGTACTGGAGTGGGGAGGCATTGCCTTCTCCATTATGTTTCCTGCTGCTGCTACTGCTAAGTCGCTTCAGTCGTGTCCGACTCTGTGCGACCCCATAGACAGCAGCCCACCAGGCTCCCCGTCCCTGGGATTCTCCAGGCAAGAACACTGGAGTGGGTTGCCATTATGTTTCCTAGTAAATTATAAATAAGCTCTTTGAAAAACATAGCCTTGTTTTTAATTTCTTTGGTAATTCCCCAAGGAATGTAGCATAATCTCAGTATATATTACATGCACAATAAAGGAAAACTTGAAAGTAGAGTTGAGAACTGTGTCTAAGAATACACATAAACTGTTACAGAGGGAATGCTTTTATATCAAACCAGAAATACTCTGTCTTTACCTCTAAGATTTTTGAGAAGAATGATTAAGCAGATAAAAAGTTTAGCAAAGTCTCCCATACAAATATCAATCTAGGAAAGAGCTGGGGATATTAAAGGCAGATATTAAGCGAACTGGACTGCCGAGGTTGGAAGATGAGAGAACGGAAGGCACGATCATCTACTATATCCCTAAATATTTTTACAAGTAAATTGGGCTTTAAATAGAAGATCAGGACAATAGCAGATTTAATAAAAACCTCATTTTTTAAGTCTTGCTTGAGTTAAATACTGATTAGAAACTATTTCTCAGAGAAGAAAGAAGAGCAAAACAGGTCATTTGTTAATTCTTATTTAAATAACAGGGCAGTTCAGAACAGTTCACAAGGACAATAAAAATACGGTATTAAAATCAAATATTATACAACATGATTTTCAGGAAATATTTTTGAAATTATTTTCAAGGCATCTAGTATTATAATTCAAAAGTTTACATTTAGAGGAAGCTATACTAGGTTGAAAGTAAAATTAAAATGCTATCTAATATATCAAGCAAAGGGAAAGGAAATAGCACCTTCGACTTGTTTGAAGAATGTTTCTATTCAGAAGAAAAGATCAGTAAAAAAAAATTAGATACAGTGTATTAGAGAACATTTTGTATATTAAGCCACCCCTACCTAATTAAGTCCAGATGCTGAGCTACCAGCTGACATTGTGAAGTATGTCAGCCGGTGATTAAGGCTATTCTTCCACTCTGCCCCCCATTTTAAGTGTTGTTCGTTATGTAACCCAGTTGCCTTTTGTTGCATAAACACATAGACATATACACACACACGACAAGCTATTGAAAGGAAAACAGAAGTTTTATCTCCTCTAAATGCAACTGGAAAAACGTACCAGTACATGATGCCTATAAATGTCTTATGTGGTAAGCTTTGGCAGATTTATATTTCATGGGCCGGGGTTGGAGGGAAGGTCTAAGTCATTATCAGATATATCATAGCTGTAAGACAACTTTCTAACGCTGGACACATAATAATTCTAAAAATCTGAACAAATTAACTCTATTTTTCTAAACAATATTACTGAAGAAATGTAAAATTATTATGTGAGTGTTAAGAAATGCTCTTTGTAAACTAAGATATATTCTGAAAAGTAATCATGCAGATTTAAAACCTACCACACACTGTATAAAATCTGATAATTTAGGACATTTGCCCTTGAGATATAGAAAATTACATAATGAATAGTTTTTATGACCCACTTAGCTAAATAAGTTCATGTTTCTTCTCATTTACAAAAGAGTTATTTGTTGGCTGATGAGTGTAGATTTTTGGTTCTATAGAAGAGAGTAATTGAGGATACTGCAGAGAGCCAAGAATTATATGGGGATATGATATGCGATATACATTTAGCCTTTACAAATAGCTCTCTAGTAAGAAAGCAAACCTAACTGTGTGTGTCAATGTTATTCTCTTACTTCAATGAGAGGATTAAAGCTATGTAAATAGTGGGATAACAGCAATTCTGTGACAATAAAACAAGGTCAGCTATTTTCAAACAGATAAATACATTTTAACTACATGACTATCACAAATACCTGTCTAATAAGCTACCTCAATATGGTATTTGACACATAGCATTTGCTACTGCTGCTAAGTCACTTCAGTCCTGTCCGACTCTGTGAGACCCCATATATGGCAGCCCACCAGGCTCCCCCGTCCCTGGGATTCTCCAGGCAAGAACACTGGAGTGGGTTGCCATTGCCTTCTCCAATGCATGAAAAGTGAAAAGTGAAAGTGAAGTCGCTCAGTCATGTCTGACTCTTAGGGACCCCATGAATCACAGCACACCAGGCCTCCCTGTCCATCACCAACTCCTGGAGTTCACCCAGACTCACGTCCATCGAGTCAGTGATGCCATCCAGCCATCTCATCCTCTGTCATCCCCTTCTCCTCCTGCCCCCAATCCCTCCCAGCATCAGAGTCTTTTCCAATGAGTGGGGTGCCATTGCCTTCTCCATTTGATACAAAGTATTTTCAAATATTATCTTTTCTTATCATGGGGCTCAATTCCTATTCCCTTTAATATCTGTGGAAAGAACTACACTTATAGTCAGAACTCCAGGTGTGAAGAAAATATCTGAAGCTACTGCTCAAGAGGGGAGTCAGTTTCAGTTTCTGAGATAACTTCCTCCACTTTTCTTAAAACCATTTCATAAATTATCTATCCGTTTATCTAAAGATTCTTAACAACTTGAAAGATAGTGCACCCCAATGTTCAGTGCAGCACTTTTTATAAAAGGATACAAATTAACTTAATTACAAAACAGAAGGAGTTACAGACGTGGAAAACAAGTTTATGGTCACCAGGAGGTAAGGAGGGAAGGGATAAATTGGGAGATTAGGACTGACACAAAACATACTACTATATATCTAAAATAGGTAACTAATAAGGACCTACTGTAGAGCACAGGGAACTCTACTCACTACTCTGTAATGACCTACATGGGATCAGAATCTAAGAGTGTATACATGTAAATGTGTAACTGATTCCTTTTGTCGAACAGCAGGAATTAGCTCAACATTGTAAATCAACTATACTCTGATACAAAATTTTTTAAAAAGATTCTCAATAACTTGAAAGGGAAGATTATATTAAAAATACAAGTCATAACCCCTGTTCTCCAGAAGTTTATAGCTAATACTTACATGAATAAAGATAAGATTAAATTCAGGAGTCTAGTCACAAAGAATACAAGTATTCATCAAATAAAGATTTCTCAGTGATGAATTGAGACAATATAGTGATTTTTATTGCAGGGCACCTGCTAAAAATATTTCACAGTTTTAAAGGGCTAGCATACTGAAGAGCATCAAGTTTCTTTTCAAAAATTCAAGCTGTTAATTCATTTATTTCACAAGTATTTGAATACATATTGTAGGCAAGGAAATGTACCAAATACTGTGAAGAATGTAAACTATAGAGAAGTTTGGTTGATGCATTCCTCCAAGAAACTTACAATCCCACTGGGCTCAGCATACATATCCCTTAAATGCTTTACCTTCTTGAAATAAAAAACTTGAGTTGGTGTCAGAAAACATTATGAATCCAAGTGGTATTTACCTGATCTTGCAGTGACATCACTGGATTATTTTTGGTAGTGTTGATGTGAAGAACATGGTATTTATTCTTTGCACACAGGTCATAGGCAATATTGGTAAAAGAGGTGCTTGCAGTTTTGGGGACTCTGTTGTAAATGATCACCATGTCGTCTTCCTCATCTAAAGCTACATCTTGCCGAGGGCCGTCCATGGTATGTCGCTGCTCAATCTCTCGAACTTCATGTCGTGCAATGGCCCTTTCTGCAAAGAAAAATATGAACTTAGTTTTGAAAGACACTATAAAGGAAGTTGTAAAACACTGAAAATAATTTCCTATTCCTGGAACATAGTTCTCCTACTCAAGAATGGGGTTAAGAACCACTAAAGAAATGTTTTAAGGACCAAAACTTCAGAATTATCTTGGAGAGATAATAACTCATACATATGAAAAACAAAAGAAAAACAGTCATTGAGTTTAGAATACAACAGATTAGAGTTCTTCCATGTAGTTCAAAATACACTTTTCATTCCAACAGAATTTTTATAGCCTAAATTAATTCTCAAACCCATAAAGACAGGTTGCATGGAATACTAAACTTCACAGTAAAAATACACTTAGAAAATAAATCACTTATAATTTAGGCAATGATTTAGAAATTTATTACTTAGGATGTAGCTGTGTGTGTGCTCAGTTGTGTCTGACTCTTTGCAACCCCTTGGACTGTAGCCTGCCAGGCCCCTCTGTCCATGGAATTCTCTAGGCAAGAATACTGGAGTGGGGTGCCATTTCCTACTCCAGGGGATCTTCCTCACCCAGGGATCCAACCTGCATCTCTTGTGTCTCTTGCATTGGCAGGTAGATTTCTTACCACTGCACCACCTGGGAAGTATATCGGATATAATAACTCCCCGCCTTATCAGAATGTACTAGGGCAGTGATTATAAACGCTTGTGTGATTTTAGGTAACAAGGGTAAAGATGGTATCATAAAACCTTTTTCATTTTGGTGTTTTAAAATACAGGTAAGTCCTGGCTATGTTTATTAATTAAACTCCATGGTGCCTCTAATTCAAACGACTGTTCACCAAGCAGTTTGAAAAGCAAGTTACATTTTTTTTCTTATTATTTATTTTTTAATTGAAAGATAACTGCTTTACAGAACTTTGTTGTTTTCTGTCAAACCTCAACATGAATCGGTCACAGGTATACATACTTCCCCTCCCTTTTGAACCTCCCTCCCCATCCCACCCATCTCCCTCCCCATCCCACCCCTCTCCCTCCCCATCCCACCCCTCTAGGTTGAGGCACAGCCCCTGTTTGAGTTTCCTGAGCCATACTATTCTCTATTTAATATAGGCTTTAACTTCAAATACTCTTTAGAATTAAGAAGCAAGAATATGGGAAGAAATGGGGCGGGGGGAGTAACAAGACTGCAAATTACTCTGCACAAAGACAACTGCTCACACACAGTATGCACCCTCCTTCCACTGGATCTCTGTGCCTCACCCTGCCTTGAACTCTCATTCACTCTCCCTCTAGCTCAATTCTGCCTAGTGAACCCCTCAAACTTCACATTGAATTTAATCATCACCTGCAAGGGAAGCATCATCTAATCTCCCTAACTAGGCCAAACCTCACACATACACACATGATGGATGTATATATACCTCATAATGCACATCTCATACATACACATAAGTGCAATTTTACATTTTATGTGTATTAGCATCCATCTACCATGCTGGCAACAATTTAGTAAAGTGACATAAAAAAGCAATGTGGTATAATTACAGTAACAAGTTCAGGCTTCAAATATTGTTTGACTATGCATCTTAAATTTTGATTCAGAAGATATGGCCACTGCATTATAAAGTATGCTCTGAGCTGAGGATTCACCTTCAGAAGACTTGAAGTTCCAAGCCTGCTGCTTACTGGTGGTGGTTTAGTTGCTAAGTCATGTCTGACTCTGCGACCCCATGGACTGGAGCCCACCAGGCTCCTCTGTTCATGGGATTTCCAGGCAAGAATACTGGAGTGGGTTGCCATTTTCTCCTCCAGGGGATCTTCCTGACCCAAGGATCGACCCCATGTTTCCTATGTCTCCTGAGTTGCAGGCAGATTCTTTACCCACTGAGCCTTCAGGGAAGCCCTACTAGCAGCGGGCTTTCCAAAACAGGAAGAGAAGTACACATATGAATATATACTATGCATATATATGTATCTTTTTTCATGGGGGAGAGTTGGTTG
This sequence comes from Bos mutus, assembly GCF_027580195.1. Lineage (NCBI taxonomy): Eukaryota > Metazoa > Chordata > Mammalia > Artiodactyla > Bovidae > Bos > Bos mutus. Next base: position 54,858,790 of record NC_091619.1, read on the forward strand.
GGAATATGGAGAAAACGAGATGAGCTTAATGTGGAACATACTGTTGGACTGCCTGGGATACCCAGGAGACATAGATAACTGGGCACACAGCTCAAGTGCTTGAGAATAAACATTCATGTAGAAGACAGGCATCTGGGAAACCATAGGAATGATGAAACTACATAGATACTACAGAATGTATAGCATGTAAAGAGAATTTAATCTTAGAACAGAATCTTAGGAAGTATCAACATTTAAGGGCCAAGAAAAAAAGACAATCAAAAGAAAAGACTAAGAAGAAACAGAAGAAGAAACCTGGACAGACTTTTAAGAACCACATACCACATGTTTAGAAAGCACAATATTTTTCAAAATTTACAGTAGTTTACAAATGAATCTGAAATTGAGGTAATGTATGATGCTCAAGCATCTACACAGGATTTGGAAGTTCTCTCACTAAATTCAGCATGTATTATGGAAAGCCTAAGAATATAATTATATTCAATAATTTTAAAGGAATTGTATTTTCTAAGCAACCCCAAACTGTCACCACAATCCAAAACTATTTCACTATTGTTATGTCCTCACTCTCCCTTTTCCACTATGGGAAATAAAACAGTACTGCTGACATTTAAGTGCTGACAGAAGTTTAAGAGGTTGTTTCCTACAGCAGCCAGATATATATGAAATTACCTTTACTTTTAATGGCTACACCAACAACCAATAATGCTGAATGCTTTCACTAGTTTTTCTGAACTCAGTATTTGGAAACAGATTTTGTTATTCTTTAAAGAAGTTATTATTTAGTTTATAGATTAAAAAACTTTTTAAGGTGCTAAAACTCTAGAGCATGAAACTAACATGTTTTTAGAATTAATCATCATTCTTAGTTCATTATGTGTATTAAAGTATATGAACTGTATATTTGACATTTCCTAAATTAAAGACTAGAGATCTCTTCAGGAAAATTAGAGATACCAAGGAAACATTTCATGCAAAGATGGGCACAATAAAGGACAGAAACAGTACGGACCTAACAGAAGCAGAAGATATTAAGAAGAGGTGGCAAGAATACACAGAAGAATTATACAAAAAAGATCTTTATGACCCAGATAACCACAATGGTGTGATCATTCACCTAAAGCCAGATATCCTGAAACGTGAAGTCAAGTGGGCTTTAGGAAGCATCACTATGAACAAAGCTTGTGGAGGTGATAGAATTCCTGCTGAGCTATTTTAAATCCTAAAAGATGATGCTGTGCAAGTGCTACGCTCAGTATGCCAGCAAATTTGGAAAACTCAGCAGTGGCCACAGGACTGGAAAAGGTCAGTTTTCATTCCAATCCCAAAGAAAGGCAATGCCAAAGAATGTTCAAACTACCTACCGCACCATAGAACTCATTTCACACACTAGGAAAGTAACGCTCAAAACTGTCCAAGCAATAGTGGCTCATGATGATTTTTTGGGTCCTTTGAGGATATGATGAAAGCAATAGATCTGGTCTCCAGAACGGCTGATGTGTACATTTCAGAGCTTCCTCCTAGAGCCCAACCATGGACAGGCAGCTCCATGACCCCAAGTTAATTATTTCCAAAAAAAGGTTCATGGACATCAAGGCCTGATAGTAAACTGCCTAAAGGTATTAGTATATATATTGAAAACAAGAGGTTACTCAGAAATTAGAATTGCAGGCAAAGAGAAATCATAGAGAAAATTGGCAGTGACGATTAGAAAAATGTCCACAGGGAGGGTGCCTTGTCACAAAATTTGACCTGTCAGAACTCCCTGGTAATTATGCCTTTTGCAGAAGCCAGACAGGAACTAAGAGCTTGGAGCTATCAAACACCTGAGTTAAAGTGGATCCTTAGCATTTTCTAGGGATAAATCCTCAGTTGTGTAAATCCCCAAATACTGTTCTGAAGTATAATTTGTTCCCCATAAAATATGCACACAATGAGAAGTAGGAAGCAATAAAGGAGCACCAAAAGAAAGCTATTAAAAGGTTAACTGATTCCTGTTCCAGCACCACTTACTGTGAATGAACTGTCTAGTCAGACACTATCTGATCTTCATGGAAGTAGGATTTGGTAATTATTATGAATTAAACAAATTGGTTGTCCAATAGTATACATCATTTTCTTATGAATATGTTTAGCCTGAGTCAGTTTCATTGAATTCAATCATGCTGCTGCTAAATAGCTTCAGTCTTGTCCGACTCTGTGCGACCCCATAGATGGCAGCCCACCAGGCTCGGCCATCCCTGGGATTCTTCAGGCAAGAACACTGGAGTGGGTTGCCATTTCCTTCTCCAATGCATGAAAGTGAAAAGTTGAGAGTGAAGTCGCTCAGTTGTGTCCGACTCTTAGCAACCCCATGGACTGCAGCCCACCAGGCTCCTCCATCCTTGGGATTTTCCAGGCAAGAGTACTGGAGTGGGTTGCCATTGTCTTCTCCATCAATCACCATGGAGACTGACAAAATAAATTCTGATATGGATGATTAAAGGCTGGACTCTCAACACTAGTAAATGCTTTCTTGTGTGGTTTCCAGGCAGTGAGCAAGAGACACACGTGTTGTCCTTAAAACTTACAAGTGGACTTCCCTGGTGGTCCAGTGGTTAGGATTCCACCTGCCAATGCAGGGGACGCAAGTTTGATCCCTGGTCTGGAAGATTCCACATGCCGCAGGGCAACTACTGAGCTCACGTGCCACAACCACTGAAGCCCACACACCCCAGAGTCCATGCTCCCCAACAAGAGAAGTACCACAGCGGGAAGCCTGCAGTCCACAACTAGAGTTGCTCCTACTTGTTTCAGCTAGAGAAAGCCTGTGTGCAGCAACAAAGACCCAGCACAATAAAAATTAAATAAATTAATTACTTAAAAAATTTTACACATATGTTTAACTGGATCATTCTATAAAAAGAAGTTGAGACCACCTTCTACTTCAAGGAAGATGGTGTAAACTTATGTTTTTGCTATTCCTCTCATGAAGTACAACTAAAACCCTGGACATTATATAAATGACAAACGTAAGACTCTAAAGTTGGAGAGAAGAAAACAGGCTAGTTAGAGCCCTTAAGATTCAAGGAGCAACATGGTGAGTTTCTTTTCTTTAGCCTTATATATCCCAGTCTTGAAGCAGTAGAAGCTGGCAACCCAGGAGCAGGCATACATAAAAAGACGTCCAACAAAAGCCCTGCCAGAACTCCAAGAAAGGGACAGCATAGTAAGACAAAAAGTTTTGGACAATAATCACTCTACTTTAGCCAAACTCCACAGAAAAAACTGTGCCCCACTTCCATTCCTCACAGGCCAAGTAGCTAGCCTAGACTTCTACCCTCACAAAGCTGTAATCAGGTGCCCAGTATCTCTGATGGAATGGTGTCAGAGAAGACAAGGTAGGGAGCCAGAACTTTTATCCTAGGCAACAGGTAACAAGGCACCTCTGCAGTGTCAGTGAAGACCAAGCAAGGAACCAGAATGTCCACTTTCACACAGGAGTGATGAGAGGCCCCCTCCCCTCCCCACTTGGTGCTGTCAGAGGAGACCTAGTGGAGAATCAGGATGTTCACCATCACTCAGTGTAATGAGGCCACTCCCGTCCCTGCCCAAGGTAACAATGAGCTCACCTGGTGTTGATGGTGGTCTATTTGGGAACCTGAACTTCTACCTCCACTTCACAGTAACAAAACAGCAACCCTTTCCTTTGCCAGAGCAGTATTGGAGAAAGTCAACTAAAACAAAAGGTATTTTTAAATAAGATTCAGAGTACCCACAGATACAGAGAACAAACTAGTGGATACGAGTGATGAGAGGGAAAGGGGAGGGATAATACAGGTGTTGGGGGAGAAAGGGGCTATTGTGGATTATATGACATCATGTGTGCGAAACTTTTGAAAATTGCAAAACACTATAGAATTTAAAGAATATTTTCTTCAACTGAAGAAAAAAGATCCAAAGTCTCACAACATAATATAAAAATATCCATGTTTCAATCAAATTGTACTGAGCATATTAAGAACCAACAGGATCTCAAACTCAATGAATAGAGATAAGAAATGACAATATAAAAAGAACAGCAATGTTAGAATTATCAAAGATTTAAAGCAGTCATTATAAAATGCTTTCAAGAACAAGCTTGAACCAAATGAAAAAATAGAAGGCCTCAGAAAATAAGCTCAGTAATGAAATAAAATATATAGATAACTAAATGGAAATTTTAGAACTCAAAGAAGAAAAAACAACAAACAAACAAACCCATAATAAAAAGCTCAGTGAATGGGATCAACAGCAGAATGGAAAGGAAGGAAATTTAGTGAACTGGAACATGGAACAAAAGAAATTATCCAATCAGAATAACAATGAGAGACTATAATAGGGAGAATAAAGCAACAGAACCTTGGGGAACTGTGGGATATAGCAACAGGATTTAAAATTGGTGTCACAGAGTCTTGGAAGGAAAGGAGAAAGAAAGCAGGGCTGAAAGAATTCTTAAAGAAATATGGCTGAAAACTTGACATCCGACAGGAGACAAAGATTTAAGATGCTGAACAAACTCCAAATGGGATAAACCAAAAACATCCAAGACAAGACACATCATAATTAAGCTTCTGGAAACTAAAAATTAAGAAAAAAAGGCTTGAAATCAGCCTGAGAAAATGAAGCCTACTGTAGAAAAGAACTGGAATAACAGCAGATTTCTCATCAGAAGTCAAAGAGCCAGGAGGAGGTGGCACAATTTTTCAAGTGATGAAACAAAATAATCCTACACCCAGAGAAAATCATCCTCAAGAATGAAGGGGTATAAGATATTCTTATATGAAAGAAACCTATAATGATTTATTGCCACTATGATTAATGAGGTTTTCTAGATAGAAAAAAAAAAAACATAAAAGAAGAAATCTTAAAACACAAGGGAAAAAAAAGGCAACAAGAAAATAGAAAGAATAAACATATGGGTAAATACAATAAACTGTCCTTGTGTTTTCAAAAATATGTTTGACATATAAAGAAAAAATTATAACATTGTGTGATATGATTTTAAATGTATGCAGAAGAAACATTTAGTACAATTATGTTGTAAGTGGCAGATAGTAAAAGTATGTAAATCGAGGTAGTTTCCATACTTCACTTGAATTGGTAAACTGATGACACCAATAAACTGTGACAAGTGATATTTATATGATGTAACACACAAAGCAACCATGAAAAATGCTGTATAAAGACTCCGAAACACACTCCAAGTGTTTTAAATTCAAAAACACTATGGATAAATCAAACTGTAACTTTTAGTAAGTGTAAAAGTAATTTATAGGAATGAAGAGAAAGGAAAAGAGGTAAGAAGAAAAACAGAAAACAAAACGGAAAGAAATATCAAGGAAACTTAAATACATAAGTGAATAAAAATGAAAATAAAGTAAGAGGAATTCCCAAGACAGCAAAGACCCTGAGCTTACTTCCCCTCATAAGCACAGCAAAATTACAACTATTTACAGAATAACTATTGATGAAAAAGATTTGAACCTACCAGAAAAGATCGTCTACACTAAAAGTATAAAGAAGGAACCATAATGGAGATGGACAGGAGAGGTAGAGTTGTAGTAGAGTCAAAACCTCAACCCTTGGGTTGGGTGACCCACAAATGGTAGAATTATTTCAACCGCAGAGGTTCTTCCCCAGGGAAAAAGGGGTCTGTGCCCCACAATGGGCTCTGTAGCCCAGAGTCGTGTGCCAGAAAGATGAGCCCCCAGAGTATCTGGCTTTGAATATCAGTGATGCTTATTTTCAGGAGACTCAGAAGACTGTGGGAAATAGAGACTCCATTCTGAAAGGGCAGACACAAAATCTTTTCTGTTGTTGGAACCAGGGCAGATGGCAGTAAGGAGCCTGGGTCGGACCTACCTGCTGATCTTGGAGAGTCTCCCAGAGAAGCAGGAGGCAACTGGAGCTCATGCTGAGGCAAAGACACTGCTGGCAGCCATTCTGGGGAGCCTGTCCTACCATGGGGACACTGGTGTTGAAAAATGCCATTCTGGAATACTCCCTCTAGCTTATTAATGTCAGGACCCAGCTCCCTCCACCCCCACCCACCAGTGCTGGGACTCCTCAGGCCAGGCAACTAACCAGGTGGGACACAGCTCCACCCACCAGCAGACAGGGCACCTTAACACCCCTGAGCCCACAGCAGTTCCTGAACATGACCCTAGCCACCACAGGCCCACGACGCAGCTGCACATACCAGTGTAAAGGCACCAGAGCCAGACCTTCCAGAGGCCCTGACCACCAGCAGGCAGGCAAAATCCCCAGAATACTCTGAGACTCACACCAGCAAGCCTGCTTTAGCATTAGGACCAGCTTCATCTATCCTTCCTAAACTATTTCAAGAAACTGCAGAGGAAGGAATGTTTTCAAACTCATTCTATGAGGCCAGCAACACACTGATACCAAAACCAGATAAAGATATCACAAGAATAGAAAATTATAGGCCAGAATAACTGATGTACTTAGATGCAAAAATCCTCAACAAATATTGGCAGAGCAAATACAAAATACATTAAAAGGATCATACTTCATGATCAAATGGACTTCATATCAGGTATGCAAGAATGGTTCAACAGCCACAAATAAACTAATGTGATAAACATTAACAAACTGAAGAATAAAAACTATATAATCATCTCAATAGGGGCAGAAAAAGGTTTTGACAAAATTCAACACCCGTTTATGATTTTAGAAAAACAAAAACAAAAAAACCACTCTCCAGAAAGTGGGCATAGAGAATATACCTCAACATAATAAAGGCCATACATGAAATGGCAACCTACTCCAGTGTTCTTGCCTGGAGAATCCCAGGGATGGGGGAGCCTGGTGGGCTGCCGTCTATGGGGTCACACAGATTCTGGCACGACTGAAGTGACTTAGCAGCAGTAGCATGATAAGCCCAGAGCTAACATCATACTCAACAGTGAAAAGTTGAAAGTATTTTTTCTAACATTAGGAACAATACAAGGATGCCCACTCTCCCCACTTTTATTCAACATAGTATTAGAAATCCTAGCCATAGCCATAGCAATCAGACAAGAAAAATAAAAGGAATCTAAATTGAAAAGTAAGACTGTCACTGACTGCAGATGACATATAATACTATACATAGAAAACCCTAAAGAAAACTACTTGAGTTCATCAATCAATCTGGTAAAGTTGCAGAATACAAAATTAATATATAGAAATCAGTTGCACTTCCATACCCTACCAACGAACTATCAGAAAGAAAACTTAAAGAAACAATCCTATTTACAATTACATTGAAAAGAATAAAATACCTACGAATAAACATATATAAGGGGTAAAAGACCTGTGTCCCTATATACAAGGGCTCTTCTAGACCCTTGTAAATACATGGCTTACATATTTATTATGTTTGTGCATTAATTATATATTGACGCTTAAGATTAATGAAAATATATTACAAAATAAAAATTAAATTTTCTTCCCAAATTTCATCTCACTAATGAATTATGACTAAAAACTTATTGGTTAATGTTCTTAAGAGGATCTATTAGGTAAGAACATTGAAGTAGCTGATCAATATCCCAACAATCTGGTAACTACCAATATAATTATTTTTTTATTGCTAAGATTTAAGTTAAAGGACTATGTATTATATTTATATTGGCTGGTTTTTCACAGTTATTACACAAATATTAAAATGTGAAATTCTTATAACAACCTTCCTTTATATTACCAATCTGAAAAATGCATTAATCACCTATATGAAATATAATATTGTTAATAGCCAACACTGAATTCTCACTATGTGTCTTAAATGTATCATTCTTTACACGCATACTCTGTGTTAAGTGTTTTATATGCATTATCTCAAGTTTTGATTCTTAAAACAACCCTAAGAGGCAATATTATTATTCTCATCTAGATGAGGAAACTGATTCTCAAAGAAGTTAACTGATCAAGTGAAAAGTGAAAGTGAAGTTTCTCAGTCGTGTCCGACTCTTTGCGACCCCGTGGACTGTAGCCTATCAGGCTCCTCTGTCCATGGGATTTTCCAGGCAAGAGTGCTGGAGTGGATTACCATTTCCTTCTCCAGGGGATCTTCCCGACCCAGGAATCAAACCCAATCTCCTGCATTGCAGGCAGATGCTTTACTGTCTGAGCCACCAGGGAAGCCCAAAATACTAAAGCAGTAAGTAGCTAGTTTGTCTCCTTAAGATACTATCCTATGTGTGTTGAAAGTCACTCTGTCATGTCCAACTATTTGTAGTGCTCAGGCCAGAATACTGGAGTGGGTAGCCGTTCCCTCTTCCAGGGGATCTTTCCAATCCAGGGATCGAACCCAGGTCTCCTACACTGCAGGCAGATTTTTTACCATCTGAGCCACCAGGGAAGCCAATGTAAGGATATGGTTTCAGGTCAATCTGACTCTAGAGCCTGTGCTCCACATTATACTTGTCATCTGAGATTTAATCTAATTTCATAAGAGGAAGGAGTAGGGTTGTATAATTAAATACAGCAGGATATTATATAAAAGTACTACTTTTTTTGCAAGTACCCATTTTCAAAATATAGAATATTATAGTTAAAAATCATGGGTGAGCTGACTTCATTCTGTACATATTTCAATCACTTGAAATGAATATTCTGATAGGAAATGGGGATTCCAACCAATATTCTTTTCCCTTTTCTCAAGTTTTACCAAGACATCTCAAACATCCCTCATACCTTTTTATACACTTCTCAAGTAATCTATTCTTATTTTAAATTTACATCTTATACAAAGTCAAATAAATGCCATAACAGAGAACAAACTAATTCTGAAATCAAGAATTGGGGTAAAAAACTTACGGAGAAAGATACACTGGATAAGTTGAGCTTTGAAAAGATACTGGGTTTCAAAATATAGAGATGGATCCTTTGGGAAGCCATAAAGGCCTGCAGAGTGACTAAGTTGACAAGTAACACACTAGTAAAATTTGATTATAAAATTATTTAACCAACAGTGTTCTGTGACAACCTAGAGGGGTGGGAGGGGGTGGGAGGGAGGTTCAAGAGAAAGGGGACATATGTACACTGGCTGATCCATACTGTTGTATTCAGTTCAGTCCAGTCGCATCTAACTCTTTGTGACCCATGAACTGTAGCACACCAGGCTTCCCTGTCTATCACCAACTCCCAGAGCCTGCTCAAATTCATGTCCATGGAGCGGTGATGCCATCCAATTATCTCATCCTTTGTCATCCCCTTCTCCTCCTGCTTTCAATTTTCCCCAGCATCAGGGTCTTCTCCAAGGAGTCAGTTCTTCACATCAGGTGGCCAAAGTATTAGAGTTTCAGCTTCAGCATCAGTCCTTCCAATGAATATTCAGGATTGCTTTCCTTTAGGATTGACTGATTTGATCTTCCTGCAGTCAAAGGGGCTCTCAAGTCTTCTCTAACACCACAGTTCAAAAGCATCAATTCTTCAGTGCTCAGCTTTCTTTCCGGTCCAACTTTCACATCCATACGTGACTACTGGAAAAACCATAGCTTTGACTAGAGGGACCTTTGTCGGCAATGTAACTGTTGTATGGCAGAAATCAACACAGCACTGTACAGCAATTATGCTCCAATTAAAAATTATTTAACAACATTAGTGTAAAACAGCTAAAAAAAAATGACAATTTTAGGCTATACTGGAAAGCATATAATTATCAAAGTAACAATTGTTCCACTTACTGAGCCTTTATTATGGGCCAGAAGCAATGCTGCTGTGTGTTTAAACATGTATCACTTCATTTAATTCTTAAAGTAACCCTATGCCTATTACTTATAAGGTAATAATATGGAAATGGAGCGTCAGATTAGTTAAGAGTTTTGAGGAACAGAGTCAGAACCCAAAACTTCAACCTGATACCAAAGCCTAACCAAAATGTAGTCATTACTGTCTTAAACCACAGGAAGGCACTGTTCCTAGGAAATCTATGTCACACATGTACCATTATGTATCATTTCAGGCATACACAAAGAATAGAGTACATTCAGGATGGAAAAGAGCTAGATAACCCATGCCACACAAAAAAACTGCTTTTAAAACACCCAGTACACTTAAGTAGAGAGGAGAAATTCCATAAATGTACTAAAGTTATCTTGAAATATTTGAAAAGTTATTATGAAAAGGAGGCATCCTTTCTTTAGAATCACTCTAGAAGACAAGATAGACTATGTCTCAAGACGGAATGAGCTTTTTAAATAACTAGCAGTGCAAAGAAAAGATATGTGCAGTTTAGGGGGAGGTAAGCTATCAATCTCCAGAGGTACTCATCTAGAGGCTTCATGTGTCTTAGTCATGCACTCGGGTCCGACCCTTTGTGACCCCATGGACTGTAACGTACCAGGCTCCTCTGTTCAAGGGATTCTCCAGGCAAGAATACTGGAGTAGGTAGCCAAGCCCTTCTCCAGGGGATCTTCCCCACCTAAGAATCGAACCCAGGTCTCCAACATTGCAGGCAGATTCTTTATTGAGCCACAAGGAAAAGCCCCAGAGGTGCTTCACGAGGACCCACCAAAAGATGTAGACAGGATTTCTGCACTGATGAGAGCAGAAACCATAGGACATCTGGCATCGGTTACCACTAGGTAAATACCTGTGCTTAGTTGCTCAGTCATGTCTCACTCTTTCCGATCCCCCAGACTGTAGCCCACTGGCTCTCTGTCTATGGGATTTTTCAGGCAAGAATACTGGAGCAGGTTGCCATTTCTTTCTCTGTTGGATACTCCTGACCCAGGAATCCAACCCACGTCTCTCATGCCTCCCACATTACAGGCAAATTCTTTACCCACTGAGCCCACTGGGGAAGCCTGGCTGCTAGCATACAGATTCTTTTGAAGGATTCTCTCCACTGAGCCTCTAACAAGGTAGGTAGGAAAGAGCAAAAATAAAGATAGAAGCAGGCTGGTGACAATTAACTAAGAAGAAGGAGTGGAATGCTGACACACTCTTTCCATAATTCTGTCTTATTCAGTCTTGTTCAATCATGTCCAACTCTGCAACTCTATGGACTGCAGCATGCCAGGCTTCCCTGTCCTTCACCATCTCCCAGAGTTTGCTCAAACTCATGTCTACCTTGAGAAAGACTAAGTATGTACCTCTTATGATTATGGCAAAAATTCAGATAATGAGAAGATTGATACTGTACTTTAGGCTTTAAGTAATGAGAATACTGTGATAATTTATAACCTAGTTCCTCACACTAGACTCATTAACTAATTCCATTAATATTTACTAAGAATCTATTAATTTATAATTCATCTGGTCCTGGAGATAAGCCTAATCCTAGAGAATTTGGTGGCATGGCATTATAATAAAATTTTATAAGATGCAATGGGGATCCCATAAATGGGATGCTTAAGAAAGGATTCACAAAGAAGACTGAGAAAGAAAAGTACCTCCTGAGTAGAAAAAGAAAGGCATTCTAGGCAGAGAGAAAAACTTGAGCAAAATCCTTGGAGGTATAATACTGCATGATGCATTCAGATCCTAAAAGTGGTTCTTGATAAGTTTACAATATGAAAGAATGGGTAGGGACAAAGTAAAACACGAGGCAGACGAGTGAGTGAGTCAAGTCGCTCAGTCATGTCCGACTCTTTGTGACCCCGTGGACTGTAGCCCCCCAGGCTCTTCCGTCCATGGGATTCTCCAGGCAAGAATACTGGAGTGGGCTGCCATTTCCTTCTCCAAGGAGACAGTGGGCAGAGGCCAAAACACAGTGTCTTAATCACCATACTGGGATATGAACTGTAACTTGAAAGTCAACAATTCTCAAACTCATTAAGCTGAGAACCTCTCTTTATACACTTAAAAATTAGGGACTCCAAAGAGTTTTCATCAGTATAGGTTAGATCTACCAATATCAAATGAGAAATGAAAACTATAAAACTTAAAAATATTTATTAATTTAAAAATAATAATAAAGCATGTTAGCAAAAATGACAATTCTGTGAAAATACCATTTTCCAAAGGACAAAATTTAGTAAAAAAGAGTGACTTTTTAACATTTTTGCATTTATTTTTATATGTCTAACAATGGAAGATAACTGGATTCTCATAACTGCTTTTCCATTGAAAATATTACCACACAGTATTTGGGTTGGACTCTATGAAGCAATCAGACACACAGATTTTGTACAGATCCACAGCTGGAAAATGGAGAAGGAAACCAGATCCAGTCTTTTTGCCTGGAAAACCCCATGGACAAAGGAGCCCCAGGGCTACAGTCCATGGGGCTGCAAAGAGTCATGCATGACTGAGCACACGTGCACAATAGTTGGAAAAGGATTATTTTAATAATATTTTCTGATAATTGTTTGACACTACACTAAAACTCAACAAGTGTTATTTCTCAAAGGCTAGTTGTAAAGTGATAACCCATGTTAGTAAACTTTCTATACACAGTATATTGATCTACCTTGTACCATCACTTAAAAATACTGGTTTATGGAGTTGCACAGATCCACCAAAGGTCATATGTCTAATTATACAACTCCCCCCTCAATCTCGTCAAAATACTCAGTATTGGGAAGCTCACAGTGACAAATACAAGTTTTCTCAAATTTTCTACTGGGCAACAAGTATTATCAGTTGTTTTCCTTCAAGCAACAAATTTACTTTGTAAGCTTTGTAATTCAACTAAGATATTAATTTTGATATTAAACTGGCAGGAAGATTCAGAGACCTCCTCAACTTCTAGCAGAGGTTCAAACTGCTATTAAAATAGATGTGCTTTGACTGTTGAAATAAACACCATACCAAAAAGATGAAAGCATTTTCAAAATCAAGAAAGAAATGCCAATATTGTCTACAAAGCTGAATTATTTTCACACTTCAACAGCTGCACCTGGTGCTCCATTGACTAGTAAGTAAAAAGAATATGGAGTAACTAGGCATCAACTCCAGCTGGGCTTGGAGATCATTAGCTAAAACCTACGCAGCAGCTGTTTGAAAATGAGAATTAGTGATGCTGAAAACCTGCCATTATTTCACTGGAGCTTGATATATATCATATTCAGAGCAGTGGTTTTCAATTTGAGCATGCATCAGGATGACTTGCAGGGTTTGTTAAAATGCAGATTCCAGATTCCCCACCATCTACAGTTGTTAATTCAGGGTCCAATAATTTTCTATCAAGTTCCCAGGTGATGCTGACATGATGGTCCAGGAATACTTTGAGAATGAATACTCTAGAGAATATTTCTACTGGTTTATTAACAAGATAGGTGGAGATAACAGTCTTTTTTCTATGTGACTAATTAATTAGTATCCCTAGTAATTTGGAATTTACAGTAATTTTAAGTAGTTTAAATATGTAGAAAATAATGCTACTCAATTTCCTGGTAAAACTAGTTGTGAGAGTGTTCTAGTCAGGACATGTTTTACCCTTTAACTCATGGCATTGGTTCTGCTGGGATGGGTGGGTGTCCCATCTCCTTCGAAGAGCTTTTTCATAAAAGCTACCTTCTTTCTGGAAAAGAATGGTGATGACCATTACCCAGAATAGAATAGATATTACATAAATTTGCTTAATGAAAACAATATCAATTCAGTTCAGTTGCTCAGTTGTGTCTGACTCTTTGCAACCCCATGAATCGCAGCACGCCAGGCCTCCCTGTCCATCACCAACTCCCGGAGTTCACTCAAACTCATATCCATCGAGTCGGTGATGCCACCCAGCCATCTCATCCTCTGTTGTCCCCTTCTCCTCCTGCCCTCAATCCCTCCCAGCATCAGAGTCTTTTCCAATGAGTCACCTCTTCACATGAGGTGGCCAAAGTACTGGAGTTTCAGCTTTAGCATCATTCCTTCCAAAGAACACCCAGGACTGATCTCCTTTAGAATAGAATGGTTGGATCTCCTTGCAGTCCAGGGGACTCTCAAGAGTCTTCTCCAACACCACAGTTCAAAAGCATCAATTCTTCAGTACTCAGCTTTCTTCACAGTCCAACTCTCACATCCATACATGACTACTGGAAAAACCATAGCCTTGATTAGACAGACCTTTGTTGGCAAAGTAATGTCTCTGCTTTTAAATATGCTATGTAGGTTGGACATAACTTTCCTTCCAAGGAGTAAGCGTCTTTTAATTTCATGGCTGCAATCACCATCTGCAGTGATTTTGGAGCCCAAAAAAATAAAGTCTGGCACTGTTTCCACTGCTTCCCCATCTATTTCCCATGACGTGATGGGACCAAAAGCCATGATCTTCATTTTCTAAATGTTGAGCTTTAAGCCAACTTTTTCAGTCTCCTCTTTCACTTTCATCAAGAGGCTTTTTAGTTCCTCTTCACTTTCTGCCATAAGGGTGGTGTCATGTATTATTAAATTAATGGATACAGAAGATAAGAATTCTTCACTAAGCAATCTAAGAAAGAACTACTTTTTAAAAGAAGTGAGAATGTGATATGATGATTTGAACCCTACTAACATAGCAATCAATGTTACACACAGCATGGTCAAAGCTGAAGCTCCACACATATCACACTGTTTCCTATAGGTTTGATATTCTAGGTCTGTCAAATCTTATCCTCAGAGTTTTTTTTCCTCTAATGGGGTCAAGACTATGTGAGAGAGGATAAGGAGCAGGGAAGCTGAAGATTAAAGGAGTTAAATAACACGGTAAATAATTTTCAAGCCTAGATGAAGCCAAAAGTCATAAGGAGAGTTAAGTTATCTTAAATCGAATCCAGGGCATAATAGATTCTGCATGTCTGGGAAAGTACTAGGAATAAATATTTTTAAAAAGCTCCCAGGGTGAAATGAGTCTCAATGACCTGAAAGCTAAAGCGACTGCAGACATTACAAGGTATCCTAGAACAACACTGGAAGCTAGTTAATACATTTTTGTTAACTCTGGTTTATAACTCTATAGGTATCATTCTCCATTTCATACATAACTAAGATATTATGGACGAATTCCCCATAGCATCATTTCTCATTTTTGGAGACCACTGTATTTCTTACTGAGTTCCAGTTAGTTTCTCCATTTTGGCTTCTTTTTTTGGCAGAAGGGTGGGGGTGGCCTAACATAAACTGGAAATAATGAGTCTAAAAACAAGGTAGTTTAAGGAAAATTAAAATTTAGGAACAATGCTACATTATAAGATGTGATAATTATAGTTCTTAAATCCTTATTTATAACTACAAAAATTAATATTTGCACATTAAGAGTAAATGACCTATACACCCCAATGAAAAGACAGAGATTTTCAGACTGGATAGAAAAAGTATGATTCAACTATATCCTGCCTACAAAAAATTCATTTTAAGATGAAAGAAATAAATGAACTTAAAAAATGGGGGAAAATATATCATGTTAACAAAATTCAAAAGAAAACTGGACTGACCATATTAAACACTAAATGGATTTCAGAGAAAAAAATATTTCTAGGAATAAAAAAGATTATTTCATAATAATAAAGAGGTCAACAGAATAACAATCTTAAATATTTGTGCATCTATAAGAGAATTTCAAACCACACAAAAAACTCAAAACAGACAAATCCACAGGTACAATCAGTGATATCACCATTATTCTCTCAATAACTAATTGAATACATAGTCAAAAATCAGTAAAGATACAGAAAACTTGAACAATACTATCAATTAATTTGGGTCAACTGGCCTTTATAGAACAATAGAGAAGACTGATGTACATTCTTTTCAAGTGCAAGTTTATGAGTCATAAAACAATACTTAATATATGTGAAAGATTCAAATCATACAAAGTATCCTCCCTGATTACTCCAGAATTAAACGATCAATAACAGAAAAGACATTTTAAAAGCCCACAAACATTGGACTAAATAATATGCTTCAAGTAATCCTCAGGACCTTTTACACAGTTCATGAGGTTTGGGCAAGTATATTGGGGTAGTTTGCCTTCACATTTGTCAGAACTCTCTGCTATGACCCATCCATCTTGGGTGGCCCTGCACAGCATAGTTCAGAGCTTCACTGAGTTATGCAAGCCTCTTTGCCACAAGGCAGTGATCCATAAAGACTCCTGAAAGTTCCTTGGACAGCAAGGAGATCAAATTAGTCAATCTTAAGGTAGATCAACCCTGAATATTCACTGGAAGGACTGATGCCAAAGCTGAAACTCCAGCATTTTGGTCACCTGATGGGAACAGATGACTGACTCATTGGAAAAGACCCTGATGCTGGGAAAGATTGAGGGCAGGAGGAGAAGAGGGTGTCAGAGGATGGGTGTCAGAGGATAAGATTGCTGGACAGCATTACCGATGCAATGAACATGAACTTGGGCAAACTCCAGGAGACAGTTAGGGACAGGGAGTCCTGGCATGCTGCAGTCCATGGGATGCAGAGCCAGACACGACTGGGTGACTAAACAACAACCACCTACAGGACAAAGGAAAAATCTAAAAGGAAATTAGAAAAGCATTCTGAACCTAATAAACATGAAATATACCAAAATTTGTAAGACATAACTAAAGCAGTACTTAGAGAAAAACTAATACTATGATATGATTATATTAGAATAGAAGGTCAGTATCAATGGATTAGGCCTCACCCTAAGAAAATAGAAGAATAAACAAAAGCAGAAATCCCTGAAATAGAAAACATAAAAACAACACAGAGAAAAATCAATAAAACCAAAGCTGGTTGTTTGAGCAAACACAGTAAAAATTGATAAACCTATAGCTAAATACAGGACAGGGAGGCCTGGCGTGCTGTGATTCATGGGGTCGCAAAGAGTCAGACACGACTGAGCGACTGATCTGATCTGATAGCTAAATACAAAAAAAAAAGAGAAAAGACCCAATTATGAATATCAGGAAAAAGGGGAAGGCGCTACAGAAAATGGGGGTATATTATATAACAATTCTATGCCAATATACTCGACAACTTAGAAGAAATGGCCAAATCCCTTGAAAATCAAAAACTAACAAAGCTCACTCAAGAATAGATAACTAAACTGAATAACCTTTTATATACTAAAGAAATTAAATTTGAAGAAAAAACCCTCCCACAAAACAAAGTAAAAAAGGCTTTCCACAGAAAAAACAATAGGCCCAGGTGGCTTCACTGGAAAATTTTATCATACATTAAAGAAAAATACCAGTCCACACACACTCAAAGAAAACTGAAGAGAACACTTCCAAACCCATTCTATGCAGCCAGCCTTACTCTGATAGGAAAATGAGACAGATATTACAACAGTAGGGATCAAATCCCTTATGAACACAGAGGCAAAAGTTAACAAAATTTAGAGAGGTGAATACAATATATAGAAAGGTAATTATCATCCATATAGTTTATCTCAGAAACGTATGGTTGGTTTAACATTCAAAAGTCAATGAAATTCACCATATTAACAAGCTAAAAAAAGGAAAAACCACCTTAATATATACAAAGAAAATGTTCAACAAAATCCAATACCCATTCATGATAAAAATCTCAGCAAACTAGGAATAGGAGAAAACTTCCTCAAAATGATAATACAGTATCTTTAAAAAATCCACAGCCAACATCATTCTTTATGGAAAGACTATCTATATGTTTTCCCCTAAGAATGGAAATAAGGCAAAAATGTCTCCTCTCACCTCTTTTGTGCAACACTGGCCTACAAACTTTAAGGAAAGAACAAGTAATTAATAAGGCACACAGATTAAGGAGCAAGAAGTAAAGCTGTCTTTTATCACAGCATGCTTGTCTGTGTAGAAACCCCTACAAAGTGTACAGAAAACTTACTAGAGTTATTTGAGTTTAGCAAGACTGCAGAATAAAAAAATCAGTATACACAAATTAACTTATTTCTATATACTAATCAGAAATTTTAGAAAATTTAAAGACCACTTGAAACAGTATTTTAACAAGGACAAATTCTCAAAAAGATATGCAAGACCTCTACAGTAAAAATTATACAACAGTGCTGAGAAAAAAAAGTAAATAAGACCTAAATAGAAAAGTATATCATGTTCACAGGTGAAAGACTGTTAAGAGGCAATTCTCCCCAAATGTACATATAGACGTCATAAAATTCCAATCAAAACCTAGCAGGCTTTTTTGGTATATATATCTGGTATAATTCTATAATCTTTATACAAATGCAAAGGATCTAAAATAGCCAAAACAATTTTACTAAAGAACAGAACTGGAGGATTTCTACTACTTTATCTCAAGACATTATCAAGTTACAGTAATCAAAATGGTATGATGCTGGTGTAAAGACAAACACTGAAATCAAAACAGAATAGTAAATCCAGAAATATAACCACACATATATGCTCAATTGATTTTTGACAAAGTTATTTAGTATGACAATTTAATAGAGCCTATGATTTTTTTCAAAAAAGGTATCAGAATAGCTTGATAGCCATATATTTAAAAAAATTAAAAGGAACCTTCCATCTTACCTTATATCATACTCAAGAAGGAATTCAAAATGGATCATACCTAAATGTAGGAACTAAAATAATAAAACTTCTAAGGGAAACATAATCCTAGCAATCTTGGGTTTGACCAAAAAAACCCACAAGAACTATAAAAGCAAAAATCAATATACTCAACTTCACTGAAATTAAAAGACACAAAAATCAGAAGGAAAGCCACAGAATGGGAGATCGTGTTTACAAAACATATAGCAAAGAAAAGCCTTGCATCTAGTATGTATAGAAAACAACCAATTTAATTTTTTAATGGATAAAAGACTTGTACACTTCCTCAAAGAAGAACTGCAGAATGCAGATAACAATGCGAAAAGATGTTCGAAATTCCTCGTCATTATGGAAAATTATTAAAAGCACAATGACAAAAATTAGAAACTGATGATACCACATCTTCACAAGAACGTGTAGAAACTGGAATGCTTATGAACTGCTGGTGGGAATACAAAAGAGGACCACCACTCCAGAAAAGTTTGACAGTTTTTTAAAAAGCTAAACATACATCTAACAATAAAACCTAGTCATTCCACGCCTAGTTATTTACCCAAGGAAAATAAATAACAACATATATATTCATTTAAATCATGTCCAAACATTCACCTTTATGGGAAACACCAATATGTCCATCAGGAAGTAAATGACTAAACAAATGGAGGTGTATTCATACAATGGTTTACTACTCAATAAAAAGGAAAGACTTATTCATATATATACACCATGTATAAATCTCAATGTCATCACACTAAGTTAAAAAAGCCAGACCTTGTCTACCTGCCCCACAATGAATATATACTGTATAACATTAATATAATATAGAGTAATGAACAACAAAGGTGTTAGTTTCATAAAGTTCACCTTTCAGTCAACTGTTTGTTCCCAAATTATTTTACACCAGTTATATTTAATAGTGTAATTGCATAAATCAATAATACATGCATGCAAAAAACGAGTGAGTTGCTGCTTTTGTAAAAATCAAGCTGGAAGACTGGGAAGACCCAGCAGAAATTGCTCTTAGATCAGATATTTACAAGACAACACAAAAGACTTGAAGAAAAAAATCTAGAGATCTAGACTGCAAACATCTTAATTTTCTTTACTACATTTTATAGAAGCCCAAAGTGGATATAAATTATTGCAGATGTGCTTTCTAAAACTCTTATAAGTAGACCATATTTAAACAAATGCACACATATATTTTGACTTAAAATAATTAAGGTACAATTCTCACATGCATCAAACAGAAAATAGGGGCTTAATCTTATTGAATAAGAAGGGTTCCCCTAGGGCCTTTTGAATTCACTTTTATTTAATGGAAAAGCTAACAAACTCTTGGAAAAGACAGATTTATAGCATCAGAAAGAAGAGGAAAAATAACATATAATCTCACCATCCAAATGTAACCCTATGAATATCTGCAAACATTTCTTTACTGTCTTTTTTCCATACTTTTTAAACAGTGATCATAACATGAACACTTTCATATATTGCCTTTTTTTCCTTAACTTTACAAACATGATAATTTTCCCCTATTATTGAAAACTTTTATTTGGAACAGTTGCAGCTGGTACAGGCTTTGAAAAGTAAACACACCAAGGATATACATATTGATGTCTATCTGTACTGAGGGACAAAGAAAGTCACTCATTTCCCTTCTTGAGTTGAACAACAGGAATCAAAGACAATATGGATCAAGGAGAGCTACAAATTGGATTCCTGATGAAGACGCCATAGGCAATAAATAATTGTTTCCTTAAAAAAAAAGGCCTGACCTGACCTATTATTTCTCTTTATTCTGATTTATTACCTCAGCTTATTCAAATCTATACAAATAGCTTCTCAGAGAGACTAAGACAACCAAAAGATTGCTGCTACTCAGTCTTATGGACTCTGTGGGAGAGGGAGAGGGCGGGGAGATTTGGGAGAATGGCATTGAAACGTGTATAATATCATGTATGAAACGAGTCGCCAGTCCAGGTTCGATGCATGATACTGGATGCTTGGGGCTGGTGCACTGGGACGACCCAGAGGGAGGGAATGGGGAGGGAGGAGGGAGGAGGGTTCACGATGGGGAACACAGGTATACCTGTGGCGGATTCATTTCGATATTTGGCAAAACTAATACAATATTGTAAAGTTTAAAAATAAAATAAAATTAAAAAAAAAAGACTAGCTTAATATTTGGTTTAAGAAACAGAGCTATGTCTTCTTTGTGTTAAATAACTATCCATGTTTAATAATATATTTGTAAATTAAAAAAAAAAACAAAAAACAAATAACAACCTTTGGCAATTATCAAAGTATTTCCCATTTCAAAGGAGAACAGTAAAAACAATTACCTATGTGGAGATTTTTAGATGCAGCTTCAAAAACATTTCTTGCTTCTGTAAGACAGAAGTATATTCTGAAATTTCATGCCTGGTATCTAGCTCCTGCTTTTCTAAGTTTGCATTCTAGGGAATCAATAAAATAAATACAATAAAGATGACAGCAATGATAATGTTGTCAACTAGAAAGCTAAGAACAAGTAGAGCTGTAATGTCCAAAAACGTGGGCAATGACTTTAACTGCTCTTTATTTTCTTAGTTCTAGTTGCATATAACAAAAGTATGCCACATTTCAAAATTATATGACTGAATAGTGCTATTAATACCACTTCTCCTGCTGAGTATTTTTGCCTATTGATTGTTTACCAAAGATCTCTTCTAAGCCCAATTTTCAAAGGTGCTACAAAAATTTTAAAGCATTTTACCTAAGTTGCTCTAAGATTTAAAAATACAAGGGTGCTTTTCAGCTATTTCCAAGTTTTCTAAAATAAATATTACTTTTGGAATCCAAAGAACTTTATTCTCACAGAATGTATTATAGTACAAATATAGTCACCAGCTAAAATTTAAAGAAATATATTTCCATTCATGCATTTTGTGGCTATATATACACATTTGTTGATAGATACTAAAGCTGATATATAGAAACAAAGACCTGATACATTTCGTAACACCCTATTTTAAAAGCGGTTTTTATGCATATAAACATACACATCCACTTTTTTCAATGAGAAGGATATCATTTTGGTTCCAAGTGATCACGCACAAAGCAGGATACAGACTACCAACACAGAAGATGTATTTATTTACTTATACATCTGACTACTTTAGGATATAGTAAACACCAAATTGCTGTTAGTTGGTTCTTCAAATAGGAGAAAAAAAATGAATCTCAATATAATAAATTTAGAATAAAAATTTTGTTGATTAAATCAGTCATTTAAGCACTTTTATTTGATCTCATAAAATGGTTCAAATTAATGGTTTAACTTAGAGTCACCTATAAATTAACCACATAGACTATATACAAGGCTAACCTTAACAGTTCAATAAGAGTTCTCAGATTTTCAGAATTTCTTGCTTTCTATGCAGAATCATCAATGGGAAATAGAATTAATTCTAAGGATACAGATCTAGGTTATTATCCCTTACCATCAGCCTGTTTCTCCACAAAATGGTACTTAAATTATCACGAAGATACTGCCTTTCTCATATCACTTCTTTCTCTTTTAGCATATTTTGAGTTGATGACATAATTAATGGAACTGTTTTCTATATGGAAAAATTTGTTACATGCATACCCTTATACAAAACAGGTCTGCTATTCCATGGACAAAATTTAATCTTGAAGGGGGGCAGGGAGGAGGAGAATAAAATAATAACATGATTCCTCTTAACCTTCAATTTTTTGTTTTTTTGTTTTTGGCCACCAAGGAATTCCTTCACCTTCAGTTTAAATGGCCACCATGAAAACAGCACATTTTGGACTTGCTTTTAGCAAACATGTAGTCATTTAATTTTTCATGTGGCATTAAGTTTAAAAAAAAAAAATCTGGGAAGGAAATTCCTATTAATCATATACTTTTTACACAGTATTTTAACATATTACCAAACATATGGTATTATAAAATATAGCCCATTCGAATCTATGCAGTGATGACTACATAAATACATAATTTCAATATATTTACCATCTGGATACTCCAGCAAAACTAAATAGTATACAAACTCTCTTTATCAGGAAGTTAATTTGTTTTGAAAGAAAAAGTCTTATGTGTTTAGTGGGCAATGCAAGAGAGCACTTCCTCTCTATTTAGCGTAGCTAAAAATCTAACTACCCCAAAATATTAAAAGCATAAAAAGAAAATGGACTTCCCATGCCTATTTTTAAAATAAGTGCTATAAAAAGAAATAGCAACTCAAAATGGATTAGAGACTTCAACATAAGAATTAAAAGCATAAAACTCCTAGAAAAAAAACATAGGTCTTGGCAATGACTTCTTGTATATAATAGCAAAAGCACAGGCACCAAAAACAGAAAGAGACAAGCAGGACGACATCAAACTAAAAAGCTTCCACACAGCAAAGGAAAATGACATAGAATAGGGGGAAGTATCTGCAAACCATATATCTGATAAGGAATTATTACCCATAATTTATAAGGAACTCCTATAACTCAACACCAAAAATACAAAATGGGCAAAGGACTTGAGTACACATTTTTCCAAAAAAGACATACAAATTACCAACAGGTATAGGAAAAGACATTCAACATTATTCATGAGGGAAAAGGAAGTCAAAGCCACAATGAGGTATCCACACCTCACAGAACAAACATTATGAAGAAAAAAAAATCTAGAAAATAATAAGTGTTGATGAAGATGTGGAGAAAATGGAACTCTTGTGCTCTATTGGTGATGTAGCCATTTATGGAAAACAGTATTGAGGTTGCTCGAGAAATACGGAAACACTGTATGTTCCACCAACCCCATTTCTGGGTATTTATCCAAAGGAATTGAAATCAGGATGGAAAAAAAGACATCTGTACTCCCATGATCATTGCAACATGATTCACAATGCCCAAGAGGCAGAAACAACCTGAATGTCCAAAGACAGAAAAACAGATTTTGTGTGATAAGCACGCACCAAAACCCACCCACACAGGAAGACTATTTAGCCATGAAAAAAGGAAATCCTGTCATGTGTGACAACATGGATGAACCTGGAGGATTTACACTAAATAAAATAAAGGACAAACAGTCACAAAAGGACAAACACTACATGATTCCACTCACATGAGGTATCTAAAGTAGTCAAACTGGTAGAAAGGAAAAGAGAATGGTGGTTGCCAGGGAATTCGAGGAAGAGGAAATGGGGAGCCGCTGTTCAGTAAGTCTTATTTCACTTATACAAGATTGAAATAAAAGTCCTAGGAGAGATCAGGTGTAAAATTATGCTTATAGTTAACAATTATAATTAACAATAATATACTGTACACTTTTTTGCCATGAGGGTTAAAAAAAGGTTCATGGTTATTTTTACCAAATATTCTTTCCATCAGAAAATTAAAAACAATTTACAACTGTATGTAACTGGAATTATGTTAAATTTATACACTACTAGGAAAGGAAAAAAGCAATATATTCAAGTGATTCAAACATAAATAAGTATTTTTCAAAAGACTGTGCAACAAAAAGTCTCAAGAGGTCCTGTATCCATCCACCCAATTTCCACCCTTCACAATATGTAACCACTATTATTTGTTACCCTTTCAGAGATCATTTTATGCATATACAAGCTAAAACAACTAAATACCTCTCTTTGACACCAATATTAGAATATATACCTTGCCTCTGTTTCTTTTAAATGTAAATATATCTTAAAGATTTTCCCACATAGAGATCTTCCTTGTTCCTTTTTTTTATTTTAAGCAGCAAGGCATTTCAGTGTAGACATATCATAATTTATTCAATCAATCTTAATGATGAACATTTAGCTGGTCTCTTTTCTTTGGCCATAAAAAATATTCTAATAACAACTGGTACATTAAGTTATGGAATTTTTCAGATGCTTAAGAACAATAATGAGCACTAAAGTCTTTATTGAGACTTTTTTTCCCAACATGTTTCGCTGACACCTTTCAACAGAATTTTTCCTTATCTATAAAATGGAGGGTTAGGGTTAGATAATCTCTATGACCTTTTCTAGCCCTAATTTTTACCAGATGTTCCAGAACATGAAGTGAGCACAAGATGGCAGAGTGGAAGGATGTGTGCTTATCTTCTCCTGCGAGAACTCCAAAATTGCAACTCACTGCTGAGTTGCAATCCTAAAAGATGATGCTGTTAAAGTGCTGCACTCAATATGTCAGCAAATTTGGAAAACTCAGCAGTGGCCACAGGACTGGAAAAGGTCAGTTTTCATTCCAATCCCAAAGAAAGGCAATGCCAAAGAATGTTCAAACTACCACACAATTGCATTCATCTCACATGCTAGCAAAGTAATGGTCATAATTCTCCAAGCAGGCTTCAACAGTACATGAACTGAGAACTTCCAGATGTTCAAGCTGGATTTAGAAAAGGCAGAGGAACCAGAGGTCAAATTGTCACCATCCGTTAGATCACTGAAAAAGCAAGAAAGTTCCAGAAAAAAATCTAGTTCTGCTTTATTGCCTATGCCAAAGCCTTTGACTGTGTGGATCACAACAAACTGTGGAAAATTCTTCAAGAGATGGGAATACCAGACCACCTGTCCTGCCTCCTGAGAAATTCATATGTAGATCAAGAAGCAATAGTTAAAACTGGACATGGAACAATGGACTGGTTCAAATTTGGGAAAGGAGTATGTCAAAGCTGTATATTGTCATCCTGCTTATTTAACTTATATGCAGAGTACATCATGCAAAATGCCAGGCTGGATGAAGCACAAGCTGGAATCAAGATTGCTGGGAGAAATATCAATAACCTCAGATATGCAGATGACACTACCCTACGGCAGAAAGCAAAGAGGAACTAAAGAGCCTCTTGATCAAAGTGAAAGAGGAGAGTGAAAAAGTTGGCTTAAAACTCAACATTCAGAAAACTAAGATCATGGCATCCAGTCCCATCACTTCGTGCAAATAGAGGTGGAAACAATGGAAACAGTGACAAATTTTATTTTCTTGGGATCCAAAATCACTGCAGATGGTGACTACAGCCATGAAATTAAAAGACGCTTACTCCTTGGAAGGAAAGTTACGACCAACCTAGACAGCATATTAAAAAGCAGAGACATTACTTTGCCAACAAAGGTCCGTCGAGTCAAAGGTATGGTTTTTCCAGTAGTCATGTATGAATGTGAGAGTTGGACCATAAAGAAAGCTGAGCACCGAAGAATTGATGCTTTTGAACTGTGGTGTTAGGAAGACTCTTGAGAGTCCCTTGGACTGCAAGGAGATCAAACCAATCCATCCTAAAGGAAATCAGTCCTGAATATTCATTGGAATATTCTGATGTTGAAGCTGAAGCTTCAACACTTTGGCTACCTGAAGCAAAGAACTGACTCATTAGAAAAGACCCTGATGCCGGGAAAGATTGAAGGTAGGAGAAGAAAGGGACGACAGAGGATGAGATGGTTGGATGGCATCACCGATTCAATGGATATGAGTCTGAGCAAGCCCCGGGAGTTGGTGATGGACAGGGAAGTCTGGTGAGCTGTAGTCCATGTGGTTGCAAAGAGTCAGACAAGACTGAAAGGCTGAACTGAACTTTCAGAATATGTCAGTACAATAATCTTAGCTGCCACCTTCTAACTTTCAATTACTTTTATCGAACTTGTTTTCACTTGACATTTAATTTCAAAATATTGTCATGACAGTAACCCTAATGGTAGATGTTAGAATAATATATAAGAGTAAATAAATTACATACATTTATGTTGAGTTTCCAGGATGGGACCCCAAACTCAAAATAAAACACATGAACTGTCAAATATTTCATTACACTGAAAATAATTATTTCATTGACAGTGATGGACTTTGCTCATCTGTACATTCATTGATACATTTCACTATTTTTCTTAGTAGTAAAAGACTCATTATGAGATAACCGCTGAGTGTTAAGGACACAGCATATTTTCAAAGAAGAGACCAAAGCCATCTTGATCAAATGGATGATCATGACCTAAGCAAACATAATTTCACAGTTTTTAAACTGCAGTATTATGAGGGAGTATAGTTAAGTCTATGGCTATTAATAGGTAAAATTCCATTGGTTAAAATACATTGATCACTAATTCTATAAAGTTTTTCATTGCACTCTTCTCCCATAAAAATATCCAAAATCAAATTCTAATAGATGAATGAATAGAATACTGACCAAGAAAGAAGCTCCCAATAAAATGTTAAATGAGAAAAGAACCCACAAAAAGAATACAGACGGTAGGATCTCTATTTTACTAAAAATAAAAATTACACACATACACACAAAGACACATAATATGTTGTGAGTAAAAACTGGTAGTAGCTCTCTGAGGGCAATTTGGCAAAATAACAATGTAAGCCCTATGCCAAGCAATTTTATTTCTAGGTACCTACTAGAAAAGCATTTGCTTGTGTGTACAAAGAAACATGAATCATAATGTTGACAACTGCTTATAATTTGTTTAAAAAAATTGGATAGAAGCTAAAAGTCCATTAGCAGAATAAATAAGTGCATATATGCTACACAGTATGGCTCCTCACTCCAGTACTCTTGCCTGGAAAATCCCATGGACGGAGGAGCCTGGTAGGCTGCTGTCCATGGGGTCGCTAAGAGTTGGACACGACTGAGCGACTTCACTTTCACTTTTCACTTTCATGCATTGGAGGAGGAAATGGCAACCCACTCCAGTGTTCTTGCCTGGAGAATCCCAGGGACAGCGGGGCCTTGTGGGCTGCGGTCTATGGGGTCGCACAGAGTTGGACACGACTGAAGCGACTTAGCAGCAGCAGTAGCAGCAGTTAAAAAAACTAGATTTAGAAATATGAACGTGGCTAGATGTTAAAACTATTGAGTGAAAAATACAAACTATAGAATCACAATACACTATGATAAACATCTCTGCAAATAAATAAATAAAACTATTTTTTCTATGGTTACATACGTATGAATAAAAATATTTACCAAAATATACTAGATGAATATACATCCCATATATAATAGTTATGTTAGTTCTGTAAGAGAAATGCTTCCCAGGAGGCACTAGTGGTAAAGAACCCGCCTGCCAATGCAGGAGATGTAAGAGATGCAAGTTCAACTCCTGGGTTGGGAAGATTCCCTGGAGGAGGGCATGGCAACCCAATTCAGAATTCTTGCCTGGAGAATGCCATGGACAGAGGAGCCTGGTGGCTACAGTCCACTGGGTTGCAAAGAGTCAGATATGACTGAAGCGACTTAGCATGCACACAAAAGAGAAATAGATGAGAATTGGGATGGTGTCAAAATAAACTTTAGCTTTATTTGAAATTACCTATATTTTAATAAATATTTTTTAAAATGTAGCTATATCTAAAAGTCTGGAAGTAAATATGCCTGTTAATATTTGATAATTCTCACAGCAGTGATTTATCTCCTTCTTTGTACTTTTCTATATTCTTTTAATTTCTAAAATGTTAAGAGAAAAATACTGAAGACAACTTATTTATTGGACCACATTTATTCATACAAACATGCAGAATAAATGGAAAGAATAGATTACATTTTAACTTGCATTTTTCAAAAGCAAGATACAGTGAGTAACTATAACAGTTACCCAACTCAAACCAACTTAGCAATCTTCAATGGTTACTGCACACCACACGGAGATATTTTTCATTTTGAAGCAAAGGAGAACTATCTCCAAGACATTTACAAATCACAATATAATATAATTAGCAAACATTCAGGTACCTCTTTTACAACTAGAAAATGAGCACATTCAAATGACAAAAAAGCAAAAGTTTGGAGCTCATAAAGAAAATGTCAGTGTATCCATGAATGTGATTAAATTAGACAATAAGGGAAACAAATACATTTATATTATTCATTTCACTGGAACAGGAAAAACATTTCAATTACCAAAATGAGTAACACTTCATTTAACAAATATTGTTGGGAAATGAAGTGACATATATAAGTGAATTTTCTAGATAACTGGAGCTTATCTGTTTAAAATCAAAACCTTTCAATTTAACCATTCAGATAAAAATCTCTCAAAAATCACATACTTCACTGTGGTTTAAAACACATATTAAATATATCCAAGGTTTTCCTTAAAAACTATAGGTCAGCATTCATTCATTCACTCACTCATTCTACAAATAAGATTTGTTTTCAAGGAGTTTGCAATACAAATATTCAAGATTAAACAATCTAAGATAATTTTACAGTCAGTTCATCAACTGAATTAAAAATAAAATTCCCCCCCAAAAATTAAATATCTAAGTACTTCATCCCTGTATTATCTCCCACTTCTTCCCTAAATAAATCTTCCAGCCAAACTATTCAGTCTCCATCACCTAGTCTATGTTTTCACATCTTTGGGCCTTTGCTCAGTATTCACTCCACTTGGAATATCCTCCCTCTGACAGGTATTAGAAACCTACTGATCCTTCAAAGCCCATCTCAAATCTCAACTATATTGTGAATGGTATTTCTTATCTTCCCAATTAAACCAACTGTGCTAAAAATGTAAGATATTCACTTTCCTGAACAATCTGTTTTACAACAGTACTGGAAGTTGAATTTTACATCCTGTGGGAAGATGAAGATTTACACAAAAAGTATTAATTGAGTAACAGGGTCATACTCATACTCCTCACCTGTAAAATACAAGCAGCAGCAAACTTGCAAGGTTATTATGAAATGTACAGCTTATAAGGTGTCTATAAGCAATGATGGATACACAGTAGATGTATAAAAAAATGCATAACTGCTCCTGAATAATTCATCTCTCAGTATATTAAGTATATTGGCTATTTTCCTGTAATACTAACATTTGCAATATAAAGAATCTACATTTTCATTTATCATGGCATAACTTACTATGACCTTCACTGGTATTGCATTAAGCTGTTATTACCATAAATTCAATTTTTGTTTCAACACTTTCAAACAAATTAAAGGACAGGTGGTCTACTCAATTTTTACTTTGATCAAGATTAAGAACTACCTCTTTATCTTTGAAAGCTAATCCTTTTATATTTGCCAAATACTACTCACTAGACTCAGTATTCATGCCTGGAAAATCCCACGGACAGAGGAGCTTGGTAGGCTACAGTCCACGGGGTCGCAAAGAGTTGGACACGACTGAGTGAATTCACTTCACTCACTAGACAGGTAAAACAATCTGTTCAGCTACTGTGTCTCAACTGATAAACCACTTTTCCACTTCTTTGTTATACTTAAGCTTGTAATTGCTCACTGTGGCACTGAATATTGCTATTCATTACAAGGAATTGTAAGTCCACTCAACAGAGTACAATAATGGCATTATACAAACTAAAAAATTAACCATTTTAAATTAAAATTAGCATTGAAGAGTCAGAGAAAGAAGATAAGTTCAGAGTTCTACTATGGAGCTACTGGGAGGGCATTTCATTCTCATACTGAAGAGTCTGAGTAGTAACTGTGTGACAGTCTTGGAACTCCAGCAGAAAACTCATATTCCCTTCTAGCAAAGATTCTTTATTACCTATTACTTCTGAGTACCCAACAGGGTTTTTGGACTTCATCCATTCTAGTTCACCAATTATGTATCAGTCATCAGAGGAATATTTATGGATAAAATGATATGACGTCTGAGATATGCTACAGTGGGGGAAGTACAGATGAAGCAAGATTCTGTGTGAGCTGATTAGTTGCGATAGCTTAGTGGTATAGGGATTCATCTTACTATTATGTATATCTTGTAAATGTCCATAATAATTCAAAAATATATATAATCTCAGCTTCCACAATTTATTAAAACATTTAAATAATGGCATTTATCATTATTTTTCAACCCAGAGGCTCATCATGATTAGAAGACTGGGTTTACAACACATTAAATGAATTAGAAAAAAAGCAAAGATTGAGAATGAGTCAGATGAAAGGAAGGAAATTATTTTTATAAAGGGCAGTAATCACAGATGGTCAAATTGAACCAGCTGTTCATCCAGAAAATCTGTGGGAGTTAATCTGGAGCCTATTCAAAGCTTAATTATACTGGTCTTTCATATATACATTTCATAGCTTTTTAGGCCAAGAATATCTGTTATTGGGACTACTTCCACTGTCAAAATAATTGAAAAAAAAAAAGGCAATAAAAGGAAAAGAAAAGCCAAATGCATTTTTTATTAAAAATAAGAACTCGGACTAGATAAATAGTAAGCAGGACCATGAATAAAGAGAATACTGATTACTTTGGAAATTAACCTCTGCCACTAAAAAGCTGTCACTGCCAATATAGAATAATCTATGACTATCTGCTCCAAGATAAAATAATTTGTTATAATAATCTATAAAAGGATCAAAATAACAAAAAAGCCTCAAATTTATCAATAACATAAAGATGTCTTAACACTGTCTTAAAAGTTAGCAGTTAAAATTAGACCTTCAATTAAATTAGCATTTTAATATTCAAGCCCATTTTTGACTTTTAACATATAAAATTATGCAGGGCTGGGAAAGAGAACTTATATAGCACTGTTATTTCAAAAAAGATTAATTTTCATCCAATACTGTTTATAATGCTATCTCCAAAAACAAAGAAGTTTATAAATTTATAAGCTTCTATATCATATAATCAATTTAAATGTTTATGATACTGAAAAATTTCTCATAAGCCTGATACTCTCAGTTCACTCATGAACAAATCTTTTGGTATGAGCTATTTGCAGAACAATGTTTACTGATCATTACTGAAGTCTTATTTAAATAGGACTTTTTACATTTTAAAACTGCTTTGCAATCATTTTTAATAATTAACCATGTGTAATTCAATTATCTCTTGTAACCATGAAAGAAAAATGGTGCACTGAAGCAGTAAAGTATGCCATAAAATATTGGAATTATAATATCATGGTGGTACAGTGGAACATTTTCCATCTTAGAAGAAAAGTGAAAGAAAGTGAAAGTGAAGTTGCTCAGTCGTGTCGGACCCTTTGCGACCCCATGGACTGTTGCCTACCAGGCTCCTTTGTCCATGGGATTTTCCAGGTAAGAATACTGGAGTGGGTTGCCATTTCCAACCAACACCTAAACTTTCTCATGTGTTCTTTAAAAAATGGTCACACATTTTTAACCTTTCAAACTTTGTCATCTCCACTAGCTAAGCAATAGTCTTCTGTTCATTATCATCTTAAATAATATTTCAATCGCAGTTTAAATCAGTAAATTTTAAACAAATTTATATTAAGTATTCAGTCACAGAATTAAGAACTAGGAAAGATCTTAGAGAAGTGCTACTCAAAGTGCCCACCTGAGACCAAATAAGGACCTTGTACATGAGTGTAAATTAAATTCACTACTTCTTTAATCAAGTCTTCTACAAAAAAAAAAAAAAAAAAAATCAGCCAAATTAAATAGTGTGCTCATGCTTTAGCTGATTTGCATTCTTGCACAAGCTCCACATATCCTTGTGGACTGGTAATAAATAGTTCAAAGGCTGGCAGACAGTCTGTGAACCACACTCAGTAGCACTGTCTTTGAGATCATCTAGTTCAGTAGATCTTAACCCAGGCTCCACACGAGAATTATTTGGGAAACTTTAGAAAACATGAACACCTAGGATTCACCTTCAGAGACTCTGACTTACTTACTGGGTTTTGGTTTACAGCTGGGGCATAACCAAGCCCACTGGGGTATATTTCTGCTGATCTAGACTCATTTCATTCGACAGATGAAAACAGAAGCTTAGAGAAACAAAAAACTTATTCTTAGTTTACAAGAACAGAGAATCAAAGGACCGACATTCAGTACAAGACACTTTCCACTATATCCCATACATAAGATCAGTTACAATTATTACAGCACCATTTTATATTCAGGATACTATGGGAACAAAAACATTAACTTTCTGCTTTATTATTAATAAAGTAAGGAATAACAAAATATAAGTATTAGATGGTTAAATTTAGGTCACTTGAAGAATTAATATCTTCCTCAAGATATAAATTAACTTGTTACTAATTTCTCCAGTGGCTCTTCACCACTTAGTTTCTCAAAGATGGATACTTCCCTGTAGTATGACCCCAAAGATACATTTAAATCAAAATCCTGGAAACAAAATAATGTTCTAAGTATAGGAGAATGCCCACTGCTTGAAGAAAACAGTAACATGAATACTTTAGTGATTCAATCATCCTCAGTCTGTTTTACATTTATAATTTTGTATATCAAATTTTCTTATAGACATGCATGCTTAAAGACCCACTCACTTACTCCATTCAACATATCCTTATTTTGCACCTAGTAAGAACTAGGTATCATGCAAGCTGTTACAGAGACGTAACTAAGACACATTTCTTGTCTTTAAGAAATTCAAAGTCTGGCATTGTCAAGGTATTAGCATGTGTCTCAGTTTCATTCTGTTCATGTAGGCACACAAATAGGCATTATTTTTTATGCAAGTAATAGCATATTGTACATACTGTTCTAACACCCACTTTTTAAACACAGCTTGAAAACATTACACATCAGTTTGTGTAAGTGGTTATTCTTAACAGCAGCACAGTATTCTTCAGAAAGCATGAACTATAACTTATTTAAACCAATGATCTGTTAATAAACATTTAAAGTGTCTTACAATTTCTTTTATGACAAACAATTGCTGCAATCAATAACCTTGTAAATACATCACTGCAAGGTAAGAATATACAGATCACGCATACATCAGACATCAACCAGCTATCTGAGTTTACTGCCTGTGTCATAAGCCATACCCAT
Organism: Bos mutus; assembly: GCF_027580195.1. Classification (NCBI taxonomy): domain Eukaryota; kingdom Metazoa; phylum Chordata; class Mammalia; order Artiodactyla; family Bovidae; genus Bos; species Bos mutus. The sequence continues at coordinate 54,891,970 of NC_091619.1, forward strand.
CTATATCGGCTGTTACACGTTTCCATCCCACTACAGGTAACCTTCCTTCCACCACTTCACAGTAACTCACAAGGTACAACTCTTTTAGGACCCACTTCCACAAGCAAACTTCATGTTCTCTTCAAGGCAAAGTACTGTATTTATTTTAGCATAACTGTTTTACACACATAACAAGTGCTACAATTTTATTAGAATCATATATTTTATGTGTGCCACTGATGAAGTTTTTAAGCATTGTGCCTCTAACCTCATTTTTCTTGCAAGCCCTGTTCGCCTAGTGCAGTGATTTTTAGGAACACATGCCAAATTATGGAAAAACTGACTGTACACTCTCATAACAATGTATGAGGGTGTCTATTTTTCCATTAAAGTGGTGTACTGGAAATATTTTAAACCTTATTGGGTTGGCCAAGAAGTTTGTTTCGGTTTTCTGTAACATGGAAAAATCAGAGGGAACTTTTTTGGCCAACTCAATAATATGATAGGTAACCCACCCACTCCCGTATTCTTGACAGGAAAATCCTATGGACAGAGCAGCCTGGTGGGCTATAGTCTGTAGGGTTGCAGAGTTGGACATGACTGAGTGAGCATGAAAACACACAAAAAGTATCTTAGAGTTAGCTTACATTTAAATTATATTTTCAGTATGAAGAAAAATTATCTTCAACAAATGAAAATATATATTATCTACTTAATGAAACTAGTTCATCAAATTAAAATAATCTCTGTCAAAACAGACCTACTGACTTTAGCCATTCTACTATTTTTCCTTTCTAATCTTTCAAAAGAATTTTGGAAATCCTGTTTATCTCAAAGCACAAAACTGTGTTATCTATGGACAGTTCTATGATCTTGCACTCCACATATTATAAGAAAGAGGACACCATTTTCTTACTGGTGTAAGCGAAAAAACAACTTTTGGTTGAAATATATGGAGCTGATGGATCTCTACCACCATTTACACAAAAATAATATGCCAACTATCAACCTCAGATTTTTGTTGTTGTTGTTTGAAAATTATAAATGTGACAAGCAAACTGAGTGCTCGGGCTTATGAGGCTATAATTCTTCATTATCCCAAATACGGATTCATCAAAGAAGTTGGAATTTTTGTAGAGCAAGCAATTATTGGCTGAAAGGAGGACTCAATATCATGTAGTCTCTAAATAAGGTCTAAATTGTGTGCTTCTTGCAAACTCAAAGCAAGTATGGTAGGAATGGGAGAAGGACATATCTGTAAGGCTGGTAGGATGGGCCTACAAGGAATCTATTTGTATGTAATGAAAAAACAGGCTACTAAAGACAAGTCAGTGGAAACCTTCAGGTAAACTCTCCACTAAATCCCTTAAATTACCCCTTAATTAACTTCCTAGTCAGTATTTGGGAGGGGGGGAATAAAGCCACCCTAAATGGGCGGCAAGCTGCAGTTAGCAAACAAAGGACCTTGATATTAAAGCTGGGGTTTGTGGGGGAGGGGAAAACTCTTTGGGTGTATCTTTACAGAATGATACTCAAAACTGTGGAACTTAATATTAAACCTGGGGCTTGTGGGGGAGGGGAAGACTGACTCTTGGATGTATCTTTATGGAATGATACTCAAAACTGTTTATTCTCACACTTCATTTGTATGGTCTAAAGATCTTGTTGTGGGCTGAACTGTGTCCTCCCTGTGATAATATATGATAAATTTAAATCCAATCAACCCTTGAACAACATGGAGATTAGGGGCACTGATCCTTGTGCAGTTGAAAATGCACATATAACACCAAGTTGGCCTTTCTTTTCTGTGGTTCCTCTGTATTCACAGTTCTGCATCCACGGTTCAACCATTAATTCTGTAGTGCTGTATCATTCACTATTGAAAAAAACTGCCACGTAAGTAGACCCGCTAAGTTCAAATACATGTGTTCAAGTGAAAAGTGAAAGTGTCATTCAGTCGTGTCCGACTCTTTGCAACCCCATAGACTGTAGCCCACTAGGCTCCTCTGTTCAGGCAAGAATACTTGCTCTTCTCCAGACAAGAATACTGGAGTGGGTAGCCATTCCCTTCTCCAGAGGATCTTCCCGACCAGGGATATGAGCCACGAGGGAAGCCCTATGTTATTCAAGAGTTAACTGTAAATATTTGGTCTTCACCCCAGCTCCTGGCCAGAGCTCCTAGAACCCTTATAATTCCTTAAGTGAAAAGAATGAAAGGAGCATCTTTTGTTAAAACATTCGGTCTTTTGTCCTCTATTTCTGAAACAGCTTCAGAGCCATAAAGGTGAAAAGAGTCTCTTATGTCATTCATAATAAACCCTTTAAAACTACATTTGAGTATTCGTTAATGAGGTGCTTTTTGGAAAGTACCTAGGCAACCTCAGGATGGGTGCCTGGTTGTCAGGGGAATCTGGGGAGGGCTGGAGGTAACTGCCAATGATTTAATCACTCATACCCATGGAATGAGGTCTACATTAAAACAAACACAAAAACCTAACCAAAGGGGTTTTGGTGACCTGCCAGATTGCTGAACACATGGAGGTGCTGGGTGGCTGGTGCACCTGGAGAGGGCATGGAAACTCCATATGCCTCCCCATACCTTATTCTATCCATCTCTTTCATTTGGCTTTCCTGAATTGTATCTTTTTCTAACAAACCAATAATCAAATAAGTCAACATTTTCTGAGTTCTGTGAGCCATTCTAGCAAATTATCAAACCTGAGGAGGGGGTGTGGGAACCTTTAATCTACAGCTGCTTGGTCAGCAGCATGGGTAGTGACAAGTGAACTTTTGACTGGCAAGAGGAAGGTGAGTGGAAGCAGAATTGTATGACTGATGCTAACTCCAAGTAATTAGTATCATAATTGAGTTTTACAACACCCAGTTGGTGTCTGGAGTTAGAAAACTGGCTGGTGTGGACAAACTCACACACCTGGGATCAGTAGTGTAGAACAGCAGAGAAGGCAGAAGAGCTGTCTCCTTTCACCCCTGAAATTTGTACGTTGAAGTTCTAACCTCAGTACCTAAGAATGTGACTGGGCTTGTAGATACAGTCTTCAGTTCAGTCACTCAGTCATGTCCGACTCTGCAACCACATGGATTGCAGCACGCCAGGCTTCCCTGTCCATCACCAACTCCCAGAGCTTGCTCAAACTCATGTCCATCAAGTCGGTGATGTGATCCAACCATCTTATCCTCTGTCATCCCCTTCTCTTCCTGCCTTCAGTCTTTCCCAGCATCAGGGTCTTTTCAATGAGTCAGTTCTTCCCATCAGGCGGCCAAAGTATTGAAGTTTCAGCATCAGTCCTTCCAATGAATATTCAGGACTGATTTCCTTTAGGATTGACTTGTTTGATCTCCTTGCAAGGGACTCTCAAGATAAGAGTCTTGAAAGAAGTAATTAAGGTATAATGAGGTCATCTGGGTGGGCCCTAATTCAAGTTGACTGGGATCTCTTTAAAAAGAGGAGATTAGGACACAGACAAGCACTTCCTGAAGGCAGAGGGAAAAGACAGATGTTGTAAAGATGAGGGGAGACCTCAGGGAAAAAAAATCAATGCTGCTAACACCTTTATCTCAGTTCTAGCCTCCAGAACTGTAAGAAAATAAATTCCTGTGTTTAAGCCACCCAAATTGAGGGAATTTGCTATGGCAGCCCTAGCAAACTAATGCAGACAATAAAACAAGGGACAATTAAAAATTAATCAAATTAAGAACTACAGTATCTAAAAAGTTTGAAACTCAGGAAACTTAGTGCCGTGTTGTGATGAAGAGTGCTGCAGCACATTGATTCACTTTAGCACTGCATCTAGTGGAGCAGGAAAAAAATTCAGAAATGACCAAAGAGCTGCTGATCAGACCTGAGACCAGGAGACACATTTGTAACAGTGGACTAGAGGCAAACACACTCTGTGAGAACTAAAACCCATGGAAGTGTCCAATACTTTATGACACAATAAGGACCATCCTTTTTATCTTTCTTCTGCCCCTCAATTTTAGAGTCAAAGAGATTTGAAACGGCTATAGTTCCATGTGATAAGGAAAATGATTTCTATTTAATAAATGTGAACATATTTTCAGAATAAAATTTAGCAAAAATTATAATAAAAATATCAAAACAACAGTCCCACCCCCAGAGTTAAGCCACACAAAATAATGTATGATACTCTCCATAATAATAGAAAAAAAATTTTTAAGATATTCAAAAGAACTTTGTCTCCCTGACTGCTCAGCTTCCATTATTAGTATCCATGTGAGCAAACTGATCAATTTCTAAGGAAGTCAGAAAAAAGTTTTTATTGTTGACAGCACACACACACTGAATAGCAGATGCTGTCATCAAATTGTAGCATTCAGTTACTCTGCTTTGAAATTAAGTGAAGTACTTGTTTAAAAATGTTTTCTCATTAGAATATATAATGATCATTTTAAATTCTATCTGCTATAATAGGACATTTCTATCACACTGCAATCTGGACTGTGCTATAAACACTATTGTACTTGAACAGATGGAAATCATAAAGTGATATTTAGCTACTGATTTCCTGTCATATAGTTTTGCAAACTGAAAAAACAGAAATCAACATTTGCAATCAACTAAAAACAAAATACTATCTGGTAAGCTAAAGACATGCTAATGTGACATAAGAATATAAATGCTTTCGACTTAATGAACTGTGGCTTTCAAGGAAAAAGAAAATATTAAAGTGATACCTCACAAAGTTAGTCAAGATTGTGAGGTGTGGCAGAAGGCTCAGGGAAGGAAAGAGGAGATATATGCCTGGATTGTGTACAACAGTTTCAACAGATCAAGTGATAGACTGAATGTATTCTAATGAACTTACCATTAAGTTAAGAAATATCCAAAGGTATTAAGGAATACTCTGAACTTTAGAGCAAGATGATACTTACAACCTACTTTATAAAATCACAAAAGAAATTAATAAATTTATGCCCAGTACTATATAATGCCAAGTGATTTTAATGCCATGGAGGGTTTTTAAAAACTCATTGGTAGATGAACATCTAAACTATTAACCACACAACATAAGTTCACACAGCAGACTGACTACTAGGAAGTAAAGAAAACATAAATGAATATAAACATAACAGATGTAAGGAGCAACCACTACCCCCAGCACTGAAATAGAGAGACCAGAAAATAACCCCACATCCCATGGCTTCCTAAGATCTACTGTTGGAATAAGGAAAGCCATTCATGGGGAGGTGTCTTACAGCAAGCAGTCCATTGTGAAACCACCCAGAAGCTGCTGGCTGCATGTACCGCAGAAGTCAACACTGTTACTCCAACAACGGTAGCAGGAGAGGTACTCCACCACAAAACAGCCAGGTGTGCGGGGGTGGGAGTGGTACAGCATGCAGGAAGAAGCTCCTGGTTATCAGGTGTTGCTGACCATCATGTATTGCAGAAGTCAGGGAAGCTGTAAGCACTCCAAAACCATGAAAAGACCCCTTCCTCCTTCAGTATGACTGTACCAGCACCTTCAACCTGACAAAACCTGACACTGTGCTGGCAGGCAAAGGAAAAACATCTAAAATGGGTTCACCTCATTTTCTCCAGATCAGTCAATGAAGGGTGACCATAGAGCTGAGAGGTAATAAACTGATGAGTGCGGCACTCAGCTAGAATTCCAACTGCTGTACATTTAACCTCGAAAACTAAAATTAAACACCTAAGTGAGAGAGTCCAGGATGGAAACGCTTAGATAGAATTCATTCCTTGAACCTCAATTTCCCTAATAATGAAGGAACAACCATCATATTTGACTCATTTGAGTGGGGAGAAGGCAATGGCAACCCACTCCAGTACTCTTGCCTGGAGAATCCCATGGGACAGAGGAGCCTGGTGGGCTGTAGTCCATGGGGTCGCGAAGAGTAGGACATGACTGAACAACTTCACTTTCACTTTTCACTTTCATGCATTGGAGAAGGAAATGGCAAACGACTCCAGTGTTCTTGCCCAGAGAGTCCCAGGAACGGGGGAGCCTGGTGGCCTGCTGTCTATGGGGCTGCACAGAGTTGGACATGACTAAAGCGACTTAGCAGCAGCAGCAGCATTTGAGTGGGACAGATTAATAAAACACAAAATCTGAAGTTTCTGACTTGGAGCCTGTCTTCCCTCTGAAATTTAGGCCAAGACAGGGGAAAGAATACACTACTTAAAAACAAACAAACAAACAAAAACATGTATCTTATATCTAGTTACTATGCAAAGAACTGTTTTTACCAAGTCTCACTGAAACGTTTTGCTGACCTAATGTTTCCATTCCCTTTTGCCAAGCACAGCCAAGCAAGAGTAGTTAATATTTAGAATATTCTCCTTGCCAATGGTTCAACTCTAGGATACAATAAAAATGAATAAAAAGATCATTTAAAACAGAGAAAAAGACATAGAAACCACTAATGAAAATTTTGTTGCTGGTTCCTTTCACTCCCAATTTTAGAATCTTGGCCTAGAAACTTTATTCACTCCCACGCTGATGACTAAATCTTTATCTCCAGGCTAACTTCTTTCCTAAATTTCAGACTTGTAGACACCTGAAATACAACATATCACGTGAACTGACCAAGTATCTAGAAAATGTGGTAAAAACTGACATCTCCACCTCCTTTGTCAAAGAAAGAAAACCTGAGAAAAGAAAAATGAAAAATGATAACCATGAAAGAAGCTAAACTGGCAATCAAAAATCTCCCCCATCTTTACACCAACACATACCTTATCTCAAAAGTATTCTGAAAGAAGATGATTTCCTCCCAGATAAACTCTTAGAAACTTTTCATATGTGAAATTATATAATGAACAATGTCCTCAACCATAGTTTTCAGGCAAATAAAGGGATTCACAAAGCTGGTTCTTCCAAAGACTTTAAAAAAAAGTGGAAAGTGTAAAACTGAGGCTCAGCTCAGTAATTTAATAGAACACCAGGATGATCTGGCCCAAGTATGTATTTGGTAAGTAACCCAAATGGATCTAAGGAGAGTCTTTAGAGTGCCTAGAAGGAAGATGGGTTGCCTATTCTTGAGACAAAAGTGTAAAAATGAAAGTGGTAGTTGTTCAATCGTGTACAACTCTGCGACCCCATGAACCACAGCCCATCGGGCTCCTCTGTCCATGGGATTTTCCAGGCAAAAATACTGGAGTGGGTTGCCATTTTCTTCTCCAGGGGATCTTTCCCACCCAGGGATCGAACCGGGGTCTCCTGCATTGCAGGCAGACTCTTTACCATCTGACCCATCAATAATCTTCTTCAGAGTCATTCAGAAGTTGACCTAAAAAGCCAAAAAGGGCATGTTGGTATAGGGCAAACAGTGAGAGAAGACAAGGTGGGATTCTAGTCCTCTTTGTAAATTGGAGCCACTCCTTTCTATGTTTATATACAAGCACTTAAGCTATTAATACAAGGTAATGAGGTCTTCCCTCAATAGCCTTGGCAGATCGGTTCCTAGACCCCCACAGATATCAAAACCTGAGGATGTTCAAGTCCATCATGTAAAATGCCATGGTACATTTGCATATAACCTATGCACATCCTTCTAAAGACCTTAAATCATCTCTAGCTTACTTATAATAACTGAAGTGAAGTGAAGTCACTTAGTCATGTCCGACTCTTTGCGACCCCGTGGACTGTAGCCTACCAGGCTCCTCCATCCATGAGATTCTCCAGGCAAGAATACTGGAGTGGGTTGCCATTTTCTTCTTCAGGGGATCTTCCTGATCCAGGGATTGAACCTGAGTCTCTTGCATTGCAGGCAGAGGCTTTACCCTCTGAGCCACCACGGAAGCCCAGGGAAGTTTTAATAACTAGAGCAATGTAAATATCATGTAAATAGCTGCCAGCATGCTGCAAATGCAAGTTTGCTTTTTGGAACTTTCTGGAATTTTTTTTTCAGACATCTTTCCCATCCTTGGTTGGCTGAATGCATAGATGCAGAACCCACAGATAAGGAGGACAGACTATAGCTCCCAGGAAAAGCCTTGCATTCTGCAAAATCACACATTATAAATAATTGGACTCGGAGGAAAAGCAGGGTTAATACAGGCCACTCAAAACCTATGCAAATTGAACCAGAGAACTAAGAGGCACAACAACTCTAATAAAAAGATGTGTTAAGTTCCCAGTAAGTAATCACTTTAGTAAATATACAGCATTATTTCTAAAACAGAAGTAAAGAGTGCTCGACAGAAGGGGATATAAGAAACAGTTGGGTTATGGAACAAAAGGGCAAAGGGAATGAAAATTGTGAAACACAGAGAATAAATACTTCTAAGATAGAGTGTGTTTTCAAACAGAACCAATAGGCAGAATGAGAAGTGAATGGGCTGCAGTTTTCAACATTTGGTCTGTTTTTTATTCAGTTGCTACAATTTGGAAGTACTGGTAAATATCACTGTAAACCAATTCTACTTCCATATTGTAGCGACATCATTCCCTTCTGCCCCAATAACGTATAAGCCATATTATTCTCTGAAATGGACAATGTAACAGAATAGATTGTGCTGTGTTTCTATATTATTTTATTCAAAAAAGAATTCTACTGAAGAGAGGGAAGAGGGAAGTAGAGGAGGAGGGCAGGAAAAAGTGAGAGGAAGTGAGGGGGGGAGGAAAGAAGAAAAAGAGGGTAAGGAAGAATGAGGAATCTGTTAATTAATTGACTGATTAATTTGGAATGCAATTGCATTATACCATCTTCCCTAAAACTGACCTCCCATCCAAGTTTATAATGAGAGATGAAAGGTAATGACTTCAAGATTAAGTATCACCAACGAGAAGCTAAGATTCTCTAAAATGGTACCTTCTATTTTTTAACTGGTTCTATCTGGAGTAGGCTGGCACATTTGGCTTTACATTCTGAGTTAAATAAAGATGTAATAACTAGAAAAACCTATGTTCTCACTGAGAAAAAGAGCTAATTGACTCTTCATGGCTTTGAATTTTCAAATTGAAAACTGTATCACTCCAAACCAGGCAATTTAACTTAGAATAAGATGGGCCACCTTAGGCATGTTCTTCCAAATGCCCTTCCAGAAATTATCTAACCAAAAAAAAAGTGATACCAAAGGAAGGTATTGCTGAGTTACAGAATGTTGACACTAATAGAAAAATTTATTATCTCAATACTAGTGTCAATAAAAAGGTAGACTATGATGGGGGAGAAATCCCCAAATGAAGAAAAGAAATGTGGAAAACATCCAAACATTACTGGCAGTTTCTATTCTCTGAAAGCACTGCAAGACAGCATTGTGGAGAGGTAAGAATCGGTTATGAATAAATGCATTGCACATACACTGAAGGAACACCTTGATAATTATGCTATTATGCAGATACAAAACATGAATTAAGAGAGAATTCAAGCGAGCCCTTCGTAGCCACTAAGAATATAAATTCATATGTCCTAGGTATGCTACTTGCACCTCCAAAATCAGGTATAAAGACAAAAGTTACAACACCAATTCCTCCAAGCCCATACGCGAGACCTAAATCTGTCATTTTGATAAACTACTTCTGGCTTTGGATGGTACTGTTACCAAGTAAGAAAAATTCTTGTCAACCCTGATAGAGGTGCTCAGTATCATATTAAGATTTAAATTATGCTGATTTTGCTAGATAAGACAGATGGCTGTCCTATAAAATAATGCCCAAATTCTATTACTGTTGAACGAATTGAGAAATGAAAGAACATGTTTATAGAATTAACTCTTTCAAATGGTATTAAGAACACTAGGGATGTAATTTTTATAAAAAGTAAACGTTAATAACTAAACAAAAATATAATGGAATGGGTGCCCTGCTGACTTGACAGAAATAAAAAGTTCAGGATCTCTGTTTTAAATGCAGAATGATTTTTTGTTCATTAATAAGAATATATCTCTAGAATAGATTTGAAGAAGCCTGAAAAAATACCTAGGTTATCCGACTGTCACTGTTTCCACACATCCTAATATACTTTTAGGAGGGTAATTCTTTATTTCACTTGGTTATCACCAGGACAGTATCCTGCCTAAAAATTCCCTGAAAGATATTAACAATAACACTACAAAGTAGGTACTATTCTTATAGATGAAAAAATTGTACCATGGAGAGGTTTAGGAACTTGTTCAAGATGACAAAGTTAACAGAGCTAAGATATAAGCCTAAGATAAAAAAGTTTCTGGTTTCTATCTTGTATAATTAACGTCAAGAGCAGTTAGTTTTCTGGGTGAGCTGATACTGTTTATTAAACATAATTTCCCTATGAAAATAAATTCTGAATTATAAATAAATAACAAATTTCACAGGACAAGACTTTTTTTTTTGGTAGCTTTGGAACTCATTCTGTATTTCATCACATCTACTGTCTTAGATGCAGTAACTATGGGGAGTGAGACACAAGTAGATGTCTGTAGGAACCTTAAAGAGCAGAGCCAGGCAGGATGGCATTGTAACATAATAAATGCTTTTAGACTTAGCAAGCATATAATTCAATTAAGTTTGGCTCAAATATTAATTCACTTCATTTTGTTTTCTTTTAGCGTGAAGACTATACAATTTGAGAATTAGAGGAAGCAAGAGAACTGAGTTTTTCTGTTGTGTCTCTCTGATATTATAAAATATCTGCTTTTTACTTTGTTGCTTTTTTATCCTTCATTTTCCTGCCTCTACCAACTGCCTATGGCCCTACAGGGTGCCTTTTTAGTATCTCTCACTTCTCACTTTGATTTGGCTATTAATTCTTGGCTTCATTCCAGAAATCTTTGTCAAAGCCTATCTTTCCATCTACAAGGCCACTGACATGGTCTCAACTTTTTACCTTCCATTTTATTTATTTTTTCATCTCCAACTTGGATGTTGCAACTGGTTCCCCTAAACGCAGTATGCATTAATTGTTAATTGTTGTTCATGTTCCACAAGGGAGATAGAATTTTATGAACAGAGAACGTGAGGGTGGTTATTATTTTATACTATTTTTAAAAAACTTCTCAATGTCCTAAGTCCAAACTCCTTAGGCTCACAAACAAAGCCCCAAACAACCACTTTCAGTTTTTTTATGTCCACTTCTTTCTCCTTGGTAGAAATACCAGTTTAGCAACAACATAAAGACCAAAATGCCTTTATGAGATTTCCAAATTCCAGTTTAGAAGTTGCAGTACCCCAGGCAGCACAAAGCCAAGAACAACTGCAGCAAAATGGGTAAGAGGAAAGCTTCACTGTACCAACAACAGTTCCTCCACCAAGTCAGAACAGATTAGCCTCAGAATACCCTGGCTTGGAACTTCTCCTGGTTGGGGGTGGGAGTGGGAGACGGAGTATGCATCCAAGGTTCTGGCTTTACAGAAAGAAAACTTGAGGAACTCATTTCTGTCTTGCCCAACTTTTAACCAAGAAGCAAAAAGACTTGTATACTGACAACTAAAAAACAGTGTTGGAAAAAAATAAAGAAGACACAAATTAATGGAGAGACATCCCATGTTCATGAACTGGAAAACTTTATATTATTAAAATGACTCAAAGTGATTTACGGATTCAAGACAATCCCTATCAAAACCTCAATGGCATTTTTTACAGAAATAGAAAAAGCAATTCTAAAATTTATATGGACTCACCCAAATAGCTCCCAATAGAACCCCCAATAGCCAAAACAAACATGAAAAAGAAGAACAAAGCTGGAGGCCTCACACCTCCCAATCTCAAAACATACTCTAAAACTAAAATAATTAGAACAGTATGGTACTGGCATAAAGACAGACATAAACTAATGGAACAGAACTGTAAGCCCAGAAATAGAGTACACATATACAGCCAAATGATCTAAGAGTGCTGGGATTACAGAATAGGGAAGGATAGTTTCTTTAACAAATTGTGCCAGGAAAACTGGATTATCAACATGCAAAAGAATAAAATTGGATCTTTATTTTACACATGCAGAAAAATCAACTCAAAATGTATTAAAGACTTAAATGTGAGATATGAAACTGGAAGAAAATATAAGGCAAAAAGTTTCATGACAACAGTCTTGGCAATGATTTCTTGGATATCACACGAAAAGCACAGGAAACAAAAGAAAAAATAGAGGAGGACAACATCAAACTAAAAAGAACCTGCATAGCATAGAAACAACAAAATAAAAGACAACCTATAGAATTATGGAAGAAAATATTTGCAAATCATATGTCTGATAAGAGTAATTTATTATCCCAAATATATAAGAATATCCTACAGTGCAATAGCAAAAATACAACTCAATTTAAAAATGGGCAAAAGACTTAAATACATAGTTCTTCAAAAGAGATATGTAAATGGCATACAAAAGACATAAGATGTATCAGAAAAAAACATTAAATATCACTCATCATCAGGGAAATGCAAAATCAAAACCCACAATAAAACAATGTTACCTCACACCTGTTAGTATGGCTTTTTTTTTTTTTTTTTTTTAATGCTGGTGAAGATGTCAAGAAATTGGAACCCTTTTGCACTGCTGATTGAGAATGTAAAATGGTGCAGCCTCTATGGAAGACAGTATGAAGATTCCTCAGAAAATTAAATACAGAAGTACCATAATGATTCAGCAATTCTACTTCTGGGTATTTAACCAAAAGAACTGAAGCAAGGATCTCAAAGAGACAGTAGCACTTACATATTCATTGTAATACAATTCACAATATCTGAAAGTGGAAACAACTTGAATGCCCTTTGATTCCACTGATGAATGAATAAACAAGGAAATGTGATATATATTCTTTATATATATATTTTATATATATATATATATATATAATGAAATATTATTTGGCCTAAAAAGGGAAACCCTATACATACAATAAAATGGATGAACTTGGAGGACATTATGCTCTATGAAATAAGTCAGCCACAGAAGGACAAATACTTCATGATTCCACCTATATGAAGAATCTAAAGTAGTCAAACTCATAAAAGCAGAAAGTAGACTGGAGTAGGACAGGGACTAGGGAGAGAAGGAAATGGGGAGCTGTTGTTTAATGGGTACAGAGTTTCAGCTATGCAAAATGAGAGATCTACTATACAACATTGTTATTATAGTTATAGATATGTACTTCACATTTAACAGTTTGTTTAGAGAATAAATCTCATGTTATGTCTTTTTAAATCACAAAAATCAAATATAAAAACCAACTACAATGCTCATGACGTATCTGTTGGAGTATCTACAAACCATCTCAGGAAAAGGCAAAGAGCCTGCTCTAGGTCTACTACTAATAGGTGGTTCAAGGTTGCTAGAACTAAAGTGTATACCTTCACCAGAAGAAAAACTGTAAGCAAACACAACTTCCAGAGGGGAAATACTATCCAGAATGGACGCTTTGTCCAGTTACTATTAAGGTAAGTTAGGATATGTAATCATAAGGAAGCATACATAAAATCTGAGCAGAGAGAAACTGGGAAGGAAAATTTATTACTTGAGAGGAGCTTGAGGCTCATTTTCACTGTGCAGTAACCACAAATAAGGAAACTATAAATAAGACAGGGGTGAGGGGAGGGTGGGAGGCAGGAGATAGGAACAAATATCCCAGATTCTGGATGGTATTTAAGTGAGCAGAGTCAAAGGCCTCTGTGGAATTTTTAGAAACAAACTATTTCAGTATCTAAGCCAAGAATTACTAAGAAATTTGATTTATTGAGAGTAGAGTAACCATCATGAAGCTTGAGGATATGAATTCTTAAGTGCTGGCAGGGATTCTCTCATTAAGAGAGAAAAAGTAACCTGGGACCATACACAAACTATTAAACTCTATTCTAAATCCAACATTCTCTTAAATAAGACAACACATATAAAAGTACACTGTATAACTATAAAGATGTATCTATATTTCTATATAACTTATCTTTAACTTATATCTATGTTAGTTACATAGATTTATAGACATTATTAATAGCTCAATAATATTCACATACTGATAATTTCTAATCTAATTTGTGAGTTCCATTATTTTATCACATCTCACATTTCAGTTTTAATATCATGCCAAAAAAACCACATTAATATACTTAGTTATTTTTGGTTTACTTAATAAAAAAGGTGAAAATTATCAGTCTTTATAATACTATATTCTAGGTGAACATTCTGTTTAGCTAGCATTTCATTATTTTTTTGTACTTCGCATCAATCTTCTGTACCAATCCTCCCAAAGTAGCTAACATAACACTAGATACAGGACATTAGACAGGCAGACAGGCACACGCACGCTAACACACACCCTGTCGTTCTCTCAATATCATTTTGTAATTCCACATCCTGGAATCCAAGGTCCTTTACATTCATTAGGTGGCAAATATTTGTTAAGGATATGTTTCTAATTCTAAGCAGAAAATACAGCATTGTTAATAACTTATCAACACAAAAGCCACTTTAAAATTTCTAGGCCCCTTTATTTTCTTAAAATCTCTCTACATTAAGTAATGTGGCCTTCGTAGCTTACACCACGTTCAGTCTTTTCCTTTTATCTTTCTTTTACTGGAGTATAGTTGTTATAATTTATAATGCTGTATTCATTTCTGCTGTACAATGAAGTGAATCAGCTATATGCATACACCCGCTGCTGCTAAGTCGCTTCAGTCGTGTCCAGCTCTGTGCGACCCCATAGACAGCAGCCCACTAGGCTCCCCCGTCCCTGGGATTCTCCAGGCAAGAACACTGGAGTGGATTGCCATTTCCCTCTCCAATGCATGAAAGTGAAAAGTGAAAGAGAAGTCGCTCAGTCGTGTCCGACTCTTAGCAACCCCATGGACTGCAGCCCACCAGGCTCCTCCGTCCATGGGATTTTCCAGGCAAGAGTACTGGAGTGGGGTGCCATTGCCTTCTCCATGCATACACCTATCCCCTCTCTATTGGATGTCCCCTCCCACCTATTCCCCATCCCACCCATCCAGGTCATCACAGAGCACCAAGCTGAGCTGTGCTTTAAGCAGGCTCCCACTAGCTAGCTATTTCACACACGGTAGTGTATACATGTCAATCCTATCTCCCAATTCATCCCACTCCTCCCTTCCCCTGTGTTGGTGGACCTAGAGTCTGTCATACAGAATGAGGTGAGTTGGAAAGAGAGAAATAAGTATCATATATTAATGCACATATGTGGAATCCTTTCTCTTTATCTCTTATTCTAATATGTTTTTCTAGTTCAGAATGTTTCCTCCTGTAAGTTGCCTAAATCCTATATATTCAGGCAAGTTATAAATGTTTAAAAATAGCATTTAAAAGTAAAACAAGTCACATATAATTACTCAAAAATTTTTTTAATGTCCACAAATATTTTGGATTAACTAGATGATATTCTGCCGTGATGCAAAATGAGAACTGGAATTTAATGATTTAATTTTAGAGAGATGAATACACCAAGTAAACCAACAATTCTGTTTCAATTACTCTAGCAACTAAACACAGCACTTATTATTACAATCACAATACCTGACATGTGCTGACAACAGAAATCATCAAGGATTTTTTTAAAAAGAAAAAAAGCTATCTATTTAATATGTGGCTTATTAAGGTTTACTCTATCACAAATTTCCCACTTTGCCTTCTGTCTATACCTAATATCTTGAGACCAATTTTCTTTTCTAATCTTAGGAAACTGCCCGAAAAACTAATCAAGAAGCAAAAGCACTGTTTTCTGTTTTAGTAAAAGATGAGCAGAAGATCTGAAAAAAATCAATACCAAGTCCCAGTCACTTTAGGCTTTGTTGGACTTTGTTCCAATGAGATAATGTTCAGCTCAACAATCCCATTAATCTGTGTGGATAAAAGAAGCACTTTCCATTTACAGGGGAGAGAAATGTACTGAAAACTTGTACTGTGAGAATACCGTTTCACCGCTTGTGTTGCTAACTTCTTAATAAATCAGTCTAAGGAATGGGTCACCATTATAATGTTATCAAATTCTCAAAACAGTTTAAAAACTAAAATAGAACCTGGTTTCATTACATATAAAATCACTAGTACAAACCTCTACTATAGCACTTACATTGTGTATTTATCAATCAATCTTTCTCAAGAGAACATCCTATGACCTAAAAGATTGTAAACAGTCAATAGTCTGCTGAATGAATGAATGATTTTGCTTTTTAAAACACTTTTGAAAGAGACTACTTTCCAAAATCTACCAGTTGGTTTTAAACCAAATAAATGCAAACCAAACAAAACTCAAAAATAATTTTTAAAATTAAAAATAACAAATTCAACATACCCAAACCAGGTTGAGGAAATGAAAAAAGAACACATAGAACTATTCTGGTATACTAAAAAGCAAAATTCCACAATCTACAAATGAAATGGGACCCAAAATATATTAAGATGTACCATAAGGTATGCTTTTTAAAGGACAATAAGGGCTTATAATTAAGCCTGACAATTTCCAGGGTAGAGTGATTTGTATTTTAGACAGTTGGTTGCTAAATTTGTATGACAGATAATACATGTAGCCACTAAAATTACAGTACTGACCTTTTCAAATGCTAACAAATGCTTGATTAGCATTATGTAACTATACCTCCTTTCTGATCAGGACCAGGCAGAATATTTGATCAAAATATGCACACAATATACTGAAATCAGTTCACATTACCACAATGACATTCTACAGTATATAACTAAGTATTATGCAGAACTCAAGTTCGTCTATGGAGGGCAATACAAAAAACAAATACCTAACATCCAAAATAAGAAAATGTCTTTTACTTTTACCAAAGTGAAAGCATGGAAGTCTATTTTATGTGCTTTTATTTTAAATAGTAAATATAAGAAATCATACTGCAAAAGTTTAGAACTTCAAAATGTTTTCAAATTATATCCATATGAATATAAGAGCAGAACATGAGATATACAAATGTGCAATACAAAGTAACTGGTTGATCTAAATTTCTCTACTGGTTCCTTAATCTCCTGAAAGGTACTCTAGCAAAAGAAAAGAGGAAGAAAAGGTCATTTTTTCTGCATTACTGTCAGCTTTTTTTTTTTTTTGCAGTAACTCAGAAGAGGTCACCAGTATGAATATGAATGACATGATATGCTCTGTAAACTAATCTCTCTACATTTACCAGTGTCACTGATTTTACTAATATTTCCTAATTTCTAGTCTATAAAATATAAATAGTAATTAAGAAAAAAGTCATTATCTATAAAAGCTGAAAAAAATTTCTGTACCTCTCCACCATAACAGTAGGGACAAGGTCAGTGGTTGGGAGAGTAGGGAGACAGGAATAACCTTAGTTATGCAGATGACACCACCCTTATGGCAGAAAGTGAAGAACTAAAGAGCCTCTTGATGAAAGTGAAAGAGGAGAGTGAAAAAGTTGGCTTAAAGCTCAACATTCAGAAAACTAAGATCATGACATCTGGTCCCATCACTTCATGGCAAATAGATGTGCCAACAGTGGCTGACTTTATTTTTTTGTGTTTCAAAATCACTGCAGATGGTGACTGCAGCCATGAAATTAAAAGACGCTTACTCCTTGGAAGGAAAGTTATGACCAACGTAAACAGCATATTGAAAAGCAGAGACATTACTTTGCCAACAAAGGTCTGTCTAGTCAAGGATATGGTTTTTCCAGCAGTCATGTACGGATATGAGAGTTGGACTGTGAAGAAAGCTGAGCGCCGAAGAATTGATGCTTTTGAACTGTGGTGTTGGAGAAGACTCTTGAGAGTCCCTTGGACTGCAAGGAGATTCCAACCAATCCATCCTAAAGGAGATCCGTTCTGGCTGTTCATTGGAAGGACTGATGCTGAAGCTGAAACTCCAATACTTTGGCCACCTGATGCGAAGAGCTGACTCATTTGAAAAGACCCTAATGCTGGGAAAGAATGAGGGCTGGAGGAGAAGGGGACGACAGAGGATGAGATGGTTGGATGCCATCACGGACTCAATGGACATGGGTTTGGGTGGACTCCAGGAGTTGATGATGGACAGGGAGGCCTGGCGTGCTGCGGTTCATGGGGTCACAAAGAGTCGGACACGACTGAGCGACTGAACTGAATTGAAGGGGATGGGAAAATGTAAACACGTAGAACACGTTGAACTCAACTGTTTGGTAGTGCCAGGCAGCTGGGCATTAGTAATACTGAACAGAGTTGTTTTCTAATCTCAAACTCCTTCTCCATTTGGCTAGTTATAGAATTAGCACCTAGATTAACATTAGCCACGAGAAATTTTTACTATAAATGTGCGTTGCCTTAGTCGCTTCAGTCGTGTCCGACTCTGTGCGACCCCAGAGACGGCAGCCCACCAGGCTCCCCTGTCCCTGGGATTCTCCAGGCAAGAACACTGGAGTGGCTTGCCATTTCCTTCTCCAATGCGTGAAAGTGAAAAGTGAAAGTGAAGTCACTCAGTCGTGTCCGACTCTTAGCGACCCCATGGACTGCTGCCCACCAGGCTCCTTGGTCCATGGGATTTTCCAGGCAAGAGTACTGGAGTGGGGTGCCATTGCCTTCTCCGGTTCTTAAGGCAGAGTCAGCCAAACATAAATTACAACTATTCAGTCCTTTTAATTTTACTCTGCATTGTTTCCTAAGAAATTCACCTATTTACCTTTTTTAAAGGCTTGTCAAAACAATAATTTATGTACTGGGCCAAAAATAATATTAACTGCTGAATTAGAAAATTCACTGAAGAACTGTGTCATAGCTTACAGATAACTGATAGTAGAGTAAATGCAATTAAGTAAGGTATTAGCATGTCATTTTTGCTCAGCAATTATATTTAAAAATATTACAGTAAATAAATGCTCTGCCAAAACATGGCGGAAGCAATCGTATTCATTTTTGTTTCGGTGCTAGATATTACTTAACTATCAATTTTCAAATATGAGCCATTAAACGGCGTATGCCTGCAACTTGTCTTTATTTTTCCCTAAAATCATGGGTTATGAAAAGAAAAATAATGAAATAGATTTCCCTATAAGACTTATTGAACTTGTCTATTTTTTTTTTTTCAGTCACCGCATTATGCTGATTCTGTCTATGGAAGATTTTAAGTATGTGGACTTGGCTTCTCTGAGATTTAATGCAGGAGACCTTTGATTTACAACACTTGTTAGGAAAACTAGACCTAAAGCAGGGCCCTAGAATGCCTGTTTTAACTAACCCTTTTTCTGATACAGTATTATTTTCCTTTCTCCACAATTCAGAAATCTGAGTTCGGTTTTTAGCCATTACATGCTGCAACTTAAAGAAGCAAGTTTTACTTTTAGATTAATTTTGCAATCAGGTTAGAAGGTAGAATGGTTTATACTATTTTATGTTATTGAAAATAAAGATAGTTGAGATTGTTGGTGATTTTAAAAATGGATGCACGAGTATACACAAAAAAAGTCCTAAATATAGCATTTAAAGAAGAATTCTATGCATTAAGTTTATATGAAAGAGAAGCAAGGATATGGGCACCAAGAGGATATGGCATGCATTAGTGTTGTGTATTGACCGAGCAACTTCACTTTCACTTTTCACTTGCATGCACTGGAGAAGGAAATGGCAACCCACTCCAGTGTTCTTGCCTGGAGAATCCCAGGGACAGGGGACCCTGGGGGGCTGCCGTCTATGGGGTTGTGCAGAGTCGAATAAGACTGAAGCAACTCAGCAGCAGCAGCAGCAGCACTAGTGTTGTGCATAAATGATAAACTGTCACACCATTAACATTCTACTCAAAAAAAACACTGAAAAGTCTTATATTGTGCAGTAGGCTTAGAATGGAAAAAATACTGTGTAGCTGTGTGTCACTGGAGGTGTCAGATGAGTGCCAAGTATTTTGAGGTTAAAAAAAAAAAAAAAACTGAATGGAACATAACAGCCAAGAAGTTAAATGGAAGAAGTAGTTTCTTCTATCACATTTTAACAAGATTTGCTATGATGGCAGTGCATGGGCACCACTCTAACTGCCTCATACTTCTTCAAGTCCTTCTGTGCGTTCTTTATAATACCCAGAGGCACAAGCTCATCCTTGTGGGAATCTTGGCAGGATCTACAAATTAACTTGGTAGATCTCTTTATTCACGTGCCAGGAAACAAAGAACTACAAGATCTAAAGATGGAAAGATGCACATACATATACAATGTATCTCTTAGGATTTTACATGAATATGTGTGTAAGAGTACTTAGGATTTTACATGGATATATGTGTAAGAGTAACGTGTATGAAAGTCTATTCTAGATATAACTTTTTAAAGCTAGAACAAAATAATCTCATAAATTCTGATGAATCTGAGTTCCTAAATGACTTCCATCAACTTCTGGTGTGACCAAGGGCTGAAGGATATAAATTAAGAGGTCGCTGTGCTGTGCTTAGTCTCTCAGTCATGTCCAACTCTTTGTGACTCCATGGACTGTAGCTTGCCAGGCTTCTCTGTCCATGGGGATTCTCCAGACAAAAATACTGGAGTCTTGCTGCCATGCCCTCCTCCAAGGGATCTTCCCAACCCAGGGATCACACCCAGGTCTCCCTCATTGCAGGCATATTCTTTACCATCTACCGGGAAGCCCCTTATGAGGCTACTGCTGCTAAGTCGCTTCAGTCATGTCCAACTCTGTGTGACCCCTGAGACGGCAGCCCACCAGGCTCCCCCATCCCTGGGATTCTCCAGGAAAGAACACTGGAGTGGGTTGCCATTTCCTCCTCCAATGCATGAAGGTGAAAAGTGAAAGTGAAGTCGCTCAGTCCTGTCCAAATCTTAGTGACCCCATGGACTACAGCCCTACCAGGCTCCTCCGTCCATGGGATTTTCCAGGCAAGAGTACTGGAGTGGGTTGCCATTGCTTTCTCCACTTACGAGGCTATTTAGGTACAATTCATACAGAATTTGTTGACCAACAAGCTCTTATGTTGTTAGGAAAGAATTTAACCTTCCTACTGCAGAGAACAGCATTACCTATTTAGTTGAAAACCTTTCCTTTAAAATGCTTTCTCTTTTACAAGATTGCTATTTCACTCAGTATACACTACAGAGGCAAAAAAATTTTTTGAGTTAAAGAGATACTGATAAAAACACAATGAAAAGACTAGAGAAATTATACAACAGCATATCAATAATAACATCTTTAATTCAACAGCTACTGGTGGACAAAAATATTGCTAATAAAGAGATTAAGCCAGTATCATTAGCAAAATATCTGAAAATTCATTTCAGATTAATATATGTTACTATTAGAACTCATTAAAATCATCCAGACTTTCTTAGAATATTCATAGCATGACAATTTTAAGTTTTAATAATTTCAAGTTGTGTAACTCAATATAATGAAACGATTCAATCTATTCCATTCAGAATTTTCATCCTGAACTTTCTAATTAACTAAAATCAATAATCATTTGGCTATTAATCATTTGTGCAAAGAATTACTGAAGTGTTGCCTATAACAAATACAATCTCATGGTAACAGGCCTAATCAATCAGAAGACAAGCATTGCCTATATATGCAAACTAGCCTCTCTTGAGGCTAATGCTATGCGTGCATTATTTACCTTGATGCCCTTTGTTAGGGATTCAAGGATATATACTACCCTGTATATCTGGGTAGTACCATAAAAAGTGAACTACCTCAGCAACTCCTATGGCTCACAGCATTACTAAATGTCTTCTGGATATTTTCGCAGCAAAAAATAAGCTAAGTGTGTTAAGTCCATGTTTAAATTTTTCATTAATTCACTACTATCCCTAGGCATTAGTGGTACCTTTTAAGGTAAGAGAAAACTTTACAAGGAAAACAATAAGCACGTCCCCAAATCTCACTGGGTCACTCAACAGCCTGTTACAAAACTTGTCAGTACTCACAAGAATTCCATGAAACTATTTACTTAAAATTTCATTTTAATAATAGAGATTAGACAAGACTTTCTGTTTTATCTAATATTTAAAATATTATGAAAGATCACATTTTTATATAAAAATAAAATGACTCTAGAAATACATCTTTCTCTTCACTCAAAAATTTAAAGAAGATATTTTTCTTTATATGGGAAGAGGTACAGGCAACAGTAATGTACTTTTTCACTGCTCACAAAATTGTTACTAGAAATCTACTTTTCTCTGTAGTTACATTCGTACTAAAATATCCTAATAAAAACGTATTTTGCTGGAGGAGAATCCTTCCAAACACACTAAATTTTAGTAATCTGACTAGAGGAGAACAAAGATTGGCATGTGATATAGTTCACTCATTAAGTTATAATTAACTAATATAGTTCATTAATTAAATTTAGAAGCATCTCAGTCCTAACAAAAGAACTCTTAAACATACAACAAAAATAATCTAAATCTCACATACCTAACAAGTAATAACAAGAAGAGTATTAAAAATATTTATCTCACTTCTATTGTACAATCTATGATTGAGTATGCTGGAAAAAAACATCAGAGGCAAATGTACAGAACTTTGCTATTAATGCCTCAACACAATTTTGTTACCATATTTTTCTTTACAGCTACTCTGCATCTTCCTAGAATCTTTTCTCCCTCGTTTTCATTAATGAAAACTAACAAAAATAAATATTCATGTAATTTCTAATTACTGAATACAAGGACTGCTACAGAGAAATTATGTATAGTGTTAAAATTTTGCCAACTAGAGTAAATCACTGACATCGATTTAAATACAGAATTTCTAATATCATTCAGTTCTGACTTTTATTAATTTTTAAAGATTAAACCTTAATACTCACTGTATCACTAAATGTAATAGTTTTTAAGTCAATTTTTTTAAATACATAAAAATAGATTAAAATACTTTGCCTAAAAAGTTATCAGGACTTATTTATTTGAACATTTAGGAAAATTATAGCATCAGACACTCCCCCAAAATTCTCAAACTATCAATACATAAAACATAAAAAGCTCAAGAAAAACGACAAAGCCAACATATACAGAAGTCTGCCTCTAAGTGGACAAAAGAGAATTCATACATTATAAAATTATTCTTCTAAATTTGAGTTTTATGGCAAAAGAAATACACTAGATGTTAAAAAAAAAAGCTTACTGAAGGAACATAACTATCTTCAAACATGTCAACTGCCATGTATGGAATGACAGATTAGATCAGGATTAAACTGCTAACTCCAGAGACCAAAACTGAGACCAAAGAATGGAATATAAGAAACACCTTTAGCTCAACTGATAAGGAATTTTCCAATCATGATAGTTACTTAAAATTAAAATTGATTATCCTTTACTTATGTTACTGTTTCCAGAAATTTTTAGTAGAAGACTGATGCCTGCCTATCAAAAAGAATATGGAGTCAATTTCAATATTGCTTGAGAGGGTAAGCTCAGACAGTAAAGAATCTGCCTACAATGCAGGAGACTTCAAGTTTGATCCCTGGATTGGGAAGATCCCCTGCAGAAGGAAATGGCAACCCACTCCAGGATTCTTGCCTGGAAAATTCCATGGACAGAGGAGCCTGGCAGGCTATAGTCCATGGGTCGCAAGAGTCAGACACAACTTAGTGACGAAACCTGAGAGGGTAAACTGTGTGGCTGTTAACTCCCATTCCAACTCTTGATGTTCTTTGAAACACTTAAAGCTCTACAACATCCAGTGTTCACCATGAATCCCTTGCAGAGGCGAGTTCCTATATAGAATATTTTTTCTTACATGTTCTCAGGTTAAACTGTGTACGTAATTCACAGAACACACACATTTATTTTGTCATTCTTCAGATGACAGTGACTCCAATAAGAAGTAAATATTCCTTTATAAAAGCTTGTAAACAATATTTGCTGTAAGATGTACTCCTCTGACAGAGAAGCACTTCCTTAGTCAATAATGACACATAATCACAGTTTAGGTCCTAAAGGTAAAGGTTCGAGATATACGGCTGACACTCAATAAACATTTTTTGATCAATAAATGAACTGCAAAAAGTTATTTGGAAACTATGTTTGGTGGCACAAACAAACATATTCCCCCACACTAAGAATTCTGTCACTAAAAACACAAAAGGCTGATGACTAAAACACAAATACATACTTGACAGTGTCTATAAAGGTAACAGCATCAAGTAAAATCCAAGACAAGCATACAAGAAATTACAAAAACTGACTATTTTTGTTCTAAAACAAAACTAGAATATGCACCACTAAGCACTTCAATTAAATGGGTCAATGGTAATATACACACACACTACTTAACTTTATCATGCTATTTCATGAAAAGAGAAAAAAATAGCTTTTATGCATGAATACTGTATGCATTCACAACTTATTTTTAAACTTTGGTTAATTGCATATAAAATCTCATCTAGTACAAACACTGACGGTGTTCCTATCTAACTTTAAAACTGGGTACACATTATTCTGTTTTTTTCTCCTGAACTTTTTCCTCAACTAATTGCATATCTAACACAAAACAGAAATAAAACATCATAAACAGCTCTTGATTAACCTGTGTCCCACTTCTAAGAAATCAACCATAACGAAGTATTTCCTCAAAGCTTGAGGCAGCAACACTTTGCTTTCCCTTGCCAAAGATCCTTCTTCGCCTGACTCATCACTAACTAAAGATGCATTCCACAATCTGGACTGGGATTCATGGAGCCCAAGGAGCTTGGGTCACACACTCATCTTTGCTTACACAAGTTCTTAGGGCTCAGAGTTCACCTCTACAGCTACCACTTCAAAAGGACAATAATATACTTATGTTACATTTATACGTGCTAAGCATCCATGGAAGTTTTAATTAATTAATTTGGTCTTAAGTTAATGCACATGGGCTCTCTAGTTGTAGCACACAGGCTCAGCTGCCCTGTGGCATCTGAGACCTTAGTTTCCTGACCAGGGATCAAAACTGTATCCCCTGTGTTGCAAGGCAGATTCTTAACCACTGGATCACCAGGGAATTCCCTCCATAAGAGATTTTAATTATAAAGTTCCTCTACTAAAAAGTCTGAAGAGCAGTTAGTCTATATTCTAGTCTACTGAGCAATTATTCCCAAAAGAAGTAAAACAAGGATTCTTGAGATCTTTGGTGACCAAAAAGTGGACTTCACACAAAGTATTAAGTGGAAAATGAAAAAGAAATTAATATTTTGTTGAAAGAGCAAGGAAAACAGTAAGAATTTTATATAATAAAAATACTACTGAGATTAAATGATATACACAGACTTAATATTTAAGAGTCTGAATAATATCTACCCACAAAGTTGTCACCTACCAAAAGATCTAGAAGTGTTATAAAAAGAAAATAGGAATTGGTATCATAATAAATACTTTTCTTAGTCTTTTTAAAATTATACTTTATGTTTTAAGTTTTTTTTTTTAAATTCTAACCCTAAAGTTCTAAAAGGCTCCTCCTCTAAATTTTCAGAGCATGACTGTTTTGGATTTTTCTTTAACCATTTAAAAGTAAATATTTAAAGTCACATTAAATTTAATTTCAAGTTTCCTCCTTTTCCTCCTGACAGAGAGCCCATATAAAAAGGGACAAGATAAGGAAGATGTATAAAACAAACACTAAACAGATTTTTTTTTCCAAAAAGAAATAAAGATCTGAAATTCACAATACTAACAAAATTCAACTCAGAGATTATATGACTATGTTTTAGAGAAAGGAAGTTGGTTCAAAAAAGATGAACAACATGAGAAATAGCCTATTCATAGTAAATCCAAAGGTATTCATATACAGCAAACCTCTTTTCTTGATTGTCCTCTCTAAACATTTGAGCATTTTAGGAAATTAAGTTTTTAAAAAACATTCCTACTCCAGCTTTTCATCTATTTTCCCCATTCCCTACATTAATATAGTAAGATTATCAGGGTTATGCCCATTTGAATAAAACCAAAAAATTTCCCCCACTATAACTGAAACCAACTTTCTATGTACAGCTCAGTGGGAACCCCTCACTACCTTGGCCCTCCGTATGTCTAGGTGGTGGAGGATCTGGATGACCATCTTCAGGTGGGAGTTACCGTGATTCAGGCTTGCGCTGATGTCAACTGCAGAAATCCCCTCCCCAGCTGGGGTTGAAGCTTCTCTTCTTCTTTACAGTGTCCTATGCTCATATGGGAACTACCCCCACAACCCACCCACCCCACTAATAAAGGCTGACCCACCTTGAGCAAAACAAGACAAAAAAAAACCCAGCAACAACAAAGGAAAAAAACTCTGGAAACCAATATATTGCAGATATTATTTTAAATATCTTTAAAATAGTAGTGAAAAGTGAAAGTCACTCAGTCTTGTCCATGGACTAGAGCCTGCCAGGCTCCTCTGTCTATGGAATTCTCTAGGCAAGAATACTGCAGCGGGTAGCCATTCACTTCTCCAGGGGATACTCCTGACCCAGAGATTGAACCCGGGTCTCCTGCACTGCAGGTGAATCCTTTATCACATGAGCCACCAGTAGTACATGGCTAATCTTCAATAAAAAACAACTGAGGGTAAAATTGTTAAAATTATTCCAGCAGCTCTAACCCAGAAAACAGGGGAGTATTTTCCCAAGACAAAATTGACTATATTTGCACTGTGCTATTATACATTTGAAGTATACAAAAGCTATAAAAGATTAAATGTTTGCCATATATAAAGAAAAAGATGGGAAAAAATGCAGAGTCAAACTTGGCAAAAATCTTACAAGATTTTCAACACAATTTTAGATGTCCCCGACAATCCGTTAACCTCAAACTACTAAGTACCTCCTACTCTTGGATCATCTTTTAGAACATGAAGTCTTCATGCTAAAGCTACTCATGTGCACAGTCTTGATGCCAAATGTTGTCATTTAACCCAAGAGCTAACTTTTTATTCCAAATTGAAAGTGAATATAATTTAGAAACTTTATATTCTCCAGTTTCTGGAGTTTAGACTGAAACTCAAAAGCTGAGAGATGTGCTCTGCATACTATTTTGGCATGTGAAATGTAAAGTGTTAAGTCGCTCAGTCGTGTCCAACTCTTTGCAACCCCATGGACTGCAGCCCTCCAGGAATTCCTCTGTCCATGGAATTTTCCAGACAAGAATACTGGAGTGGGCTGTCATTTCCTCCTCCAGGGGATCTTCCTGACCCAGGGATCGAACCCAGGTCTCCTGCATTACAAGGAGATTCTTTACCATCTGAACCACAAGGGAACAGATGCTATGCTAAGTCATTTCAGTCGTGTCCGACTGTGTGTGACCCCATAGACGGGAGCCACGAGGCTCCCCTGTCCCTGGGATTCTCTAGGCAAGAACACTGGAGTGGGTTGCCATTTCCTTCTCCAATGCATGAAAGTGAAAAGTGAAAGCGAAGTCGCTCAGTCGTGTCCGACTCTTAGCAACCCCATGGACTGCAGACTACCAGGCTCCTCCATCCATGGGATTCTCCAGGCAAAAGTACTGCAGTGGGGTCAAGGGAACAGAGGCAAACATTTAACTCCTGTCTCAGTTTTCTTTAATATAAAATAAAGGGGTCAGGATCTTTAACTTCTATCCCCAAATTGTGTTCAAATTAGTACGTATTAGTTTCTACTTTCTGTATAATCTTATTCAGCCTTAAGAAATAACTCTCTCCATTTTATGCTAAGCAATCATACGGAAATAGTAATTATTCTTCTTAGGTACCTAAAGGTGAGGGTACTGATTATTTGCTTCATAAGAACCATTCTGTTTCAGGGGTTTTCAGTTAATTTTAGTTTTTGGTGAATCAAAATGTGTTAAGAGTTATTTACTGCATAACATGGAAACCTTGCTAACTGTAAAAGACAGAAACTTAAAAATTAGTACACAGTCATCAATTGGTAAGACGGACTTGCTAGCATACTATTTTCAACTAAATGATCAAGAATAATTTTTTTTAATTTAAAAAGGTGCATTACAAATACTGCTTTCCGCCAGAAACTCTACTTATACAAGGATGTATATCGTCACCCTGCTTATTTAATTTATATGCAAAGTGCTGGACGAAGCACAAGCTGGAATCAGGATTGCCAGGAGAAATATCAATAAGCTCAGATGACATCACTCTAATGGCAAAATGCAAAGAGGAATTAAAGAGCCTCTTGATGAAGGTGAAAGAGGAGAGTGAAAAAGCTGGCTTAACACTCAACATTCAAAAAAACGAACATCATGGCATCCGGTCCCATCACTTCATGGCAAATAGATGGGGAAATGATAAAAACAGTGACAGATTTTATTTTCTTGGACTCCAAAATCACTCAGATAGTGACTGCAGCCATGAAATTAAAAGACGCTTGCTCCTTGGAAGAAAAGCTATGACAAACCTAGATGGAGTATTAAAAAGCAGAGACATCACTTTGCTGACAAAGATCTGTATAGTCAAAGCTATGGTTTTCCCAGTAATCATGTATGGATGTGAAAGCTGGACCATAAAGAAGGCTGAGTGCTGAAGAATTGATGCTTTCAAACTATGGTGCTGAAAAAGATTCTTGAGAGTCACTTGGACAGCAAAAAGACCAACCAGTTAATCCTAAAGGAAATCAACCCTGAATATTCATTGAAGGACTGATGCTGAAGCTAGTTCCAATACTCTGATCACCTGGTTTGAAGAGCCAACTCATTGGAAAAAGACCCTGATGCTGGGAAAGACTGCAGGCAGGAGAAGGGGGCAGCAGAGGATGAGATGGTTGGATGGCATCATTGACTCCATAGACATTAGTTTGAGCAAACTCTGGAGATGGTGAAGGACAGGGAAGCCTGGCATGCTGCAGTCCATGGGGTTGCAAAGAGTTACACATGACTGAGCAACTGAACAACAGAAGCAATATAGAAACAGGGAGCTATGTTGAAGACATGAATTCCGTCTCCATCTCTATAAAAGGGATAAAAGGGGCTATAGCAATAAAGAAAGGGGGGAATCACGGAACACAAGAAAAGCTATGAAGAGATTCAGAAAATAGACTTCACTGGGTCTGATACAGATAGGTAATTAACAAAAGCAAGTTAAGAAGGAAAGCATAGTGTGAGAAGGATTGTGATGCATTTAGGACATGATGAATGTCAGAAATGTAAGAGCCCAAGTGAAAAAGATAGGGCTGATTATTTAAAAAGTATGGCAAAGAGCTGAGAGCTAAACATGTGAGACTAGATAAGGAAAAAAAAAGGCATAATAAAATGACATAGTACAATCACAAGGAAAAAAAATTATTTTCTAAAAAGCACAGATCATATCAGCCTCCAAGATACCCTTGAAAGCTTTTAAAATACCTTGATTTTTAATTGTGCTTTGTATATGGCTCTTTACCTTTAAAACTTGGGTAGATTAAATATAAACATTAGGAAATAAGCTTTTAGATCAGTGCTTCTCCAACTTTAATGTACATAGATATCACTGGAGCTTATCAAAACACAGATTACAAATCAGTAAATCTAGGGTAGGGCCCAAGATTCTGCATGTCTAATATGCTTCCAGGTGATGGCCAGAGAATGCTATTCCAAGGACCACAGTTTAAATAGCAAAGTTTTAGATGAATTTCTAAAAATCAACCAAGAGATTAGATTTTTGAGAAAGCCAATAAAATACTTGGTGAATTTCACTTTAAAGTTCAATACAAGATGTTTGAAACATGGTAAAAATGAATTCTAATTAGAAAGAACACTTTTTAAAAGCTGTATTAAATTTGTCTGCATGTATGCAAGAAAAAAAAAAAAAAACCTAAGAAAATTCAAGACCCCAAGACCCAATAAAATCAATCTTACTTTTAAAAGAAACAATAAATCAATAGATCCTTTTCAAAAAAAAACAGGAATGACTTTAGTGCTTCTGTGATTCAGTAAGTAAAAGAGAGACATTATGTCACTTGAGAAAGTAACTATGTATTTAGTGTTTGCTTTATGTATCACTTGGAAACTTTCTAGTACAAGAGACTTTACTGACTTAGACAAGCATATTAGAGAAGGTACTTTAAAAACTAATTCTCAGCAACAGCTCTGTAGAAAATTCATTGACCTGTAAAAAAAAACATGCTCCTGAATGCTGTATATTCCT
Organism: Bos mutus; assembly: GCF_027580195.1. Taxonomy (NCBI): domain Eukaryota; kingdom Metazoa; phylum Chordata; class Mammalia; order Artiodactyla; family Bovidae; genus Bos; species Bos mutus. Next base: position 54,921,887 of record NC_091619.1, read on the forward strand.
GTGAATGCTGAATGCATCTGGTCATGCATTAACTGTACTGGTCAATCCTAAGGACATTTTAGTGCTTACAGCAAATCTTCTCAAGCATTTAAAAGTAGGTTGTATATGAGAAGAAAGATAAATCGGAAACAGCTAGATTTTTTAAAAAATGACTTAAAGACTTATATATAGACCAATACAGTGGTATTCTTGACCTCTACTTCTTACTTTCTGGAGTAACTGGGTACAGCAAGTGAAAAGTCAGTAGGCATCATACACCATACTGTTGAGATAATGCACAGTTATGACTGAAAGGTGTTTTGTTTCATACACTGAAGTATTTGCATTTGGGACACAGCTTAACTCTTCTATATTTTATAAGATAAAAGATCACAATGTCTGGCCTATTTTTGTATTTCTTTAAACAAATTCATTAGCTCTTAAACTATATTCACACAGATGAATATATATCTTGGAGGTGTACACACACATATATTAGCTAATGGCTTAAGTGTGCTTCTTACTAGTTTTTGATGGACTTGAATCCAAATACGTCTTCCCCAAGGTTGTGGAAACTTCTACTTAGCTCTGTATGCTCACAGTCAACATTGTCTGATGTCTGGAGTCCTGCCCTGGGTCTGGTAGTTATTAAACTACTATACTTGAGGAAGTTTATATGTGGGTACTTTATGTAGAATGTTCAGTTCTCTGTACTTGTCTCATTTCTAGGATTTGGTCTCAGACCCCAGCTTCTTTGTACCCTTAGCCCAGTAAAACTGCCACTTCTGTTTGAGTTCTATCCGGCACTGAGAACTGGAAAATTCCCTCAAGGAAAAAACTAGATACAAAGATCACTTCAAAAGCTTTCCTTTTCTCAGGAATCATAGTTCCCCACCCAAGTCCAGCTTACATTGGTTGTTCTCCAAGGCCTTCAACTGGTTGTTTTACAGACACGGCCCAACTTTCATAATGGTTTCAATAGGAGGGTTCAGTTGATACAAGCTAACTGACAATGCCTGAAACAGAAGGCTCACTATCTTTTTACTGTGTTTTTCATTTCTAAAAATTTAGTTTGGTTCCTTTACAAATATGCTGTGCTGTTTTTCATGGCTTCCATGCAGATATGCCATAACTTGTAAGCATTGTTGTTTTAATTCTGTGTCTAATAATTTCAGTATCTGCAGTCTATGAAGTTCTGTTTCTGCTATTCATTTCCACTGCTTCCATTCAATTGTCTGTTTCTTCATTTGCCTTATCTTTCACTTTTTGCTTGAAAATGTATTTGTAGGGGTTCACTGTAAGATAACGTGCTTCAGCTACAGAAGTTAAATTTTGCTTTAGGGGACACTACAAGATTGGACCATTTCCAGCCAAGTTGGGCAACATTTACCTGGAACACACATATGTGTGAAAGGCAGTCTGTGGCCATACTTCTCAGTTACTTCTTTAAAAGTTCTTTTTTCGCTTTATTCTCCTTTTCTGCTCAGCATCCAGTCGTATTAAGTTATAGGATGCTACACAAAAAGTGGCTGGCTATATTTTTAGACCTTAAGTATTTTTAAACCATTTAAAAATATGTTTTATCCAGCATTTATTTAATTTCACTGAAAAAGTTGACCTAAATAATTTAGCTCACCATTTTAAGAAACCAGACATCACTAGTGCCCTCTCATCACCTTAATTATCACACTTTCAGTGAGACCATCCATGAGCACTGAATTAAAATACTCCCCTAATCCTTCTTTATCACTCCATCCTCTGTTGTTTCCTTCATAGCACTTATGACTCTATGAAATTATGTTTGTTTGTTTTTTTTTTGCTACCCCAGAACAGAATGGAAGCTTGTTATCCTGTTTAGTACTGTATCTCCAGAATGTATCTAGCAGTTACTGATACACTATAGTTGTTCCAATATATATTAAAGGAACATGTTAAATCAATAACCTAGACTAGGTACACCATTTCAGTTCTCTCTTTACACAAACTAACTGCTAACAGCTGATTCCCAAATAGCCAAACCTAATCCCCTCTATCTTACTCTCCATGTTATCTCTATGTTTGCCAATGAACTGCTAAATACAGAGATAAATAAAACATTATGTTGGTGTTTTAAAAAGATTTCAAGTATCAAGACTGTGAATTACTACAGATCATATCCTGGTAAATAGATTAATACTCACTGGAACTCTTAAGCACCAAGGTAATCACACACAAAGTTTAAGAGTAGCTATTTTTATATAGAGATGCTACTGCTTAGGGTAAAAGGCTTATAATAGATTTAACTTTTTACATTTAAATTAAAAAAATAATTATAAGATCAATTGTAATTTTTTTGTTTAATTTCCCAGTCAGGAAACAAGAACTTCAACAGTCAAATATACCAGTAAAGTGTATTTGACTTATTTGGACTCTTTCATCTCCAAGAGTAATAAGAAGATGCCAGAGCTGAGAGGAAAACCTCTTACAACCTTTATCAAATTGAAACTTACTGTTTTTAACACACATAGCACCTTTTATGTTTTAAAAAGTGTAAGGAGGAACTAGCTTTACTCTTCATTCTGAATTAGTATGGTTAATCTAGAGGGCCGCTGCCATGTGGTCCTGGCTTTCTTAGTCTCGGTAGCAGCCACAGGGCCCCCAGACTCAATTCGAGATCCTGAGCCCACCCATTTCCGGTCCACGCCACCTCCCACTGTCCGGCTGCTGGGGGCTTCCCTTCTCATCACCCTCAAGTGGCTGTGTGCATTAAGACTCCCTAGAGAGCTGGCTCCAGTTTCTACTGAGGGAGGTGGCAGATAGATTTGCCAGGTGGGCACTCAGAGGGACCCCCTGGCTTTGGGGAGGTGGCTCTGGGAGCCCAGGTCTGGCTCTAGGCCAGGAAACCTTGAACATGGACCTGCTTGGTCAGGATGCATGTTCTCTCCCCAGGAGACCCCCCTCCGGCAATGTTCTCCAAGTCTGCCCATGGGAGTCAGTCAGGCTCGTCCCCCATGGAGCAGGGATCCAGCACCTGAACCCGTGTGACCCTGGAGCTGTGTGCAGAGCTGGTGTGCCCAGGTATGTGTCTGCTTCTGCAGTCAAGAGTGTCTTGAGCAGGAGCCTACTTTTGTAGACAGCTCTGTGGTTTGAAAGGGTTTCCCAGATGGCAATGCAGGAGACTTAAGGCATGGTTTCTATCCTTGGGTTGGGAAAATACCTGGAAAAAGAGTATGGCAACCCACTCCAGTATTCTTGCCTGGAGAATCTCAGACACGACTGAAGAGACAACATTAACACAAAGAAAGTTTTGCTCCCCCCAACTCCCCCCAAAAAAACAATCATTAAAATTTGAAATATTCACATTCCTATTCTAAATACCCTTACTCCAGAATTCCAGAAAAATTCATTTAACAAAAGTACATACTTTACCTTAACTGAAGATACATGAACAAAATACTGTACATCAGAGTGTTAAAAAATGTGTGCATTTTCAGTTTGTTAATTCCTCAAGAAGCAATACAGCTTACACTTTGTAATAAAAACAGAGTCTAAAACATCAGCTTTACTTGTCCTAGCGTTAGGCTTTATCACTGCAACCCCAACACAAACTCAAACACGTCACAAAGATTACAGTGCACTTTCACATTTTCCCCTGAAATCAGCACTACTATTAAATGACTTTTAAAGAAACTGAATCCTCCAAAAAGGGCTGTGGGAGATACTGTGTCTTGAAGATTTCAATCTCACATTACAGTTCTTGTCATCATAAGTACTTTAGTACTCTAGAATTAGCCAACAGTCAATCTGGAGCTGTTGTCAGTATGGGACCTTAAGATGTAATAAAGCAAAGGAATTTTGTTGCCCATACTGAAGAGAAAACATGTAGCTCATCCAATTCTCCACACACCATTCACATACACCCAACTGAAGAGCACTGAAAAAAGACAGAACTGCATATTCTGTGGAATGTTACTTTATATCTATATGAACACCAGTTTACCAAATTGCATCAAGAGAAAATGCTATCATATTGAGTAGATTATATGATTCTGAAATGATTGTATTACATTTTCCCACTTGGTATAATTTGGCAAATGTACATTTATGTAAATGTGCAATGATGTTTCACAGGTAATGTAACTCACACAGAAATGGGACTAAGGTCTTTCCTTAACATAGTTCTTAAAACACTACATTTATAAACTGTAAGTTTCAATGTAGTTGTGTGTGTTTAAGTACTGTTAATATACAAGGACATGATTTATACAGAATCCAGATGGATCAAAGAGTAAGCATATACATTAGTAGTAAGACTACATTTATAAGCCCCTAAGAAGAGGGTATGTAACCAACTTTTAATTTAGAAATAAAGACAAGAAAACAAAACTTTAAAACCGTATGTTCTAGTAGATATATAAATAGAAGCAAAAAACAAACAAACAAAAAACCCCACTCCTGTATTTTCACCAAGGGAAAACAATTTTGGTCTAAGTACCAGATACACTCCAGTATTCTTGCCTGGAGAATCCCATGGACAGAGGAGTCTGGTGGGCTACAGTTGGACACAACTGAAGTGACTGAGCACACACTAGATAAGCATGTAGTAGATACAGGGGCACACACCACTCTCCCCTCTCCTCCACCCCGTCTCTCAAACACTCTTCTTGATTTTTAGATCTAAGTATGGCTGCATAAATTACCAACAGGACCTACTGTATCAGTGTATGGACCGCAAGTAATATGAAGTAGATCTATCAATTTCAATGTATCTTATATGAATAACGCTTGAGATCCCCCCATGATCCCTCACAGGAGCCGTGATGCGTCAAATCATGGTCCAAGCTTTCTTTATATATCATAAACCATACCTATGTGGAGATAATCTTCAGGTTAATATCATCCAGTCTTGAAAATAGTGATGGGAACAAGGGAAAGACAGTTGGAGCTCTTTTCTTCTCTTACTAGTATAGGAAATATATAGCTTTTGATATTGAATGCTTAAATATTTGGTCCATGTAGGTGATTTAGGGAGATCTGGAATAATCCTGTTCCGTATCATTAATTCTCATTTATAAAGATCAGTACCACTTACGGGGTAAACAACATTCAGCAAAACAAACAGGATAAAGCAGACTGTTCCTTCTACCAGAGAATACACATAAAGGACAAAAAGATTGTTTTTAGTTGATGTGCAGTGTTGTGTTAGCCCCAGGTGTACAGCAAAGTGACTCAGTTATAAATACGTTCTATTCTTTCATAAATTCTTTTCCATTTTACATCATTACAAGACACTGAATATAGTTCCATGTACTATACACTAGGTCCTTGCTGTTATTTTATATACAGTAGTATCTGTTAATCCCAAACTCCTCATTTCCCCCTATCTGCCTTTCCTCTGTGGAAACCAGAAGGTTGCTTTTCTAAGTCTGAGTCTACTTTTGTACTATAAATAAATTCATTGGTAGCATTTTTAGATTCTACATATAAGTGATATGATATTTATCTTTCTCTCCCTTTCTTCACTATTAGGATAATTTCTAGGTTCATTCACATTGCTGCAAATGGCATTATTGTATTATTGTTTGTGTCTGAATAATATTCCATTGTATATATGCATGCATGTATGTGTATATATATACACCTACATACATACATATACACCACATCTTCCTTCTCCAGTTACTTGTCGATAGATATTTAAGTGGCTTCCATGTCTTGGCTGTTGTAAATACTACTGCAATAAACAAGGGTGCATATATCTTTTCTGGATACACCCAGTAGTGGGACTGCTGGATCATACGGCAAATCTATTTTTAGTTTTTTAAGAAACCTCCATACTCTTCTTCATAGTGACTGAACCAATTTACATTCCCACCAATAGTGTAGGAGAGTTCTATCCTCTCCACAACCTCTCCAGCATTTATTATTTGTAGACTTTTGAATGTTGGCCATTCTGACTGGTATGAGGTGATACCTCACTGTAGTTTTGATTTGCATTTCTTTAATAATTAGTGATGTTAAGAGTCTTTTCACATGCCTCTTGGCCATCTTTATGTCTTCTTTGGAGAAATGTTGATTTTGGTCTTCTGGACATTCATTGATTGGGTTTGGGTATTTTTGTTTGTTGTTTTTTTGTTCATATTTTTATGGATATTGAGCTGTAACAGCATTTGTATATTTTGGAAATTAAGCCTTTGTCAGTCACATTGTTTGCAAATATTTTCTCCCAGTTCATAGCTTGTCTTTTTGTTTATGGCTTCCTTTGCTGTTCAAAAGCTTTCAAGTTTAGTAAGCCCCATTTGTTTATTTTTGCTTTTATTTCCACTACTTGAGAAGGTGGATCAAAAAAGATCTTGCTGTGATTTATGTCAAAGAGTGTTCTGCTTATGTTTTCCTGTAAGACTTCTATACTATCCAGTCTTACATTTAGGTCTTCAATTAGTCTTTTAATTTTTGCATATGTTGTAAAAGAATGTTCTAACTTCATTCTTTTACATGTAGCTGTCCACTTTTCCCAGAACAATTTATTAAAGAGATTGTCTTTTCTCCACTGTATATTCTTGCCTCCTTTGTGGTAGATTGACCATAAGTGCATGGGTTTATTTCTGGGCTTTCTATCTTGTTCCACTTATCTATGCGTCTATTTTTGTGCCTGTACCATATGGTTTTGATTACTCTAGCTCTGTAATATAATCTCAAGTCAGGGAGCATTCTTCCAGCTCCATTCTTTTTTCTCAAAACTGTTTTGGCTATTCAGGGTCTTTTGTGTTTCCATATAAATTTAAAATTTTTTTGCTCTTTCTCTGTGACAAATGTCATTGGAAATTTAACAGGGATTACATGTATTTACTCTGTAAAGTAAGTACCTTGGGTAGTATGGTAATTTTAACAATACTGATTCTTCCAATACAAGAATATGGTATACCTTTCTGTCTGTCTGTGTTCTCTACAATTTCTTTCATCAATGTCTTATGGTTTTTGGAATAGAGGCCTTTAACCTCCTTAGGTAGGTTTATTTCTAGGTATTCTTCATGTGATGGTGAATGAAATTGTTTCCTTTTCTTTCTGATACTGCATTGTTAGTGTAAAGAAATGCAACAAAATTTTGTATATTAATTTTGTATCCTGCAACTTCACTAAATTCATTGATAAGCTCTAGTAGTTTTCTGGTAGCATCCTTAGGATTTTCTTAGTGTAGTATCATTCCACCTACAAACAGTGATAGACAATTTTACTTCTTTGTATTCCTTTTATTTCTTTTCTTCTTCGATTGCTGTGGCTAGGACAGCCAATACCACTAAGTGAACATGAATGCAAAACATCTCAACAATGTACTAGCCAACTAAATCCAACAATACATTGAAATGATCAAGTGAAATTTATCTTAGAGATGCAAAGATTTTTCAATATCCACAAATCAATCAATGTGATACACAATATTAATAAAATGAAGAATAAAAAACATGATCATCTCAGAAAAGCTTCTGATAATATTCAACATCAATTTTTGATTAAAACAAAACAACTCTCCAGAAAGTGGTCACAGAGGGAACATTTCTCAACATAATAAGGTCATATAAGACAAACACAGAGCTAACATCATATTCAACAACGAAAAGCTGAAAGCATTCCCTCTAAGCTCAGAAGCAACACAAAGACGTCCACTATCATCACTTTTACTTGTGAGTTGAATTTTAATAAGGAGAAAGCATTGGTATTTCTTACAATCTACTCAATTAAGTATCTGTAATAATACAGTATAATTGAAAAAATTGAAATATACAAACAAAATTCTCTAATCCTGATCATCATCTTCTAATTTAGCAGTCATAAACTTTTCTTCAGTTCCTAAGAAATTGTAAGACTAATCTAAACCTTAATTACTACTCAGTGATGGGCTTCCCAGGTGGCACAGTGGTAAAGAATCTCTCTGCAGGAGATGTAGGAGTTTGATCCCTGGGTAAGTAAGATCCCCTGGAGTAGGAAATGGCAACACACACCAGTATTCTTGCCTGGAAAATTCCACGGACAGAGTAGCCTGACAGGCTACAGTTCATGGGACTGCAAAGAGTCAGTCACAAAATGCTAACAAACACATAAAGCCAGATAACAGGAACATCAAAGAGAGGTTCTGTTTGTTTTTTTTTAAACACTGTCTACATCTGGATAATGAATCTTTGGGTAAACAGTGAGTTCATTTCACATGTCTACTATGAAATAAAAGTCAAGTATTGTTTGTTTTTTTCCTCTGGGCTAAGCAAACAATTTTTAAGATATCCTCATCTAATAATAATGGTCCATCTGCAAAAATAAAAAATAAAGGTACCTTTTGGAATTTAAGTTCAGCTGTTCTATCATATTTTTGGACAAATCACATCAGTAAAAAGATTCCTACTGAATCAACAATAACATTAGAATTTATACAATACTAATAACTGTGTGCAAAGACTGAAAAGTTACCTCCTATTCTGTTAAACTGAAAGATTTAGATGCATGCATGAAATGTATGACTGAAACATGAAACATGTGTGTGACGTGTATGTTACACGCATGAAACATACATGTAACAGTAAATACAGCAGTATAAGTAAAACTGAAAATAATTCCTGTAGCACAAAGGAACACTTCGGTAAGCTATTTATATTTCACAATAATAATCATTTAATCTAGAGATTAAAGATTATTAAAGCTACATTCAGTGTAAGTCTTATTTAGAATCAAAGAAACTCAGGAGACAAAAAACAAGGGCATAATGAATAGTCTTTCCAGTACCTGCAAAACCAAAAGCATTTTCAGGAACGTGTACTCATTTCTTCAATAAATATTTAAGCACCCATAATGATTCAGCACCGTTACAGTCACTCTGAGAGATATGTCAACAGAGAAAAATAATTTCTCTATTGAAATGAAGCAATTATTTTCTATCCAAATGAGTAAATTACATAGTATAGTAAATGGTGATAAACATTAAGGAGAAAAACATAGCTAAGAGGATTGGATGTATTCAGATAGGTTGGATTGAAGTTTAAACTGGATAGGTAGGGAAAATCTTACTATAATAGTGTCATTTAACCAGAGTTGAAGGTGAGGAAGTAAATCATCCAAAGGTTCCAGGGGGAAAGAAGAGCAAAAGCCCCACACCAGGAGCATGCCTGATATGGTCTAGGAACAGTAAGAAGACAAAGTTTCTAGACTAAAGTGAATGGTGACAAAAGAACAGCAGATGAAATCAGAAAGGTCAGGCTGTTAATGGCAATGTGGGTCACAGTAAGATTTAGATCACGGCAGAGGAAAAATGCCACAGCAGTCCTTGTTGTTCAGTCGCTCAGTCATGTCTGACTCTTTGCGACCCCATGGACTGCAGCACACCAGGCTTCCCTGTCCTTCACCATCTCCCAGAGCTTGCTCAGACTCATGTCCACTGAGTCGGTGATGCCATCCAACCATCTCATCCTTTGTTGTCCCATTCCCTCCTACCTTCAATCTTTCCCAGCATCAGGGTCTTTTTCAATGAGTAAGTTCTTCACATCAGGTGGCCAAAGTATTAGAGCTTCAGCTTCAGCAGCAGTCCTTTCAATGAACATTCAGGGTTGATTTCCTTTAGGACTCAGTGGTTTGATCCCCTTGCAGTTCAAGGGACTCTCAAGAGTCTTTAACACCTCAGTTTAAAAGCATCAGTTCTTTGGTGCTCTCCCTTCTTTATGGTCCAACTCACACATCCATTTATGACTACTGGAAAAACCATAGCTTTGACTATACAACCTTTGTTGGCAAAGTAATGTCTCTGCTTTTTAATATGCTGTCTTGGTATGACAATACCTAATATGACGATAGCTTTTCTTCTAAGGAGGAAGCGTCTTTTAATTTCATGGCTGTGGTGGCCATCAGCAGTGATTTTGGAACCTGAGAAAATAAAGTCTGTCACTGTTTCCATTGTTTCCCCATCTATTTGCCATGAAGTGATGGGACCGCATGCCATGAGCAGCCTCCAGAGTCTGTGGCTTCCAGATCATCAGTGTAGTTCTGAGAGCTCTTCCTGGAACCTAAGCCTGTTCCTATAGCCCTCCCAACAACTGCTTATATGACAGTCTTTTAAAAATTCATCTGTGCTAAAGTTAGCTGCATTGGATTCTTCTGTCTGAGACTAAGTACCCTGGCCAATATAATCCTAATAACGAAGAGAATTGAAAGACTATCAAATTGACAGAAAAAAAGTAGTCTAGAGAAGAATAAGGAGTCTCTAACAAGGCCTACTGTGAGTAACAAAAAGTGTACGTCACTGGACTCTGTTGTATTATTTTCTGCAGATCCCATAACAAAGTACCATTAAATATAGTGGCTTAAGACAACACAGATTTATTATCTTACAGTTCTGGAGATGAGAAGTCCAAAACTGGTCTCAATGGGTGAAAATCAAGGTGTCAGAGGACTGTGTTTCTTTCTAGAGTCCCAAGGCTCCAGAGAATCATTTTCTTGCCTTTTCCAACTTCTAGAGGTTGCTCTCAATCCTTGGCTCATGCTCCAGCTTTATTCTCCAAAGCCAGCAATAGACATTAAGTCCTTCTCACATGGCACAATTCTGACACTGACACTGACACTTCTGCCTCCATCTTACATTTAAGGATCATTGTGTTTATACTAGGGCTTTCCAATACTGGGTCCATCTATATAACCCAGGATACTCTCCCTATTTTAAAGTCAGTTGATAACAACCTTAATTTCACCTGCTACCTTAATTCCTCTTAATTCCTCTATGCCATGTAAACAAATTCCAGAGATTAGGACAGACATCCTTGCTGCTGCTGCTAAGTCGCTTCAGTCGTGTCCAACTCTGTGCGACCCCATAGACGGCAGCCCACCAGGCTGCTACTCTTTTCGGATGTAACGGTTTCATCGGGATTCAGAAAGCTGTAGTGGATCAGACGGGCATCGTAAGTGCCCATGACTTTTTTTGGGGTGCAAGTTTGGCTTTGGGAAGTGCTTTGGAGCTTCTTCTTGGTCCAACCACTGAGCTGGTAGTGTGGGTCCTATACAGTCCACTTTTCGTTGCATGTCACTATCCGACTGAGAGATGGCGTTGTTGCACAGAAAAAAAGAAGATGACACTTCAAAATGACAATTCTTTTGATTTGCAATCAGTTCATGAGGCACCCACTTATCAAGCATTTTCACCTTTCCAATTTGCTTCCACTGTCAAAAGACCATAGGATGGCTGACACTGAGTTCTTGGGCAACTTCTCATGTAGTTGTAAGAGGATAAGCTTCAATAATCCTCTCAGTTGATCACTGTCAGCTTCTGCTGGCCAGCCACTGAGCTCATCTTCAAGGCTTTCATCTTCTTTACAAAACTTCTTGAACCACCACTACACTATACGTTCATCAGCAGTTTCTTGACCAAATATATTGCTGATGTTGCGAGCTGTCTCTGCTGTTTTATGACCCATTTTGAACTCGAATAAGAAAATCACTCAAAATTTGCTTTTTGTCTAACATCATTTCCCTAGTCTAAAATAAATATCAACAGCAAGTAAAAAGTCATTAGCAAGAAAACACAGTGAAAAATGAGCATTAAAATGATGTATAACATAACCATACTTATTTAGAATATATTCCAATATAAAACAGCAAAGCTCAACAATGCAAAACCACAACTACTTTTGCACCAATGTATAAATATCCTTAAAAACATTACCAAATGGCCAAGAGAATGGAGACAAGACTTGATAAACTGATGACATTATCTTGGCTTTCTTTTAGGCTTGAGATTAAAGGGCCTTCCCATTTGAAAGGTTTTATAAGTATTAAGTGAATATCCTCATTTAAATACAAGACTTTTGGTATTTTATTAGATGGTCTTTCACATGCTCAGATAACCAAGAAATCATAATTCGGTCTTAGTAAATGTCATTCCAATAACTGTATTATCTACAGACATGACATTACAAATATGTAGTATGTTTTAAAGCTGCTAAGCCCCATGGTAACAAGAATTTTATCCATTTTACTATATATGTACTAATTTTTTAAATGTATACAATTTTGTATATTTTGTGTATTGAGTATATAAAATCTGAGATATATATCACAAATAATTTGTGCTTTTCTAGTTTAGAAGAAATTATTTAAGTTTTTCATCACTCTTTATGTATGAGGATATGATCAGTGAAATCCATAAGATTTCATAAACTCGGGCTTATTTACAAGTGACTATTTGGAGAACTGTTAATATTTAAGACAATGTTAAGAGACTAATTTGCCAAATTAACAAAGCTGACACTTAAAAAAGCAAAAACAAAAAGGCTGCTAAGTCAGTATAATACAAAATATTTACTTCAAATTAATCAAAGGTTAATTTGGTCTGTTAGCCTCAAGATGCACTTAGACACTGCACATAGCTCAATCTGTATATTGAGTCAAAATCACACAAATTAAAGGTAATGGCAAATAGCAAACAGTCATTTGCCAGGAAAGACTTCCAGAATAAAAAAATGTTACTTTCAGAGGCACACAATAAAGTGAGATTTTCTCCAGCAATTTTACATCATCAAGAGCAAGTAAATAAAAAGACTAGGTTTTGGTTTGGGCAGATAATTATTAAATACAAAGTCTTGTATTTAAATTATTAGTCTGGTAAGAGTTAAATTACTATATTTTCTATAAGAAAGAAGTAACACAAAACCAAATATTCAGTTGGTCTTCAAAAATCACTTGCAACAGCCAGATTATGATACATAGCTTTCAAGTGAACAGGTGGAAAAATAAGGGGCCATGGGCACAGGAGGCATTGTCATTTTCTTTAAAAAAAAAATATGGATACACAATTTTATAAAGACCAATGCTGTCTCATGCTCTAAAAATAATACTCATTCAAATAAAACCCTTTTCATAACAAAATTTGGATATGTTATTCACTGAATTAACCAAAAGTAATGTTAAATTAGGCTCACATTTTTCTCCTTTAAAAATGTTCTGGCTTTATCTTGCCTGTTTTAATTGAGAAGAATCAATTCTAATTATACCTAACAAAGCCAATGGTTTCAGAAAGCTTTAGTGTCTCTAACTTATATCCCAATATCAAGACTTCAGTTCAGTTCAGTTCAGTCGCTCAAGTGCAGAAGCCTTCAGCATTGTCCTAATGAAAGCTTTCCAACACAACACTTCATCCTTTCCACTCCTGGGAATGAGCAGCCAGATAGATCACTTCAATGGCAAAGATAAAAGATGAGATAGCAAGTTACTTTGCCATGGCAACAACTTTTAAAATTCTAAACAGATCACATTCTATTTAAATATAAATGAGGTCTAAAGCAGCTGCTACAATGACTGACAAGTTCTCAATCAAAATCTATCACCACGAGGATTTCCAACTTAGTATGTATAACAATTATTGGTTACTGAATAGAAACAGAAGCTTAAAACATATCATGCCAAACGATGTTTCAAATACAGATATTTAAATTAGAGTCTAATCTCAACATGTCTTTAATAAGTGTATTTCGGTTTTATTCTAGAGAATCAGGACAACACAAAAAATCTTACAGGGCATTTTAAGTTTGGGTTTGCAAACTACATCTCATGAGAGCTATTTAAATCCTCCAAAGTATTTGATCAAAATATACAGCCCGTAGAAATAGCTAGTGAAGCATGGTATTTTTTATCTATTAGCCCTTTTGTCATACCCTAAAATAGTAACATTCCTACAGAAATATAACCTGGGAACAAAATTTGTAAGATTTTTCTACCAATAATACTTCCATAAAGATTTACTTATTGTTATGCTGCTGCTGCCGCCAAGTCGCTTCAGTTGCGTCTGACTCTGTGCGACCCCATAGACGGCAGCCCACCAGGCTCCCCTGTCCCTGGGATTCTCCAGGCAAGAACACTGGAGTGGGTTGCCATTTCCTTCTCCAATGCATGAAAGTGAAAAGTGAAAATGAAGTCGCTCAGTCGCATCCAACTCTTAGTGACCCCATGGACTGCAACCTACCAGGCTCCTCCATCCATGGGATCTGCCAGACAAGAGTACAGGAGTGGGGTGCCATTGCCTTCTCTGACTTATTGTCATAAGTTACATTTAAAAAACAACACAATTTTGGCAGAAGGTATAAAATATTCAGTAACTTACAAATGAACCTAAATCTCAGATAAAACTGTGTTAAAAACCCAATCCTGATTTTTTTTCTTCACATTTAAGCAGATTAAGATTCATATTTGTAATTTATCCAGCACAGTTCAAGATCATCTTCATATCATCAAAAAAGTTTTTATTAAACACTGACTACAAGTGTGAGTCAAAAGCTCTGTCCTTGTCTTGAAGCAGTCTATTATTTAGTAGCTTATTATAGATTCGGAATTTCTATTTAAATCTATTACTATCTACAAAACTGTATGTCATTGCTTGTGCTTATCCTTTCAGCCTTTGATCTTTCTAGGGGAAGAGTTACCAACTAAGTTTACTTCAGTTGGGAAAAACAAAATCAAGTTGCCTTTTCTACATGGCTAATTAGCATTTTGAACACCACCAATCCCCAAAGGACTCCTTCCTTCCCTAGTAACAAAATAAGGAAAGCCAGAATTACAAAACATTCATCTCCTTTCCATAGGATATGATTTTTAAATTACATGGAAAGCAACAAAATTTTAAAATACACATGTAAAAATTTCTCCATCAAAGTCCTTAAGTACTCTGGGAGAGAATAAATTAAATGTAAGGTGTACACACATACATAAACACTTTGTTGTTCAGTCACTAAATTGTGTCTGATTCTTTGTGACTCCATGGACTGCAGCACACCAGGCTTCCCTGTCCTTCACTATCTTCTGGAGTTTGCTCAAACATATGTCCATTGAGTTAGTCATGCCATCCAACCATCTCATCCGTTGTCACCCCCTTCTCCACCTACCCTCAATCTTTCCCAGCATCAGGGTGTTTTCCAATGAGTTGGCTGTTTGCATCAGGTGGCCAAAGTATTGGAGCCTCAGCTTCAGCAGCAGTCCTTCCAATGAACATTCAGGATTGATTTCCTTTAGGATTGACTGGTTTGATCTCCTTGCAGTCCAAGGGACTCTCAAGAGTCTTCTCCAGCACCCGAATTCAAAAGTTACCAATTCTTCAGCTCTCAGCCTCCTTATATGTGTATAAATAAATATACTTCATACATACACACATATACACAGAGGTAAACCAACAAACGGAGAAGGCAACGGCACCCCACTCCAGTACTCTGGCTTGGAAAATTCCATGGACGGAGGAGCCTGGTAGGCTGCAGTCCATGGGGTCGCTAAGAGTCGGGCACGAATGAGCGACTTCACTTTCACTTTTCACTTTCATGTATTGGAGAAGGAAATGGCAACCCACTCCAGTGTTCTTGCCTGGAGAATCCCAGGGACAGGGGAGCCTGGTGGGCTGCCGTCTATGGGGTCGCACAGAGTTGGACACGACTGAATCGACTTAGCAGCAGCAGCAGCAGCAAACCAACAAAATCAATCTTAAAAACTTACAGATCACCAAATAAGAAGTTCTGGGAACTTGTCAGGATCCAGGCAGTTCTGGAGTTGCAAAGGGAAGGATAAAATTCTGTGCTCAAAGAGTCTCAAGAAGTTTATTTCAGTCAATTTAACCTCATAATCAATAATACTCCCACTGAATAACCAACTTGAAAGATTCTAAGAAAACCAAAGGCTTTGAAGTCAAAGAAAACCAAAGAAGATCCTAAGGACTTGGAATCTACTTAAGAAAAATGTAAAGTAGGATGAGTTTTGGAAAAGTAATTAAGATATAACATATTTCCTTATTTTAAAAAGCTTCCTCAGTCCACTCTGAGATCAATTTCTCACTCATGGCCCCAAGCACTCTATACACTATCAGTACAATTTAGTTTTGCCTTTTCTAGAATTTCATATTTATTCCCATTATTAATTCTGTGAGATAATATGTGGCTCAGTGAAGTTAAGCACCTTGTACAGTTTCACACAACTCCAAGATTCAAATTGAGGATGTGAAATCAATTGTCTTCGTTTTTGCATCCCTAGCATTTTTGCATAGCTCGCCTCAGAAAAATGAATCAAAGGAAACTGACGTGAACTTGAGACTCAAGAAAAACAAAGGTCCATTTTGAATGATAAAGCAGCAGGTCTCAATCACTGTTTAAAGGGAAAAGAGAAAGATAAAGAGTCCTTGGAGGTTATTTAAGTAGCTCCCAAGAAATTTATTAACAACAATGGGAGAGACAGTAACTTTCCAGTGGAGAAACACAGCAGAAACCACTGTAACCAAAGGATCAAGATGGACATTACTAGTAAGAAAGATATACTGCCTTCACGAACACCGCGATAAAAAGCACACACCATGGTAAAAGACACACATCATTTTGGTCAGTAAATAAGACATACTAACTTCATGAATACCAAGATAAAAGGCACACATCATTTCTGGATTCTTGGAAAATAAATAACTTTAGTCTAATCATGAGAAAAACTGGCTTGAAACTCAACATTAAAAAAATAAAGATCACAGCATCCAGCCCCATCACTTCATGGCAAATAGAAGGGGAAAAGTAGAAGCAGTGACAAATTTTATTTTTGGGGGCTCCAAAATCACTGCAGACAATGACTGCAGCCACGAAATTAAAAGACACTTGATCCTTAGAAGGAAAGCTATGACAAACCTAGAGAGAATATTAAAAAGCAGAGACATCACTTTGCCAACAATGATGTGTATAGTCAAAGCTATGGTTTTTCCAGTAGTCACGTATGGATGTGAGAGTTGGACCATTAAGAATTGATGCTTTCGAATTGTGGTTCTGCAGAAGACTCCTAAGAGTCCCTTGGACAGCAAGGAGATCAAACCAGTCAAACCCAAAGGAAATCAACTCTGAATATTCATTGGAAGGACTGATGCTGAAGCTCCAATACTTTGGCCACCTGATGCGAAGAGCTGAGTCACTGGAAAAGACCCTTATGCTGGGAAAGACTGAAGGCAGGTGAAGAGGGAGGCAGAGGATGAGATGGTAAATAGCATCACCAACTCAATGGACATGAATTTGAGCAAACTCCAGAAAACAGTGGAAGTGGGAGGAGCCTGGCAAGCTACAGTCCATGGGGTTGCAAAGAGTCGGACAAGACTTAGCCACTGAACAACAACAGTAAGTCATGAGAAAACACTGGACAAACTAAATCGAGGTCATAAAAGACAAAGAAAATCTGAGTAACTATTGCAGACTGCAGGATAATAAAGATGAAATAACAGATAAATCCAGTGTGGGATCCTGAATTGGATCCTGATCTGAAAAAGGGCACTAGTGGAAAAACAAGTGAAATTCAAATAAGGCCTATAGTTTATTTAGTTAACAATACTGCGCCAAGGTTAATTTCCTAATTTTGATAACTGTACAATCCTTATGCAAAATGTTTATATCAGATGAAGTTGGTGACACATAGAAACTCTGCCACTATTTTTGCAACTTTTCTCTAAGTCTGAAATAATTTTAAAACAAAAAGTTAACAAAGGAGGGACCTTGAATATTTTCCTGCAATTTGTGAAAGGAACATAAAAAATGGGATGGATACTGCCAAGAGAGCTCTCTACAATGGAGCTAGGAGGCAATGAGCAAGTGTGGGTTATTATGCACATCTCAGTCTGGACAGAATCTGATCTTTAAACATTCACTGTCCTCAAGATATTCACCAGACCCTCACTCTAAAATAACTCATGACAGCCTGTCTACTTATCAGATCCCTAACCCAAAATAACTCATCATGATTCCTTAAGGACAAATATTCCCTGACTTGCTTCACAGTCAATCAAAAATCTCATCAGGCAACTTCAACAAACTTAGGGGTTTTGTCTTTATAAGCCCAATTCTTTGTTCTTCTCAGAATACACTTTTGGTTTTGCCCAAATCCATGTCTCAAAACCCAATTCTTAAGACCCCACATAAAGAAAGCTCTTTTGTTCTTTGAAGCCTCAATAATGATCACAGTTCAACATACTTCATAATCTTACAATAATGAATACATTTAAACCAAACCTATGATGAAACTATAATATATATGGCCAATTTTTGTTCAACTCAAATCATGGAAAGATTTACTGAACATCACCTCTATGTAAGATACCATGTATTGTAGTGACAGTGACTACCCTCAAACTATTTGTGATATAATAGTGAGCTATGACAAATACAAAAAGTTGAAGCCCAAAATTTTGAAAGAATTAGTCCAAAACACAAAATCAGTTACTCTGAAAAGTATAGTTTTCATATCTTAAGATCAGAATATTTTTGTCTTTTTAGTCTCTCAAGAACAAACAATTCAACCTCAGACTAGTAAGTACTAGATCTTCTCTTTGCACAAATTCCACAAGTTCTTAATAAAAACATGGAATAAAATTTGGAAATCACAGCCAAGCACATCTATGATAGATATACACTGTTAGAGACATTGCTTTGTCTACAGAGAACAAAACAGTGCAAACTTCCTGCTATGAAATGCCCATTTCCCTAGGTTGAAACTGTAAAGAAGCTACCATTTGTATTAAAATCCCGCCCCTTTATGGCTAGGCATCTGGTGGGTCTAGGAGCAGACATCTGACCAAAGTTGATTCTATCATAAACCTCACCTGGTCTATGTATTAGTTAAGCCCTTTTGATTAAAAACAAAACAAAACAAAACAATCTGAAGAAATTGAAAATAAGATTGGGAGAGAGGCAGTCAGTCAGCTTTATAGGAAAGCTGGAAGGAGACTGGAGTAGTGCCCAGAACTGAAGAATTAAATCATCAGGCTTTAGCATGTTAGATCCAGGGCAGCTCTGTAGAATTTAGTAGCCTACGGGCCTTCCCTCTTGGATGCCGCCATCTCTATGTCAAGCCACAATCTGTTTCAGGAAGACAGGAACAGGTTTTCTACCACTGTATCTCTAGCACTTAAAACAATGTGTGTCGTATAATGGGCCCTCAATAAACTTTTGCTGACTAAATGAATGAATAAAGTTAGTTTTATAAGTAATCCCTGAGTAAGAAAATGCAATTAGCCAAGTTTACATCAGGAATCTACTCATCAATCAATCAAGTGACCCAGGGAAGCTCTGTTAGGATCTTTTCCATAAAAGAGAAACATGTAAATACTAAATGGCACTTAATTGACCTATATTTCTTTCAACTTCTTCTCAGTATTTAGACTGCTTACACAGGAAATTGTATTAATCATAAATATGATTGATATAATTCTACATCAATCCATTATTAATTATAAAATGTCCATTGGTAGAACAAATTACCTAAACAAGACTTAATCATTCTATTATAAAATGTTATTGTTGTCTCTTTAAACACACTCTCTTTTTCTGACTTATCTTTTCTTAAAAATAAAGACTGACTTACAATATTATATTAGATTCAGGTGTACAACACAGTGATTCAGTATTTTTATACATTACAAAATGATCACTAAGGTAAGTCTAGTTACCTGTCACCACACAAATTACAATAGTATTGATTATATTTCCTTTCCTATATATTATATACCCATAACTAAATACTCTTAATTAAAAGATTTTATCTGTCAGTCTTGTTAGTAAACAGGTTTAATAACTGTTAGAGCTAAAAATCAAAAGCCAACTAAACAAAGAAAAATTTACCAGATTATGTTTATAAATTTATAAAATTAGCTCCTCTACTTCATCTGATCGTAATTCTAAATTTTGATAATACCTATATAATTAATCTACTTGTTTTTAATGTTTTAAAATATAACACTATTTTGACAATCTAACCTTTAGAAAAAACACCATTAAATCATCTCAACCTTGGAATTGAAAAGAATTATATGAAATTAACTGAGAAGGAATGAGTTGCAGCTGCAACATTCCCTCAACCTGCAATCTTTGTACACATACACAATTGTTTATAAAGCTTCTACAGCAAGTTAGAATTAGAGAAATGGGCTCCATCAGACAAATTAAGAGGTTTCCTTCAGAAAGAAAATTCATTCTTAAAAGAAATCCTACTTAAGATCTCAGAGGAACCTAACTAGATACTTGTAACTGGATATAGAATTAAAGAAAATTTTAAAGCTGAAAGACAATTGTAAATCTAACAGATTAATGTAACTGTGTTTACGAACAGGCTTTTAAGACAAAAATCTCATAGATCAAAATAAAATTGTTGTGAGTTAAGTAAGAAAAATCCCCTTTATACTTGTGATTCTGGAGTACAAAATATGAAATCAAATTGACCTTTAGGTCCTGGTTGACCTTGTATCAGCTGTATAATCTGGAGAAAATTATTTCACTTCTCTATACCTTAGTTTCTTCATCTATAAACACTTCTTAGATTCGTTGTAAATATCAACGTAATAACACAAGCAAAAGGCCTGGAACTACGTTTGGCACCAGCTCTTTAATACAGACTAGTGATTTTTTTTGTTTTTTAATTGGCAGATAAAGTAAGGGCTTCTCTGGTGGCTCAGATGGTAAATAAAGAATCTGCCTGTGATACAGGAGACCTGGGTTTGATTGCTGAGTAGGGAAGAACCCCTGGAGAAAGGAAATGCTACACATTCCAGTATTTCTGCCTAGAGAATTCCATGGACAGAGGAGCCTGGTAGGCTACAGTCCATGGTGTCAAAAGAGTTGGACATGACTGAGCAACTAACACCTTCACTTTCAAAATAACTGCAATTTTTTATATTATAAAAAGACACTGTTGTTATATTTTTCTAAGGACCAATTAGTTGTCCCCATATAAAGCTCAAACCTGGAATAAAAATAACCACATCAACTTAACAAGATAATTTTCATGAGAGTTCTCAGAAATTCCTTTTAATGTTTACTCCCAACCCTAATTTATCTAATAAGATTAATGAGTTAATACTACTTCAAGGAATTAGAGAAATTTTATAAAAATTTATGACGATAAAGCAAAGGATATAGAGAAAGATAAAAAAAGGAAACAAATGTTAAAGGATCGATACAAGAAAAATATTTTATACCAATCAACCGATATGTACCTAATACAGGAGCACTCAAATACATAAAATAAATACTAATAGACAAAAAGAGAAAAAAATAGCAGGAGACCTTAACACTCCACTCCTATCAATGGACAGATCTTCCAGACAGAGAATCAATAAGGCAACAGGGGTCCTAAATGATACAACAGAACAGTTAGACTTAATTGATGTTTTTAGGACTCTATATTCAAAAAAAAAAGGCAGAACATGCATTCTTTTCAAATGCAGATGGACTATTCTCTAGGATTGACCACATCCTAGGGCACAAAACTAACCTCAACAAATTTAAGAGTACAGAAATTATTTCAAGCATCTCTGACCACAGTGGCATGAAACTAGAAACCAACCACAGGAAAAGAAACAAGAAAAACATGGAAACTAAATAACATGCCACTAAAAAACCAATAAGTCAACAGGGAAATCAAAAAAGAAATTAAAAAATACCTTGAGTCAAACAACAATGAAAACACAGCCATACAAAATCTATGGGACACAGTAAAAGCAGTTCTTGGAGGGAAGTTCACAGTGATATAGGCTTTCATCACCAAACCACAAGAAAAATCTCAAGTAAACAACCTAAGTTATCACCTAAAAGAATTAGAAACAGAAAAACAAACAAGACCTGAAGTCAGCAGAATGAATGAAATACTAAAGATCAGGGAAGAAATAATTAAGAGATTTAAAAAAAAAAGAAAAAATCAACAAAACCAAGAGCTGGTTCTTTGAAAGGGTAAGCAAAATTGGCAAAACTATCACAAGGCTCACCAAGAAGAAAAGTGAGAACCCAAATTAAAAAAATAAGAAATAAAAAGAAGAAATCTCAGATACCTCAGAAATGCAAAAACAAAAAACAAAAAAGAATGCTATGAATGATTATATGCCAACAAATTTGACAACCTAGAAGAAATGGACAATTTTCTAGAAACATTACAATCCACTGAAATTAAATGAAGAAACAACAGATAGTTTAAACAGACTGATCACTAGAAATGAAGTAGAATCTGTAATAACAACAAAAAACTTTCTACAAACAAAAATCTAGGACCAGATGGCTCCACAAAAAAAAATTTGCCAAATTTTACCAAGCATCAAAAGAACTTACACCAATTCTTCTTAAACTCTTTCAAAAGACTGAAAAGAAGGGAGCATTCTTCAAAACATTCTATGAAGCCACCATCACCTGATACCAAAACCAGATAAACACACCACACGTACAAAAAACTACAGACCAGTATCTATGATGAATATAGACGCAAAAATTCTCAACAAAATATTAGCAAACCAAATCCAACAACATGTTTTTAAAAAGATCATACACCACGACCAAGTGGAATTCATCTCAGGTTCACAAGGATTGTTCAACATACATAAATCAGTCAATGTAATACACCACATTAACAAAAGTCAAAAACCATATGATCATCTCAAAAGATGTAGAAAAAGCACTTAACAAAATTCAACATCTGTTCATGACAAAAGTAGGAATAGAGGGAACATATCTCAACATAACAAAAGCCATTTATGATAAACCCACAGCCAATATAATACTCCACAATGAAAAACTAATAAAATCTGGAAAAAGACAAGGATGCCCACGCCTAACCACTTTTTCATATTAGAAGTC
Source organism: Bos mutus (assembly GCF_027580195.1). NCBI lineage: Eukaryota > Metazoa > Chordata > Mammalia > Artiodactyla > Bovidae > Bos > Bos mutus. The sequence goes on from NC_091619.1 coordinate 54,944,479, forward strand.
CTAGCCCCAGCAATCAGACAAGAAAAAATAAATAAAAGGTATCCAAACTGACAAAGCAGGCAAGACTATAAAATGAGAAAACCTCTCTTCAGCAAGTGGTGCTGGTAAAGCTGGACAGCTGCATGTAAATCAATGAAGTGAGAACACTGATAGCATGCACAAAAATAAACTGAAAATGGCTTAAAGACTTAACAGAGCACAGGGAAAACATTCTCTAATATAAATCTTCTCAATGTTTTCTTAGGTCAGTTTCCCAAGGCAATAGAAATACAAAAATAAATAAATGGGACATAATCAAACTTAGAAGATTTTGCACAGTGAAGAAAGCCATTAAAAAATGAAGATAACCTAGAGAATGGGAGAAAATATTTGCAAATGATGCAACAGACAAGGGCTTAATCTCCAAAATATACAAACAGCTCACACAACTAAACAACAACAACAAAAAGCAAATTAAAAAATGGGCAGAAGACCTTAATAGACATTTCTCCATAGAAGACATACAGATGACCAGTAGGCACAAGAAAAGATGCTCAACATCACTAATTATTAGAGAAATGCAAATCAAAACTACAATGAGGTGCCATCTCACACTGGTCAGAATGGCCATCGCTAAAAAGTCTACACATAACAAATGTTGGAGAAGGCATGGAGAAAAGAGAACCCTCTTACACTGTTGGTAGGAATATAAATTGGTACAGCCACTATGGAAAACAGTATGGAGGTTCCTCAGAAAAGAAAAATAGAATTACCATATGATACAGCAACCCCACTCCTGGGAATATATCCAGACAAAACTATAATTCACAAAGATACATGCACCCCTATGTTCATAGCAGCACTGTTCACAATAGCCATGTGGAAATAACCTAAATGTCCATCAACAGATGAATGGATAAAGATGTGGTACATATATACAATAGAATACTTTTACTGTTAGTCATTCAGTCGTGTCCAACTCTTTGTGATCCCTTAGACTGTAGCCCACCAGACTCCTCTGTCCAAATACTACTCAGTCATAAAAAAGAAAAAAATGCCAATTGCAGCAACATGGATGCTAGAGATTATCATACTAAATGAAGTCAGAGAGAGAAAGACAAATATCATATGGTATTACTTATATGTGGAGTCTAAAATATGGCACAAATGAACCTATCTGTAAAACAGAGAGAGACTCATGAACACAAAGAACAGACCTGTGGTTGCCAAGGGGGAAGATGAAGACAGCGGGATGGACTGGTAGTCTGGTAGATGCAGACAACAAAGTCTTAGTGTACAGCACAGGGAACTATATTCAATATCCTGTGTAAACCATAATGAGAGGAATATTTAAAAAGAATGGATATATGTGTATAACTGAGTCACTTTGCTGTACAGCAGATTGGCACAATGTTGTAAATCAACTATAACTCAATTAAATAAAAAAATTATGAAAACGGTTATCAGCATTATTTATAATTTTTAAAACTTGGAAATAATGTCTAAAAATAGAGGATGATTAATAGTTAAAACTGTAATAAAAACTAATAATTATCACCATCAATACCATCACAATCACCATGGCTAATAATTTTCAAATGCTTACTAAGTTCCAGGCACTGTTTTAAGTGATTCACATATGTCAATTCATTTAATCCATAACTCCATAATGGAGGTAGTTTTTTCTCCATTTTAGAGATGAAGTGATAAAATATTTTACCCTAAATCAAATGTCTAGAAAGGGAAGGAACCAAGATTTAAGCCCATGTGATTCCAGGACCAAAACTCCCACTAGGCCATGAGACTAACTGCAAAAAAATTAGGTTACTATCTTAACTGGATTGGACTACAAAGTCAATACTCTGGAGAGCTTGTGCTTTGTTTTTAATCTTTACCTGAAACATCGATTCCAAATGTTCACTCAAAACAAAGAAAAATAATATACAGAGATCTTTCATAGAACTCTAATATGATCAACAAATTTCTTAACAACTGTTAAGTCAATAGTTCTTAATCTTGGCTGAATATTAAAAATCATCTAGAAAGCTTTTTTATTTTAATAATTTTTCATTTATTTATTTTTGGCTGTGCTGGGTCTTCCTTGGTGCGTGGGCTCTTCTCTAGTTACAGCAAACAAGGGTCACTCTCTAGTTGCCATGCACTGCTCATGTGGTGGCTTCTCCAGCTGTGGAGCGTCAGCAGCCCTAGGACGCATGGGCTCAGGAGCTGCGGTTCCCAGGCTCTAGAGCGCAGGCTCAACAGCTGCAGCACACAGGCCCAGCTGCTAAGCGGAATGTGGGAATCTTCCCAGACCAGGGACTGAACCCTTGTCTCCTGCATTGGCAGGCAGACTCTTTACAACAAAGCCCCTGGAAAGCTTTTAAAAATACCAACGCCCAGTTCCCAACCCCATAATTCTAGTTTAAACGTCATCCTTAGCCTAGTCCAGTTAAATCAGAATCTCTGAGAATGGGGCTTAGGGATAATATTTTTGTCAATTTCTCAGGTAATCCTAGGTGGAACCAAGGTTGAGAACCAGAACTTTAAATAATGAGGGTCTGGAGGAGGAGATAATTTACCTGAATTTTTTAGCACTTCCTGTCAGCAACCATGAAAAATAGACATTCCTACCTAAAGGATATACATATTCAAAAAATCATATATTTGGAATATACTTACTTATGTGAAACTGATACAAAGAGAAATTTGATGATAATATCTTTATTCAATTTCTTCATCAAAAAACCCATTTTTCTACACTATTCAGCTGAATGGTACTAATGATTTCATATTCATGCCTCTATGCAATGAAGAGATTAAAATTAGTTTACACTTATTTTTAACACCGTTGAAACTAAATTTCCAAATATATGATTTCTTAAATCTTAAAATATAGCAGCATAATGTTTGAGTTTTGCTTTTTTTTTTTTTTAAAACAAACCAAAGACATCAAAGACATTTAAACAACCCACAGAAACAGTCAGAGAAACCACATATGTTTCAAAGACAAAAGAAACAGGTAAGCTGTAGATGACCTAAGCCAAAACCATTCAAATCCACTGTTTTGCCAGGACTTCACAAACTCTGCTACCAAATGCATATATTTGCTTTGGGTATCATGCAAAGGTTACATCTGAATAAATGAATCCCACAGCAAAAGAAACACAGTAAAATGGTCACATATTGAAGAGCTAGTTAATATGCCACTTAAAAAAAACCTGAAGATCCTAAAACTTATTTGAGGATTAAATTAAGAACTATAATCATATTAATAAACTTAGCAAATGTCACAAGTGTTAGCTAACAGTAAAATGTTAGCTCTAGTATTGGATTTTCAAGAACCCTAATGGTTAAAAAAAAAAAATCAAAAGAATCAATTAGATAAATTCTCAGTATATGCTTTAACAAATAAACCAATAAATTTTACTATAATCTTCCTCTGGAAAAAAAAGAGGTTCTTATTCAAATAACTCCTTTTTACACTAGAGTGCTAATCCTAAATCCCTAAAAAATTAAATACATTCTATTATTTTTAAAAATAACCCAAATTTAAGTTTAGTAATAGAGATTTAACAGATAACAGAAATTTATACCATGGGCTGAAATGTGAAACAGAAGAGATACCAAAAGTATTCTTAACAATGTAATTACTGGAGAAGACATTATTAATAAGATGCTAATTACAACTGGTATTTAACAACAAGTTTCATTTAAGAAGTCGTGATAAATACATATTTCCCATTAGGTTTCTAACCCAACTAAGAAGTACAAGGGTTCCCCCCACACTTATTAGTATGAATCTTCCAATGGCCAAATCTAGACAGAAGCCTCAGGCTGAACCCCTGAGACAGAAAAAAGGAAGTGAAAATTGAGATATGAATCTTAAAGCAGGAAAATGATAGACGAGAGTACACTCCAAAACTTCTTCTAGTATTAGGAGATATTATACAGATCTTATATTTTATAAAGTCTTATCCACATCATATCCTTATCTAAACCATGACTCTTCTGAAGTCCTACATTCCTCAATTTAAATTCTTTAAACCACTATGATACCTAAAAACATAAGGACTATATCTAAGTAGTTCAAGTTGTATAGGATTCCAAGGGGCATCTATTCCAGTGGTTAGATTTTAATGACTAGCCAGAGATTTTAATCATCGGAAGCAAGGGTTCACAACTTCCGGGTCACAGATTGGTACAAGTCTGTGGCTTCTTAGGAACTGGGCTGCACAGCAGGAGGTGTTTCATCTGTATTTACAGCCACTGCCTATTGCTCACATTACCACCTGAGCTCCGCTTCCTGTCACATCAGTGGTAGTAAAATAAATGTATGCACTTGAATCATCTCGAAACCATCCACACCATCCCTAAACCCCATCTCAGTCTGTGGAAAAATTGTCTTCCACAAAATCAGTCCCTGGTGCCAAAAATGACTGATTTAAAGAATTAGAAACAAAATCCAGAAACACCAACACCCAGCCCTGCCAAACACACCCTCAAAATCAATTAAACCAAAATCTTCACAAGTGAAGCCCAGGAACTGGTACTTTTTTCTAAAAACTTTCCAAAGTGATTCTAATGTGCAACTAATCTTGAGAACCACTAATCTATCCAAAATATTGCTAAAATTCTAAGGATTAAAAACTAAAACACGCTCAATGACAAACAAAAGCCACAGCCAGAAGAGGGCAGTAAGGAGCTATTTTGGAAAGCCACAGATGTTAAACTAGGTACTAAGGCGCCTTCCTCAGGGAAAGACCCCTGGGAGATTCACAGGTTCAGGGAGAAATGCCATGCCTCAAGTGGGAACTGCTGAGCAGTAAGGAGCCAAGCAGAGATAAGCCAGCAAACAGAGTGAGCTGAAAGAACAAGAAAAAGCCTGAAAATGTTAAAGGAGTACCTAGCACAGACCACACAATGGATAAAGAGGCTAAGATTAGAGTCATTGGCAAGCAGAAGGAAATTCTCCAAAATAAGAAGGCACAAGTTAGAACAGTCTCTTGAAGCCTCCATCTTCAACAATAACAACCCCAACTGAACTGAAAAACAGTGTGAATCATGAGAGATGGTTTTGGTATTCACAAAAATACAACAGGTTTAGCATAAAACAAGTAGCTTAAAAACAATATTGGACAGCATAACATAAAGAACCAATATGAGATGTCAGAGTGACCCACAATAAAAAATATATCTTCATTTTAAAAGTGAAACTACATATACTAATAGATGATCTTATTTGCAAAGCAGACATAGAGACACAGACATAGAGAACAAACTTATGGATACCAAGTGGAAGGGCACAGTGGGATGAACTGGGAGATTGGACTGACATATATACACCATTGTGTATAAGACAAATAGCTAATAAGAACTTACTGTATACCACAGAGAACTCTTCAAAGCTCTGTGGTGACCTAAATGGGAAGGAAATCCAAAAAACAGGGGATATATGTATGTGCATGCTCAGTAGCTTCTTGTCTGACTCTTTGCGACCCTATGGACGGTAGCCCATCAGGCTCCTCTGTGCATAAGACTCTCCAGGCAAAGAATAGTGAAGTAAGTTACCATGCCCTCTTAGGGCTCAAATCCGCATCTCTTGTCTCCTGTGTTAGCAGGTAGATTGTTTACCACTAGAACCAAGGAAAGCATGGATATATGTACGCTGTGCTATGCTTAGTCACACAGTGTTGTTCAACTCTTTGCAACCCATAGACTGCAGCCCACCAGGCTCCTCTGTCCTTGGGGATTCTCAAGGTAAGAATACTGGAGTGGGTGGCCATGCCCTCCTCCAGGGGATCTTCCCAAACCAGGGATCAAACCCAGGTCTCTCACATTGCAGGCGGATTCTTTACCTCCTGAGCCACCAGGGAAGCCCAAGAACACTGGAGTGGGTAGCCTATCCCTTCTTCCCGACCCAGGAATCAAACCGGGGTCTCCTGCATTGCAGGCAGATGCTTTACCAGATGAAGGGAAGCCTGGAGATATGTATACATATGATTTATTCACTTTGTCCTACAGCAGAAACTGACACAACAGTATAAAACAACTATACCCCAATTTTTAAAAAACTGAAACTACAAAACTTATGACATTTAGCAATGCGTGATTTCATAATCCTCTTCTACAGAACAAGTAGCTGTTATAATTTAGGCACTCATCTCAACTACTTAAGACCCTTAAGTATTTTTTGGTAAAAAAGAAAACCACCACTTCTCTTTAAACATTAATCCCTCTTTTCATTGGCCATTAGGAAACTCGGGGCTTTTAATTCTTTTTTCTGAGTCTTTTAAGGTTGCATATCACGGCATACATTTTTGAATATTCATTTCATCCTTATAACTACTTATATTCTTTATGCTCCAGTTACCCAAATTTCCTTTTTACATTATCTTACTGTATCACTGAAGAATACATACAATTCTTTTTGCAATGAGACTGAGATTAAGGGAATCTATTAAAATATGACCCAGACTCACAGAACCTTAGCTATTTAGTTCATTTAGTACTTTACAAACACTATCGGTAATACTACAAATATATGGCATTCCAAAGGGGTTCTAGTGTGAAAGTAAAAAGCAGCTTTAAGCACACGGTAGAGTTTCTCATCCTCTATATATTAAGATATTACTATTCATATCTCTCCTACTAACCATGTAACAATAAAAGCAACAGACTGGGGGTTCAAGATGGTGACGTGGGAACAGCCTGAACTTACTTCCTCCTACACACATAACCAAGTGGCACTAGTGGTAAAGAGCCTGCCTGCCAAAGCAGGAGACATAAGAGACATGGGTTCGATCCCTGGGTCGGGAAGATCTGGGGGAGAAGGGCATGACAACTCACTTCACTATTCTTACTTGGAGAATCCCCATGGACAGAGAAGCCTGGCAGGCTACAGTCTACAGGGTCACAAAGAGTCAGACATGACTGAAGTGACTGAGTACATACATATGGATTGATACTCTATGAAAAGAAATTGAGAACTAGATGAACACCTATGCTACAAGAAAGGAGAGAGAGGACCACATCAAGATGGGTAAGAGCAGCACAGAAACACTCTTGCCAAAACCCTTTCATCTGTGGCTACACACAGCAATAAGGGATCTCATTAGGTGGGCACTTCCCCCGGAGAGGTGAAGGGTTGGCACACCACATCAGGCACCCCAATTGCTGGGATCTATACCAGATAGACAAACTTCTAAAATGTCTGGCTTAGAAAACCAGATGCTGACATCCAGGGTCCCAAAGTGCTATAGGAAACTGAAACTCTCCCCTTAAAAGGCTCTCATGCCCTGAAACACAGTGAAATAGCAGTTTTAAAAGGTGCCAAGACTGTATGAGAAGAAAAGTAGTTTTTCAAATCTAAAAGCTTCAGCTGGAGAGGTTGGGGGGTGGAGGGGGTGTGTGGAAATATTCCCTGTAGTGATGTAGCACTATCTCGCCACATCAATGAAACTGTAGAGCTCCAGTGTTGGATGCAACACGCCCCAGCTCCCCAGGTGAGAAAAGAAGGATCCAAACAAATAAAATCAGAAGTGAAAGAGGAGAAGTTACAACTGATACCACAGAAATACAAAAACTCGTAAGAGACTGCTAGTCACAGTCATATCCCAATGAACTGGACAACCTAAAGAAATGGATAAATGTATAGAAACAGACAATCTTCCAAGACTGAATCATTTAAAAAAGAAAAAAAAAAAAAATATATATATATAACCTGAATAAATCAATTACCAGCAATGAAACTGAGTAATGAGTAATTTAAAAATTCCCAACAAAAAAGTTCAGGACCAGGCAGTCCACAGGTGAACTCTACCAAACACTAAAGAAGAGTTAATATGTATCCTTCTTAAATTATTCCCTAAAAATGGAAGAGGAATGAATGCTTCCAACCTCCTTTTCAAAGGTCAGCATTACCCTGATATCAAAACCAGACAAAGACACCATGAGAAAGGGAAATTACAGGCCAATATCACTGATAAACACAGAAGCAAAAACTCTCAATGTAATATTAGCAAACCAAATTCAACAATACAGTAAAAGAATCATATACCATGATCCAGCGGGATTTGTTTCAGGGATGTAAGAATGGCTCAACACCCTCAAATCATTCAATGCGATATATACCACATTAACAAGGTAAAGAATAAAATTCATATTATCATCTCAACAGGTACAAAAAAGCTTTTGACAAAATTCACCATCCATTCATGATAAAAATTCTCAACAAAGTAACCTCAAGATAATAAAAGCCATATACGACAAACTCACAGCTACTTTCATGCTCAATGGTGAAATGCTGAAAGCATTTCCTCTAAGACTGAGAACAAGGATGGCCACTCCTGTCACTTTTATTCAACATAAATCCAGAAGTGTCAGCCACAGCAATTAAGCAGGAAAATTGGAAATGAAGAAGTAAAACTGTTTATGTTTTGTAGATGACATGATACAACATATATAGAAAACACTAAGAACTCCAATAAAACAACTATTAGAACTAATAAATGAATTCAGCGAAGCTGCAGGATACAAAGTTAATATACAGAAGCCCGTTGCATTTCTATACACTAATAACAAGATACCACAAAGAGAAATTAAGAATATCATATATACAACAGCATCAAAAAGAACAAAACACTGAGAAATGAATTTAACCAAAGGAGGTGAAAGAGCTGTATTTGGAAAATTATAAGAAATTGAAGGTGACATAAATAACAAAATCAAACTGAAACAGACTTACAGGTACAGAAAGTAAACTGCTATTTACTACAGGATAGGGAGTTGGGGAAGGGGTGAAGTAGGTAAAGGGGATTGGCAGTATAAACTTTCAGTTATAAACAAATAAATCATGGAAATATGGAGTACACCATAAGGAATACAGTCAATAATACTGTAGCAACTTTGTATGATGACAAGTGGTAACTAGATTGACCAGAGTCACCATTTTGAAAATATATATAAATATCAAATCACTGACATACACTGAAACTGATATGATATTATATGTCATTTATATTTCAATAAAAAATGAATATACTGAACTCAATATCGGAGAAGGCAATGGCACCCCACTCTGGTACTCCTCCCTGGAAAATCCCATGGACGGAGGAGCCTGGTGGGCTGCAGTCCATGGAATCGCTGAGGGTCGGACACAACTGAGCGACTTCACTTTCACTTTTCACTTTCGTGCATTGGAGAAGGAAATGGCAACCCACTCCAGTGTTCTTGCCTGGAGAATCCCAGGAATGGAGGAGCCTGGTGGACTGCCGTCTATGGGGTCGCACAGAGTCGGACACGACTGAAGTGAATAAGCAGTAGCACCACTATATAGCTTGTACATATATATCAATATATACACTCAGGCTGGCGCTGAATCAATGGTTACTTTTTCATCACTAAAAAAAAAAATACAAATTTATTGAAGAGTATTTTAAAAGATACTTTGTCTTAGGATTTAGTAAACACAATTTTTCTCATTTTCTGGCAAAAAAAAAAAAATCAGTTCAGTTCAGTTGCTCAGTCGTGTCCGACTCTTTTCGACCCCATGAATCGTAGCACACCAGGCCTTCCTGTCCATCACCAACTCCCGGAGTTCACCCAGACTCACGTCCATTGAGTCAGTGATGCCATCCAGCCATCTCATCCTCTGTCGTCCCCTTCTCCTCCTGCCCCCAATCCCTCCCAGCATCAGAGTCTTTTCCAATGAGTCAACTCTTCACATGAGGTGGCCAAAGTACTGGAGTTTCAGCGTTAGCATCATTCCTTCCCAAGAAATACCAGGGTTGATCTCCTTCAGAATGGACTGGTTGGATCTCCTTGCAGTCCAAGGGACTCTCAAGAGTCTTCTCCAACACCACAGTTCAAAAGCATCAATTCTTTGGCACTCAGCCTTCTTCACAGTCCAACTCTCACATCCATACATAGAAAGGTATTAAAATTTTTTCAGAAAAAATTTTTAAGGTAAAAACTTAGGCACTACTTTTTAGTTTGTTCAAAAATAAACACAACAAAATCACCTTTTTCCTAACCACCTCAGTTTTCTACAGTTTGAGGAACAAAGAATCATAACCTTGGAAGAGAAGAAATGAATTATCACAGATTTTCACTTCTAATTCACTTGTAATCACAAATGCCTAACTGATCACAGTACCCAAGTGACCTTAATGTCAATCACCTGAGTACAAATTCTGTATGTTATAACTGTATTGTCAATCTTTATTATCTTAAAATTACTCCATCAGTTCAGTTCAGTCGTGCAGTTGTGTCCAACTCTTTGAGACCCCATGAACCGCAGCACGCCAGGCCTCCCTGTCCATCACCAACTCCCGGAGTCCACCCAAACCCATGTCCATTGAGTCGGTGATACTATCCAACCATCTCATCCTCTGTCGTCCCCTTCTCCTCCTGCCCTCAATCTTTCCCAGCATCAGGGTCTTTTCAAATGAGTCAGCTCTCCACATCAGGTGGCCAAAGTATTGGAGTTTCACCATCAACATCAGTCCCTCCAACGAACACCTAGGACTGATCTCCTTTAGGATGGACTGGTTGGATCTCCTTGCAGTCCAAGGGACTCTCAAGAGTCTTCTCCAACACCACAGTTCAAAAGCATCAATTCTTCAGCACTCAGCATTCTTTATAGTCCAACTCTCACATCCATACATGACTACTGAAAAACCATAGCCTTGACTAGATGGAGCTTTGTTGATAAAGTAACGTCTCTGCTTTTCAACATGCTGTCTAGGTTGGTCATAACTTCCTTTCCAAGGAGTAAGCTCCTTTTAATTTCATGGCTGCAATCACCATCTGCAGTGATTTTGGAGCCCAGAAAAATAAAGTCTGACACTGTTTCCACTGTTTCCCCTTCTACTTGCCATGAAGTGATGGGACCAGATGCCATGATCTTAGTTTTCTGAATGTTGAGCTTTAAGCCAACTTTTTCACTCTCCTCTTTCATCAAGAGGCTTTTTAGTTCCTCTTCACTTTCTGCCATAAGGGTGGTGTCATCTGAGTATCTGAGGTTACTGATATTTCTCCTGGCAATCTTGATTCCAGCTTGTGCTTCTTCCAGCCCAGCGTTTCTCATGATGTACTCTGCACAGAAGTTAAATAAGCAGGGTAACAGTATATAGCCTTGATGTACTCCTTTTCCTATTTGGAACCAGTCTGTTGTTCCATGTCCAGTTCTAACTGTTGCTTCCTGACCTGCATATACGTTTCTCAAGAGGCAGGTCAGGTGGTCTGGTATTCCCATCTCTTTCAGAATTTTCCACAGTTTATTGTGATCCACACAGTCAAAGGCTTTGGCATAGTCAATAAAGCAGAAATAGATGTTTCTCTGGAACTCTCTTGCTTTTTCAATGATCCAGTGGATGTTGGCAATTTGATCTCTGGTTCCTCTGCTGTTTCTAAAACCAGCTTGAACATCTGGAAGTTCACGGTTCACATATTGCTGAAGCCTGGCTTGGAGAAATTTGAGCATTACTTTACTAGTGTGGGAGATGAGTGCAATTGTGCAGTAGTTTGAGCATTCTTTGGCATTGACTTTCTTTGGGATTGCAATGAAAACCGACATTTTCCAGTCCTGTGGCCACTGCTGAGTTTTCCAAATTTGCTGGCATATTGAGAGCAGCACTTTCACAGCATCATCTTTCAGGATTTGAAATAGCTCAACTGGAATTCCATCACCTCCACTAGCTTTGTTCACAGTGATGCTTTCTAAGGCCCACTTGACTTCACAGTCCAGGATATCTGGCTCTAGGTAAGTGATCACACCATCGTGATTATCTGGGTCGTGAAGATCTTTTTTGAGCCTTAATTCTTTAAAATGTGCACTATTAGGTTACTGCTTTTGTAATTCTACAATAAAATGCTACATGCTTAATTACATCTAAACATCTTGGAAGCAAAGTTTATGCTTAATTCATCTTTATATCTTTATATATTGATGATACAGTAATATGGTCTCAATAAGATCTTTTTCCTTTCCTTACTTTTTCATTGTCATACATATCATACATACAGTATAGTGTGGAAAACTAAAAGTTTCAAATGTTTATATCAGAGTTATAAACTTAATATATTTATTAAATATAAAATTATCTGAGTAGAAAGCCAGATGCTCCTCAATGAATTAATGGATCAACAAATTGTGGTATGTATATACAAGGGAATATTACTCAGCTATAAAAAGGAACGAAGTGTGGATACATGTCACAACTTCGATAAATCTCGAAAACTTGATAAGTGAAAGAAGTCTGACAGATAAGGTCACATACTGTGTGATTCTTTTTTATGAATTTTCTTTATATTCAGAATGGGCAAATGCAGAGAGACAAAAATCAGATTGCAGGTTACAAGGGGTTTGGGCAAAAGGGGTGCATGAGGAGTAATCACTTAATGGATATGTTTTTATGGGGTGTTTTTATGAGATAAAATAATTTTGAGAGAGAGCTGTTGGTTGCACATTATAAACACACTAAATACTACTGAATTGTATACTTTAAAATGAATAATTGGAAATTTCACTTCAATAAAAAATATATATCTCAAGAAAAACCATATGTATAATGTAAAGTGTTATGAACAACTGTGTAATACACCACCAAAGTGGGAAATAGTACCACAGAATCCTTTCAAGTGTTCCTCCTTATATCTCCTTTCTCTAGAGATAAAATGTATCCTGATTTTTAATAATAACTGCCTGGCTTTCTTTAGTTTTACCATCCATGAACCCATCCTAAGACAACATAGTACAATTTCACCACATTTTAAGAATTCTTCCTTGCTTTCTTACATTCAACATTACATTTTTAAGAATCATTTACACTGTTGGATTTGGGCCTCCCTGGCGGCTCAGATGGTAAAGAATTTCCTTCCAAAGCAGAACTGAGTTCCAACCCTGGGTCAGGAAGATCCCCTGGAGAATCAAATGGCTACCCATTCCAGCATTCTTGCCTAGAGAATTCCATGAAAAGAGGAGCCTGGCGGGCTACCATCCATGGGGTCGCAAAGAGTTGGATACGATTGAGCAACTAACACTTTCACTACTTTTCACACTGTTGGATTTACCCACGGTTCACTGTGTAGCTTGTACAGTCCAGGGAGATTATTTTTAATTAACCAAAATTTTATGCTAAATATAAGGTTTCTCCATGTCTTCTCATGGCTTGATAGCTGATTTCTTTTTATACTGTATAATGGAATATTATGCAATATTCCATTAGGTAGATGTACCACAGTTTGTTTTTCCTTTCACTTATTGAAGGACATTTTGGTTGCTTCTAAGTTTTAACTAATAAAGTTGTTATAAACAATCATATGCAGGTTTTTGTGTAGACCTAAGTTTTCAACATATCTGGGTTAAATACCAGAGTGTGATTACCCGATCATATGATAAGAGTACATATGTTTAGTTTTGTAAGAAAGCACCAAAGTGCCCTTCAAAATGTCTGTACCATTTTGCATTCTCACTAGCAATAAATGAGAGTTCCTGTTGCTCCATATCCTCACCAACATTGGCTGTTGTCAGTGGTTTTCTTTTTCTTTTTTCTTTTTGGCTGCACTGAGTCTTTGTTGCTGTACACAGGCTTTCCTTAGTTGCAGCAAGTGGGGTTTCCTCTTCCTTACAGTGTGAGGGCTTCTCACCACAGTGGCTTCTCCTGTTGCAGAGCACAGGCTCTAGGTGCACTGGCTTCAGTAGTAGCAGCTTGCAGGTTCTAGAGCATGGGCTCAGTAGTGGTGGTGCATGGGCTTAGTTGCTCCATGGCATGTGGAATCTTCCCAGATCAGGGATCAAACCCATGTCCCCTGAACTGGCAGGTGGATTCTTATCCACTGTACCACCAGCAAAGTCCTACTGTCACTGTTTTGAATTTTAATAATTCTAATAGGTTTATAGTGGTGAACGTTTCTTATAATTTACAAATTCCTAATGACATATGCAGAGAAGGCAATGGCAACCCACTCCAGTACTCTTGCCTGGAAAATCCCATGGATGGAGGAGCCTGGTAGGCTGCAGTCTCTGGGGTTGCTAAGAGTCAGACACGACTGAGCAACTTCATTCTCACTTTTCACTTTCCTGCACTGGAGAAGGAAATGGCAAACCACTCCAGTATTCTTCCCTGGATAATTACAGGGATGGCAGAGCGTGGTGGGGTGCCGTCTATTGGGTTGCACAGAGTTGGACACAACTGAAGTGACTTAGCAGCAGAAGCAATGATATATGCTGTTAAGCATCTTTTCATCTGCTTGTCATTTGTACATCTTTTTTGATGAGAAAATCATTTAGAAAATTTTTTCATTTAGTATTGGGTTGCTGGGCTCCAAAATCACTGTGGATGGTGATTGCAGCCATGAAATTAAAAGACACTTGCACCTTGGAAGGAAAGTTATGACCAACCTAGATAGCATATTAAAAAGCATATTAAATGTAAAATGCATTGCCAACAAAGGTCTGTCTAGTCAAGGCTATGGTTTTTCCAGTAGTCGTATATGGATGTGAGAGTTGGACTATAAAGGAAAGCTGAGCACAGAAGAATTGATGCTTTTGAACTGTGGTGTTTGAGAAGACTCTTGAGAGTCCCTTGGTCTGCAAGGAGATCCAACCAGTCCATCCTAAAGGAGATCAGTCCTAGGTGTTCGTTGGAGGGACTGATGTTGATGGTGAAACTCCAATACTTTGGCCACTTGATGCGGAGAGCTGACTCATTTGAAAAGACCCTGATGCTGGGAAAGATTGAGGGTAGGAGGAAAAGGGGACGACAGAGGATGAGATGGTTGGATGGCATCACTGACACACTGGACATGGGTTTGAGTGGACTCCGGGAGCTGGTGATGGACAGGGAGGCCTGGTGTACTGTGGTTCATGGGGTCGCAGAGTCAGACACGACTGAGCGACTGAACTGAATTGCTCATTTGCTTGTTGTTGAATTTTAAAGGTTTTTAGTATATTTTGGGTACCAGTCATTATCATATATGCGCTTTGCAAAAACTGTCTTTTCAATCTCTTAACAGTATCTTTCACAGACCATTAGTTTTTCATTTTAGTTAGGTCCAAATTCTCAATTTTTTCTTTCATAGATTATGCTTTTGGTGTTGTCTCTAAAAAGCCATCACCAAACCTATGGTAGTCTAAGATTTTTTTTTCATTATCATTTATCATTTTCAGGGAGCTTTACAGTTTTGTACTTAACATTTAGGTCTATGATCCACACGGAGGTAATCTTTGTGAAAGATGTAAGATCTGTGTACAGACTTTTTTTTTTTTGGCATCAGAATATCCTGTTGTTTCAACATCCGTTTTTTGAAAAGACTGTCCTTTTCCACTGAAATATCTCAGCTCCTTTCTCAAATATCAGTTGACTACATTTATGTGAGTCCATTTCTGAGCTATTTTGTTTCATTGATTTGCTTATCTATTTTTTTCACCAAATACTATATTGTCATGGTTACCACAGCGTTACAGTAAGTCTTGAAATCCAGTAGTGTCAGTCCTCCAACTTTGTTCATCTTTAATACTGTTTGCTAGTGTGGGTCTTCTCTCCACATAAACAGAGAATCAGTTTGTCAATATCCACAAAACAACTTCATGGGATTTAGATTGTGATTACACTGAATCTAAGTGGCTTAGTGGTAAAGAACCCACCTGCCAATGCAGGAAATGAAGCTTCAACCCATGGGTTGGGAAGATCCCCTGAAGAAGGGGAAGGAAATTGCAACCCATTCCTGTATTCTTGCCTGGAAAATTGCATGGAGAGAAGAGTCCCACAGGCTTCGTCAATGAGGTCACAGAAGAGGTGGACATGACTTAGTGACTAAACAATAAACATCAAGTGAAGAGGAAATGATACCTTAACTACAGAGTCTTCCTAACCATGAACATAGAATATCTTTCTATTTATTTAGATCTTTTTCATCAGAATTTTATCATTTTCCCTCATACAGATCTTAAAGAATTTCAAATTTGGGGCTGCTAATGTAAATGATGTTCACTTTTTAATTTCAAATTCCAATTGCTAGATTTATACCTACTTCAATTTTTTTTCTACTTTTTTCTGATAACGTAAATGACACTGCTTATTTAACATCAAATTTAAATTGTTCACTGTTACTATATAAGAAACCAATAAACTTTTGTATACGAAACTTATACTCTGCAACATTGTCATAATCACTTTTTATTTCCAGAAGATTTTCTTGATTGATATTTTCTATATAGACCATTATACCATCTGTAAATGTTTTATTTATTCCTTCTCAATCTGCATATTTTTTATTTCCTTTTCTGTCCCACCACATTAGCTAGGTATTCCAGGATGATGCTGAATAGTAGTAGTCAGATCATCATGGTCCTTTTTCTGATCTTAATAGGAAAGCATCTATCTCACTAGTAAATATGCTATTATCTGTAGGAATTTTTGCTGATATGCTTTGTCAAAGAAAATTTCCCTCATTCCTAGTTTGCTGAGAGTTTCTATCATGAATGGGTACTGGCTTTTATCAAGAGTTTTCTCTGCAATTCTTGATATGATTTTTTTCTCATTTAGCCTACTAATAGTAATAGATTACATAAATTGCATTTTAAATGTTGAACCAGCCTTGCACAACTGGAATAAATCCCACGTGATCATGACATACAATTTTTTATACATTTTTAAATTCAACTTGCTAATATTTTCAGGATTTTCACATCAATATTCATTAAGATATTGGTCTACAGTTTTCCTTTAACATCTTTAGTCTTGTTATTAGGATAATGCTGGCGTTATTAAATAAGGAAATATTCCCTCTATTTCTGTTTTCTGGAAGAGATTGTAGAGAACTGATATTAACTGTTTTCCCTGAATGTTTAGTACAATCAAAGAGGTTTTACAAAATATTTCATTTTTCAGTTAGAAATGTGAAGGCAATAGCTGTTGCCTATTTTTAAACCTTTAATATCCTCAAGGCAACAGTTCTAATAATAGTATACTTGTAATATTTTCAACAAACACTGAGTTATTAATAAGAAACCAATAAGAAGCACCTTATTAGTTCCTTACTATAATTTTTTTTAAAAGTGAGTTCAAATCAGTTAGTACCTTGGCCCATGGTCACCCAGCTAATATACACAGATGTGGTGTTTTAACGTAATATATTTAACTCTTAACATTTCTTGTATTTCCTCTAGATTTTATCATTAAAACAAAAAACTTTGGGGTTAGAAAGTAAAAGTAAATGAAAGAGCAGATACCTTGACAATTCAGCCTCAGAAAAAAGGTAGGAAGTAACATATCATAATACCGTTAACTCTACAAATTTTGAGAAGCATGACAGAGTGATTAAGATTTAAATCTTGATTCCATCACTTACTAGGTATGTGACTGTGGGCCATTATCCAATGAGAGACATGCTTTCTTCTCTGTAAAATGGGCCAATTAACTACTTACCCTTATACGGTTTTCAAATTAATCTAATCCAAGGAAAGCATTTGAATAAAAGTCAGGAATCTTTTTCTTTCACAATTTGTCACTGATTTTTAAGATGACAAAATTTATTCAAAAACTTGAACTATAAATGTTCATAATTTGTTTATCACCTAAAGATTCACTTTGTACATACAACTTGTAACCTACAACTCTTGTTAATTCAGGTTAATATCTCCCCTTTCATAACAAAACAAAATGTGGTAGATCTTTTCACAGCATTATTCATCTGTAATTTCAAATGACAATATCATAAATGATTTCAAAGTTATATATAATTCATTTTTACTGTCCAAAGATTCAAGGATGAGAAGTTCTATTCTACACTTTCTGAATACATTCAATAATTCCTCAAATTCAATTAGTGAAGATATATGAGTGACTCCAAGGACTATATCAGAGAAGGCAATGGCACCCCACTCCAGTACTCCTCCCTGGAAAATCCCAAGGGTGGAGGAGCCTGGTAGGCTGCATTCCATGGGGTGGCGAAGAGTCGGACACGACTGAGCGACTTCACTTTCACTCTTCACTTTCATGCATTGGAGAAGGAAATGGCAACCCACTCCAGTGTTCTTGCCTGGAGAATCCCGGGGACAGGGGAGCCTGGTTGGCTGCCATCTATGGGGTTGCACAGAGTCGGACAGGACTGAAGCGACTTAGCAGCTTAGCAGCAAGGACTATAGTCCATGGATTTCTCCAGGCCAAACACTGGAGTGGGTAAGTCTTTCCCTTCTCCCAACCCAGGGAACGAACCCAGGTCTCCCACATTGCAGGCATATTCTTTACCAGCTGAGCCACAAGGGAAGCCCAAGAATACTGGAATGTGTAGCCTATCCCTTCTCCAGGGGATTTTCCAGATCCAATAATAGAACCAGGGTCTCCTGTATTGCAGGAGGATTCTTTACCAACTGAGCTATCCGGGAAGTTTCAACTAACAAGAAAATGTTACTTAAAGCATAAAAAGAAAAAACCATGCAGCAGTATAAACCACTTTAAACACAGGATAATTTACAAGGGAGGTGAGTACTACAGTTCAGTTCAGCTGCTCAGTCATGTCCAACTCTTTTCGACCTCAAGGAGTGCAGCACACCAGGCTTCCCTGTCCATCACCAACTCCCGGGGTCTGCTCAAACTCATGTCCATCGAATCAGTGATGCCATCCAACCATTTCATCCTCTGTTGTCCCTTTCTCCTCCGGCCTTCAATCCTGACTAGCATCAGGGTCTTTTGTAAGGAGTCAGTTCTTCGCATAAACTGACCGAAGTATTAGACTTTCAGATTCAGCATCAGTCCTTCCAGTGAATATTCCTTTAGGAATATTTAGGAATATTTCTGACTGATTTCCTTTAGGATGGACCAGTTGGATCTCCTTGAAGTCCAAGGGACTCTCAAGAGTCTTCTCCAAGACCATAGTTCAAAAGCATCAATTCTTTGGAGCTCAGCTTTCTTTATAGTCCAACTCTCACATCAATACATGACTAGTGGAAAAAACCACAGCTTTGACTAGACAGACCTTTGTCGGCAAAGTAATATCTCTGCTTTTTAATACTCTGTCTAGGTTGGTCACAACTTTTCTTCCAAGGAGCAAGCGTCTTTTAATTTCATGGCTGCAATCACCATCTGCAGTGATTTTGAAGCCCAAAAAAATAAAGTCAGCCACTGTTTCCACTGTTTCCCCATCTATTTGCCATGAAGTGATGGGACTGGATGCCATGATCTTCGTTTTCTGAATGTTGGGCTTTAAGCCAATTTTTTCACTCTCCTCTTTCACTTTTATCAACAGGCTCTTTAGCTCTTCTTCACTTTCTGCCATAAGGGTGGTGTCATCTGAATATCTGAGGTTATTGATATTTCTCCCAGCAATCTTGATTCCAGCTTGTGTTTCATCCAGCCCAGCATTTCTCATGATGTACTCTGCATATAAGTGAAATAAGCAGGGTGACAATATACAGCCTTTACATACTCCTTTCCCAATTTGGAATCAGTCTTTTGTTCCATGTCCAGTTCTAACTGTTGCTTTTGACCTGCATACAGATTTCTCAGGAGGCACATAAGGTGGTCTGGTATTCCCATCTCTTTAAGAATTTTTGACTAAAATACCGCCAAAAAAAAAAAAGGTATTTTTCCTAGAAGGAAAATCTTTGTGGGATTCTGTAAAGACACCAATCCTTTCCACCTCAAGGATAGTTTTGTTTTGTTTTTTCCCCAAATCATAACTCAAGACAGCAGAACAAAAAGTAGGATCACAGAAACTGACTGGAAGTAAAGGCATCACAAGAAGATAATCTGAAGGAAAAAAATTTCCTTTTACCACCAATTCTCTTTCAGTATGATCACAGTGCTCAACACCAGATTTTTATGGGAGCATTACTGACATTTTTCTACAGCCATGATGACCAACTGGGAATATTTGTTTGAAACAATCTTCCAGCCAGAAATATCTAGGCCATCTATGTTTTAAAGAACTTTAAGGACACTAAATCAGACAAAGAACTGTTCTCTCAGAACAATCCTGGCTTTACCTGCAGATTCTCTAATAGCCTACTTTCCTCTGAATGTGGGACGACTTTGGATTCAAAAGGGAAATTTTAAAATTTTGAATTTCCAGAAAAGGAAATTATCTACTTATGTATTTATTTCTTAAAGCAATAAATTCACTCCTAGTTGATAATCCAAAATAATTGTACTCAAGCTCTTTCCTTGCCCAATTCTTATCAACAAAGAGATTTAGTGAAATTATATATATATGTATATATAATAAATATTACACAAACCTTTATACATACATATATAAGAGAACGTGTGTGCATGTATGTATATATACAAACATACAGAAGAGAGAGAGAGATATCAACCATTTCTTGATATGCTCTAAATTTTATTTTTGAATAAGGATTACTTATTTAAGTCCCAAACCTTCACCCCCAATAAAAATTACACCTAAGAATAATGACATTAGCTTTCACTAAGGATGATGTAAGACAAGAGCTTTGTAAAACCCACCACATCACTCAATACTCCCTTTATGAGATTCCATGCAAGAAGTTTCTTTCAGAAATATACACAAGGAAAAATTCTCCCCCCTCCAAGGAACTACTGCTTTTTATTTTTGGCTTCAGATAGAAGGAAATTTTCAGAATCAAATTCCCAGCCCCAAATCCTCAAGCTGTACATTTAAGATTTACACATTTTACTATAAGTAAATTATAACTCAAAAAAAATTTTTTCCAGCTCAGCTTTAGCAAATGTTCAAGAATTCTAACGTGTTCTGTTACTGTAGTCTTGACTTTCTAATTTATATTGTACCCTGATCCTAAAACTGTATTCCTTTTTCATCTATTTTATTTTCCACTAAGATATCCATGGGGGAAGCCTGAAAATGCCTTTCAACATACATAAGAAGCAGCAGAAAAAAACAAACTAGGTCTTTGACACAGCCAATCCTACTAGTGAATTTATCATCAATTTCCTAGAGAAGGGGGATTAAATACATACTGTTTACTTAAAGTGTATAAGATATTTATAATTAGTTTAATAATGTATAACTAACCAATTTAGCGAGCCTACTGACCAAGTATTCATGGAGACATTATTTTGAAATAAATGTATTTTTATCTTAAAATCCCAATGCAGAACCTTACCCAAATATTATTTGCTACAAAGCATAACATATCTGAATCTAGGTGGTCAACAAAACGTTAAAAAGGCTGAAACGGGCAACCCCTAATTGATTCTACCTGCAGCTGCCTACCTGTTGAGACTCCAAGCATCTGAAGTCACTGGAAAGTGCTATTAAGAGAACTGACGTACAAATACTTCTTACATGCACTGCAATTTGCCCTAAAAGGGAAGAACAAATCTGAATAATCTACTGTGAATAAATTCTGATGAAACAACACCAAAACATATAAACTAGATATAAACATATATGTAACATATAAACTAAAACACTTTTATGTATATTGTTTCTTTGCCTGAAATGCCTGTCTTCCTACTCACTGCTTGAATCAACTTTCAACTCCTCATCTGAGGTTCAGTTCAATACCACTTTTCATTGAAAGGACTACTGAAACTTCACAAATCCATTCCATTGCTATCACAAAGCAGAAAAAATGGAGGGGAATTTCCTGGAATTGTCTGCTAAACAGACAAAATAAGAAGCAACCTTTTTTACTCCAACTTTATATTTTTAAAAAATTCAAACCTAAAAAAAAAAGGTTTAAGAAAATATGATGATGAGCACCCTTACAGCCTTCATCAAGATCATTCAGTATCAGTGGGGGAAATATGACCCCAAAAGGGCAAAATTAGTTCATGGGTTAGGGGTGGTAGTGAAAAACTCTGACCATTACAAAAAGGTTGAGTATTCCACACTGACCAACTATTAACATTCTACCACATTTGCTTTCTCTTTTTATACATACACACTATTTTTCTTTTTGCTGAATCATTTTCAAGTTAGCTGCGTATTTCATGACATTTCACCCCTAAATATGTCAATATGTACTCCTCTAAGAGCATTTTCTTTCACAGTCATTATAATATTAAAATCTATTATTATTATTACCATCCATTCTCAAATTTGTCCAATCAGTCCAAATTTGTCCTTTATGTTTTATCTTCCAATCCAATATAAAATGGACTCAGCACACAACACAGTTAAACTGCAGTGTCTCTTTAGTCTCTTTTAATTGCCCTATTTATTTAATCTTTCATGTTACCAATATTTTTCAAGAATATTTTTACCAATATTTACCAATATTTTTACCAATTGTTCTGTAGAAGATCCCCTACTTGGAGTCCCCTGATTTTTTTTTTCTTCATTAAATTATCATTTTTAAAAAACTGGCAGAAATTTCACACAAGTAAGTTTTATTCTTCTTGGTGTATCACATCAAGATGCATATAACATCAGATCATGCTACAATGTTAAGTTTGATCATTTGGCTGGGTAACCAGTAAAATCTCTCCAGATCCTATCCTAACAATCTTTCACCCAGTGGTTTCAGCATCTTATCTGAATCAATTATTTCTCTAGTGCATATTCTACTTATACAGATTATTCTATTTCTATAATTCTTGACATATTTATTAGTTGGATTAAAAAATAAATAAATAACCACTTTCCAACCATGTAACCTGTGTTGTGAGGGCCAAGGAGAGGTTAAGTGAAGTAGTGGAGTGATTCTTAAATTTCCTCAAGAGCATCTCTGCATCTTACTACCTTTTATATGGGATTCTGTTTAAAATCTCATGAACAAAGGGTTCAACTAACTGGCAGAAAAAAACAATACTGAAAACCACTATTAGAAGAGCACCGTTCAATACAACTCTCTGCAACAATGAAAATGTTCTACACCATCAATATTGGCTACTAGCCACATGCAGCTATCAAGCACTTGAAATGTGGTTAGTCGGAGCAAAAACAATTTCACATTAAATTTAAATTTCCATATGTGGCTAATGTACTGTATTAAACAGTATGCATGCATGTGCAGTTGCTTTAGTCGTGTCCAACTCTTTGCCACCCCATGGACTGAAGCCCACCAGGCTCCTCTGTCCATGGGGATTCTCCAGGCAAGAATACTGGAGTGGGTTGCCATGCCCTCCTTCAGGGATCTTCCTGACCCAGGGTTGTAACTCACGTCTCTCATGTCTCCACAGGTTCTTTACCACCAGTGCCATCTCGGAAGCCCAATCTCTCAACTTTTTATCACATTCGCCACTTAAATGCAAACACATGCAATGCAAACTTTTAAAAAACAATAACATGGCAAGAGTAATAGTAACTATCTATCATTTGGGAACTTTTTATATTACATAAGGTAATTTATACACATCTTCATTTAATCCTTACGATGACCCTCTAATTGAGAGTACACCTTTCTGAGAAAGGTTTTATGATGAAATTAACCTGTAATAAGAGTAGAATTCTCTTTAACAAAATACACTTAGAAAAACTAGGGTCAGCTAAACTGTTAACTGAATCACTTTTTAATATGCTAAAAATCTTAGTACTACATTAAAAGCATTAGTTGGAAGAAACCAATAGCTACTGAAAACCTCTAACAGCTAGAAGTTTTAAAAAAGTTAGCAACATGTTCACTGTTGCTTAGTCACTAAGTCATGTCCGACTCTCTGCAACCCATGGACTGTAGTCCAACAGGCTCTTTACCAGCCTAATTAAAAATAAATGGCATAGGGAAACTTTATTTAATTTCTAATGTCATGGATAACTTAAGAATATGAACCACATTGTATCTGGAACAAGTGATAAGCCTTTCAAATGAAAAACAAACCACAATTCTGGTCAACAAATATAGAGGTCTGACTGAATAAAGCTATTTTGAAAACTCTGTAACTGATATATAACTATACAGGAATGAAAACTATCCTTTAAACAGCAAATTAATAAGCAATCTTATCCAAATACTGATACCTTTAATACTGCAGCATTCTAACACTATAAGATATATAGTGAAATCTCTCCCCCTCTCCCATCCTCTCCTCCCAAAAAAGAGGTTTCAAGAGTCTGCATGAAAGGTTTCATATGCGACAAGCACAACCCACTGAGATCCATAAAAGCAGAACCTCACTCCCTAACAGAATACAATTTGCAAAGACCTCAACAGGTTTGAATTTGAAACTCTGAAAAAAAAAAAAGGTGAGTATCAGTATCATGAAATACTCACAATTCTACCTTCTCTCTCTCTACTCTTCTTGAAATACTCTTTTGCCTATTATCTGTCTTCTCCAAACTCCTTGAATGTTTTTCATTCTCCCAGGAAAACCATTCTAAACCGTTAGCCTATAAGTCTCCTTCCCTCAGCTGGTGCAGGACTGGTTTGAGGATTAAATAAAAACAGAAATAGGTGGCATGTAACAATTCTGAATACAGGATGTGCAATCTTCTATTCTATATACCCTGCTAGCATACAAGTATCTAGTCCACAACAGGCACACAAATATTTGCTGAAATAAAACAACACAACACAGAGGGAAACTGTTCCAAGATAGAAAGAGAGAGGGGAGATAAAGGAATCAGGAATGTGAATATTTTAAAAGAAAATCCAATTAACCAGAACACCCTTCATCAAAACTAACAGAGTTAACTTTCTGGTTATTATAGTTACAAGGGCATGTAACATGCAAACAATAAAAGTATCTCTTCAAATAAAAAGAAAGTCAACAACAACAAAAAAAGGGAACAGAGGTCACACTTCTGAAAATTCATTTTTTTTTGTAATAGCCTTGGAATTTAGAGTGCCTTTCTCTAAAGCAAAATTTGTGCTCCCTAAGTTCAGGGCTCCTCTCCAATAATGCACCCCATTTCATGTGCAGATGTCATCCAGCTGACTTCATGTCACCTATGGCAGGTGGACCTCAGCAAACTCGTGCAAAAACACTGATACTCATGTCTTCTTACCAGCTTCCATGAAACTCTGGCAGGCTAATTTGTTGGTTTACAATGAAATCTCAGAATCTGTATATCCATAAAAGTAATCATGTGGAAAAGTCAAAGGTCTCACAAGTCTAACTTTTTTCTTAGTTTTTCAGAACATATATGATAATCCAATCAAATGTCTTTTGTGAGCACTGGAAAGGATAATTTTATGGTATCTGTCCACAAAGCTACCATTAGATTATTAAGCTACCTGTTTTCTAGATACTTACTTCCAAAATACAGTAATATTTTCCATTTTTCTAGCCACAAAGATATGCTTAATGATTAAAGATGCTTTTGATATGATGGACTCTCTAGCTAAGTGGTTTTCAAAGAGCATCAATATATGCACTTTGTGAAAGATGCCCAGAAGAGTCTGACATATAGCAACCTACATCTCACCCAGGTAAAACCATCGCTTTAGGAGTGCATCCTCATAAACAGTAAGAGACTTCTATCATGAGGGTGACAGTCTACATAACACCCTCTTATAAACACTGGAGGTAGTACAATTTGATAAAAATAGCTGTAGTTCTAGTTCTAACAGCATTAAATGAATAACTAACTTCAGTCACATCATCTTGTTTCCATGCTTCGTTTGCCCTATTTGTTCGAGAAGACTCCACTGGACAATTACTAAGATCCCTTCACCTGTAAAATTCTTTAACTCACATGCTACCAGTTACTAAAATTGCTGTGATTCAATGGAAGATATTCACGTACTACAACAACAATAATAAAAATAGTTTGACATCGCTTTAATATACAAACAATGCTACCTCTGGGTTAGAAAACAAAACAAATACACGTAAGTCAGCTCTAAATTCATGGAGCTAAGAGGTAGTTGCTGCTGCTGCTGCTGCTAAGTCGCTTCAGTCGTGTCAGACTCTGTGCGACCCTAGAGACGGCAGCCCTGTCCCTAGGATTCTCCAGGCAAGAACACTGGAGTGGGTTGCCATTTCCTTCTCCAAGGAAAGGTAGTTAGACACATTATTAAAACCTGATCCTTTTCAGCCCAGACCTAAACTGTCAAATATTTGTGGACAGACAAATGAGGGTATCCCTGAACATACCAGTCTGGCCATTTGTCTCAGACTTTGTTTTTTTTTTCGTTTGTTTTTTTAAGAGCCTTGGCTACCAAAGAGGGTATTTTGTTATCCAAAACAGTCTCCTTTTTGTGGGACATCAGTTCATGTTCATGTTCCTGTAGCACTGTATACGTGAAGCAGTGTAGCAGTGTATATTTGAAGTTCTTCCGAAGCTAGGCATCTTAATAATCATGGTTCTTCCCTCAGGCCAATATGTCACCTAGACTATAAGAAGTTCAAGATGTAGCAAAATTCTTGTATAAAATCCACAGGTGACTGTAAGGCAACTTTACCTAGAGAGGACTAACATAGCAGCATATTTTAAGAGATATGTGGATTCAAATCTAACTTATTAGCTGTTTCAGCCTTTTCAACCTAGTTAAAAGCCAACACAGGACTGTTTGTAAGAATTAAATGAGACTATTTCATAAAGGGTCTAACAAACTTGGACCTATTTAAATGTTCAATAATGACACCACCCTTATGGCAGAAAGTGAAGAGGAACTAAAAAGCCTCTTGATGAAAGTGAAAGTGGAGAGTGAAAAAGTTGGCTTAAAGCTCAACAATCAGAAAACAAAGATCATGGCATCCAGTCCCACCACTTCATGGGAAATAGATGGCGAAACAGTGGAAACAGTGTCAGACTTTATTTTTCTGGGCTCCAAAATCACTGCAGATGGTGACTGCAGCCATGAAATTAAAAGATGCTTACTCCTTGGAAGGAAAGTTATGACCAACCTAGATAGCATGTTCAAAAGCAGAGACATTACTTTGCCAACAAAGGTTCGTCTAGTCAAGGCTATGGTTTTTCCTGTGGTCATGTATGGATGTGAGAGTTGGACTGTGAAGAAGGCTGAGCGCCAAAGAATTGATGCTTTTGAACTGTGGTGTTGGAGAAGACTCTTGAGAGTCCCTTGGACTGCAAGGAGATCCAACCAGTCCATTCTGAAGGAGATCAACCCTGGTATTTCTTGGGAAGGAATGATGCTAACGCTGAAACTCCAGTACTTTGGCCACCTCATGTGAAGAGTTGACTCATTGGAAAAGACTCTGATGCTGGGAGGGATTGGGGGCAGGAGGAGAAGAGGATGACAGAGGATGAGATGGCTGGATGGCATCACTGACTCGATGGACGTGAGTCTGGGTGAACTCCGGGAGTTGGTGATGGACAGGGAGGCCTGGCGTGCTGCGATTCATGGGGTCGAAAAGAGTCGGACACAACTGAGCGACTGATCTGATCTGATTATTATATGACCTGCAATTTGTGATATTCCATGATCTTTTCCTTTAACTTCCCACTTGTATCCCACTATTTCCTAACAAAATTGTACACTTTTAACATGCCACATCACATCTCAAATGTTGAATATGCTTAGGTGCCTTATGTTCATACCTTTGATCATGTCATTCTCTCTGCCTGAATTTTCCCTGGCAAATTCTTATCCATTCTTAGAACTATTGATCAAGTCCCATTCCCTTTCAAGAGAACTTCAAATACCTACTCCTTTCAGAAAGTCAGTCAGACCCCTGGGTGCTTGCAGCTGGGGCTCAAAGGGAAACAAATTATTAACCCCTAAGAAAATTTAGACAACTATAAGAACAGGTGCTGGCTTTGTAGAAAGTAGAAACTATCAACATTACAAATTAACTCAAACATTACAAATAGGCTAAAAGAAAAAAATCTTCATTGTGAAACTAAACTTATATTGAAAGTAGGGCAAAGACAGCAGAATATCCAGAATGTCCAGAATATAGACAGGAGTTGCTTCATGACTATTTGAGTCAATGAATTTATGAAAAAATCTTGAGGAATTAAAAATACGATTTTGCTATCATGTATGAAATGAGTCGCCAGTCCAGGTTTGATGCACGATACTGGATGCTTGGGGCTGGTGCACTGGGACGACCCAGAGGGAGGGTAAGGGGAAGGAGAGGGAGGAGGGTTCAGGATGGGGAACACAGGTATACCTGTGGCAGATTCATTTCGATATTTGGCAAAACTAATACAATATTGTAAAGTTTAAAAATAAAATAAAATTTAAAAAAAGATCAATATTCAGATAATTAAAAAAAAAAAAAATACTATTTTGCGTGGTTCCTGATAGCTATGTTGGAGGAAAAGGCTCACAAAAGTGTTCAAGCAAGTATGCTTCCCACATTAAAAAAAAAAAAATCAATTTTTAATAATGTTTCACTTTTTAAATCACTAGGTCAGAGTTATGTCATTCTGGCACTGTTTTGATTTATATACTCAACTTTACCCCCTACCTCAAAAGTCAAAACCTCAGAAGGTACCTAACCTCAAAATTTTCTTTATGCTTCCTATAATCTCTCCCAGACATCTCCTTCCATAAAAAATTTTTTTCTTGGGAAGGCGCCAAGATGGCGGAGGAGTAGGATGGGGAAAACACTTTCTCCCCACAAATTCATCAAAAGAGCATTTAAACATCGAGTAAATTCCACAAAACAACTTCTGAATGCGGCAGAGGACATCAGGCACCCAGAAAAGC
This sequence comes from Bos mutus, assembly GCF_027580195.1. Taxonomy (NCBI): domain Eukaryota; kingdom Metazoa; phylum Chordata; class Mammalia; order Artiodactyla; family Bovidae; genus Bos; species Bos mutus. Next base: position 54,972,965 of record NC_091619.1, read on the forward strand.
AACCCAACTCCTCGAAAGGAGGTAGGAAAAAAATATTAAAGACAAAAAAAAGACAAAAGAGGGAGGGACGGAGTTCGTCCGGGAAGGAGTCTAAAAAAGAGAAGTTTCCAAACACCAGGAAACCTTCTCACTGCGAATCTGTGCCGAGCTTTGGAAGCACAGAGGACAACATAACAGGGAGAAAAAAATAAATAAACAATTGAAACTCGCAGATTGCGAGCCCTACGGTAACTCCCCCAGCAGAGAAGCAGCGCAGACGCCTGCATCCGCCATTAGCAAGCGGGGGCCGGGCAGGGAGGCGCGGCACGGGCTGCATTGCTGAGAGTAAGAATCTGGCCTGAATACCCTGAGCACTATCTGAGCGAAATAATTTGGGCTAGCAAACCAGACTGTGGGATATCTACCATGCGAAAAGCCAGCCCTAACCTAAGACACCGCCAGCCCGCGCACGGAACAAAGGACTAAACAGAGGTAGCCAGCTGCAAACCTTCCCCCTCCGGTGACAGGCAGCCAGAGCCGGAAGGGGGCAATCACAGCCCCAGAGAGACATTATCTATAAAACTGGCTTCTTTGCTAACTAAAACTTATTGGGGGTCTGGACGGTCAACATCTGCCTGAGAAGGTGCGCGGTTTTACACCCAGATAACCAAGTGGGAGGCGGGAGGAATAAGTTGCAGCAGCCAAACACCTCATCACCTGAGCTGCTCGGACCTGGGAAGAGCACAAAATGCAGCCCCAACTGAGTCTGCGCCTCTGAGGACTACCTGAGTGCCTGAACCTGAGCGGCTTGGACCTGGGAGGTGCATGCAACCCAGGGCCAGCCTCGGATTGTTTCGGCGGAACAACCTAGAGCCTGAGCAGTGTGGGCAGGAGGCTACACGCCCGTGGAGAGCGGGGGCAGACCCAGTGTGGCTGAGGCAGACGCCAGTGTCATTTGATTGCAGCATCCCTCCCTCCCTCCCCATAGTGCGACTGAACAAAGAGAAGAAATACAGCTCCCCACCAGAACACCGACACAAGCTTCCCTAACCAGGAAACCTTGGACAAGCCACCTCTACATACCCACACACAGCGAGGATACGCCACAATAAAGAGAACTCCACAAACTGCCAGAATACAGAAAGGACTCCCAAACTCAGCAATTTAAACAAGATGAAGAGACAGAGGAATACCCAGCAGATAAAGGAACAGGATAAATGCCCACCAAACCAAACAAAAAAGAGGAAGAGATAGGGAATCTACCTGATAAAGAATTCCAAATAATGATAGTGAAATTGATCCAAAATCTTGAAATTAAAATGGAATCACAGATAAATAGCCTGGAGACAAGGATTGAGAAGATGCAAGAAAGGTTTAACAAGGACCTAGAAGAAATAAAAAGAGTCAATATATAATGAATAATGCAATAAATGAAATTAAAAACACTCTGGAGCCAACAAATAGTAGAATAACAGAGGCAGAAGATAGGATTAGTGAATTAGAAGATAGAATGGTAGAAATAAATGAATCAGAGAGGATAAAAGAAAACGAATTAAAAGAAATGAGGACAATCTCAGAGACCTCCAGGACAATATTAAACGCTACAACATTGAATCATAGGGTTCCAGAAGAAGAAGACAAAAGAAAGACCATGAGAAAATACTTGAGGAGATAATAGTTGAAAACTTCCCAAAAATGGGAAGGAAATAATCACCCAAGTCCAAGAAACCCAGAGAGTCCCAAACAGGATAAACCCAAGGAGAAACACCCCAAGACACATATTAATCAAATTAACAAAGATCAAACACAAAGAACAAATATTAAAAGCAGCAAAAAACAAGGGAATTCCCATAAGGATAACAGCTGATCTTTCAATAGAAACTCTTCAAGCCAGGAGGGAATGGCAAGACATACTTAAAATGATGAAAGAAAATAACCTACAGCCCAGATTATTGTACCCAACAAGGATCTCATTCAAGTATGAAGGAGAAATCAAAAGCTTTTCAGACAAGCAAAAGCTGAGAGAATTCTGCACCACCAAACCAGCTCTCCAACAAATACTAAAGGATATTCTCTAGACAGGAAACACAAAAATGGTGTATAAACTCAACCCAAAACAATAAAGTAAATGGCAACGGGATCATACTTATTAGTAATTACCTTAAACGTAAATGGGTTGAATGCCCCAACCAAAAGACAAAGACTGGCTGAATGGATACAAAAACAAGACCCTACATATGTTGTCTACAAGAGACCCACCTCAAAACAGGGACACATACAGACTGAAAGTGAAGGGCTGGAAAAAGATTTTCCATGCAAATTGGGACCAAAAGAAAGCAGGAGTCACAATACAGTATCAGATAAATTAGACTTTAAAACAAAGGCTGTGAAAAGAGACAAAGAAGGTCACTACATAATGATCAAAGGATCAATCCAAGAAGAAGATATAACAATTATAAATATATATCCACCCAACATGGGAGCACCACAGTATGTAAGACAAATCCTAACAAGTATGAAAGGAGAAATTAACAATAACACAATAATAGTGGGAGACTTTAATACCCCACTCACACTTATGGATAGATCAACTAAACAGAAAATTAACAAGGAAAAAAAAAAAAAACATGTATCTATAAAGCTCACTAAAGCAAAGCACAGTAAAATGAGGTATGGCAATAAAAGCGTTAAATTTAAAAAAAAAAAAAAAAAAATTTTTTCTTAATTTTCTAATATTTGCATTAAGGCCAACCTAGAGAGTCTCATTTCATAATTTAGGATCCCCCAAAAGAAATGACAAACATTAAATCTTTCAAAGTAACTTTTGAAATCTTTTGTAAGAAGTCTTCAGAAATAAAAACTGTGAATTAAAATTGTTATCACTGGGTACACACCGATGGTGTGATCACTCACACTCACCTAGAGTCAGACATCCTGGAATGTGAAGTCAAGTGGGCCTTAAGAAGCATCACTACGAACAAAGCCAGTGGAGGTGATGGAATTCCAGTTGAGCTATTTCAAATCCTAAAAGATGATGCTGTGAAAGTGCTGCACTCAATATGTCAGCAAATTTGGAAAACTCATCAGTGGCCACAGGACTGGAAAAGGTCAGTTTTTATTCCAATCCCAAAGAAAGGCAATGCCAAAGAATGCTCAAACTACCGCACAATTGCACTCATTTCACACGCTAGGTAAAGTAATGCTCAATATTCTCCTAGCCAGGCTTCAGCGATACGTGAACCGTGAACTTCCAGGTGTTCAAGCTGGTTTTAGAAAAGGCAGAGGAACCAGAGATCAAATTGCCAACATCCGCTGGATCATCGAAAAAGCAAGACAGTTCCAGAGAAACATCTATTTCTGCTTTGTTGACTATGCCAAAGCCTTTGACTGTGTGAATCACAATAAATTGTGGAAAATTCTGAAGGAGATGGGAACACCAGACCACCTATATGGTGCTCAGGAAGTAACAGTTAGAACTGGACATGGAACAACAGACTGGTTCCAAATAGGAAAAGGAGTACGTCAAGGCTGTATATTGTCACCCTGCTTTTTTAACTTACACACAGAGTACATCATGAGAAACGCTGGGCTGAAGGAAGTACAAGCTGGAATCAAGACTGCCAGGAGAAATATCAATGACCTAAGATATGCAGATGATACCACCCTTATGGCAGAAAGTGAAGAAGAACTAAAAAGCCTCTTGATGAAAGTGAAAGAGGAGAGTGAAAAAGTTGGTCTCAAGCTCAACATTCGGAAAACTAAGATCATGGCATCGGGTCCCATCACTTCATGGGAAATAGATGGGGAAATAGTGGCTGACTTTATTTTCTGGGGCTCCAAAATCACTGCAGATGGTGATTGCAGCCATGAAATTAAAAGACACTTACTCCTTGGAAGCAAAGTTATGACCAACCTAGACAGCATATTAAAAAGCAGAGACATTACTTTGTCAACAAAGATTCGTCTAGTCAAGGCTATGGTTTTTCCAGTAGTCATGTATGGATGTGAGAGTTGGACTATAAAGAAAGCTGAGCGCAGAAGAATTGATGCTTTTGAACTGTGGTGTTGGAGAAGACTCTTGAGAGTGCCTTGAACTGCAAAGAGATCCAACCAGTCCATCCTAAAGGAGATCAGTCCTAGGTGTTCATTGGAGGGAATGATGTTGATGGTGAAACTCCAATACTTTGGCCACCTAACGTGAAGAAGTGACTCATTTGAAAAGACCCTGATGCTGGCAAAGACCGAAGGCAGGAGGAGAAGGGGGACAGAGGATGAGATGGTTGGACGGCATCACGGACTCAATGGACATGGGTTTGGGTAAATTTCGGGAGTTGGTGTTGGACAGGGAGGCCTGGAGCACTGCGGTTCATGGGTCGCAAAAAGTAGGACACAACTGAGCAACTGAACTGAACTGAACTGAACATACCAGGTTATCTCAGCATCAGTGGCTGAAAAGTCTAGTCCCACCTACCTGGATGCTGATTGATTAAGACACTAAATTTACTCTTCTTATTCAGTAAGAGCTTAGTTTTTTCTTCAGAAAAAGTTAGATGTAAAGCTCAGTATTAAACATTTAAGCTCTACTAATAAATATTCAATGTTTCATATGTAATTTTAACACTAAGACTCACACTAAGCACATATTCCTAAATGTTTTTATTCTGAAATTTTAGGATATTTTTAAGAGGAATCTGATCTAAAATCTGTAGTTTTTATTCAAAGTCATTATTAATATTTCTTCAAAAAGGTTTTAATACTATACTTCAACAGTTAATTTTAGATATTAAGGGTCACCATAGTATTTTAAAGCTGGAAGAAACCTCAAACATCTCTTGCTTATTATAAAATGTAAGGCTAAAATATAAGACTAGAAAAGACAAAGAAGTAGAAGCCACAAAGTCTGATGACTGACTATATATAAAGGGAAAAAGTCAAGGATGATTCCCAATTTTCAAGTCAAAGTAGAGTTTAGAAGGGAAACCAATTGGGAGGGCAGGAAGAGTGGAATAAGAGAAAGGTTATTTTGCTGCTGTTTTAAACAGAGTATGACACTAATCTTACCTTATCAATGGAGAAAAGCTCATTCTTCTGAGATGAATGGGAGGGGTGTGGAGAGGGTGGAAGCTAATCACTGCCCCAGCTTGAAGTAGGAAATCTCTGTCTTCAGCCCATACACAGATCCTTCTCCATTTCCCACAAATAAATACCTAAATTAGTGCCCAGAAATATAGCCCTCACAAAAGCACTTGATTCTCCTATAAATACAAAATATTTCCATTATTTCTAAAATAATTTACTCATATTTTGACCTCTAAAAAGATGTTCAATCTTTGTTCCACCCTCTTTAGCATTACTTCAGTCCTTTTCATGTGAACCAAACAGAATAGCATGTAGAACCAAGATAATCCAATCAACAATAACCTATTTTAACTGTGCACTTTAAATTAAAGTCTAAATGAATTCTATTCATTATCTAAAATTTAAAGGGACTGATCTCTTATTTGACAGAGAATTTACTAAAGATAAAAGACTTGGCTGGTTTCAGTGGTGTGGGCACCGTTAAGTTGTGCCTGCCAACAAGCTAGTCTCATAAACACTGGATTCTGTTCATCCAAGTTCCTTGTCAACAAGCCATAATCACATTTTGACACACATTAGTAGATTTTAACAAAGTAGAATTAATCCTGTGTGTCTCCTTAAAGTTTAGGTTCTCAAGCTTTTACAATTTTTTAACAGGAAAGTCTTTAAACAATCAGTACTGAAATGTTCATATACAAAAAGATGAAAAAAGTTTATATGCAGAATTGGTTTCATCACTAATTAATAACCTCCAGTGGGGTATCAAGTGTCTGCCCATAAACATTTCTCTCGTAAATTTCATCTCTTTTATTACTTGAGATTTATGAAAATATTTGGTTTATGAAAATATTTCTGGAAAAGATAAACCCCACACAGTGGGTATCTGTGCAGAAGAACAGAGGGAAATAAGTTCAGTGAAAAGTACCAGAGGCTCTGACCTATCTCTAAAGCTTTATTATGAATGTAAAAATATATTACTGTTTTAATAAATCCAAGTGGTATGTACACAGGCTATAAATTAAGTATATGGTTGGGAGGGAAATTATAAAAATCACTTTGTCTCTCAACTCACCTGTTCTACCTCCCCCATGCACTGCTTCACCCCACCAACCCCCCGCAGAAAACTTTACAGCTATAAGCAATTTTGGTCAAAGGGAAAGAAGACATAGTTTGGGAATATTATAAATTTCCTAGGAAGGTAAATCTTGGGAGTGCAGAGTAGGAAAGATTCCAGAAAACAGGCATTCAAATACAAATTATGACATAATTTTGCCAAGAATTACCTGTATCAGTAACTGTCTTTGGAGATGCTTCTAAAATTATCTTTAATATCATTTTCTTTCCAGTTCTACAGCAGATTACAGATGTTTAGGCCACAAACTTTTGATTATCCTGGGAGCAGCTTTTCTAACTTTTGATGTGTTTTTAATAGTCATCATTTTCCAAAATCATATGAGAATTTCAGTTTAATTTTCTCATAGCCAAATATGCTGAAATAAGACTGCCAACAACCTTTACCCAAGTGACATCAATTACTCTGAATAGAACATTAAATATAACTTTAAATCTAATTGGACTTTCTACTATAGACTACTGAATCTGAAAATAATATGAGAAGTTACCTAAAGTTTTTTAACACGTACCTTTAGTAAGCAGTAATTATTAGAATGATGAATCTTTTTTAGTAATGTTCGCACACATAACTTCAAAAATGTCTGTCAAATTTTGAGACTGAGGGAGAAACGACTAGAATACACATGGTGTATTTACAAAATCCTGTGAAAAAATACTGCCAGCAAGAAATGGACTAACTGGGATTTTATTCATCTCCCTGAATTATATAAGTTGTGGGGCTGACCAAGAAAACAGTTATTTCTCAGCATATCTTGTTATTTCTTGTATTTTGAAGGAAATAACAATTAACTATTAAAGTTAACTGTTAAGCCTTTTGGTCTTTTGGTCAAATCTGGTAACCAACGTTCAAAATTTAGGCAGTAACAATGCCAATTTTAAGGTGACCGTGGTAAACTCAAAACCATAATTTAAAATATTCATATTAGTGTTATAACTATGACAAGACTTCTGAGGAGCTTAAAAAAATGACAAAAAGCTATTATACATTTGAACTGAGTAGGTTCAGAATGAGTCCCTAGAATAGAATCTTTCAACCTTATCAACCTCACCTGCACAAGAGAATGACATCACTGAGGGAACTGAGGCCCAGGCCACACCCCAAACCAATCAATGAAACTTGGAAGGGTGGGACCCAGGTATCAGCATTTTTTAACTTTCCAAGGTAATTCCCACAAGTAATTAAGGTTGAGAACCACAACTCTAAGATTCTAACATTATAAACCTGATTTTGGTACCCCACTAAATCACAAAATCACAAAACACTTTGGTACCCCACTAAATCACAAAACACACATGATATGGAGCAAAAAAATTTAAGCAGTCTGCTTTTTTTGTGGTACAACAGACAGGAACTTTTGTGCATATGATCCTGCTGTACTTGAGCTCAAGTGAAGCTTCCATCACAAAAACAAACATGCAAATCCATCAGATACAAGGTGAAAACACCTTTCTATACAACTGATGATTGCACACACTTGCAACTAGTCTATACCCTGAAATAAGTGAGAGATGAAACATCTATTTTTCCTAAGGCTTATACTTCACGCCTGTGCTTAACGAAAATAAAAGTCCAAGCGATAATGATGAAAATCCATCCCTATCAGTGAGAAAACATCATATCTGAAAGCAAACCTCAAGAAGCCCTCCTACACATTTTATACGGCAAGAAATTTCAATTGAATCTACTTGCATAAACACTTCACAATTTTATACATATATATTTTTAAAAAACCAACACTTAAGCTTTACGTATATTCAGGTACTAACTAGTATTAGAAGGAAAAAACCATATAGAAATTCAAATGCAGTTTCTTCTTTAAAAGAAGTATCTTCTACCAAAGTATCGTCTACTTTGTTGTATGGCAGACCACATTTATACTGTTCTGACATTTCCTAGACTGCCTAAGAATCAAGCTATCCAACATCTTTGTGAGATGGAAACTAATCAGTTACTCACACATTATTCTCAACTCCTTATTTCTAAGACTGAAAAACTTAACTCATAAGCAGTTACTTAACCGAGCCAAGGAGACTGAGACCAAAAAAAAAAGTCTGAAAACTTGCCAACATTCATTGTTCCATTGTTCTGTTTTGTCTTACTAATCCACCCCACCTCAGCCAAAAAAAGGGAAGTTATAACATGTGAACATTTATCCCACTGTTTTTCATAACTGGGGTACCACAAAAGCTATGCAGGGAGTCCTCGCTTTCAAAAAAAAAAAAAAACCCTGCTGAAAGAAAAGCAAGTATAAAGAACTCAATAGGGAAGAGAATGAAAAACTGAAGAGAAATGGACAAGAAGAATTATTCACAGCAACTTAATTGAAAGTGATTGATATTTTAACTATTAAGAAAAAAGATTCTCATTAAAAAATTAAGCAACAGTGCATTAATCAAATCTAGAAGATATCCCATTTCCATACGAGTCTATATACACTTTAATTTCAAATTTTCAAGCTGTTTACAAGTAAATAAGCGCACCCAGTTTCTCATTAACTTAGTGCGGAACTTCTGAATAAAAGATGTCTCTACATACAGTTTATCTTTAAAAATAAGACAGAATACACTTTAGACACACTGTTCCACCAATGTACCTTTCATTTGACTAGAAGAAATCAACATATAATCTTACCTTTCCTTCCAGAAGATTTCAGAGTAGTAATACTATGGCAACAGCTCAGTATAAGGAATACAAAGCTAAAATCATTTAACAAGTGACCTAGGTATATGTCAGAGAATGACTGCTGTTTGAGTATACATGTAGAAGAGGTTAATGACAAAAACAAAATGCATTCTTAAAGGATTTAACATGTTAAGATCTACAAGCACAAGTGTGGTATTCACAGCTTCTATCTAATGAAGTATCTGAAATAGAGAAAGACAGAAGAGAAGGTATCAGTGAATGCTAAAGCAGAAGACATAAGTACCCAAAGAAAACAATACAGCTACTAAAACCAACTGATCAGCTCAGATTTGAAAGGGATATATAGGCACAAGCTAACACGAAAGGCAACCTGACAAGGACAAATATAAGAATGACACAGAGTTAAGAAAACTGTTAAAGACTGCAACCATGGTTAAAAAATTAACCACTTTCCCAGAAATAACATGCTAAAAAAATGTAGAAACTTCCAAAATGTAAAAGAAGACCTGACTAAACAAAGAGAAATAACTTTCCAGATGGGGAACTAGAACATTAGAATGATAACTCTATCATTCTAATCATATTATTAATCTTAAGCAGTTCTGCTTATAATACTGATGCTTTTTTCTTTTACTTAATAAAATGATTCAGAGGTTCAACTGGAATAATAAATAGACATATAAAGTAAAGAACCATGAAGGAAGGATTAACCCTAAAGACTAAAAGGCTGATAAGAACTGAAAGTGTTGCTGCTGCTGCTAAGTCGCTCCAGTCGTGTCTGACTCTGTGCGACCCCATAGACGGCAGCCCACCAGGCTCCCCTGTCCCTGGGATTCTCCAGGCAAGATCATTGGAGTGGGTTGCCATTTCCTTCTCCAATGCATGAAAGTGAAAAGTGAAAGTGAAGTCGCTCAGTTGTGTCCGACCCTCAGCGATTCCATGGACTGCAGCCCACCAGGCTCCTCCGTCTATGGGATTTTCCAGGCAAGGGTACTGGGTAGGGGTGCCATTGCCTTCTCCCAACTGAAAGTAGTATAACCCTAACACAAAAATTATTAGATAAAGCAGTGTAATGATGGCCCAGAAGCATACCATATTCCTTACACCCTTACAAACTTAAAATCCAAAAAGAATGGACTGAAAAATAAAAGCCAACAAATACATGAATAAAATTACATCCCAATTTATAAATTACTAAGGGTTTCTGGTCTGACATGTAGGTGCTTATAAATCATTACCACCATTCTCACAACAAGAAAAAATCTGAACAAACTGAAAATTAACAATGGTTTTTAGATTTCTGCTCACACACGTGTCATTTTCATTTAAGACATATAACTAAAGGCAAAAAACCCAAAAGATAAATGATTTTGACTATCTCAAAACAAAATGTATTGCATACATAAAAATACTACGAACCAAATTAAAATGCCAACTACTATCTAGGGAAAATTATGAAAATAGTCTTATTACATTTTTTTTAACAAAGCATCTAGGGAGAACATGAAGGATCGATTGCTTTGAGTATAAAATAAATGGGTTTAATTTTATGTACTATACCATGGACAACCAGAAGAATGTTTGGGGGGAAAAAAAGATATCAGCTCTCTTCAAAACTATCTTTAATTTAAGCTTTGGCAATTTCACATTAGACTTTAATATTAATCTAACAGCACTTACTTTAAATCACACATGAATGCTATAGTTCAGAAACGTCAACTCAATCCACATTTTTCTTATTTAGGCAGGCTACATTAATCAGCCATAAATGACTTTATCAGATCTTCTTAAATTAAAAACCATCAAAGAAAAAGATTACTTATATATCATAAATAAACTTTTCTTCAAATTATTACATTGTTTCAAATTCTGTCAAAATGTAATTAATAATCAATATGTAAAGTTCTACCTTGATGGATTTTACATTGGAAACAAACTTAAATCATAGTTGGAGCTTCCCAGTAAGAACAGCATTATTACAAATAATTTCTGCTACAATATCCTGGTCTCAGTTCTCATGACTAGACTCCTAATTTTCCCAAACTGTCCAAAAGAAAATGGGCTAAGAAACCTAAAATGGCAGTTAATATTTACACAAATACCTCTCCTACTTCATTCTGCCTTCTTCCCTCATTCTGTATTACATGTACATCTGGAAATTTCCTCAATAATTTTTTAGGACAAGATAAATGAATAATAAATGTGGAAAAAGTGTATAATATAACTGAAATTTAGAAAATCAACTGCAGATATTTAACTATATTCAACACTATTTAGGTAAGACTTAGTATTCTTATTTAGAATTACCTCTCTTCTCAAAGAACATTTTTAAAAGAGAGTAACTCCATATGAGGATAGGGGAAGGTTAGGTGAAATGCAAAAGGTTTATGGAGTTCTTCAATTCTATCATCCTCAATTTGGGATTGGCAAACTCACGAAAAAATAAACTAAGTCTTAAAGGTACAGCTAAAACGTAAGTAAACAGAGCCCCTAACAAATGCAGCATCTTGGTCAAAATATTTTCACTGCCAATTAGGAAAATTAAAAGTCTTTATGTTTCATAAACATAAAAGCTACTATAATATGCAAATCAAAAATCACTGCTTATTCATGAACTTGTATATCACAATTTTATATCAAACCTTCAGCAATGTTAACCAATACTTAAGAATAGCATGCTAATGCAAGAAAAAAAGAAAAAGCAATAATATATGATCAAAGAGGTGATTGCACTAGAGTTTGTTTCTCACAGCCTCTATCACAAAGGCCTACCAAATTTTCTGATCGCAGAGTGGCAAATAATGTTGACCTGAGTTAAGAAAAAAAAAAAAAACCTTTGAAGCTGTGTAGGAGCCAAGAATTCTGTTCTTTGGGATTCTCATAATCCCAGCAATTAGTATAAAAGTACAATCTTTTCTATTCTATTCTACATCTGAGTGAAAAGAAAAAAGAAAAAATTGAAGTTCCTAAATTAAAATTAAGGATACAAAACAAGTGTTTTCCCTCTATTTGAGAAGATGACAATGAATCACTGTGGGAAAACTGACAATAAAGGAACTACCACAGAAAACTTCTTCCATAGTGGAGAAATACATTTTTTTTCCTTCACTAGTTTGATCATCATTAATGTTTTTCAAAAAGAAAAGTACTTAGAATCTAAGGGGTAATTTTATACATATATGTGCGTACACACACACACACTCAAATTCCTCTCACAATCGTACCTTTAAACAGCAAAGTTGGCAAGGATCAGTAGGAAAGAGGGAAGGAAGTCTGGTCATGTTAAAGGCCAGGGCTTTTCTATAATTTATATGAAAGTAAACAGATTTATACCTTTAAGAGAAAATAATGATATGAACTGATAGTGATTTTTACTTCATCCTAAGAGAGAAAAGAAACGAACAGCTAAACTGAATGTCAAATCTATAACTCATGTAACATCATCATTTATCTGAACCGTTAGACAAGTGTGATCCTTTGAGATAAGCCCATGGCAGGAAGAAATGTAAAGTCCAAACTACATTCAACCAGAAGACAACATCAAAGAGCAAGCAAATGTATTATTATCACTATTAATAACAACTTAAATTGTAGTTTTTACAGTTTACAAACCTTTTTATATTCTTTATACCATTTGAGGATTAACTGTTCTTTCCCAGTAACTCTGAGGACAGTAGAAATAAGCATCCTTCACATTAAATAAGTTCTATATTTATAAAACACTTAAAGTATGCTCAGTACACAGTCTGATACAGTAAGTTTAGAGATCATGATGACTTGCCATTGGTAGGGAAAGGTAGAGAACCATGTAAGAAACACTGGTTCAAGGGCAAAGCAGGGAAAGATTCTAAACAAGTTAAAAAAAACCAAAGGGAAGTGGTCATGTGCAAGACTAGATTATAACTTCTCACAGGGTTAATTAGTCACAGAGTTCCAACCAAGGGCAAAAGAAAAAAAGGCACATAATGACATCTCATGGATCAGACAGGTTCCTGGACAAGTTCATCCCAAGCCAAACGGAAACTATCATCACTAACAACTCCCAGGTTCAGAAGCAAAAGTCATACACACCCCTAATTTTCCTAGCTGGGAAACCTATTTTGAGACACTAAAATAGCATCACAAGTTTGCTTTTTTTCTGTTTTAACCTTCAAAACATGAAAAGAAGATATTTATGTTCTAGAGGACAAAAATGAATGGGTTTTATTCTTTCCTCTTCAACAAAATGAAGAAGTTGTCTACAAAAACATACCTTAAGATACATTAAATCAGTCTTTCTAATCAGCTCTTCTATGGAGGAAACAATTGAACTGAGTTGGTTTCCCACCAGATGTATAACACATTGGGAACACGCAACACTTTATTACAGAGATGGGTGTATATGATGAAATAAAAAAATGCTGGCAACTGGAAGCAGCTTTCTAACATTCAAATACAAAATAATCACGAATTTCTCAGTCATATTTAAGAACCATTGTGTCAAAACTGATTGCTGAACTAGTTTCAGTAAGACATAGGCAAAGCTAAAATTACTAACAAATACAAGGTTGAAGGAAGATTTTATTCATTTTATTTAACTCCAACAACTTAATTTACTCAAACCTCCAATATTCCTCTAAATACTCAAAATATATTTATCACTAAATTTTTAAGATATTGTCCCTTTATATTACACATCTTAGAAATCTAAAGAACCATAAATAGTCCTAATTAATCACCAAGCTCTTTAGAAAAAAAAAAAAGAACAGCAATAGTGAGAATTTACAACTCTGGTTTGGTTTTTGTTGTTTTGATGTGGACCATTTTTAAAGTCTTTATTGAATTTGTTATAATACTGCTTCTGTTTTTTATGTTTTAGATTTTTGGCCCCCCAAAATGTGGAATCTTAGCTCCCCAACAAGGGATTGAACTCATACCCGCTGCATTGGAAGGTGAAGTCTTAACCACTGGACCATCAGTGAAGTCCCACAACTCTTTATTGAAGAATTTTTTGCATTATGATTTTAGTTACAATGTTCATGCTGTGCAACTAGCTTTTTTTTTTTTTAAGACTTTATTTTTTTAAAGTTACCATTAACTAAAATACAAGTATACTGTAACAAGGTATTATTTTGAAAGTACAATAGCAACAGAAAACTTAATACAAGAGTCATTGTTTAAAGTATGGAGACTCGGATACTAACCTTTTGACTTATTTACCAGGAAAAAGAACTACATTGATCAGTTCATTTCCTATACTCTTTTGCTTCAAAGCATAGAGAGAATATATAACAGGAGGATGTTATCAATGAACCAATAACAGCCCTAAATTACATTCATTAATCAACTCAAGCATAATATATAATTAGAAATAAATATGCCAAGAGCTAGTCTGCACCTGCATAGCCCCTTTGCTTCATTCCATAACCATACTGAGCAAAATTTTAAGGTATTTTCCAACTTAGACAACATATGATGAGTCTCTAAATTCGTTTGTGTGCTTAACTGTACAAATCACTTATTTTCAGCTATGTTACAAACTTAAGAAATAAATAATGGAAACATATAAGGTGCTATGTGATAAGATGACAATGGATGACTTCTAAATTCTACTGCAATTTAGAAAAACAGGCATTTCTTTTCCTCTAAATACAGTTTTAAATTGCTACATAAGTACCAAATTGATTTTCAAATTTTCAAATCACTATCTCCCAAAAGGAGAATCCAACAATTTCAATTAAAAGTGGTTGTTCCTCACAGCAGGGGAAGGAGAGCATGGGAGGGATTGAAAGAATAGCACTGACACATATATGCTACCAGATAAAACAGACAGCTAGTGGGAAGCTGTTGTATAGTACAGGGAGCTCAGCTTGGCGCTCTGTGATGATGAGTGGGATTGGGGGTGGAGGGGTGGAAGAGAGGCCCAAGAGGGAAGGGATTTATGTATACTTACAACTGGTTCACACTGTTGTACAGGGGAAACTAACATAATAATGAAGCAATTATTCTCCAATTTAAAAAAAAAATGGTTGTCCCTGATATTTTATAGTACCCATAGGGATTCAGTACAACCTAACTACCTTTAGCAAGAATTATTTCATGCAAAGTTGAAAATCTGGTAACTATAATAATACTGTTCATCTTAAGGTAAACTAGGTCCATTTTCTGTTGATGCAACATAATGACCAGGCTTCCTAAGTGGCGCTAGTGGTAAAGAATCCTGCCAGTGCAGGAGATGGGCTTGATCCCTGGGTCAGGAAGGTCCCCTGGAGATGGAATGGCAACCCACTTCAATATTCTTGCCTGGGTAATCCCATGGACAGTGGAGCCTGGCGGCGCTATAGTTCCTGGGGTCACAAAGAGAAATGACTGAGCAACTGAGCACACACAATGATTACAGTTACTACTGGTATCAACATCCCTTAGAATTTCCTTCTCTACTGTTTTGCTTGCAATCGGGATATTACAACAGGAATACAAAAAAGAAGCCTATGAAGAGGACTCATCCACCCACCCCAGCAAGGATGTGACCAATTAGTTCCAGAAGCACACTGACAGGAAAAATAGAAAGCTCTTCCAGAGTCAGAGACTTCACTGCCCAGTTTGAAAGAGCCTCCATTGGACTCAGCTGTATCTAAAGGGATGCAGTAAGAACTGGTTTCTTGAAGTTACAGTAAAATTGGTAACAAACAAAAGAATTAACTGACATCCACTTGAAACTTCAATGGGGACGTGAGGAGATCCAGCTATTGTGAATAAGACTTGCCTCTAACTTGGAACAAACAATTTACTAAGGGCCTGTGTGCAATACCATGCTAGAAATTATGAGCAAATAGAGAAAAAACAAAACATTATTTCACCCTTAAATTTATAATATTAGTTTTAGTTGTCAAATATAATTCAATTTATCCAACTTTATTACTTTCCCCTAAGTCAACCTAGGGACACACAATCAGAGATAACTAGGCCACCTGGCTTCCATTTCCAGCCAAGATGGAGTAACAAGGGATTTATCCTCCCACCTGAAACAACTGAAATACATAAAATATATAACAAAAGGCTTTCAGACACTGGACACTAGACAGGAAATCTGTATAGGATGGGGGTCACTGCAAGACAGAAAGAAAATGAAGTGAGTCATATGACTCTCCAAAGAGAGTTTCCAGGCTAGAGTACAGAGAAGGGGATCTCAGAGCCCAAAAGTCTCCCTGAGTTAAGGGGCCAGGATTGGGAGTCCAGGGAGGCCAAGGCAGCTGGCTTATGCTGGGCAGAATACTAAAGAAGACAAAGCTGCAAGAAGAGAATTTTCAGCCAAGTACCAATCAGTGCATATGCATGAAGAAACTAACTGAGGCCACCCAAAATACACAGGTGGAAAATTTTCTGGGGTTCACTCAACCAGCATTCCCACTAGCCAGGGTGGGGAAATAAAATACACAGGGTACTGGGTGGAGTACTCTGAAAGGAACTGCAAGGTTACTGCCTCAGTGGTAGGGCAGAGTTAATCATATATTCTGATCCCATCTAACAAACATAAAAGCAACCTGAGAAAGATCATACTGTTTCTAAGAAACTTGAATGTGTCCCAAATCAAGGCTTACGAATATGTTTAAGAATGTGAAAATATCCAACACCTAAATACCAAGCATATAAAAAAGAAGGAAAATATGGTCCACAATGAAGAAAAAAGCAAACCAACAGAAAAATATTGAGAAAAGACACAGATGATAGAATCAGTAAACAAGAACATCAAAAGAGTCATTATAACAATATGTCATTTGTTCAACAAAATAAAGTAAACGCATGTTAAGGAGACAAACAGAAGTTCTTTGTTGCTGTTGTTTTTAAAGATCCAAAATGAACTTCTAGAAATGGAAAAAATAACTGAAATGAAAAATACACTGAATGGAACTAAAAGCAGAATTACACACACAAAAGAAAGGATTGGTGGATTGAAGACAAAGTAATTAAAAAATACCAAAAAGCAGAAAGACTGGGAAAAATAAATAAAATGTCATCAAACTGTTATGACAACTAAATGTAGACAATATATATATGTGACTTGAATTTTTGAAGGAAAAGAAGTACATAAAAAATTATATGAAGTATTTAATAGTAATGGCCAAATTTTTCCAAATTTAATGAAAATTATAAACACACAAGTCCAATAAGCTCAACAAACCCAAAGCACAAGAAAAAAATCAAGAAACTACAGCAAGGCTTACCATAATTACTTAAAACTGAGTGAAAATCTTACAGGCAAAGGAAAACATATGAACAGCTGAACAAAGATAAGAACAATGACAGACTTCTCATCACACACAATGCAGGCCAAAAGGCAATGGAGCAACAGCTTTAAAGTACTGAAAGAAAAAAAATGTCAACCTACAATTCTATACCTAACAAAAATTTCTTATAAACATTAAGGTAAATACATACCTTTTAGACATACAAAAGCAAAAAGAGTTCATCACCAAGTAGACTTTCATTACAAGTAATTTCAAAAGACATCCTTGAGGATGAAGGAAGAGTACCAGATGGAAATCTGCACCTCCACAAAGGAATGGAAAGCATTAGGAATGATGCATGTATGAATAAGTTCTGTAAAAAAAAGTTTTAATCTTTTTAAAAGATAACTGATTGCTTAAAACAAAAATAACAACAACATATCATGCTTTGTTGTTGTTCAGTTGCCCAGTCATGTCCAACCTTTGCAACCCCATGGACTGCAACATGCCAGGTCTCCCTGTCCCTCACCATCTTCTGGAGTTTGCCCAAGTTCATGTTCACTGCATCAGTGATGCCATCCCGCCATCTCATCCTCTGACGCCCTCTTCTCCTCCTGCCCTCAATCTTTCCCAGCATCAGGGACTTTTCCAATGAGTCATCTCATCACATCAGATGACCAAAATACTGGAGCCTCAGACAAAATACTGGAACTTCAGCATCAGTCCTCCCAGTGAATATTCAGGGTTGATCTCCCTTAAGATTAACTGGTTTGAACTCCTTGCTCTCCAAGGGACTTTCAGGAGTCTTCTCCAGCACCACAGTTCGAAGGCATCAATTTTTTGGCATTCTGCCTTTATGGTCCAGTTCTCACAACCATACGTGACCACCGGGAAGACCATAGCCTTGACTACATGGACCTTAATCAGCAGAGTAATGTCTCCGCTTTTCAACATACTGTCTAGGTTTGTCATCACTTTCCTGACAAGAAGCAATCATCTTCTATTTCATGCCAGCAGTCACCATCCACAATCATTTTGGAGCCCAAGAAGAGGAAATCTTCCACTTTCTATCACTACTTCCACCCTTTTCCCTTCTATTTGCCATGTAGTAATGGGGCCAGTGGGCTTCCCTGGTGGCTCAATCAGTAAAGAATCTGCCTACAATGAGGGAGAGCTGGGTTCAATCCCTGGGTTAGGAAGATTACCTGGAGGAGGGCATGGCAACCCACTCCAGTCTTCTTGCCTGGAGAATCCCCATGGACAGAGGCGCCTGGCGGGCTACAGTCCATGGAGCCACAAAGAGTTGGACACAGCTGAATGACTAAGAACCAAGGCGCCAAATGCATGATCTTAGTTTTTTTTTAATATTTAGTCTTAAATCAGCTCTTTCACTCTCCTCTTTCACTCTCATCAAGAGGTTCTTTAGTTCCTCTTCTCTTTCTGTTATTAAGAGTGGTATCATCTGCATTATCTGAAGTTGTTGATTTTTCTCCCACCTATTTTGATTCCAGCTTGTAACTCTTTCAGCCCAGCATTTCTCATGATGTGCCCATCGTATAGGTTAAACAAACAGGGTGACAGCAGATAGCCTTGTCATACTCCTTTCTCAATCTTGAACCAATCAGTTGTTCCATAATGGTTTCTAACTGTTGCTTCTTTACCCACACAGAGGTTTCTAAGGAGACAGGTAAAATGGTCTTGTATTTCCATCTAAGAGCTTTCCACAGTTTGTCATGATCCACATAGTCAAAGGCTTTAGCACAGTCAAAATAAAGACAGGTATTTTTCTGAAATTTCCATTTTCTCTATAATCCAGTGAATGTTGGCAATTTGATCTATAGTTCCTCTTCCTTTCCTAAACCCAGCTTGGACATCTGGAAGTTCTCAGTTCACATAATGCTGAAACCTAGCATGCAAGATTTTAAGCATGACCTTACTAGCATGGGAGATGAGTGCAACTATCCGATGGTTAGCACATTCTTTGGCACTACCTTTTTTGGGGACTGGGATGAGGATCGACATTTTCAAGTCCTGTGGCCACTGCTGGGCCTTCCAGATTTGCTGACATAAGGAATGCAAAACCTTGATGGCATTATCCTTTAGGGATCTGAATTGTTCTGCAGGAATTTCATCACATGCACTAGCTTTATTAATAGCAGTGCTTCTTAAGGCCCACTTGAGTTTGCACTCTACAATGTCTGGCTTTGGGTAACCAACCATACCATCATAATAATTCGGATCATTAAGATCTTTTTTTACATAGTTCTTTTGTGTATTCTTTCCATCTCTTCTTGATTTCTTCAGCGTCTACTAGGTCTCTACCATTTTGATCCTTTATTGTGCCCATCTTTGGGCAGAATGCTCCCCTGAGGTTTTCAATTTTCCTGAAGAGATCTCTAGTCTCTCCCCTTTTGTTGTTTTCTTTTATTACTAAGCATTGTTCATTGAAGAAGGCCTTCTTGTCTCTTCCAGCTTTTTTTTGGAACTCTGCGTTTAATTGGATGTGCCTTTCCCTCTCTCCCCTGCTTTTCACTTCTCTTCATTCTTCAGCTACTTGTAAAGCCTCCTCAGATAACCACTTTGCCTTCGTGCTTTTCTTTTTCTTTGGGATGGTTTTGTTAGCCACCTGCTTCACAATATTATGTACTTTGGCCACCTCATGCAAAGAGTTGACTCATTGGAAAAGACTCTGATGCTGGGAGGGATTGGGGGCAGGAGGAAAAGGGGACGACAGAGGATGAGATGGCTGGATGGCATCATCAACTCGATGGATGTGAGTCTGAGTGAACTCCGAGAGTTGGTGATGGACAGGGAGGCCTGGAGTGCTGAGATTCATGGGGTTGCAAAGAGTTGGACACGACTGAGCGACTGAACTGAACACAATATTATGGACCTCTGTCTATAGTTCTTCAGGCATGTTGTTAATCAGATCTAGTCCCTTGAATCTATTCATTACTGCTACTACAAATTCAAATGGAATTTGATATAAGTCATACCTGGCTGGCCTAGTGTTTTTCCTGATTTTCTTTAGTTTAAGCTTGAATTTTGCCATGAGAAGCTGATGAGCTGAGCTACAGTCAGCTCCAGGTTTTGTTTTTGCTGACTAGTACACAACTTCTCCATCTTAGGCTACAAAGAACATGATCAATTTTATTTCAGTATTGATCATTTGGTGATGTCCATGTGTAAAGTCATCTCTTGTGTTGTATGAAAAGGGTATTTGCTATGACTAGTGTGTTCTCTTGGCAGAATTCAGTTAACCTTTGCCCTGCTTCATTTTGTTCTCCAAGGACAAGGCCTGTTACTCCAGGTATATCTTGACTTCGTACTTGAGCATTCCAGTTCCCAAAGATAAACAGAACATCTTTTTTAGGTGTTAGTTCTAGGAGGTCCTCTAGGTCTTCACAAAATTGATCAACTTCAGCTTCTCCGGCATCAGTGGTATGGGTATAGCCTTGGATTACTGTGATATTGAATGGCTTGCCTTAGAAATGAACTAAGATCATTCTGTTATTTTTGAGGTTGAACCAAGTACTGTTTATTTTGGACTCTTGTTGCTTATGAGAGCTACTCCATCTCATTTATGGGATTCTTGCCCACAGTAGTAGATATAATGGTCATCTGAATTAAATTCAACCATTCCTATCCATTTTAGTTTGCTGAGTCCTAGGATGCTGATGTTTACTCTTATCATCTCCTGTTTGATCATGTCCAATTTTCCTTGAGTCATGGACCTAACACTCCAGGTTCCCATACAATACTGTTCGTTGCAGCAAAGGATTTTACTTTCATCACCAGACACATCCACAACTGAGTGTCGTATCTGCTTTGGCCCAGCCGCTTCATTCATTCTGGGGCTTTTGGTAATTCTCCTTCGCTCTTCCCCAGTAGTATACTGGACAAGTTCAGACATGGGGGATTCATCTTTTGGTGTCATATCTTTTTGGCCTTTTATATAGTTCATGCGAAGGTTCTCGTGGCAAGTATACTGGGGTGGTTTGTTATTCCCTCCTCCAGTAGATCACATTTAGTCACAACACTCTACCATGAGCCATCCATCTTGGGTGGCCCTGCCTGGCATGGCTTATAGCCTCACTGAGTTACGCAAGCCTCTTCATCACAAGGAGGGATCCATGAAGGGCACAAAAAGACACAAACAGATTAATATTATACTAAAAGAATGGGAAGGATACACTATGCTAAAACTAATCAAAACTGAAGTGACTAAATTAATAACAGACCAAGTAGGTTTCAGAGCAAAGAATATCACTAAGGATAAAGAGCATCATCTCATAAATGAAGAAGGGGTTAATTAATCAAGAAGATATGACAGTCCTAACATTCATGCAACTAATCACAGTAGTTCAAAACACATGAAGCGAAAAGTAACAGAACTCTAAGGAGAAATAAACCCACAGTCACCACCAGAGACTTCAAAATCCCTCCCTATACAACTGATGAAAGGAGTAGGCAGAAAGAAAATCAAGGATACAGAAGATACAGAAGAATGGAACAACTTGACCTGATAGTTATAGCATACTCCACCCTGTAACAACGGGATATACATTTCTCATGTTCACAAAGAACATTAATCAAGACAGTTTATATTCTGAGTCACAAAATATCTGAAAGGATTCAAAAGATTCAAATGTATGCCCCCATCTTTCATAGTACACAGCCACAAATGTTAAAGTGACTGCCAGCTAAAAAACCCATTTTCCACTCCCCCCATCACCCTTGCATAGAGATTGTAACTAGTCCTCATCCATGGCTTCCCTGGTGGCTCTGTGGTAAAGAATCCGCCTGCAAATGCAGGAGATACAGGTTCCATCCCTGGTTTGCAAAGATCCCTTGGAGAAGGAAATGGCAACCCACTCCAGTATACTTGCCTGGGAAATCCCATGGACTGAGGAGCCTAGTGGGCCAGTCCATGGG
Organism: Bos mutus; assembly: GCF_027580195.1. Taxonomy (NCBI): domain Eukaryota; kingdom Metazoa; phylum Chordata; class Mammalia; order Artiodactyla; family Bovidae; genus Bos; species Bos mutus. Next base: position 54,994,943 of record NC_091619.1, read on the forward strand.
GTCATAACAGAGTCGGACAAGACTCAGCAACTAAAACAACAACAAAACTCATCAACAGATTGAGGGTAAAAGAGGTCAAAAAAGTTGAGAAAGGGGCACCGCCTCACCTTTCTCTTGCCTCTTCCCCAGGCTGACATCAGAGAACTCCAAACCAGAGGGGATGGTATAACTAATAACAGAAAGTACCCAAGACCTTGAATAACTCATGAAGAGGAAAACCATCCACCAAAATGATCACCTAAAACATGATGGGGAAAAAAGAGTCATTTACTATGTTTAGCCAATAAAATTGTGGACTTTGTTATAAAAACAGCTATCATTACTCTAACTCAGGAAGCTTCTAAAGAGCTTTATGCAGGGGAGTGACATGATTTTTACATTTCAAAAGGCTCACCAAGCTGTTATATTAAGAATAGTCTGTAGGGAGGCCAAGTGCAGAATCAAACAGACTAGTTAAGACATGGCAGTGATCTAGGGAAGAGACTATAGTATCCTGAATTAGGGTGATAAGAGTGGAAGTGCTTAGTAGTAGTCATATTCTAGAAATATTTTGAAGGTAAAGCTAACAAGATATTTCTGAAAGATTAGATGTAGAGTGTGAGAAAAGAAAAGTCAAGTCAACTAGCAAATGGAGGGATAGAGCTGCTATCAACTGAAATAAAGGTCAGATAAAATTATTGGGGGGGTGTAGGGGGGTACTAAGGCATTGTGCAGAAACACCAGAAGATTCGTTTTGGCCACACTGAATTTAAGTCTATTAATTGTTCAAGTGGGCAACTCAGTTACATGAATCTACACAAATCTAATGTTTAGGAAACAAGTCTCAACTTTAGAAGTTGTCAGCACACAGGTCATCAGCTAAGGAAGAGTAAAGAGGAGTTTCAAGGATTCAGCCCTTTGGTATTCTTATGTTAAGGGGTTGAAGAGAGTACTAAAAAAGAAGCTAACACAAGAGACAGAGAAATGACCCACTGAGGGGGGGAAGAAAGCTAAGAGTTTGATATATTGGAAGCCAAGTGAAGAAAATTGCTCAAAAGAAGGAAGTGATCAACTGTGTCAAATTCTCCTGACTGGTCAAGTAAGAGGAAGACCAAAAACTGACTGTAGGACTTAGGGAAGTCGCTGATGATTGTGGCAATTAGCAACAGTGAAAATAGACAATTTTTAAGTTTTACTGCTAAGGGAAGCTGAAATACAAAACAAACATTGGCTGAGAAAGAGGAGTCAAGAGAAAAATATCATTTTATTTTTGGTTGGGAGAAATAACAGCATGTTTACATGTTAATGAGAAGAATCCAGCAGAAAGGGAGGAAATGATGACTACAGGAGAATGAGGGAAAACTTCTGGAATTACATCTTTAAATAGATGAGGAAACAGGATCAGGTACACAAGTGGTCCAATAGGCAGTTAATCTATAATTAACAGGCAGAAAGGCAAAGTATATAAACACAGTTACTAGTAGTTGGCCAGATAATTATAAATAACTGGACTATAGTGAACCATGATTATAAAGTCCATCTATAGAAACATCTCTCAAAAGTAGTCATTCTGGAGAGCAGTATTTGGATACTTATTATTTCAACTTCACTAAGTACCCAAAAAGCTCTTAGAAGGCTTAGAGAGGTAGAGAGACAGCCTAGCATCACTTTAATTGAAATCAACCATTTCAGTTGACTGACTACTCTATGGCACTAGATATCCTATCTGGGACTCATAAGTGAGACACCAATTAGCAACTCTAGAATAACAGCATTCCAATTAAATTGTTAAGTCTTTTAAACAGTAACTACTGTAAACTTTGCAAACAATTTTATAAGTAGAGAAATCTATCATTCTTAGGAACATTTTACAAGTATGTACGGTTTCAGGTGGGCTTTCCTGATGTGGTAAAGAACCTGCCTGCCAATTAGGAGACATGGGTTCAATGCCTGGATAGAGAAGATCCCCTGGAGAAGGAGGCAACCCACTCCAGTATTCTTGCCTGGGAAATTCCATGGACAGAGGAGCCCGGTAGGCTATAGCCCACGGGGTTACAAAGCGTCAGACACAACTTAGTGACTAAACAAGAAAAACAGTGGCACTTGTAAAACCTACCAAATTCCAAAGAGGTAAGTCCCAAGCTTGGCCCTGGAAGTTAGTTCATTAGTTAAGGGGGGTTTCAAGAACATAGAGATCAACATACTTTTGACCAATGAAGACAGCTACATAATCCATTCTGAGTTACTGTCTTCATTGAAAACATTAGGTCCTAAAGCATTCATTTATTTAGTGATCTTACAAGCATATGAACAAAAAATATTATTTTAAATGCTTAGGTCCTATAAAAAATAAAGTTATCAAGCACAAAATTCTGACATTTATATAACACAAGTTTCATTGACTGTTCCATCAGTCAAAATTAACAATAGTGTGCTCTTGACACTCAGAAATAACTACTTAGAAAAAGCAACAAATTCTGACAAGCAGAGTTCTAACAGCTAAGTAACTAAGCAGTAACTAAGTAAATTTTCATTTTGACTCCATGTTATTTTCTATACCTCATTAGAAAAATTAAGTTTGTATACATTTTAATACTTTTCTCAATGTAATACCCACATTAATAAGTTTGTAATGTAACACCCACATTAATATTAATGTGCTTGCATCCTAAATTTAACTCACAAGTTGCATGTTGTAATAAGTTAATATTAAAAACAAAAAACACACTCACTCCATTAAATATAAACCATCTACTGCAAATCAGTGATTCTTACCATTAAGGGGATTGTGTACTCCTTTGCAAATCTGATAAAAGATATGTATATAATTTCAGGGAATTCATAGATGCCTTGAAGCCTATATATGAGTCCATAAGACCAAAAGAATCTCTGATTAGTGGAAAATAATGGAGTCCAAAATTTATCCCAGAACATATGAAAACTTAATATGTGACTAAAACAAGAACTGCAACATACAGAGGAGGAAAAAAAAGATGAATTATTAATATAATATTTGCCATAAGTGGCCATTCACTGAGAGAAATTACAATAAACATATGCTTTAAAGAGCTAAATATAAAAATATAAGCTATAAAACACTAACAAAATATAGAGAATAAGAACATAATCTTGGTTGGGGGAAGACTTCTCAAGCAATGTAAGGCACCTACTTGCCTAAATTGATAGATCTGACTGCATAAAATTTTTAACCTCCAGACACCATAAAGTCAAGGGACAAATGACAGACCTGGAGAAAAACAGATACAAGACACAACAGATAAATGATTACTACATCTAACATCCGTTTTAAACCCTAAAAATTGGTAAGATGAAACACTGCCCAACAGACATGAAAATGAACATATAAATTATGTTCAACTTAATTAGAAGTCAAGGAAACATAAACTGATACAACAACATACCATTTCACAGCTTTAGAAAAAAATTAAAAGCTAGCAAAAATTAAGAGCTGACAATATCCTGCACTTGTGCGTAGGCTGACAGTTGGGAAATAAATTTTCAGGGAAGTAACAGATTTTAAAATCTGTTAAATTACAATATATATATCTATCTTTTGTCTCAGTAATCCCTTATTAGAATTTATTCTACTGAAAATAGTACCAACAAATAAAGAATTAAATAAACTAATATAAGCATGTTTCTTATATATATATTCTTATATCAAGAAATAAAACAGTTAAAAAAAAAAAGTGAGTGAAGGGGGATAAACTGAATCTTCATTATTGGCATAATGGCTTAAGAATTTATGACTCATGCATACTGTAGAATGTTATACAGCTATTAAAATGAGTAAGTCAAATTTATATTTTTTGACCTGGAAAGATGTTCTGTGACATTAAATGAAAAAAGCAAGATGCAAAGCCAGTATTACGTATACTGTCATTCAATATTCATAGGAAAAAAAAAAACTCTATTATGTGACACTGGTTTTTAGGAATTCCTGTTGATATACTTAATGATGTTTAAGTTTTTCTTTTTTTTTAAGCCATAAATGCAAAATTTAATAAATTTGACAACACTTTAAGTCAAAATTCTGTGTGACAGATGACACCACAAAAGTTTCTGTAAAGTGAAAATTGTGTAAGTTTTTCTGATGGCAAAATAAAAATGCTTTTATTGTTTGTAATTTTATACTTACAGAAAATAACTATCTTTTTTTTTCCCCGTAGCAAAAGAAAGCTATCTATTTCAGTTCTTTCATTAGATAATATAATTATGTTCATTACATGGGTATAAACAAGCAACAGACATTACACTAAACTAATTCCTTTGTGTCAGAAATTGAATTTTCTAAAAATGATATTCATTCTTAGCAATAAATGCAATTAAACATTGGTGCTAGTTTAAAAATTCTATTCAAACCACTACATCTTAGTGTACTGTCAATATAAAGTCCCAAGCAGCCTGGTATAATTAAAGGGGAACTTGATTTGAAATCAGACATACCTGGGTTCAAATACTGACTTTGCCACTTACTAGATATGTGGTCAACTTATTTAACTTTTGAACTTGTTCCTGCATCTGTAAAAATGGCTTTCTATAGTGTTCTTGGAAGATCAAATAAGAATAGCAAAAATGAAAGGGCCTAGTAGAGTCTGATTGTCAAAATATGCCTCCTTCTGTGTTCCTTTTTCCTAAGGAAGATTACTGACATCTGCTTTAGTACAGGCCGTTTCATAAGACGTTTTTTAAGTCAAAAGACTGCTGATGTGAAGCTATACATTTTATTTGTCATAATTTTACATCTGGAAAAGAAGATGGCAACCACTCCAGTATTCTTGCTTGGAGCATTCCATGGACAGAGGAGTGTGGCAGGTTTACAGTCCATGGGGTCTCAAAGAGTCAAATATGACCTAGCGACTATCACTCACTCAATTCCACATCTCTATTATTAGCTCCTTCTAGCTTTTTGTACATTGGAGAAGGAAATGGCAACCCATTCCAGTATTCTTGCCTGGAGAATCCCAGGGACGACAGAGGAGCCTAGTGGGCTGCCGTCTATGGGGTCACACAGAGTTGGACACGACTAAAGCGACTTAGCAGCAGCAGCAGCAACTTTTTGTAAGAGTCTCCTTTTCAAGAATTATTTCATTTATTCCATATTTACTATTTCTAACAAAATGTAAGAGTTTCTTTCTTGTAAAAAGTCTTAAAGAAACACGTTATCTACCGAGCCACTTACCTGTGGCTTTCTACATTTTTAAAATCATTCAGGTTGTGCCTATAGAAAACAACTTAAATTATTATGGGAAAAAATGTTAGACAAGGAAGGAAAATTAAAATTTGAAGTTATCCCAACCCACCATAATATGTATAAGAAATTCAAAGAGCAATACAACAAAGAATAAATATAAATTTTAATTTAATATAACTTTCAACTTTCTTGAAGAGGAGTCTTTTTTTTTCTGTAAAGCTGGATCATTAACCAGACTAGAATGCTGCTAAACGGGTACAAACAAAAAGAGTATATTGGCCAACCTTCAAAATTTAAAGTGAATATTTTTCCATTGTATACTATACATATTAATAAAATCATAGTAAATAAATTTGATATCTGTTCAAAATTATACAGGGCAAGTTTTACCTTAGAGTTGAAGAGTGGAATTATCCCTATCTTCAAATTTATTTGCACTTGTTAATTTATTTGATGTTCTTTGATAAACTGCACTTTAAAATTGTTTTTTCAAAGTATCAAAATTGCAAATGGCTAGCTACTATTTGTAATATTACAATTATTTTCTGATAGATTTTTCCAAAATATTAATCATAACAGCAGCATATGTTACTTCTAAGTCTAAATTATAAAGCTCCTATTTTATTGTTTGCATTTCAAAACTTATTTTAAATGATGTGGCAGTGAAAGTGTATAAAATATACTTACTAAACATTATTTTCCACATTCAAATTAGAGCCTCCTGGGCTGATTTTTAAGTGCCATGTACATTTTAAAATCAAAATGTATTGCTGACATTCTTTTAACACTCCCTCCCCGTTCACTCTTCCCAAATGCCACAGTTCCTTACTGCTCCGAAAGTACTTATCTGTGCATTCGTCTGGTCTTTCACAACAGCACACTCCAACTGTTTGTACTTCAGATCTCTCTCTCAATTAAAGTAACAAATGTTAACTCTTTAAGGTACTTAACCATACGGTAAACTTGCTGCACTCTTCCTTTCGTTAACTTTAAATCTCATTATAGCAATTTCCCCTCAACCTTTCCTCCCCCTTCTAAATTCACTACACCAACATTGCTGCGAAGCAACATGCACATACAACTCCTTTCTTAAGCTCAAAATACCAGTTTAGCGCCACTAAAAAAGAATTCAAATGCCTGGTTACCTCGTTTCAGAACCTCATGGGAGCTTTTTATTTGCTTTCCTGTTCTACCTGGACAGTCTATTTCTCTCGTCAGTTGCGCGGTCCCTTGCTGCCCCCAGCACGAGTGCAACTCACTACAATGTGTTTCTTTTACACACCATCATTCCAGTATCTCCCCTCCATTTCAGCGCATCTGTCCCTTCGCGAACCTCCCCATTCCCAAAAGATTTAGTATCCAGGTGCCCACATATCAAATTAGAATACCCCTTGCCTGAAACTGCTGGAGCTTTCACTATGACTTCCAAGAGAACAGGCAAGCCTGACCGTTTCGGTCTCCTCCAACTGTCAGTACTGACTCTCCAACGAATTCGATATTCTCTTGCTTTCTCCCCGTGGCAACCCTCTGGCTCGGGGAAGTCCAACCTTGCAACCTCTGCCCCTTGACCTCGTGAGCCCAGCATACCACCCAAGCTTAATTCACACCATTCCTGGGGCTTGTGTTCTCTTTCAGCCTCCAGCCTCCAAGCCAGATTATCAGGTTAGATAAACGCCCACTTGCTGGGCTTGCAGTGCCTCCCCATCCTGGCCCCTTCCACATACCACTCAGCCCGGAGTGACCCGGCTACTCACCTAGCTTCGACCGGGACTCCTCCAGTTTCTGGATCTGGTTCTCCAAGAAGAGCATCGCCACCGCGAAGGCCACCACCGCCAGCAGCTGCAACTTGGGCGGCATCATAATCCTGAGGAGCCCCATGAAACCCGCTGCTCGGGATCAAGACATACCGCGGGGGGTGGGGATCGGGGCCCCGGGGGCGAGGGAGACGCCGGGAGGAGCCCACGGAGCCGGGAGAAAAGCAAGAAGAGCGCGACAGCGAGAGAACCACCGCAACGACCCCCCTTCTCGAGTCCCCAGTCCCCCGCCCCCAGGCGCCAGCAGCAACGCCGCCGGTGCCCGCTTCTCCTCGACCGACTCCACGGCCGACTCCCTTCAAAAGCCCGTGCAGCAAACACAGCGCGAAGCAGCTGCCGGGCTCTCGCCTCCTTGTACTGCCTCAGTCCCCGACCCCCGCGCCCGCCTGCCTAACCGCCTCCTTCTCTTCCTTCCTTCCCTCCCTCCTTTGCTCGCGGCCGCGCGCTTCTCCGCCAGCGCTGCGGCTGCGGCTGCGCCGCCCTCGGCCCCGCCCCCTACCCATCCCTCTCCGCCTCCACGCGCACGCCTCCACGTACGCTGCTCGGCAACCAGAGGCTCCGCCCCCTACTCCCTTTCGGTTGAGCTTATTGGACCGAAGAACTCCAGCGCTTCGCTCTTGGTGCGTGTCACGGTTGGTTTCCTTTGCCGTAGGTGTCAACCAAATCGGCATTCGATTGGGTAAACTTGGAGAAGGAGGCAGGCCGAAACTGGCGAAGGCGGGGCTTCTTGACTGCTTAAGGAAATGTCGTGAATGAAAGGAAGGAGCCCGGGAAGCACAGATTTGAGGAGTTTAGGGAGATGCCTGATGTGAGTTATCGAAAGGACCCAGTGACTTCATATTTACATCAAGTGTAAAGTTTTTGCTCACCTTTAAGCTTACATATGCCCGTAGTTAATGCCCGTCTCCTCAGAATAAGAGACTTGATGGCAGCGGCCTTTAGCAGCCTGTTTTGGATCAGGCACTGGAGTAGACGCCCCTAGCAGAGGGGTCTTCTGGGCAGCCGGAGACCTACCAAAGGTGGCAGTGATGGCGGCCCGGCGGGATGGAGGGCTTGGCCCGGCGTTTGGGCTGCGACTGCTGCTGGCGACCGTGCTTCAAACGGTGAGTGGAGGTCACCTCTGCTGCAGCCCCAGGGCGAGCGACAGGAATTGCGCTAAGGAAGACGGAATATTCGGTCCCTTTTGGGAGACACAGCTGAAACGGGTGGGCTCCCCCAGCGGTTGCTGCTGCCGGCGTGCGACGTGGCTTTATTCCGCGTTTGACGATTATCTTTCCCCGCCCTGGGTTTCTAGCAGTTCCTTCTTCTGACCTGAGACTCTCTTGAGTACAATCTGTAAGACACGCTGTAAAAGCGGGGGGTCGGGGGTGGGAAAGGCACTAAGTTTTGCAAAGATGTGAGGATTGTTTTTAAATTGGCAGAAATGCAAGGAACTGCCGTCTTTATGACAAAGCTTCCAGAGGAAAGCCCTCAAGTCTTTGGTCCAGGGTACACTTCCTTTTTACTGTCAATTTTCTGTCATTTGTTTGTGGTAAGTCACTCTTAGTCTTTTACTTCTGTTCTCTGGCACTCACAAGACCGCTGGGTACGCCTCAGTATCATTTGTGGTTTTTAAACAACACTGTTGCAATAAAAGGAACTAGTCCATACTAAAACATAATTTATTCTTGAAATTGATTTTCTAAAATGATAGCGCTCATCTCGCTTAAAATCGATCGTTGTCTAACCAAGTTTTTTTTTTTTTTTCGCTTTTATCCGTTAACAGAAGAGATACCTTCTTTATATTTGAATGGGGAGAGACTAGTTTCGACGTATTTTCCTGTTCACTCACAAATGACTTATTAGAAGTTTTTAGTTCGTTTAACTGTGAATAATAGAACTTTTTAATAGGCACCATACTTGGAGTTTTTACAAGTGTCTTTTATCAGCCTAATTTTTCAAGTGTTCTCTGTATTGAGTCTGCTGAATATTCTCTTAGAAATCTGGTTTAATTAATTTATTCAAGGTTTGGAGGATTGAGGGTCTATAGGGAAGGCCTCCACAAACACCTGGGCTTTTCTTTCATTAAGGAGTTTAAAGATCTTGCCTATTTACTTTTACAGCCTTACGTAAGCTAAAAGGTGGACTCTTTACTTCTCTCATTAACTTTATACTACTTCATTATTCAGTCATTTGGTGCCTTAGAAATTACTGGAAGACCCCTTTCTAAACTTTGTACTCAAGAATATTTTGTCAGTCTTAGATAATTTGTATTCACCACCATGAAAAGATAAAGAGTAACATTTCAAGTTGACTTCTTCTGATCTCATTATCTCTTTAACTGTTTGATTATCTGTGGCTGTGTAAGCACCCCCTATACTTAGTGGCTTGAAATAATGATTTCTCATGATTCTATGTGTTGAGCAGTTTCTGTGTTGATTTCCTTTGGCCTCATTTATACCTTCCCTGGTGGCTCACACGGTAACGCGTCTGTCTACAATGCGGGAGACCTGGGTTAGATCCCTGGGTCGTAGGTCAGGAAGATTCCCTGGAGAAGGAAATGGGAACCCACTCCAGTACTTTTGCCTAGAAAATCCCGCGGACGGAGGAGCCTGGTGCAGGCTACCGTCCATGGGGTCGCAAAGAGTCGGAAATGACTGAGTGACTTCACTTTCTTTCATTTACACCGCTGTACTGAGCCTGTAGGTCAGCTGAACTACTGGCTAGGGTTCTAGATGGCTTCATACTTAGTGGTGCTGTCAGCTAGGGTGACTTAGGTCTACTCCATGTGACCTCTCATTCTCCAGTAAGGCCAGACACAGAGCAAAAGCGGCATTGCCTCATGAAGCCTAGCCTCAGAAATCCCATACATCACTTCCACATCACAATATTTGCCAAAGCAAACAAGACCAATCTGGATTGCAAGGGTAGGGAAATAGATTCCATCTCTGCATGAGAAGAGTGACATAGTCACATTGCAAAGAAGCATGCATACCAAGGTAGGAGGAATTTATGGTTATTAAACAATCTTTCAAAGTGATCCTCCACAGAATTCATGCCAAAGAAATTTGGGTGTCATCTTCGACTCCTACCTTTTCTTACAGACCTCACATCCAGGTAATTATCAAATCTTGTTGATTTTACTTCCTAAATAACTCTCAAGTTCATCCACTTATAAGTAATCCTTCATTTAGGCCACCAACCTCTCTTTCCTTATATTATAGAAAATTTAACAAACTTTTTTTTAAGAACATACTTATCTATTTATTTGTCTGCCTCGGATCTTACTTGCTGGATGAGGGCCCAGCAGTTGAGGTGCCCTAATGGGCCCAGTTGCTCCTTGGGATGTGGGATCTTAGTCACCTCACTAGGAATCTAACCCAAGTGCCCCACATTGCAGGGCAGATTCTTGAACCTCTGGACCATCAGGGAAGTCCTTAGAAAACTTATAAACTTAGGCCTAACGGAAAAGCTTATGACATTTTGATTCTACTTATTTGTCTTAGTATGAATAGAATGGTAGGTTTCTAATTAAAAAAAAAATAGATATGCAAACAAGCAATAAAGGTTTACTGTATAGCGCAGGGAACTATAGTCAATATCTTATAATAGTCTATAATGGAAAATAACCTGAAAAATAATACATGTGTGTGTGTATTTTTATATATATATATCTAAAGAACTGAATCACCTTGCTGTGCACCCGAAACACTGTAAGTCAACTATACTTCAATAAAATATATTATTAAGAGAAAAATAGAGTTAATAGCAGCTCATGGTTATCAGCATTCCAATGAGGTGACAACTGGGAGGATATAAAATTATTTAATCTGAAAATACATTCTGAGTATGCTTAAGCATTAAAAAAAAAAAGCATAGCCTAAGGGAGCTGTTTTCTAGAGTCTCCTAGAACTAAGTGGTATTCACTTTTTTGTTCTGCTCAAACATAATGTTACTTTATTCAGAAAGGTCCTGTACTGAAAGCAGTCAGTATAAAGTGATTTTCTGTATCACTTATTCTAAGACACCACATTCCATCCCCTTTTCTTCACAAATTATCACCTGGATTGGTCTTATTTCAGTTAGTGTCATAACTGTCAGTGTGTTTATTGTTTTTAGTGGTACATACAATAATGCCACATCGTGGATTCTGTGAAAGGTGGTAATAACAGTGGTTAAGGGTTTTGAGGGCAGGCTGGAATTAAAGCTTTCGTTTCCTTCTTTATAAGGTAAGGATGATACCTCCTTTTTCATAGGAGGATAAGATTAAATGAAATAATGATGTAAAGTGTTTAGCAACACTTGACAAAGTATCTGGTGCCTTGTAAGAGCTTGTCATTATGGCTTGTCATAATGTTTCTGGTACTTATTTTCTTGGGGCTCATCTGTAAACCCATGTATTTGCTTTCATCTCAGATTTGAATCTTTTCAGAATTACTATGTGAGAACCCTGTGAGTTTTCTGAGTAAAGAGACAACTAATCATGTGAATGTATAAGTGTAGTAAAATGTATAGCAATACCAGACTTTTGCCCAAAGAGGTAATGTTGCATTACAGTTATTACAGTTTCTCTGCCAACAACCCTCATGTTTTTAAAGAACTCAATAACACCAGAAAAATAAATGAATAACGCATAGTCTCTTAGCCTGTCAATCCTACTTAGAATTGCAGAAAGTTGTAAATGTTAAGTGGTTATCCCAATTTGAGTTATCCCACCCTGTCCTTAAAATCCATGTCTTTCTTACAAGGGTGGCTAATTATTATAAAATTTAGGGGAATTCCCTGGTCATCCAGGCTTCCGTGCTTTCACTGCCAAGGGCACGGTTCAGTCCTTGGTTGGAGAACTAAGATTCCATAAGCACTGTGGCAGAGCCAAAAATAACAACAGTAAAACAAAACATAAAATGTAATATTTGACCTTACTGTGTACATTTAAATGCTATTCAGTTAGTTTTATGTAATAAAAAGATGGGTGGGTGTAATTTATTGTTGAACTCTCCTATATTATTTAGCATTTTCTACTTATAAAGTGCTTTAAAATATGTTCTGATGTTCTTATTTGAGTCAAAGCCTTAAGTCTGCAAAAAACGAATTATAGTAGAAAAAAAGATTCACTCATGAAATTCACGATTCCTTCTATCTCCCCCACACTTATCTCTGCTGCTGCTGCTAAGTCGCTTCAGTCATGTCCGACTCTGTGCGACCCCGTAGACAGCAGCCCACCAGGCTCCTCTGTGCTTGGGATTTTCCAGGCAAGAACACTGGAGTGGGGTGCTGTTGCGTTCTCCGTCACTTTTCTCTAACCTGTGAGTACTTAATAAATGTTAGAATTATTCCTACCTTCCACTGTGAAAACAAAAACACTATTTATATTTAAATCATTGTAATAGACATGGGTTAGAGATAAGTGTCTATTATAATGATTTAAATATAAATAGTGTTTTTGTTTTCACAGTGGAAGGTAGGAGTAATTCTAACATTTATTAAGTACTCACTGTGTACTGGACAGGATATTAGATGCTTTCTGTACTTTTTCTCCTTTAATCCTCCAAACTCTGTGAAGTAAGTGGTTGTTATTCCTATTCAGAAATTCAGAAATAAGGTTGCTCTGAGTTGGTATTTGAATCAGGATGTCAACAGACTCAAATACTTTTTGCATGTTCACTCTACCTGTCAGTTGGTGCTCAGTAAATGCCAGAATAAAACCAAGTATTATAATCCCATGATTTTTCATTTGAGATTCTTGTTTTATAAAACATGCTTTGGTAACAGTTTCTTACATTTGTTTAGCAGTTCACTGTTTCAAAGTTATTTCACTTTTATTGCCTGTTTCAGTTACCATGGCTGGAAAACAGATCACCCTGAAATTTGGTGGTATAAAACCATTGTTTATTTTGCTTTCAGATTCTATGGGTTAGCAATTCAGACAGGCACGACAGCGTGGCTGTATGTTCCACGGTGTCACAGACCTCAGCCTGAGACTAAAGACTAAAGCGTGAAGGCTTTTTACTCACACATCTAGTAGGTGATGCTGTTTGTCAGCTGGAGGCCTCAGTTGTTCTCTGCATGGGCCTCTCCACATTCTCTCTGTAGTTTAGGCTATCTTACAGCATGGTGGCTAAAAGTTGAGTATTTTAGAGAAACAGAGACACGGCACCTGCAAGCCCTAGTCAAGAAGAGATGGCTTCCTTTTTTATGGCCTACCTTCAGAAATCACGTAATTATCACTTCTTGACACTCTGTTTGTCAGAATAGTCACAAGCCCCTGCTAGTCACATTTGGGATGATGTATATATTTTGGTGTGGCCATCTTTGGAGAAATAGAAATTAACCTGTGAAATAGATCAAGCAGATCACTTTATAAGTAAATAAACTGTATTCAAAGTATTAGTATAGGAGCAAGGGTCTTAGGTCCTTCTGGCTAGACTGGTATACTTGATCTATTTTGATACATTATGATACATACTGCACCCTATTACTTACCTAAGGTAAAGGATGTTTGTATAAGCTATCAAATTAGGATGTTGACTTAATGTAAGGCCAGTGGGATGATTAGCATTTTGGAGGAGTATGCCAGCAATAGTTAAAGTTTTTTTACAGTGAGATATGCCATTTGGTTTTATCAGCTTGATTAGTTAGCTGGTGGGCCAAATCCAGCAAGCGTTGTTTTTGTAAGTGAAGTTTTATTGGAACACAGACACACATTCATTTATTACTGTCTGTGACTGATTTTGTACTACAGTAGCTGAGTTGAGTAGTTCCAACAGAAACTGTATAGCCACCCAAGTGAAAGTGAAGTCGCTCAGTCGTGTCTGACTCTTTGTGACCGCAGGGACCTGTAGCCCACCAGCCTCCTCCGTCCATGGGATTCTCCAGGCAAGAATACTAGAGTGGGTTGCCATTTCCTTCTCCAATAGCCACCCAAGCCTAACACAATTACTATGGGACCCTTTACATAAAATTTGCAGACTCTTGGTCTAGGAGATCAACCTGTTACAGTCAATCTGAAATTCCCCATACTTGAGTCTGTGGTTTTGACCAATTCCTCTGCTTATCACACCTGAGAACTAGCATGTCCCTGCATGCTAAGTCACCTTAGTCATGTCTGACTCTTTGCAACCTTATGGACCATAGCCTGCCAGACTCCTCTGTCCATGGGATTCTCCAGGCAAGAATACTGGAGTGGGTTGCCATGCCCTTCTCTGGGGGATCTTCCCAACCCCAGGATCAAACTCCCATCTCTTAAGTCTCCTGCATTGGCAGGCAAATTCTTTACTGCTAGTGCCACCTGGAAAGCCAAGTGCTGGAAATACAAAGAGATAATGCTTGCCCTTGAAAGAGTTCACAGTATTATTGGGGAATCAAACAATCATAGGTTTACATAGTGCAGTGTCATGAGTGTGCTGTTCTACAGCTATGCATAAATTTCTAAGAAAAGATAGTGGCTAAAGATTGGAATCTGCTTTTTCTCAGAGAAGGCTTCCTAAGAAAACTGATATTGATCAAGTTCTTGGATTAAGTAGAATTTAACAAGGTGGAAACGTATAAAAGAGCCTAGCATAAAAAAAAAAAATGAGCAAATGTATGTTTGAGTAAGGGTTTTGTATTTTCAGGTACTGTAGGAGAAAAGTAGAATGGGATTGGAGGTATAATGAGAAGTAGGACTAGCTGACCATTTAAGCGACTGAGGCAGGAAAGGATTTGAGAGTTCTTTTAGAGACTTGAGACTTGAGAGCTCTGAATTGTCAAAACTTAATTGATTGGTTCTCAGTTCATTCAGTTCAGTTCAGTCACTCAGTCATGTCCGACTCTTTGCGACCCCGTGAACCACAGCACGCCAGGCCTCCCTGACCATCACCAACTCCCAGAGTCCACCGAAACCCATGTCCATCGAGTCAGTGATGCCATCCAATCATCTCATCCTCTGTCATCCCCTTCTCCTCCTGCCCTCAATCTTTCCCAGCATCAGGGTCTTTTCAGATAAGTCAACTCTATGCATCAGGTGACCAAAGTATTGGAGTTTCAGCTTCAACATCAGTCCTTCCAAAACACCCAGGACTGATCTCCTTTAGGATGGACTGGTTGGATCTCCTTGCAGTCCAAGGGACTGTCAAGAGCCTTCTCCAACACCACAGTTCAAAAGCATCAATTCTTCGGCACTCAGCCTTCTTCACAGTCCAACTCTCACATCCATACATGACCACTGGAAAAACCATAGCCTTGACTAGACAGACCTTTGTTGACAAAGTAATGTCTCTGCTTTTTTTGGTTCTAAGAATGGTGAAGAATGTGAAGTCTAGGTTGACTGACCTGGACGACTGGGTAGTCAGGGAAAATGGGACCATTTTGCTAAGATATTCTGAATATGAATACATTGGAAGGAATAGATTTTTAAAGATGTTTCACTGTTGGAGAATTTGAATTTGTAGTGCCTATATATCTAAACGAGAAGATGTTGGAAGCTTGACGCTTAAGAAAAAAGACTTGAGAGTTTTTAATAAATGAATATTTGAAGCCATGGAAAAGATGTAGTTCTCCGTGGAAAATATGCAAAGAGAGAACCAAAAATAGAAATGGGGAACATTTAGGAGATGTGTAGCAGAAGGAGGAGAGGGCAAGCAGATCCTAAGTTCTTGAAATGAAAATTCATTTTTCTTCAAGATATATATGTATGTATATCACAAAGAAATAATATATAATCTTTTTTGTGAATCCATGTTTTAGCCAAGCTGCAATATGACAAGTTTTCAAGAAAAAAAAAGGTGGGGGGGGGAGATGGGAAGAACCGAAGACTCATAAGGTCATAGAGTTTAAAAATAATTTAAAAATTGTCTCCAAATGAGGCGTTTCAGTAACTCTCTAGTATGTGTGTTAGATTTTGACAATTCTTGCTTGTTCTTTTTTGGAAGCTTTGTAATGTAAAGATGACTTTTTTCCCCCTTATTTTTTGTTTTCAGGTCTCTGCATTGGGAGCAGAATTTTCCTCAGAGTCTTGCAGAGAGTTAGGTTTCTCCAGCAACTTGCTCTGCAGCTCCTGTGATTTGCTTGGACAGTTCAACCTTCTGCAGCTGGATCCTGACTGTAGAGGGTGCTGTCAGGAAGAAGCACAATTTGAAACTAAAAAGGTACTGCTTTCTAGTATCTCTCTTCCATTAGATGATTTAGTTGAGATGAGGTAAAATGTTAAATTGCCTAATCAACCTAACTACAAAGAAGTCATTAGCTTCTACATTTTGTAGTTTTAGAAACTCAACTGATTTCTTGCCTGGGGCATTAGATCAGTCAAAGCAAATGAAGGGGAAAATTATGGTTATAGACCAATAGACCATCCTACCATGGCTGTGCTGTCCAGTCTTCCTTACTTCTGGCCACATGAAGCCAAAGAATAATTAACTAGATGTTTTTATTCAGTTACAGTAAGAACCTAGTCTTACATTGAAATTTGAGATGAAAGTAAAGCACCTATTACATGCACATAATTGTCAACAGTAAGTTATAACTTTTAATCTGGTTAACTAAAGAATATGATCTGTTAATTTGCACACCTGTTACTACTATTTCCTGATATCTATTCTCACCGTTAACACCTGAAGACAACCAGGACTAGGTAGTTCTAAGTATCCAGTAAAATCTGCTATGGTTTTACCCACTGTTCAAATTAACAGTAAACTTGCTCAATTTTTAAATCTTTTCATTAGACCTATAGATTAATTAAAAATTATCAGGAAAAGGTCACTTATATCATCCAAATCAAGCTGAATTAATGAAGTCCCTATGTTTGAGAAAAATGTCAATATCTCTCTGCTTTGTTTCCTTTTAATATTGTTTCAGTTTTACTTATTGAATCCTGTTTGAGGTATTATGGTTTGTAAAGCTTTCAAATAGTATCTTCTCATTATTAGGTAGTAAAGGATTATTTCTAACAATGAGTACAGTTTTATAGGTTTGTAAGAAAAACAAGCAGACACGCTTTAACATCATTATTCAACCGAAAGTTATCCTTGATTTCTCAGTTGAAAACCTGAAATTCCTATGTCCCAGATATGGCTTCTGTGTCTACAATGGCTTTCATTTTCTTGGTTCACATATACCCATAATATATTTTAATGTTTAGAAGATTCCCATATATAAAAGTTAGTCTTTACTGCAAGTAGGTAAAATCTAAAAAGATTTTTAAAACTGGATTTTAGATAGACTTAAGACATAGGACCTAATTAGTAGGCTCCTTCCTTCCTGTTTTCTGTTTTGTTTCTTCAATGGTATATTCACAGGAGACAAGTGGCTGCAGTGTGGTTCATCCTCTCATCTTTAAGCTGTTATTCTATGGTCTGTACAACACTCGGCCAACAATAATTATTTCCTGAGACACCAAACTGAGATGGATTGAACAACAAGGGGTGTTTTAAAAGAAATAATCTTTATCACACACCCCCTTTGTAATCAAGGGTAAGCTGAGAAAGTCTAGCCTTTGACTGATATCAAATATGCCTTAACTATAAGTGCATATAAAAGCTGTTTTTACTTAATTGCCCTTTCTCAGTAATTCTTTATAATATACAAATTTTGTGAGTTGTTTTTTTTTTTTTTTAAGCCACACCATGCCACATACAGGATCTTAGTTCCTCAGCCAGGGATCAAACCCATGCCCCCTGTAGGGCAAGTGCAGAATCTTAACCACTGAACTGCCAGGGAAGTCCTTGTGATACAATTTTAGTAGAACCAAACTTCAGTCACACTTCTCAAATTAATCATATTCCTGTTCAGTTTTCATTATTAATTGAGCTGTGTTTGATATCTTGGCACTTTGCAGCAGTTACAGCTCAGCATTATCCGTGGGGAAATAGCCCACTGTTTAATACATGCCTAACTAGTCACACAAACTGAAATGTTTATTATATCTAAGTGCAAGTGAGCCTGTATCCTAATATACCTTTTATACTGTACTTGTTTTTTCTCAACTCCTTGCCCTTAATCTTTAAGATGTACTCTCATTATTTGCCAGGACAGTGTTGCACAAAATCAGTGAATGATTTTCTAGAGGCCTGGTGAAACCAAAACACTTAAAATAGTAGTATAAATATAAAAGTATGGCAGGTCTGGCAAGCTTCCATGTAGATATAAACCACATTCTTATATAAAAGTGGTATGCTTAATTTAATCTCTGCAGTACTACTCTCTGGATTATTGGTACATAATCATAGGTAGTCATGTATGGGTGTGAGAACTGGACTATTAAAAAAGCTGAGTGCCAAAGAATTGATCCTTTTGAACTGTGGTGTTGGAGAAGACTCTTGAGAGTCCCTTGGACTGCAAGGAGATCCAACCAGTCCATCCTAAAGGAAATCAGTCCTGAATATTCATTGGAAGGACTGATGACGAAGCTGAAACTCGAATACTTTGGCCACCTGATGCAAAGAACTGACCCATTTGAAAAGACCCTGATGCTGGGAAAGATTAAAGGCAGGAGAAGGGGATGACAGAGGATGAGATGGTTAGATGGCATCACCAACTCAATGGACATGAGTTTGAGTAAACTCTAGGAGTTGGTGATGGACAGGGAAGCCTGGCATGCTGCTGTCCATGGGGTCGCAAAGAGTTGGACAGGACTGAGCGACTGCACTGAGCTGAACTGAATCATAGGTAACAATATACACAATAGCTTTTCTGTCTCATTCAACTCTGGCTTAAGGCTTAATTTTGAAATTATAGTTTAATTTAGTTCTACTTTAACCAAAGTTAAAATATGCAATATATAGACTAGTTTGTTGTCGTTTAGTCACTAAGTCATGTCTGACTCTTGAGGTCCCATTGACTGTAGCCCACCAGGTTCCTCTGTCCATGAGATTTCCCAGGCAAGGTTACTGAAGTGGGTTGCCATTTCCTTTTCCAGGAAATATTCCAGATTTGGGGATTGAACCTGCATTATAGACTAGTGCCTTATGTCAAAAATATTAAAAATACTTAAACATGGCTGTGTGTAAATCATCGGGAATATAAATTTTGTAGAAGAGGAAATTTATAGTTTATTTGCAGGACTGTCTTGGCAATTTATAATAAAGAAATGTTACCTAAATACTCATTTTGGTTCTGTCTTAGTTGCATGCTTTATAGGTCTGTTCAGGGATAAAGCTAATCATTTTTCAAATGCATACACTCAGTCAACAGGCTAAATTTAGCCTTTGATAGGCAAAACATAAAATTTGCTTTTAAAAAAATGTATTTATTCCCAATAAATGCAGAAAATATCTTCTAAGTCCCTTATTCTGCAAGTAGATATTCCTATATTGTTTGTATTTGGTCTTGTTTCTCCCCCACTTTTGATTGTAAAGGACCTAAGTAAAGATCACAAATATAACTAGAATAAGATTTTTTGGTTAGCTGATTTACTACTGTTTTAACTAGTTTTGCTCATAACTGTGTACTTAGGTACAATTTATAAACATTCGTAAGGGTATTGACTGAATTATTAAGAGCATACTAATTTATTGTTGTTTAGTCACTAAGTCATATCCAACTCTTTGCGACCCCGTGGACTGTAGCCCGTGAGGCCCCTCTGTCTACGAGGTTTCCCAGGCAAGAAGACTGGAAAGGGTTGCCAGGTTCCTTCTCCAGGGATTGAACCCATGTCTCCTGCATTGGCAGGTGGATTCTTTACCACCGAGCCACCAGGAAGGCCTGTATACTAATTTGTAACTTAAAGTAAAAAAACGGTAAACTAATGAAAGAAAAATGTTTACATCTTGGTGCTCTTAGTATTTACTAAGTAGTGTAAGTGACTTCTGCTTTTTGTACATAGAATCTTAAGATGGAAGGGAAGGAACTGTTCACTACTGACTGACTCTTTGCTTGTGATGGGAAAACATACAACTGCCAGTTCTTGCTTGTTGTATTTTACAGCTTTTCCCACCAGAAAAGGACTAATTCTTCTCCTGTTAATGTTTTTGAAGTATTTTAGACAAGGGTTGTTACTAGCTCAAGTTGGGTCACTAACCAGTTATTAGCTAAGATTATGGAATAATGTAAGAACTGCCACAAAAGCTGCCACAGTAGCCATGTGAGAAGTTACACCTGGGAGCAGATGGATGACGCGCTCTTAGGTAAAGAACACACTGGGTTTTCCCCTCAATTACTAGAGTAAACTACTTCTACTTAAGCTGTTTTAAAGATTTAGCTCAAGTGTCCCCTTTGCTGGGAAGTCTTAGCGAATTTCTCCTCCTTAGCCACCACCACTGCCACTTCCAAGTTACATTAAGCTACACCTAGGTCTTCCCTCATAGCTTTGTCAGGAAAGAATTTGCCTGCAATGCAGGAGACCCGGGTTCGATTCCTGGGTCAGAAAGATCCCCTGGGGTAACCCACTCCAGTATTCTTGCCTGGAGAATCCCATGGACAGAGGAGCCTGGCAGGCTATAGTCCATGGGGTTGCAGGAGTCAGACATGACTTAGCAACTAAACCACCAACCACCACTGCATTTCCAAAGCACTTAAACATGCCTGTGATTTGCAGTTAACTCCATTATATTATATCTGATGTCTGGCTTTCTTTCTCTCCCAGTATTTTATGCTTTTTGAAGTTCAGAACTATTTTTTTTTTATGTTTCTGAATCCCCAGCCTTTAGCTTATAATATTTCATAAGTTTTCGCCCTTGAATAAGGCTCTTTTTACTAAGAAATAATACATGAAATTCTGTGGCCAACTTTAGAGTAATTTAGAAGTCAGCTTAAACAGCATTATTCAAAACAATGGCAAATTTTAAGCTTTACCCTATCAGAAGCTGAATTCTGCTGATGTGTAAAGCATAGAAGGATGAAATGGAGGTTAAGCTAACTGTGCATGAAATTGTAGTCGCTAAAGAGATTTCACCATTGCTTAAAATAGATTCACTTTTGTAGTGTGTGTAACATCAAATCTATGAACTGATTTCTTCAAAGGAAACAAATTTAATTCAACAGGTTATTCTAATATAAAAACACTGTTCAAAAAGTTTTTTTTAAACTAAATGTTTAGCAGCAGTTCAAATTCAGTGTAAGAATCAGTAAGACTCGTGAGTAGCAACAATACTAAATAAAGACATAAATTTGCTTAAAAATAGCTTCAAACATTCATTAAGTTCTTATTGTATGAAGGTGCTCTTCCAAGACTTTATATGAAGTCACTTATATAATCCTTACAACAACCCCATGAGGTAAGTACCATTATCATCTCCATTTCATACCTAGGTCTAAGGCAAGGAGATCTTGCCTAAAGTCATACAGCTAACAAGTGACAATAAACATGTATGTCATATATTTGTGTAAGAAAAGTTTAAAAGTTTCTTTTGTGCAGTTATTCAGTTGAACTGAAAATAGTTTAAATTTATTTTTTATATTTTCTATATGGGGCATTTCATCTGCCTTTAATATGAAAAATGAATGTGGTCAGTTTTCTTAGGTATTTACAAATCAGAATCAGCTTCTGTCTAAGAATGTTAAAACATTCTGTCACATTTACAGATTGTAATATTTATAAGGAAAATAAACCCTTAAAGTAATCATTATTAATTTCCAGGCTGTCTTACAACTGCATTTCTTTCAGACATACCTACTTCAGAATCAAAATAAACTTTGTTTATGTACTAAATATTACTTCATACTGTAGGCTCTGAGAATGCCAAAATAAGACAGTAGTCACTGTCCTAGAGGACTCGAAGAAATAGACATGGAAATTGGACTACTGGAATGCATTTGGCAGGATATTCTGTTGGGATAAAACATAATATCCAATAATGTAACTGCTAAAAAAAAATTAGAAATTAAAATTGGAAGGAGGAGGGGAATCAATAAATTTCTTAAAGTTGGCATAATCAAGAACTATAGAAACAGCCATGTTAATCACTATGGAAGTGACCAACAGAAGAACTAAAAACAGTAAGAACTCAGAGAGATAAGTTCTATAAACAAATGGTATAAAAGCACCACAGAAGAAAGGATATAACCATTTGACAGGTCAGGTAAACATTACCCCTTGCTTATGTAGAAGTTGATGCTTATGGTAAGTTGGAAAGTGATTAGGAGAAGGTCATCTCTGGCAGAAGGAAAAGTATTTGAAAAGGAACAGAGTCATCATGAGAGAGATGGCCATCTAAGATGAATCAGAGAGCTTATTATGAAGAGAGAGAACAATAGGTAAGTAAGTAGGGCCTGTGTGCCTTGGTAAGAAGTTTGAACTCTACCCTATAGGCAGGTGATGACAGTTAAGGACTATGAACAGTAAATTGACATCAGATTTGTGTTTTAATAACTTTTGTTGGTGTTGTGAATGATAGTTGATAGAGTAGTAAGGAGTACCATTGGCAGAAAAAGAACTTAAGATGCCAGCTTCCAAAGGAAAGATGCAGGAAGGAGCTTAAGCTAACACACTGTAGTAAAAATGGAGAAGGGGCAGATCTGAAATAGATTTAGGCAACAAGAAACTACAGGATTTATTGACTAACTGGATTGAAATGTGGAAGGGAAGAGTGAGGACACTTTGCAGTGTTTTTATGTCAGAAACTGCTAACCTCAGCACAAGGCTACAACAAAATTCCATCTAGCTACAAGGTAGCCCCTAAGGGCAATGATGGTGGATGGGAAAAGAGACAGCGACAGAGGATAATTTTTAGTAAGGCATACATCCCTTAGTTCCAAACTGCCTTTTCAGTTTTCTTTTTGAAGATAGACGTGTTAAGTTCTACTGTGGCAGGCCATGAATTTTATCTCGGTACCATAATAAGTTCTAAAATAGATAGTATACTCTTCAGAGAGCAGGCAAAAAGTGAAAATGTGTAGACTGGCCTCGTTTCTTTTGTTCTAATTTCACATTGTTGCTCTTCATTTTTGTATACTGCTTAACTTTTGAATTATTGCAGCTCTTTTGGTATCTGTTTTTAAAGTGAAAATACATTAGGTGATTAATTTTAATAGAAATCATTTAATTTGAGCCAGCTCTTATTTTTTATTTCAGATAATTGTAATCTTTCTTGCAAATGATAATAATTGCCTCCTTTTTTATGACCGTGGTGTTCACTATTGGATGGTAATGGAAACACACAAAGAATTGAACTTTCTTTGAAAAGCAGCTTTTCCTGCTTTATCTTTAATATAAAAAATAAGTGTAGTTAATTTTTTTTTTTTAGATATTTACAAATCAGAATCTGCTTCTAAGCATGTTAAAACATTCTGTCACATTTGCAGATTATAAAATTTAAAAGAGAAATAAATCCTTAAAGTAGTTCATAATCTATCTCCAGGCTGTCTTACAGCCACATTTCCTAAACATACCTACCTCAGAGTCATTGTGGCACATTCATGTTCATTTTTCGAGACTATTGAATGGATATTGAACTGTGTTTTAACAGGATCTCAATCTCAGATTTTCAGATTAACAGAAATATACGTTAACTTTTCAAACACTTAGCAAAAATTAATTAATTTTTTTATTATTGAATTTTTTTATACATTGACTTTTGTTTTTTATTGAGTACTTACACTAAATTGTTTGCCATTTTCTTTATTTATACATATTACCAAGGGGCTAGTTGGTTTTGTTTTTAAAACTGCTTACCTTTAAGATATTCAAGCTTAGGGTCTTTTTTACCATGCTCTGGATATTTTGACCTCAGGAAATATAGTGGCATTGTGTCATTATTCTATACATTGTGTGATATTCCCTAGGTATTAGTAGGGTTGAATATGTTGTTCCCAAACTATACCCTGAATTATTCATACTTATAGCTGAAGTGTGTATGGGAATGTGTGTGCTCTGTATCTGTGAATATATTTGCTTCTAGGTGGAAATCTGATCGTTAAAGTCTTAACCTCTTGGTGATGAAATTCTCTTTGTTTTAGGTGTATATTCAAATTCTGTTTCTTACCACAGTATTGAAAGAAGCCTTGTTCTTTTCCTCAGATTTCATAGTTAGAATGGTCTAATTTAGATTGTGGTGATGTCAGAGAAACATTTTTTTTTTTTTTTTACATTTTCATTGAGCTTTTTAGTGGAACAGTGATTGTATCTTTATGGCAAGACTCCCTCAGCATCCTCTTACTTTCTTCAGAGCCTGATTTAAGGTAGTTGTTACCTAGCTTGTTTTTAACTTAGAGGAAGCTTCTTTAGACACAGTCATTGTTTTATATTTTTGCGGAGTTTGGTAGAAAACACCTAAAAATGAATAGTTTGATCTCAGGTATATGATTTTAGAGCATTATATTTACCAGGTTGGTTTGCTAAAATTGTAAAACCCAACTTATTTCCCTAATCCTTTGTATTCGTTCATTGTTCCTATACAAGAATGCCATCAGTCAGAGTGTGTATGAAAATGTTAATAAATATAACGTTTGCCTTATACACTTAAGGTAACTTAAACTGAATCTTGACAAAAGCTTACTATAAGATCGCAAATATTTAGTACTCTAATTATTTGCTCATGTGTAGTTGTAGCTTTTTGTTTCTAGCATTACAGGTACTTTAAAAAATATTAGAAAATATAGGAATGACTTTGATAAATAATGAATTAAAATTTATAACATCAGCAGATCCCTAGACATAGTTTTAGTTGTAAACATTTTCTCTGAGAATTAACTGACTAAATTTTGCTTAGAAAAAAAATAGCTTCTGCTTAATATATTTTTGCTCTCCAGATGTATGTGAAAAAAGTAAAGTTGACTTTAAAAAATAACGTTTGTGTGTACTACGTTGCTTCAGTCATGTCTGACTTTGTGTGACCCTATGGACTGTAGCCCACCAGGCTCCTCTGTCCATGGGATTCTCCAAACAAGAATACTGGACTGGGTTGCAATGCCCTTCTCTAGGGGATCTTCCTGACCTAAGATTTGAACTCACATCTCTTGTATCTCCTGCATTGGCAGGGAGGTTCTTTACCACTAGTGATATAATTGTTCTAAGAGTGGGTCGCGTATACTTAAATGTTATCATAATAGTTTTTTCATTTAAGATCTCTAAATATTATAATGCTTAGATTTTATCATTTTATAGCTATGCTTCCTTATTTTTAAACTCCTACATTTTAATTAAGAGCAGGGAGCCCTTCAGAGGAGACTTCCCTGGTGGCTCAGACAGTAAAGAATCTGCCACCTGCAGTGCGGGAGACCTGGGTTCCATCCCTGGGTCGGGAAGATCCCCTGGAAAAGGGAGTGGCAACCTACTGCTAGTATTCTTGCCTGGGGAATCCCCATGGATAGAGGAGCCTGGTGGGCTACAGTCTGTGGTGGACAGGACTGAGCAACTAACACTTTGACTTTCACTTTCTCTCAGGGCTTCATAAGACCAATAAAATAGTTGCTGCTCAGATCTGAATTCTGTTCAGCAGTCAAAGTTTTTCCTTTGGCTAACCTAACATTAAGTCATTTTCATCACAGTGCTACTTTCAGTTTTTTTCTAAAGTTCTGCTTTAAAAGAGGATTTCAAAAATTAAAAATGTATGGCTGCAAATGATTCTTCCAACCAACCTAGACAGCATATTAAAAAGCAGAGAATTTACTTAGCCAACAAAGGTCCATCTAGTCAAGGCTATGGTTTTTCCAGTAGTCATGTATGGATGTGAGAGTTGGGCTATAAAGAAAGCTGAGTGCAGAATTGATGCTTTTGAACTGTGGTGTTGAAGAAGACTCTTGAGAGTCCCTTGGACTGCAAGGAGGTCCAACCAGTCCATCCTAAAGGAAATCAGTCCTGGGGTCATTGGAAGGACTGATGTTGAAGCTGAAACTCTAATACTTGGGCTACCTGATGTGAAGAGCTGACTCATTTGAAAAGACCCTGATGCTGGGAAAGATTGAGGGCAGGAGGAGAAGGGGACGACAGAGGATGAGATGGTTGGATGGCATCACCAACTCGATGGATATGAGTTTGGGTAAACTCTGGGTTGGTGATGGACAGGGAGACCTGGCATGCTGCAGTTCATGGGGTCACAAAGAGTCAGAAACTACTGAGCGACTGAACTGAACTGATGAGAAGAAAAACAGTATTACAGCATTTATCTTGCTTTAGTCATTGTTCACTTGGTTTACCTTAATTTAGCTAGTCTCTTAAGCAAAAGTCTACTACTATTTGATTGCTTTGTAATTTTTGCCTCTTTAATAGTTGAGGGTAGTCCAAGGCATCCCCAGCTGCACATTACAGTCACTTGAATAACTTTAAAAGTAGTATATATTAACCAAAAAACTGGTGCCTAGACCACAACCCAACTCTCCTGATTTACTTGAACTGGGGTGAGTTCCAAGGATCAGTAATTTTCAAAATCTTAGATAATTCAAGTGTATAGTTGTACAGTAAGGCTTGAAAACACTGCTCTAAGGTCATGTGAATTTGAAAGCTTGAGAAATTTTGAAGTGGAGAGGAAAATGTGAAGAAATTCTAGTAACAGGAACAATGAATAACATCCTTGAACAGGCTCTCAGGGCCTCTATGAAAATGGATACACACCTTAACCATAACCGATAGCATGAAAGAAAATATTCACTATTCTTAACGTATTGAGTATCTAAATAATCCAGGCTTTTTGTGTGTTTTGTGATTTTTTTTTTTTTTTTGAATTTGTTTTAGCAACTCTGGAAGGTAGGGAATATTTCTTTTTTGTTGTTGTTTTAAAGGTTTACTTTATTTTTTGGTCGTGCTGGACCTTCCTTGCTGCAAGCAGAGGCTACTCTTCATTGTGGTACACAGGCTTCTCATTGCAGTGACTTCTCTCACTGCGGAGTACAGGCTCTAGGGCCCAGGGGCTTCAGTAGTTGTGGTGCACAGGCCTAAGTTGCTCCCTGGCATGTGGGATCTTCCTGAACCAGGGATTGAACCTGTGGCCCTTGCATTGCAGGATAGACTGTTAATTACTGGACCACCAAGGAAGCCCTGGGAATATTTCTTGTTCAGATGGTAAACTGAAGCTGAGAGAGAATGATTTGCTGTCTGTAACTAGCAGAACTAGAACTAGACCCACATACGCATTTGATTTTTTAACGTGAGCTCTTTTCACTATACTCTTAAAAGATACAGTGAGGCCTATTAAAAATTTTAATGGTTTAAGCATAAATCAATTCAAACTGGGTAACACCCAGCTGGAAGTGGTTAAAAGTGCCCTACCAACAGGAATTAGGGATAGAACTTAGAGACGATGTGGAAGCAAAGCAGCGATATGTTTTGATTGGCTGTAGCTTAAGCTACCTTATTTGGGAAAACATAGTTGATGACTTGGAGAAGGCAATGGCACCCTACTCCAGTACTCTTGCCTGGAAAATCCCATGGACAGAGGAGCTTGGTAGGCTGCAGTCCATGGGGTCACAAAATGTCGGGCACTACTGAGCGATTTCACTTTCACTTTTCACTTTCATGCATTGGAGAAGGAAATGGCAACCCACTCCAGTGTTCTTGCCCAGAGAATCCCAGGGACGGGGGAGCCTGGTGGGCTGCCCTCTATGGGGTCGCAGAGTCGGACACGACTAAAGCAACTTAGCAGCAGCAGCAGCAAAAGCAGTTGATGACTGGTAATTATAGGACTGGAAAAGGTCAGTTTTCATTCCAATCCCAAAGAAAGGCAATACCAAGGAATGCTCAAACTACCACACAATTGCACTCATCTCACACGCTAGATAAGTAATGCTCAAAATTCTCCAAGCCAGGATTCAACAATACGTGAACCATGAACTTCCACATGTTCAAGCTGGTTTTAGGAAAGGCAGAGGAACCAGAGATCAAATTGCTAACATCCGCTGGATCATGGAAAAAGGAAGAGAATTCCAGAAAAACATCTGTTTCTGCTTTCTTGACTATGCCAAAGCCTTTGACTGTATGGATCACAATAAACTGGAAAATTCTGAAAGAGATGGGAATACCAGACCACCTGACCTGGCTCTTGAGAAACCTATATGCAGGTCAGGAAGTGACAGTTAGAACTGGACATGGAACAACAGACTGGTTCCAAATAGGAAAAGGAGTACGTCAAGGCTGTATATCGTCACCCTGCTTATTTAACTTCTATGCAGAGTACATCGTGAGAAATGCTGGGCTGGAAGAAGCACAAGCTGGAATCAAGATTGCCGGGAGAAATATCAGTAACCTCAGATATGCAGATGACACCAGCCTTATGGCAGAAAGTGAAGAGGAACTAAAAAGCTTCTTGATGAAAGTGAAAGAGGAAACTGAAAAAATTGGCTTAAAGCTCAACATTCAGAAAACGAAGATCATGGCATCTGGTCCCATCACTTCATGGGAAATAGATGGGGAAACAGTGTCAGACTTTATTTTTGGGGGCTCCAGAATCACTGCAGATGGTGACTGCAGCCATGAAATTAAAAGACGCTTACTCCTTGGAAGGAAAGTTATGACCAACCTAGATAGCATATTCAAAAGCAGAGACATTACTTTGCCAACAAAGATCCGTCTAGTCAAGGCTATGGTTTTTCCAGTGGTCGTGTATGGATGTGAGAGTTGAACTGTGAAGAAAGCTGAGTGCCGAAGAATTGATGCTTTAGTACTGTGGTGTTGGCGAAGACTCTTGAGAGTCCCTTGGACTGCAGGGAGATCCAACCAGTTCATTCTAAAGGAGACCAGTCCTGGGTGTTCTTTGGAAGGACTGATGCTAAAGCTGAAACTCCAATACTTTGGCCACCTGATGTGAAGAGTTGACTCATTGGAAAAGACCCTGATGCTGGGAGGGATTGGGGGCAGGAGGAGAAGAGAATGACAGAGAATGATGGCTGGATGGCATCACCGACTCGATGGACATGAGTTTGGGTAAACTCTGGGAGTTGGTGATGGACAGGGAGGCCTGGCGTGCTGGGATTCATGGGGTCGCAAAGAGTCGGACATGACTGAGCGACTGAACTGAACTGAATTTCAGGTTTAATTTCTTAACTTTAAAGCATTTATAGGCTTAGGTTTTGGTTTGGTTACGTAAGTCACTCATGGCCTAGAACCACCTCTGTGTGGTAGCCTCCTTGTTTAACATACCATGCTGTATGAAAATTTGATAGTTTGACTTATTTTAAATAACTAGTTTCTCATTGTAATGTTTCTTCAGAGCCATTGATACCATCACCAACAAAAGTATTAAATATTTAGTGTTGAGAAGTAGCAGAATATTTCTTACTTGGACAAGGTTTATAGATTTGTTGTAATGGTGGTAGTATGATGGTGGCAGTAAAAGTTAAATGTAATACTTTTTAAAAATTCTTTGG
This sequence comes from Bos mutus, assembly GCF_027580195.1. Lineage (NCBI taxonomy): Eukaryota > Metazoa > Chordata > Mammalia > Artiodactyla > Bovidae > Bos > Bos mutus. The sequence continues at coordinate 55,024,136 of NC_091619.1, forward strand.
AAATTTTACAAAACTCACATATGTTGCCTTAACTTACCTAGGAATCTAGCTATCTGGTAGAAAATAGCATAGACTGATCTTTTTGTCTTACTATTAATCTGATCCATTTTATAGCTACATAGTAAAACTTTTAATTGTGGCAAAGTTATCACCACAAAGTAAAGAATTCGGCTGATTTTTTTATATGAGAAACCTCATTATAGGCTCTAACTAAAATTTTGTAACAAGAGGTTGGTCAGTTAGGAAAGAAATCATTATATTTCAACAGTAAATAAATTACCAGGGAAGTCTTTCAACAGTGAAGGGAGTACATGGTCTCAAAATATTAGGAAAATATATGAAATGTACAGAATTTAAATTAAGGTAGCTTATAAATAATAATTTTGGTAATGCTCAAAATATAACTGCAAAGCTGAAATTTATTTTAAGAATAATAAAAATCAGTTATTTTTTAAATGAAAGGGAAATTGGAATATTCAAAAATCCTGTTACAAATAAGGTGAATTAGTTATAGGGCTGAAGTAGTTAGATATTTCCACTTCCCATTTGAAGGATGCTATCAAAAATTTAGGAAAACTGGCAATAAGTAATATGGAAATAGGTATGGATGCCAAAAGGGGAAATGCAGTTTTGTACATCGTTTTCATATTTTTCTAAAGGTGTCTGTATATTTCCATTTAAATTATTTGGGTCAGTGTAATATAATCCTAATGGAATAGTGCCTAGAGTTAGATTATCGGTTCAAATAAGGCTTCTCTTTAACGCACATAGAAGAGAGCCCTACCAACTCGGTGTTGGTAATATATGCAAAATAAAAGCTTGCTATATAGAAGTTATATAACTTGGTGCTTTGATTTTTCTTCAACTGATATTTTTCCACAAATGTTTGAAGGTCAGTTTTTATATGTTTATGTTACTTTAAAGAGTAAAAACGCTAAAGGTGAAATTCAAGGAAGTTTCAAATTTTAACCTTTTTTTAACCCTTTCATACTTCATACCCTTGATAAATTCTGAGTAGCATATATTTCCTTGTACGTGAATGTATGTGTTGCCAAAGATTCTTATGATTATAAGGCATTGAAAATTTACCACAATTTGTAGTTAATTTACTGCATTTATTCACCACGAAAAACATATTTTCCTATGAACACTGCAAATTCTTAAAAATGCCAAACTAGCATCACAAATTAATGCTTTAAGCACATGAAATTTTCCTTAAGAAGCTCACATCTGAGCTTGTGTAGTCATTAAAAAATACGTTTCTAATATTTTTCATTAATCAGTTCATGTTTTGTGGTGCAAAAAATGGGTTACGAGAGTGCTAGGATCCTTGAGTCCTTTGGGACAACCAAATGGGAACTCAAGTGAGCAGAGGCCCCCAGGCTGCTGCTGCTGCCACTAAGTCACTTCAGGTGTGGGTGACTCTGTGCAACCCCATAGACGGCAGCCCACCAGCCTCCCCGATCCCTGGGATTCTCCAGGCAAGAACACTGGAGTGGGTTGCCATTACCTTCTCCAATGCATGAAAGTGAAAAGTGAAAGTGAAGTCGTTCAGTCATGTCCAACTCTGCGACCCCAGGGACTGCTGCCTACTAGGCTCCTCCGTCCTTGGGATTTTCCAGGCAGGAGTACTGGAGTGGGTTGCCATTGCCTTCTCCGGCCCCCCAGGCTAGTCATCTCCAGTTCTAAGCAGCAACTTCTTTTACCCCAGTGCTCCAAACAATTGTTACTGTTTTCGCTGTGTAATGATACGAAGAATTTAGGGAAACAATGGTATAGAGGAATGCCATCATCTAAGGTAATGGAATCTCCACTTAGTGTTTCCAAGGGATCATAAACTTGGAAACAGAAGATAAATCTAATAACCAAATTTGTATATAGCCTTATTTTTTAAATTATGGTAAAGTGTACATAAAATTAAGCATTTTAACTGTTTTTAAGTGTTTGATTCAGTGACATCAGGTACATTAACGTTGTTGTCCAAGCTTCATCACCATCTATCACCAAAACTTTCATCTTCCCAACATGAAACATAGTTATTAAACAATAATTCCTCCATACCACCACCCACCAACCTCTGACAACCACCATTCTACTTTGTCTCTGAATTTGACTACTCATAGTACCTCATAAAAGTGCAATCCTGTAGTATTTATACCTTTGTGGCTGCCTTATCTTAGGATAATGCTTTCAGTTGTCATCCCTGTTGTAGCATGTGTCATAACTTCCTTCCTTTGTATGTAATTCTTCAAGAGATGGGAATACCAGACCACCTGACCTGCCTCTTGAGAAATTTGTATGCAGGTCAGGAAGCAACAGTTAGAACTGGACATGGAACAGCAGACTGGTTCCAAATAGGAAAAGGAATTCGTCAAGGCTGTATATTGTCACCCTGTTTATTTAACTTCTATGCAGAGTACATCATGAGAAACGCTGGACTGGAAGAAACACAAGCTGGAATCAAGATTGCCGGGAGAAATATCAATAACCTGAGATATGCAGATGACACCACCGTTATGGCAGAAAGTGAAGAGGAACTCAAAAGCCTCTTCATGAAAGTGAAAGTGGAGAGTGAAAAAGTTGGCTTAAAGCTCAACATTCAGAAAACGAAGATCATGACATCCGGTCCCACCACTTCATGGGAAATAGATGGGGAAATAGTGGAAACAGTGTTAGACTTTATTTTTCTGGGCTCCAAAATCACTGCAGATGGTGACTGCAGCCATGAAATTAAAAGACGCTTACTCCTTGGAAGAAAAGTTATGCCCAGCCTTGATAACATATTCAAAAGCAGAGACATTACTTTGCCAACAAAGGTTCGTCTAGTCAAGGCTATGGTTTTTCCTGTGGTCATATATGGATGTGAGAGTTGGACTGTGAAGAAGGCTGAGCGCCGAAGAATTGATGCTTTTGAACTGTGGTGTTGGAGAAGACTCTTGAGAGTCCCTTGGACTGCAAGGAGATCCAACCAGTCCATTCTGAAGGAGATCAGCCCTGGGATTTCTTTGGAAGGAATGATGCTAAAGCTGAAACTCCAATACTTTGGCCACCTGATGTGAAGAGTTGACTCATTGGAAAAGACTCTGATGCTGTGAGGCATTGAGGGCAGGAGGAGAAGGGGACGACAGAGGATGAGACGGCTGGATGGCATCACTGACTCGATGGACGTGAGTCTGAGTGAACTCTGGGAGTTGGTGATCGACAGGGAGGCCTGGCGTGCTGCGATTCATGGGGTCGCAAAGAGTCAGACATGACTGAGCGACTGATCTGATCTGATACTGCATTTTGGTCAGCCATTCATCTGTCAGTAGACATTTAGGCTGCTTCCACCTTTTGGTTATTCTGAATAATAACACAAATAACTATTCCAGTCCCTGCTTGTAATTCTTTTGGGTATATACCTAGAAGTGAAATTGCTGGATCATATAATTCTATTTTTAATTTTTAAAGGAACCACCATTCTGTTTTCCATAGTGGCTGTACCACTTTACATTCCCAACAGCAGTGCACAAGGATTCCATTTTCTCCACATCCTACTTAATCACTTGTTTTGTTTTTTTTTATAATAGCTTCTAATGAGTGTGAAGTGGTATCTTAATTGTGGTTTTGGTTTAATTTCTGTATTGATTAGTGATGTTAGAATCTTTTTATGAGCTCATTGGTAATATGGCCTTATACTTTTAAAGATTTGGGGTGTGGGATTAGCAAACCAAGATTAACCAAATCTTATTTAAGAATCTTAGAGATCATCAGAGTTCTTAATCTGAAATCCATCAGTGTTTCAGAGTGTCCATGAGTAGTGTGAATGAAAACAAATTCAATCAGACTCTGAGTAGCTGTGCCTCTCAAAACTTAAGAACTTTATTGATCCAACCCAGAATCCCCAGAATGTTTTTTTAAAGTCATTGTGTTGGGAGGAGTTGGAATTAAGGAGTTTTTTTAAAAATTTCTGTTTTGTGCTTTTATTTTTTAGTGTCTGAAAAAAGAATTCATAGTGCACGTGATTTCTGTGCTATTTTAGAACTTGAAAAGTAAAATTTATCTTTAGCTCTTGGACCTACAACTAAAAAACAAAAAAATGACTAAAAGCTAAGAAGAAGTAAAATGGATGTAGTATGTTTTTATAATTGCCCGTCTTCTCAGAGTCACAGCATTCCCAAGTCACTACCAAAAAATGGACAATGCTCTACAGCTACAAAAAAGTGATATTTACTATTGAATCCATTTCAGCTGAATTCATTGCAATAAAATCATTGCATTTGAGTCTTTTATAATCTTTTTATTATAAAGAGAATGTGTAGATAGAAAAGCAACATTTACCATTGAATTCATTTCAGCTGAATTTCATTAAGAGAAATATTTGCATTTAAGTTCTTTATAATGAAATTTTACTGAGTTTTCAGTAATATCTTTACACATAGGACTCTAATTACTTTTTAAAGGTATTGATTGGGGTTTTGTATTATTTAATTTTAAAACATTGATCACTTAATTTTAAAAGCAACCAAAAGGAATTCTCATTAAATATTTTTGTTGAATAGATGATGGATACACACCTGGATTCACCTTAGCATCCTTAAAAGTAAAACTAGGAAATCTTTAAAATTTTGTAAAAAACTTCCTAGGACAGCTTACCTATTCAAGTTCATTGTCAAGTCTTCATATCTTCTTCAGTCTTTTTGAATAAGTGTGAGTGTACTCCAAGAAGGGTTTGAATACCTCTACTGTTTAATACCCTTAGGCCTTCATTTTCTCTTCTGATGTTTGTTTGATCTATATATCTGCTTAACTGGAATGTTTATACTATGAAATTTTATATTTATTTTATAGATACATTTTTAAAATTTATATTGGTTTTTTAAATTCCTGTTTTTTCTTTTGCAGCTGTATGCAGGAGCTATTCTTGAAGTCTGTGGATGAAAATTGGGGAGGTTCCCTCAAGTCCAAGGTATGTAAAATTAACTCTAGTATAAATTTCAGTTCATAACTTAAAATCAACATTTCACAAAAATAAGAAGAAAATTAAATACCATAAAACTTGAGGTGTAGAAGAAAGGAAATCAATCATACAAGTGCATCTTCATTAAAGATAAATAAGTATGTGAAAGGATAATTGTGAAAGTGTATTTTTTTGGTTGACAGCAAACAGTAATGGAGATTTGTATCTCCAAAAAGACTTGAACCTTTTCTATTCCATTCTTGCATGTCACTTGAAAATCAGTTTTATGAAGGTAATGAAGTGTTTTTTGTAAACTGAAATGCGTAAGTGCTATATTTGTATACCTCATTCTGTTTTTGCTGCCTTTCCTGTGGTTTCTTGACTTGTTTACTCAATGGCAAGAGCATTTTTGGGGTTTAGTATTATGTAAAATTGCCCATGTTAACACATGCCCTTTATTGCTGGCCTAGAATTATTTATAATAAAATATTGTTCCTTTTGGTACAGAAATGTAATCAAAGAGTTTGACTTAGGGACATTTTATCTGAGACCCAGAGCTTATGCACATCTAATTAAACACATTCTTTATTAGAATAAGAACGTATTCTGATATAGCACAGAATATAACAGCTTCTACTTGGGGAGAAAATTCCTTGCTCTTAGGATTAATTTTGCCTCAAACACTTAAACTCAGAATTGTACCAGAGTTGTTTTAGCTTTTTTTAATATCAGTTATCGAATGATAAAGTGATCATTCTTATTCCTAAAATGTTTTGACATTTCCTTTCAATTATATTGATTACTCATATTTACTGACTTGTCTTATTAATAATTTTTTGTGACTCAGATTTTCATGAGGTCAAGAGTAGATTGCAGTTAGCGCTTCTATTTGTGATGTCAGGTTTTATCATGTCCATAATAATTTCTACAGCTGCTAGTTCAGTCTTTAAAAGATTGAGTGTAGTTTATTAATCTTTGGATTACAACTTAATTATATATATATTTTTATGTATAGTTAAATTATCAAACTTGTGGGTATATGTGGTCATACTGTCGTTTCCTTTTGAAACATTAGATTTTCAATTCTGTGTATAAATATTTAATTACTACAAACCAATTTAAATTAAAATGATTGTATAATTCTTTAATCCATAGCCATATTTAATATATTATCAATATTTTCTGAGCCCATGAGAAACTAGTACATTTTTTAAGTTTATTTAAATTAGCCATGTCATGAAACAGAAGGAAAAAATTATGATAAATTATTCTAGAGAGAAGGATTAAAAATTTGAAATGTCTTATCCGCATTAATTAATTCAAGTTTTGTGGGGGGAAAGGAAGTCCCAAATCATGTCTTAGCCAGTTCCAGATATACCTCCTAGAATACTTTGGTTTTCCATGTTACGGTTGTTTAAGTAGGAAAGTCTGTAGGTATAAAAATTTCTTGTTGTATGTTGGATCTAGTGTTCTATCACTTAAGTGACATCAGAGCAATGATGTTGAGTATGTTTTCCTTCTTATGCACGAGTCTTACCATGATAAGGATGTGTCTGCAGTCTGTCTCTCCTCCAAAATAAAAAATGTAAATTTCCCCTGATTTTGTAGGTCTTAGCAAACATTTTCTCTAAAAGACCAGATAGTAATACTTTTCAGCTTTAAAGCCAATAGTGTATCCATTGCAGCTTTTGAACTTTGCTTTTGTAGCATAGAAGCAGCCATAGAAAATATTTAAATGAATACATATGCCTGTGTTCCAGTAAAACCTTATTTATAAAAGCAGGGAGGCCAGTGTGGCCTGTGGACTGTAGTTTGCCAGCCTCTGTATTAGAATCATAAATCTTTGGATACAGAAAGGAATTTTAAAATAATATACAAATGAGATAGCAAATAGGTTTTCACTTCTTGAGTGATGCCTAGGATTATGTTATCTCTGAGTTTTACTGAAAGGAATACTGATTGATTAGCATGAGCTTCATCAATTTACTCATTTATAAAGTGGGTTAATAGGTGGTATAAAATCAGTTAATATCTACCTTATTGGACTGTTTTGAGAATTGAATAACAATGACTTTCTAGCATTTGACTCTCTCTTCCCTTCACTTGTGTGAACAGGTTTTTTTATTCTCCTTTTTTGGCATCTCATCTACCACCCGAACTTCAAATATTGGGGTCAGTCACAGGCTGTGTTCTTATTTTCCCTTTTTCTTACTCTGTTAAATGGTGCCCCACTCCCTCGGTTTCTACTGCAGTGTTCACCTGGTGACTCTCAATTTATGTCTTTAACTCAAACTGTTCTTTTGTTTATCACCACACTTCAGACTGTGACTGACATTTCCACTTAGGTGGTCTCATAGTATCTTAAACCAACATACGTATATGTCACCGGGGGTCTTGTTAAAATACAGAGTATAATTCTGTAAATTTGGTTTGTATCCTAACAATTCTATAGATTGTGGCCTACATTTTTAGTTGCTGTTCAGTTGCTCAGTCGTGTCCTACTTTTTGTACCCCAATGGACTGCACCATGCCAGGCTTCCCAGTCCTTCACCATCTCCCAGAGCTTGCTCAAATTCATGTCCTTCGAGTCAGTGATTCCATCCAACCATCTTGTCCTCTGTCATCCCCTTCTCCTCCTGCCTTCAGTCTTGCCCAGCATCAGGGTCTTTTCTAATGAATTGGCTCTTCACATCAGGTGGCCAAAGTATTGGCGCTTCAGCATCAGCCCTTCTAATGAATATTCAGGATTGATTTCCCTTAGGATTGACTGGTTGGATCTCCTTGGAGTCCAAGGGACTCTCAAGAGTCTTCTCCAACACCACAGTTCAAAAGCATCAATTCTTCAGCATTCAGCCTTCTTTATAGTCCAACATCCATACATAATCACTGGAAAAGCCATAGCTTTGACTAGACAGACCTTTGTCGGCAAAGTAACGTCTCCGCTTTTTAACACACCATCTAGGTTTGTCATAGCTTTACTTCCAAGGAGCAAGCATCTTTTAATTCCATGGCTGCAGTCACTGTATGCAGTGATTTTGGAGCCCAAGAAAATAAAGTCTCTCACTGTTTCCAGTGTTTCCCCGTCTATTTGCCATGAAGTGATGGGACTGGATGCCATGTTCTTCGTTTTATGAATGTTGAGTTTTAAGCCAGCCTTTTCACTCTTCTCTTTTACCTTCATCAAGAGGCTCTTTAGTTCCTCTTCACTTTGTGCCAGAAGGGTGGTATCATCTGCATATCTGAGGTTATTGATATTAACTCCCGGCAGTCTTGATTCCACTTTGTGCTTCATCCAACCCAGCATTTCACATGATGTACAACTGTTTGAATTTGTTAAAAATCCATATTTTGGAAGGCTCATTATCTTAGAGGCTGAAGTGGTCCAAAGGGGTTCCTGAGAAAAGGAGTGCCTGATTGGTGGGTGCAGATACTGGGCTGACAATAGAACTGCCTTTTACTTTATAATTGAGGTCTAGAATGATCGATTTCTTAGAAATTTTGAGTTTATTTTCTTGTGCTTCCATGTGGAGGAGACAGGGATCCTGACCTCAATAAGGAAAGATAGCTCCATTCAGTCCTGCCCACAGTTTGAAGGACACACACTTTAATTTCTCATTTCCACTTTCCCAGCCCCTGGTGGCCACTAGTCTGCTTTCTATTCCAGTGGATTTTCTGACTCCAGATAAATGGAATCATAATATGAGGTCTTTTTTTACTTACTTCTTTCACTTAATGTGTTTTTAAGATTCATCATATTGTAGTGTATTTCAGAACTTAATTCCTTTTTATGGCTAAATAATATTACATTATACAGTTACACTGGGGGCTTCCCTGGTGGCTCAGATGGTATAAAATATGCCTGCAGTGGAGGAGAGCTGTATTCAACCCCTGGGTCGGGTAGATCCCCTGGAGAAGGAAATGGCAACCCACTCCAGTATTCTTGCCTTGAGAACTCCATGGACAGAGGAGCCTGGTGGGCTATAGTCCATGGGGTCGCAAAAGAGTTGGACATGACTGAGGTGCAATTAACACTGTACACTCCGCATATAAGTTAAAAAGCAGGGTGACAGTATACAGCCTTGACATACTCCTTTCCCAGTTTGGAACCAGTCTACTTTTCCATGTCCAGTTCTGTTGCTTCTTGACCTATATGTGGGTTTTGCACGAGGCAGGTAAGGTGGTCTGGTATTCCCATCTCTTGAGGAATTTTCCACAGTTTGTTGTGATCCACACAGTCAAAGGCTTTAGTTAGTCAATAGCAGAAGTAGATGTTTTTCTAGAATTCCCTTTCTTTTTCTGTAGTCCATTGGATGTTGGCAATTTAATCTGTGGTTCCTCTGCCTTTTCTAAATCCAGCTTGTACATCTGAAAGTTCTCAGTTCACCTACTGTTGAAGCCTCATTTGGAGAATTTTGAGCCTTACTTTGCAAGCATGTGAAATGAGTGCAATTGTGCGGTAGTTTGAACAATCTTTGGCATTGACCTTCTTTGGGATTGAGATGAAAACTGACCTTTTCATATCTACCTAAAGAAACTAAAGACCTATATATAGAAAACTATAAAACACTGGTGAAAGAAATCAAAGAGGACACTAATAGATGGAGAAATATACCATGTTCATGGATTGGAAGAATCAATATAGTGAAAATGAGTATACTACCCAAAGCAATTTATAGATTCAATGCAATCCCTATGAAGCTACCAACAGTATTCTTCACAGAGCTAGAACAAATAATTTCACAATTTGTATGGAAATACAAAAAACCTCCAATAGCCAAAGCGATCTTGAGAAAGAAGAATGGAACTGGAGGCATCAACCTACCTGACTTCAGGCTCTACTACAAAGCCACAGTTATCAAGACAGTATGGTACTGGCACAAAGACAGAAATATAGATCAATGGAACAAAATAGAAAGCCCAGAGATAAATCCACGCACATATGGACACCTTATCTTTGACAAAGGAGGCAAGAATATACAATGGATTAAAGACAATCTCTTTAACAAGTGGTGCTGGGAAATCTGGTCAACCACTTGTAAAAGAATGAAACCAGAACACTTTCTAACACCATACACAAAAATAAACTCAAAATGGATTAAAGATCTAAACGTAAGACCAGAAACTATAAAACTCCTAGAGGAGAACATAGGCAAAACACTCTCTGACGTACATCACAGCAGGATCCTCTATGACCCACCTCCCAGAATATTGGAAATAAAAGCAAAAATAAACAAATGGAACCTAATTAACCTTAAAAGCTTCTGCACATCAAAGGAAACTATCAGCAAGGTTAAAAGACAGCCTTCAGAATGGGAGAAGATAATAGCAAATGAAGCAACTGACAAACAACTAATCTCAAAAATATACAAGCAACTCCTACAGCTCAACTCCAGAAAAATAAATGACCCAATCAAAAAATGGGCCAAAGAACTAAATAGACATTTCTCCAAAGAAGACATACAGATGGCTAACAAACACATGAAAGATGCTCAACATCACTCATTATCAGAGAAATGCAAATCAAAACCACTATGAGGTACCATTTCACACCAGTCAGAATGGCTGCGATCCAAAAGTCTACAAATAATCAATGCTGGAGAGGGTGTGGAGAAAAGGGAACCCTCTTACACTGTTGGTGGGAATGCAAACTAGTACAGCCACTATGGAGAACAGTGTGGAGATTCCTTAAAAAACTGGAAATAGAACTGCCTTATGATCCAGCAATCCCCCTGCTGGGCATACACACTGAGGAAACCAGAAGGGAAAGAGACACGTGTACCCCAGTGTTCATCGCAGCACTGTTTATAATAGCCAGGACATGGAAGCAACCTAGATGTCTATCAGCAGACGAATGGATAAGAAAGCAGTGGTACATATACACAATGGAGTATTACTCAGCCATTAAAAAAGAATACATTTGAATCAGTTCTAATTAGATGGATGAAACTGGAGCCTATTATACAGAGTGAAGTAAGCCAGAAGGAAAAACACCAATACAGTATACTAACGCATATATATGGAATTTAGAAAGATGGTAACAATAACCCTGTGTACAAGACAGCAAAAGAGACACTGATGTATAGAACAGTCTTATGGACTCTGTGGGAGAGGGAGAGGGTGGGAAGATTTGGGAGAATGGCATTGAAATATGTAAAATATCATGTATGAAATGAGATGCCAGTCCAGGTTTGATGCACGATACTGGATGCTTGGGGCTAGTGCACTGGGACGACCCAGAGGGATGGTATGGGGAGGGAGGAGGGTGGAGGGTTCAGGATGGGGAACACAGGTATACCTGTGGCAGATTCATTTTGATATTTGGCAAAACTAATACAATTATGTAAAGTTTAAAAATAAAATAAAATAAAAATAAAAAATAAATGCAGTAAGTACATCAAAAAAAAAAAAAAGAAAACTGACTTTTTCCAGTCCTGTGGCCACTGCTGAGTTTTCCATATTTGCCGGCATATTGAATACAGCACTTTCACAGAATCATTTTTTAGTATTTGAAATAGATCAGCGGGAATTCCATCACCTCCGCTAGCTTTGTTCCTAGTGATGCTTCCTAAGGCCCACTTGACTTCACACTCCAAGATGTCTGGCACTAGATGAGTGATCACACTATTGTGGTTATCTGGGTTGTTAAGATCTTTTTTCTGTAGCTCTTCTGTGTATTCTTGCCACCTCTTCTTAATATCTTCTGCTTCTGTTAGATCCATACCATTTCTGTCCTTTATTGTGCCCATCCTTGCATGAAATGTTTCCTTGGTATCTCTAATTTTCTTAAAGAGATCCCTAGTCTTTTCCACATTGTTTACTGAGGAAGGCTTTCTTACCTCTCCTTGCTATTCTTTGGAACTCTGCATTTAGATGGATGTATCTTTCTTTTTCTCCTTTGCCTTTTGCTTCTCTTCTTTTCTCAGCTATTTGTAAGGCCTCCTCAGACAGTCATTTTGCCTTTTTATATTTTTAGTAGAGAGGCCTTAAACCCAGAACATTCAAAAATTAAATTAATCCTCTTCTCTAAAACTACACTGTCTTCTTCACTATTTCCACAAATGGCAGTATCATCAAGCAAAAGTATTAGCATGAAACCCGAGACACATGATTAACACTTGCATACTTTTTACCCAGCTAGTCACCAAGTTGTGTCTCTTCCTCCTCCTTAATAACTTATTTCATATCTTTATATCTTACTCCTTTGGCCTATTCTGTGATTTTAATCAGCCTTTAGCATCTTTATCTGAAAGAATTAGTTACTCGTTATCTGACCTACCTGTTTTTTTCCCTTTTCTTCTATTATCTCTCCTACACAACTACCAAAAAGACCTTTTCCAGAAGACAGATTTGATTATGTGAACCTCTTATTTAAAATTCTCTGTGGTTCCCCATAACATAGAGAATAAATGTCAAACTCAGCATCATAAACAAGACCTATCATGACATGGACTCTCTTTTCTAGGTTTATGTCTTTAGTTTATATGCAGAACTCTTGCAGTTCTCTGAACTCTGACCTCTAAGTCTTTGCACACACTGCATGTTCTTCCTGACTTATGCTTTTTGCCCATTCTTGTGATGAACCCCTATTCATTCAAAAGTCAATTCAAACATTTGGGGATTACTTTTGCACAGAATTTTTCACTCTCCGCATTGTGTTCCATAGCATTTCGTGCATAATATTTTAATGTATGTATTTGCTTTACTGATCTTCTGCCTCTAGCAAACTTTGTTGTTCAATCGCTAAGTCATGTTTGACTCTGCAACCCCATGGACTGCAGCTCCTCTATCTTCCACTGTCTCCCAGAGTTTGCTCAGATTCATGTCCATTGAGTCGGTGATGCTATCTAGCCATCTCATCCTCTGCCGCCCCCTTCTCCTTTTGCCTTCAATCTTTTCCAGCATCAGGAGCTGTCTAGTGAGTTGGCTATTCACATCAGGTGGCCAAAGTATTGGAGCCTCAGCTTCAGCAACAGTCCTTCCAGTGAATGTTCAGGGTTGATTTCCTTTAGATTTGACTGGTTTGATCTCCTTGCAGTCCAGGGTACTCTCAAGAGTCTTCTCCAGCACCACAATTCAAAAGTATCAATTTTTCAACACTCAGCCTTCTTTATGGTCCAACTCTCACATCTGTACACAATTACTGGAAAAGCCATAGCTTTGACTATATGGACCTTTGTCAGCAAACTGATGTCTGTACTTTTTATTACACTATCTAGGTTTGTCATAGCTTCCCTTCCAAGGATCAAGCATCTTTGGATTTCATGGCCTCAGTCACTGTCCACAGTGATTTTGGAGCCCAAGAAAATAGAATCCATCAGTGCTTCCACTTTTTCTCCTTCTGTTTGCCTTGAAATGATGGGACCAGATGCCATGATCTTCATTTTTTGAATGTTGAATTTCAAGCCAGCTTTTCTGCTCTTCTATTTCACCATCATCAAGAGGCTCTTTAATTCCTCTTCAGTTTCTGCCATTAGAGTGGTATCATCTGCATATCTGAGGTTGTTGGTATTTCTCTAGGCAAAATACGTTGGTCTGGTATTCCCATCTCTAAGAATTTTTCAGTTTGTTGTGATCCACACTAGGCTTTAAGCATAGTGTATGATGAAGGCTGAGCGCCAAAGAATTGATGCTTTTGAACTGTGGTGTTGGAGAAGACTCTTGAGAGTCCCTTGGACTGCAAGGAGATCCAACCAGTCCATTCTGAAGGAGATCAGCCCTGGGATTTCTTTGGAAAGAATGATGCTAAAGCTGAAACTCCAGTACTTTGGCCACCTCATGCGAAGAGTTGACTCATTGGAAAAGACTCTGATGCTGGGAGGGATTGGGGGCAGGAGGAGAAGGGGACGACAGAGGATGAGATGGCTGGATGGCATCACTGACTCGATGGACGTGGGTCTGGGTGAACTCCGGGAGTTGGTGATGGACAGGGAGGCCTGGCGTGCTGCGATTCATGGGGTCGCAAAGAGTCGGACACGACTGCGCGACTGATCTGATCTGATGAAGCAGAAATAGAGGTTTTTCTGGAGGAACTCCTTAAAGTTCAATTTTTAAATTTTTTATCACTAATATACTCCCAGTCATCCTAACACTGTACCTCATATTAAGAGGAATTCAGATACATATTGAATGAATGAGTGTATTTACTAAAGTTATCCATTTCAAGGGAGGTTCCACTTTTGACAAATGGAAATCTGGTTAAAAGCCTATGTTTACATTGGTTATATACCTTTTATGAATATATAGTCTTCAGTAGTCCTTTTCTGACTTTTTTATTCTGATCTGAAAAGTGATAATCTTTTTAGTCTGTCTTGTCTTCGTTATTGTACCTCCAGTCTTCTCAGATTATTTTATTTAAGTTGCCATTCTCTGAATGTTTTTAAATGCTTTTTAATTGTCTTGTTGGAAGGACCAAAATAAGTCATGATACAAACTCCAGATAGTTTGTATACAATAGTACATTTTCTTATTTTAGAAATATATGGATTCCCAGTAGTTTTTATTGAGCACAGTTGAGAATTCAGTTCTCTTGTTGTTGTTGCTGGTGCTCTTCTCTTTGTATTATTGTTTCTGGATATGATATGACCTTTTTATTTAGAATATATACTGATTCAAATGTACTTATTTCTAATCAACAGTAAAATACCTAATTATCATTCCATGTAACTTTGTATTGGCACTTCACAAATCTTAATTGTACCTGCTCTAAGCCTTTATTTCGGAGAAGGCAATGGCACCCCACTCCAGTACTCTTGCCTGGAGAATCCCATGGATGGAGGAGCCTGGTAGGCTGCAGTCCATGGGGTCACGAAGGGTTGGACCCGACTGAGCAACTTCACTTTCACTTTTCACTTTCATGCATTGGAGGAGGAAATGGCAACCGAATCCAGTGTTTTTGCCTGGAGAATCCCAGGGATGGCGAAGCCTGGTGGACTGCCGTCTATGGGATCACACAATCGGACACTACTGAAGCAACTTAGCAGCAGCAGCAGCAAGCCTTTATTTATTAAATCTTTAAACCAATAGAGTACATTGTATGACTGCTTCTAATGTGATCAAAGATACATCATTATATCTAGCAAAGTATATTTTGCTTCTATATTTTCACTTGTTTATGATTTTGAAAATAATAGTTCAAACTTTTTTTTATTTCTAGACATATCCTTCCTATTACCCCTCATCCCCACTTACCCTCTTTTGGAAGATAGATTTTTATTTTTTAATACTCTTCAGTTAACTTTGAAGAGCTTCTGAATTATAAGAAGAGTCCTATGACTTTGTAAGCAGTGTATATAGCAAATATTTACCCTGACTTCTAGGCAGCTGCACAAATGCCATGCTGATAAGAATCTTAACGAAACTGAATCATTTAACCTGTTTTCTAATCATTTCTGTATATTTGATCACTTTAAATTGTTATTTACAAATCTGCCTTGGTAATTGACAAATAGTTAAATGGCATAAGAACATTTCCTTGAAATAGTGGCTGAATTAATCTCTAGGAATCTTCAGGCTGATATCATTTAGTTAGTTATTTTTAGAACAGCAGAGGCTTCCCTGGTGATGCAGTAGTTAAGAATGAATGTGCAGTGCAGGGGAAACCAGTTCAGTCCCTGGTCTGGGAAGATCCTACATGCTGCAGGGCCAACTAAGGCTGTGTGCCCCAGCTACTGAGCCCAAGCACCAGCAACTGCTGAGCCCACACGCCGCAGCTACTGATGTGCACCAAGGGCTTTTGCCCCACACCAAGAGCAGCCACAGCTATGTGAAACCCGCACACCACAGGGAGAGAGGAGCCCCTGCTCTCCACAGCTAGAGAAAGCCTGCACACAGCGGCAAAGACCCAGTGCAGCCAAAAAAAAATAAAAGAAAAAAGATTTAAAAAAATGAAACAGCAGAAAGTAAAGTAGAAAAATAAGTTACTCTGGGATGTTTTTTTGCAAGTCTCATATTCTCATATAGTCGATCCTAGTGCTGTGTGTATATAGTAAATATTCAAATATCTTTTAAAAGTTTAGTTTACCGCCTATAAAATGTGTTTTGCCACTACAGTGTATTTAATGGATGTTTCCTTCGTTCAAAATTAGGAGCTTGTGGATTTATACATAACAGAGAGAAGAGAAAAGAACAGATGAAGATAGTCATTATTTCACTCTCCATGAGTCATTAAGTGACTCATCTTAATATTTCTTTTAAATTTATTCCTCATTCCAGCCTGTTAAAAATCTTCTGAAAGACAAAGTTATAGCTTTTGTTATAAATACGAAAAAATATTTAAGAGTAGTTCTTTTCTCTAGAGATATTTTTTTTTGTAGTTGTAAACAAACTGTGTTAAATGATGCTTTGCACAGGTGTGCATTATAGCATTTGCCAAAGGAATGGTATAAAACCCACAGGATATCACAAGCTCATTTTCATTTGGGAACTCAGGAGTATTTGGACAAATCTGAAAGGATGAAGGTAATAGAGAAGACATTCTAATAAGCCAGAATAGTAGAATCAATTTTATTTTGAACTAAATATAGTGGGGGAAATTCAGATGGGATATCTAAATCTCTTCCAACAGTTCTGCAAAACCTTGAAAAGAAAAAGTATTTATTAATTTTTGTTTGGTTGTCCTAGATGCACATATATAAAGATCTTTATAGTGAAACATGTCTACAGTTTTATTGCTAGTTGATTCTTAGTTTAAAAAATAAGTTCTCAGGACTTCGCTGGCGCTCCAGTGGCTAACTGCACTCCCAGTTCAGGGGGCCCAGATTTGATCCCTGGTCGGGAAACTAGATCCCACGTCCCACAACTAAGACCCAGTGCAGCCAAATAAGTTAAAAAAAAGAAAAGATAAGTTCTCAAAAGCATGCCTGTCACTATAAAATCTAATTGGAAACTAATGCAAATGATTATAGAACTGGTATTAAGAACTGTCTTATATCTAAATGAAACATGTTACTTGTGTATTTTTTTAATATATTGTAAAATTTTCTAACTTGGACAGTTAAGATATGATCATTACTAAAGACTTGGTAAAATGTAGATCAATAGTAACCCAAAAAGGAAGATATTTATTTAAAACTTCCCCAAACCCTGTGCTCCAGATATAACTCCTATTAAAATAATAGTTATTGTTTTGAACTATTAGGTGTATTCTGCTAAGTATTTTATATTTTCTCACTTAATCTTTTTTTTTTTAAATTTCGTTGAATGCTTCCAACCTTTTTTCCTTTGCAAATATATATTTACAGATAAATATATAAATACATTAATGTAAATATATAAAAACAATGTATCTTTTTTTAATAACCATGGAAAACAAACTGATCTCTAAACCTTTATATGCATTTGTGTCTATATCACTAAATATAGATTAATACAATTTTTAAATGATTGGATGTGTATGAAACACACATACATGTGAGTGAGGTCCATGTTAATTTATTTAAGCAATAGCCTTTTACACACTTAGATTATTTTCAGATCCAGACTTGGTTAGCAGGACCTTGTATCTGTGTTTGCCTTATATAGTGTCATTGTTTCCTCAGAATAAAGAAATTCTGAGAAAGATACTTGCAGGTCTAAAGAGTGTGCACATTTTTAAGACATTGGTTCTTTTTGCTAAAAACCCTTCAGGAAGGATGTGTCCGTTTATATTTCTCCCACAGCTAACCCTCAGCAAAATGTTCTCTACCCCCTCTCTAACCTTAACTATTCTTTTTAATTTTTGCCACTCCAAATAAGGTTACCTCATTGTTTTGACAGTTCTTGGATTATTTTCTGAGGTTGAACATTTATTTCAAATGTTTAGTGACCACTAGTGTATTTGGATATTACATGTTCCTGTCCTTAGTTCATTCTAGTACCTAGTATTTTTTATTATTATTAATAGGAGCCCTCTTATATACTGTTAGAAATAATTTTCCCCAATTTGTCATTTTTACTTTAACTTTGTTTCTAGTGGTGTTTTGCTATACTGTGTTTGCGTTTTTATAAAGGCACATTTATAAATCATTTTCTTTAGAATCATATGTAGGAAAATTTTATTTTATTTATCCAGGTTGTCTGTGTTAAATGTCATGGTAATAATCCAAATCTTTTTTTTAAACACTTATCACAATTCAGATTATCAGTTGAATGATTACTTGTTTAGCATCTTTCTTCCCCACCAGACTATAAACTCCATAAGAGCAGGAGTCCTTTCTGTTTTGTATAGCTTTATCTCTGCTGTCTGGTATACAATAGATATTCAAAAGTATTTATTGCATAATACACACATACACACTCCCAGACACATGCATACATAATCTTTTTCTTTCTCTCTCTCTGGCTTGATAGCTTTACCATATAAAAAAATAGAGGTGTTTTGAACTCTCTAGATTTCCTAATCTGTTCCTTTGTCTTATCCATTCTGATAATAAGTATCACATAGTATATCAAATAACAGTTGAACAAATTCTCCCATATTTTACTTTTTTTAAACTGCTCTATTCTCAAACATTTACTCTTATATACTCTTATACTCTTACAGAGTTTTGTTGTCATTTTGTCAAGCCCTTAAAATCCTATTGTAATTTGGGGTTTTTATTAACTTGAAATGACATCTTAAAATATTTAGTCTTTCCAATATGGGATATCTTTCTACTTATAGGTGTTTTAACTTCCTTGGTTTTCCCATATAGAAAAGAATCTAATTTTTTTATTTGCTGTATTTATTTCTCCTTTCTGTATTGATCTTTATAGTCGCTTATATCTGGAAGTGACAATTTGAATCTATTTTTCTTTTCTTTTAAGCTTTCGTCAGGAGTGATAAACCCAAGCTATTCAAAGGACTACAAATCAAGGTAATGTAATTTTAATGTGATCCTTTTTTTCCAGCTTTTTTTTTTTTTAATTTAAAATTATTTATATTTTAAATTAACTTTTTTTTTTTAGAACAATTTTAGGTTTATAGAAAAATTGATTCTAGAGTTTTCATATATTCCCATCTCCATCGTCCAGTTACCTTATTAACATCCTGCATTGATGTACATTTGCAGATGAACCAATATTAATACATTATTAAGTGAATTTCATAGTTTGCATTAGGACTTATTCTTTGTCCAGTTCTAGGAGTTTTACCAAATGCATAATGTCATATATCCACCATTATAGTATCATACAGAAGTTTCACTGTTCCCAAAACTCCCCGGTGCTCCACACCCCACCCCTGCCAAACACTGGGCAACCACTGACCTTTTTACTGTCTCTATAGTCTTGGCTCTTCCAGGTTATCATATAGTTGGAATTATATAGTAGATAGTTTTTTCAGATTTCAGATTTAACTTGATATACATTTACATTTCCTTTGTGTCTTTTCTGTAGCTGAATAGCTCATTTCTTTCTAATGCTGAATAATATGAACAATATTCTGTTATATCATGGTTTGTTTTTCTGTTCACCTGTGGAAGGGCATGGTGGTCACTTCCAGTTTTTAGCAATTACAAGTAACAGTGCTGTGTACATTTTTATGTAGACATAAGTTTATCTTTGGAGAAGGCAGTGGCACCCCACTCCAGTATTCTTGCCTGGAAAGTCCCATGGACGGAGGAGCCTGGTGGGCTGCAGTCCATGGGGTCGCGAAGAGTCGGACATGACTGAGTGACTTTCCTTTCACTTTTCACTTTCATGCATTGGAGAAGGAAATGGCAACCCACTCCAGTGTTCTTGCCTGGAGAATCCCAGGGACAGGGGGAGCCTGGTGGGCTGCCGTCTATGGGGTCACACAGAGTTGGACACGACTGAAGTGACTTAGCAGCAGCAGCAAGTTTATCTTATCCTAGAAGCACAATTACTGAATCATATAGTAAGACTGTTGGGCACTTCTTACAAAGCTAAACTGTTTTCCGAAGTAGCTATATGCTGCAGTCCCTTAATAATAGATGGGAGTTCCTGTTGATCCACATTCATCAAAATTAGTTATTGTCAGTGTTTGAATTTTAGCCATTCTAATAAGTGTGTTGTTATCTCATTTTCATTTGCATTTTCTTAATTGAGCATCATTTCACATGCTTATTTGCCATCTGTATATCTTCTGTGGTGAATCTAAGATCTTTTGCTCACTGTTTAAAATTTTAATTACGGTTAAAAAAATTTTTTAAGAAATTTCCCTAGTGGTCCAGCACTGAAGACCCCATGGGGACACAGGTTTCGTCTCTGGTCAGGGAACTGAGATCCCACATGCTGTGCAGTCAAAAATGTAAAACTTAAAAGCAGTTAGGATGGTAAGTTCAATGTTAAGAGCACAGTTCAGTAGTGTTAAATATATTCACACTGTTGTGCAGTAGATCTAGAATTTTTTCATCTTGCAAAACTGAAACTCTATATCCATTAAATACTAATTCCCCTCTCTCCTGTCTCCCACCCATGGCAACCAACTTTGTTTCTATGATTTTGACTGCTTTAGATACTTCATATCCTTTCATGACTGGCTTATTTCACTTTAGCGTGATGTCTTTGAGGTTCATCCATTTTGTAGCATGTGACAGGATGCTTTCTCTGCATTTGTTGATACAAGATTTCTTGTTTAGCCTGTTGGTAATAATGGATTACATTAATTCATTTTCAAATATTGCACCAGCTTTGTATACTTGGAGCAAATCCAAATTGGTCATGGTATATGATTCTTTATACATTGTTGGGTTTGATTTAATATTTGAATATTTTTGCAGCTGTGTTCTATGTAGTTTCTAATTTTGTGACTGAGTTTTTTTTAATTAAAAAATGAAGTTTTTAAGCACAGTTTATATAGATATTCTGATCCAAAAGATTTTAGTAGTAATGTTATTGCTTCATTAGCTTAGAGGGCCACAAATGGGTTGAGAATATACCCAATGCTAATAATCACATCAGAGCTTGTCTTCATCTCCCGAGTTCACAACCCTAGAAAACCTAGAAAAACTGAAGCATAATTGCTAAAAGAAGTTCTCAGAGCTCCCTTTATCATCACTGCTACATTCTAGTTATGTGGTCCTTAATTTAGCATTGAAGATTGATCACTTAATGAATGGGATCATGTTTGTTATCCCATTTACCCAGAGTAAGAATTCCTCAGAGCCTTCAGGCGAAATATTGGACCCTGCTACTTAGGTCTGAAGTTTTAGGAATCCAACCAGATTATAAACTATTTACAACAAAATTAATTTTCTCTGGTTTAAGAAATCGAATGAAAGTCCAGTGTAGAATTATCTGATAATTGGTAGGCACAGTCTTTTTTAACATTGCTCTTAATTATCATTCTCTTCATGTATGCAATAAACACTTGTTATATTCAAAAGTAAGCTTAAACCCCAAGTAAAACTGTCTTGATACACAGCAAGTGTTTCTCTTCAAAAGTAAAGTGTGGTTTTTTTCCCCCTATTTTTTATGAAATCCCTAAAAGACTTTAAAAGCTTATTATTATTAAATTTAGTTAAGCTAGATTAAATTGGTTTGGATTTTGGTTGAAGCTTAAGAAGACTCCTTCTAAGCAGAAAATTATATTCCTCTTTTTTGTAGTATGTTCGCGGTTCAGACCCTGTGCTAAAGCTTTTGGACGACAGTGGGAACATTGCTGAAGAACTAAGCATCCTCAAATGGAACACAGACAGTGTAGAAGAATTCCTGAGTGAAAAGTTGGAACGCATATAAATCTTAAATTTTGTCCTATCTTTCTGTTACCTTGTTCAGTGAAACACTATAGCACCTAGAAAATAATTTAGTTTTGCTTTCTTCCATTGATCAGTCTTTTACTGTGAGGCATTAAACATCTAATTAAAAGTTCAAGCAGCAGCGCAGCCCATGATAGGTAAGAAGTTAACAAAACCCTTTTTTATAAGTTTCCATCCATCATTTGTTGATACCACTAGTAACAGAATGCCTTCTAATAGACTTGTGGTTAATTATGCAAATGATAGTTTGTGATAATTGGTCAGTTTTATGAACAACAGATTTTTAAATTAGGGAGGTTAATAAGGGAGATGATTATTGTGCCTCGTGTGCTGTGTGCTCTTTGAAAGTAACAACAAACTTGAAAGCAAGTAAGACATACCGAGCCTCAAGAGATTGCCTGTTCCCCAGATCCTCTCATATTTTTGTACACCCAGCCTTCCTTTTAATAGAAATGTATAGTTTATAATGAATGCACTGCATAAAGACTTTATGGCTGCATTATTGTAAAACAGATTCAAGATCTACAGTAAGAGTGAAATATTCACACAAAGATTTGCATTAATGAAGACTACACAGAAAACCTTCCTGAGGATTTGTGTGGACCTGATACTTAGCAAATTTTTGTGCTTTACATTCTTATGGAAAAGTCAATTTAAAAATGATCATTTGTAAGACCAAAATATAAATAAAAAGTTTCAAAAATCTATCTGAATTTGAAATCTTTCCTGTTTAAAAAATGACACATTTCTCAGTACATTTTTATTTTCATATAAGCCTTTGTTCCAAGCCAAAAAACACTTAAAATGAACACATTTTCATTAATACCTTATTATATAAGGAATATCTCTTAAAATACTACCTCTCTTTTTATGAGCTATTAAAAATGACTTTGCTTAGTCTTTTGTGTGATGAAAGTGACTTCTTAAAAGATGGTTCACTAAGACCAGCATTCGTCCAAATGACTTTAGGTCATTTACACCTCTTACTAAATTAAATTGGTCTAAAATCTTACTGTATTAAGTCAATCTTAGAATAAATAAACTATCTTAATGAAGGGTATTTGAAATTCTTTTAAAGACAGCTCTGCCAGGAAATGTTGTAGAATATTTAACAGAGGTCAGTTGTTAATATTTACTGGCATTTTGTGACATGTCATTTTAATTAAGACGTTTTAAAAGCCAGCTGGAAAATGAAAAAATGCTGTAAGTCCTGGCATACAAGCTGTGGTCTATTTTTGGTCGTCCATAGTAATGGAGAGAGCCATCACTTTGATAGTACAAGGCCCTGGATAATATACTAATCCCTAATGGTGGTTATTGGGCTTCCCTGATGGCTCAGTGATAAAGAATCTGTCTTCCAATGCAGGAGACGGGAGTTCAATCCCTGGGTCAGGAAGATGCCCTGGGGAATGAAATAGCACCCCACTCCAGTATTGTTGCCTGGGAAATCCCATGGACAGAGGAGCCTGGTGGGCTTCTGTCCATGGGGTCACATAAGAGTTGGACATGACTTACCAACTAAAATAACAACAAATGGTGGTTATTCAGAACACAAAGAAAGTGAAGTCAATCATGGAAAGTGGAGGAAAACCAGCAAAAGAGGAATTGCTGCCACATACAGAGAAACAGCTGTATAGAAAGGGTGAAACTTCAGAACTTCTGGGGTTGGCACAGAAACAGGAGGAGCCAGTCAAATGAGTTATCTGGCATTGAGAAGCCTGAAAACTCTATTGTATCCAAGTTGTTATTAGAGATCAAAAGAGACTGAAGAACCTTTGAAAAACTTTTAAGTTCTTAAGTTGATGAATAAATGTGTTATCTACCAAGCTCTATTTTAATTGGGAAGTTTGAGTTAATTAGCCAGTTCCAACTCTTTTTCACCAATTCCAATCAACAGCTAAAACCTTTTTAAAGAAACAAATCTTGATTACCAAGAAGAGGGTATATAAATACTGATCCAAAATAGTACCATTTTATAGCCAAATTTTGACATTTGATTAAGCTTATTCAAGTTCACAGATATGGATATGTAATAGTCACTTGATATTTATAAATTTGTTCCCCATGCCAACATTTTGTTACAACGTAAAGCAGTTAAAATGTGTCTCTAAATTCCTGAATTTGGCAAAAGCCTCTTAGAAGGAGCTATGAGCAAGAGCTGACATTTCCTGTTTTAAGAGGATTTGAGACTTGAAAGCCAATCTAAAATTAAAGTTAATAAAATGCATAAAATATTTTTTAAAGCAAAACTGAAAAACTTTGGAAATTAAAATTGGCAGTAGCTACCATGTGAAAGCGTGTCTACAAATATATGGAAAGTAGGAGTACAAATTACAGATATGAGCACAACTAGGTAAGTATTTCTTTTACTTAAAAATTAAAGTATATTCTAATTACATCCTGTGGTGACAGACAACTTTTTCTAGGAGAAGATCGCATGCGTTTGTGATAAATTCAAATTAGACTTTTGCTGATTAAAATAAACATTTTCATTTTGCCTTCAAACTGGTCTTTAACCCAGGAATCTAGCATGAAACATGATTACCTAGAAATGCTAAAGGAATAAAACTAAGAATGATCTGAGACCTCTAAAACTAGTTCTTTCCTATTAGCTAGTCTTGAAACAGACTACAAATACATACAACATTTTATCTAGTATTATGAGAAGACTGAAGTTTAGACCTTAAAATTCAAAATGTTTTTAAAAACCATTTTGGTAGAAAGACTAAGCTAAAGTTGACCCTTATTCACAAATTCCATATTTGCAAATTCACCTGCTCATTGAAATATAATTGTAACCCAATCACAATACTCTTGGCGCTTTTGAAGTCGGCCATGGATGTGTGCAAAGCAGTGAAAAATCTGAGTGCCCCAATGCACACATTCCCAGCCAAGGTCAGACAAAGTGACATTCTGCCTTGCTTCAGCTCATGCTGTGAACAAGCATCCTTTTCACAGTCGATTTAATGCTACATATTTTGCATTTTTGGGCTTTTTGTTAATGATTTCGCTCTTAAGAATGGCTCTCAAGCGCAGTACTAAAGTGCTGTCTAGTGTTCCTAATAAGTGCAAGAAAGCTGCGATGTGCCTTCTGGGAAAAAATTCATTTTAGTTAAGTTTTTTTTTTTTTTTTAGGTAAGTTTTGTTCAGGCTTGAGTTGCAGTGCTGTTGGCCATGAGTTCATTGTTAGCAATATATTTTAAATAAGCAATATATTTTAAATAAGGTGTCTTTAAACAGAAACACAAAGCAAGGTTATGTACCCATAAGTTAGCAAAAATGTGACCAGAGGCTTCCAGGATTCTAACCCTATGTATCCCCTAAAAGCAGTAGTTTTGTGTTCACCAGTTAAGTGCTTACAGTGACTTTATAGCACATAATAACTACTGTGAGTAATGAGGATTAACTGCAATTTAACATTTTTATTGAGACATTTCATATTTAAAATTCACCTACTTAGAGTATGCAATTCACTGGTTTTTTAGTATATTTACAGAATTATCCAGCCATCACTACAATCTAAATTTAGAAGATTTTCATCACTCCAAAAAAGAAATCCTGTACCCGTCTGCAGTCAATCCCACACCCAAACAACCTCAGTCCTAGACACCTATCCAGGTTGTCTCTGGATTTCTCTATGAATTTGCCTATTCTGGACATTTCGTATAAACAGAATCACAGTATGTGCCTTTTGTGTCTGATTTCTTTAGTATGTCTTCAAGATTCATTCATATTACAGCATGTATCAGTCCTTCAGTTCTTTTTGTGGCTGCATAATAGTTCTGTATATGAATATACCATGTTTTATCTATTATTTGGTAGACCTGGGTTGTTTCCAGTTTGTGGCAATTATGAATAACAGCTCTATACACTGATGTATCACTGTTTGTGTGGAGATGTTTTCATTTTTCTTAGATACATAACCTGGGAGTGGGGTAATATACTGTCAATGTTTAACTTTTTAAGGAACTGCCAAACTTTTCTAAAGTGGCTACACCATTTACATTGTAAAATGTAAAATGTACATTGTACATCAGCAATGTACAAGAGTTCTAATTACTGCACATCTATAGTCTTCATCTCTCATTAAGGGTACTCATTTTATACCCTTATCATCTGGGGACATTAAGTGTTAATAAGCACTATGCCCTCCACTAAAAGTGAATTAAAGACCAAAATTCTTTTAATTCCTTAGATCTCTCTCTCAATTTTTCCTGCCTCTTGTGCCTTCTCTCACTTTACTGGATTTTAGCTTATTTTTCTCTTCCCCAATTGGAGTCCTGAAAAAACGTAACTGTTCCCATATCTACTAGAGGTCACATTCTAGTGTGAGAGGCAACCATTAAACAAATAAAGGTACAAATATATCATTGCAATTATGGTACAAACAATGAAGAAAAAAGTTACTCAGAATTACAAAGGAGACAAGCGAGTAGTTCAGAGACCTCTGGAGGATGTGAGATTTAAACCAAGGCCTGAAATATAAATGGAAGCTATTTAAGAAAAGAATACTTTGAAATGCCTTTCAGTTAGAGGGAAGAGTATGTGCCAAGACCCAGACTTTGGAGGAAGTCAGGCACTTCCACACACCTGCAAGAAGTCAGTACGTCTGGAAACTCATGGTCCAGAGAGGAGGATAGTAGGAAGTGAGGTTGGGAAGGTAGGCAGGGAGGGTCTGTGCTGTCTTACGACTTTAGCTGCACTCTGAGTTGCTTTTGGAATAAAACCAGAAAAGGAAAAACACCTCAATCAGGGGAGTGACAAAATCCGATAAGATCAACTCTCATGGGCACACTCAGAAAATATGTCTATGTAAACACTTTAGTGCTTTACCTACTGCACTTATAGCCTCTTTAGGAGCATCTAGTGTATAATTTACACTTTAAAATCACTCATCAACTTGCTTTGAGAACAACAAAGACAACCGTAAGCTAAAATGTTAAGTTTTATGAGATTTCAATGTTTATTTGTATCTATACTCAAGGATCCTTAGACTATTCACTAGTTATACAGACTCATAGGGGGTCCTGTTAGTCCACACCATACCCGGGCATTCTACCTTGCCCCTCTAAATTGAGCATTAAAGCAATTCTAGCTCCAAGGAAAGAACATGGAGTTCCAGCCTTGAAACTATGTGACTCCATATCCATAGCGGTCTTTCTGTCACCACCCCCACTGTAACTAGTACCAGAGTTCTTGTGCCCGGTTTCACCTATATTCAAGCTTTTGACCCATGTCCGTGGCTCCTGTTTCACCTGATCTCCCACATCATAAATACCTATATGACTCAATAAGACTGTTTTAGCTGCCGTTCCAAATTCTGAAATCTATTCTCCTGGCCTGAAGTGTTTCCCCATTTCTTCCTTCCTGGCTTGAACATCTGGACCTATAGCCCAGACTCTGATGTGATCTCAATGTTTCCTGCCTAATCTAGTCCTATGAGCAATGACTAATTCATCTACTTTAAACTCATATCTCTTCATCGTAGCCTGACAATACAGGACTCTTCCGTTTCTCCCCAAATAGAGTGAAATCTTTATCCAGCTGTACCCCTTGCCTATCCACTCAGAATCAGCTCGATCTTATCCCAAAGCCCAACCCAGATCCCAGCCAACCTCTTTTGG
Organism: Bos mutus; assembly: GCF_027580195.1. Classification (NCBI taxonomy): domain Eukaryota; kingdom Metazoa; phylum Chordata; class Mammalia; order Artiodactyla; family Bovidae; genus Bos; species Bos mutus. Next base: position 55,051,375 of record NC_091619.1, read on the forward strand.
TCTAGTTTCCACTGCTGCATTACAAATCATCCCAAAACTTAATGGTTTAAATATTTGTATATCTGTGTATAAACAAATAGAGAAGGGAAAAGATTCCATTGATTCTGTTTTCCTAGAGAAGTCTAATATACCTCTTGCAATTCTCTGTGCATTAATGATTAACTTTCACTTAGAAAGATTTGCAAGGAAAGGGTCAACATAAGTCTAGACTACACAGGCTTAGAATCCTCCTGCAATGCAGGAAACTCGGGTTCAATCCCTGGGTCAAGAAGATCCCCTGGAGGAGGGCATGGCAACCTATTCCAGTATTCTAGCAGGAAAATCCCATGGCGAGAAAAGCCTGAAAGGCTACAGTCTGGACACAACTGAAGCGATTAAGCACGTACAACCTATGTTCAGAGATTGTCAGACTGACAGTGTTTCAGTTTTAACAGAATTTTGACAGGCTCCTCTTCATAGCCACCTAGCCAAAGGGCCTTCGTCAAAGTGGTGGTGTTCTCCTCATTAGCAGTAACACTTGAGATTGTGTTTATGTTTGACTGTATACAGGATATACCATCAAAGCTGATTAAATGAATCATTTAACACTGTTTACAGGAAAAGACTTAACAGATGTCAGAAAGAAGAAAATCGTCTTTTGAGTGTAAACAGTGATGTCAGTTGCTACAGAAGTTTCTGAAAGGCAAAACAATTGTGGGAAAAATATGTTTTGTAACTGATGTGCAAACAGAAGGGGGAAAGTTAGGGAGTAGTAAATTAGCCTGCTCTGGAAGAAATACTTCCTGTCAAATCAGTGTAATCTTTCTCCACAGAGTTACTGGCCTGTTAGGACAGGGATGGGTATAATCTGTCCTCAGTGTGGCCAGGAATTTTATCCTAACTTTACAGAGTTATTTGTAAACTAGGAGAAACATCATCTAATACCTCCATTTTTTTAAGTGGGTACATTTGAGAATGAGAAGGTATTGTTTCTGAATTCTTTTCAATAGCTGAGTATCAATGTAGAGCAAAGCAAGGGGCATCTTCAGGTTTCCATTATGTATAACTTACTAGAATCACTTGGCTTTTCAGTGAGAAGCCAAGAGGGGGAAAATCAACAACTGGGGATTCTCTTACTCCTGTCATTTTTTCCCATCAGTGTCTGACTTTTGTTTCCCCTTCAGGTGATGTCTCTTGGAATAAATGATACATTTGCTTCAGACTCACGTTCCCTGATGCCAGCTCTCTATGAAGAAAGCCCCTCTGCCCTCTCTTGAGTATTTTGCCTCACATGATTTTTCATGATCACTGGGGCACACCAGTCCATTCTAAAGGAGATCAGTCCTGGGTGTTCTTTGGAAAGACTGATGCTGAAGCTGAAACTCCAGTACTTTGGCCACCTCATGCGAAGAGTTGACTCATTGGAAAAGACCCTGATGCTGGGAGGGATTGGGGGCAGGAGGAGAAGGGGATGACAGAGGATGAGATGGCTGGATGGCATCACCGACTCGATGGACGTGAGTTTGAGTGAACTCCGAGAGTTGGTGATGGACAGGGAGGCCTGGCGTGCTGCGATTCATGGGGTCGCAGAGAGTCGGACATGACTGAGTGACTGAACTGAACTGAACGGGGGCACATTAGAGACTTGGCCTCTTCTGTGTCCTCATTGCATTCTGAGGCACTGAGGGCTAGGATTTCATCATATCTCATCATAATTGGAAGGACTCCATTAAGCCCATAACACTGCCTGAAACTAAATTTCAGGGTAGCGAAGGGAGAAGTGGGCTGAAGAGAAATTGGGAGGTGGGACATAGAGACAACTGTTGGGAGAAATTTGAATGAGAGAGGAAGAAGCTAGATTGGATTTGAGAGTTGAAGGATAAGTTTTTTTTTAGACTGAGAGAAACTTGAGTGTGTTATAAACAGGGGGGGAGATTTCAGGGAAGACGTGAAATGAAGAGAGGCAATGTGCAGAGAGACATGCCTTTGAGCAGAAGGGAGAGCCTGGAGGACAAGCAATGGGATGGCATACATGGCCAGGGCTCACACGGTAGGAGCACAGGATGGCAGTCAGGGACCTCTGCTTCCAGTGATGCCGGGGCAGGGTCATTCATCAGGACTGTAGAGAGCAGACAAAGCAGTGAGCAACAGACTTGTAAAGAAGATTTGGAGCAGTTGCTGAGGAAGGCAGAAGAGGAAATAGGAGATCTAGAGTGGCGCTGATCTTACTTGGAATCTAGCCCTGCCTCACTAACCTACTGTGTGAGTTTGGCTCAGTTATCTAATTTTTTTTTTCATGTTATTCTCATCGGTGAAACGGTTAATAATAGCCACTGTGAATACTCTACATTATGATGAGGATTAAATCAGAAAGAGGTTGAACTTTCAGTGACACTGTTAGTAGCATTCTGGTTCTCACATTACCCAGCACTGGCACCCTGGTTTAGCAAACTGGTTCTAACTTCTCATTTTCTTATTCAAGCTTCATCTGGGCCATTTATCAAGGATTCATTTGTCTGACTGCATAGATTTGTTGATGGTATCCCCATTTCCCATTCAAATGTTAAGCCAGGAGGTATTCCCTTGCCCATTTAGTCTTAATCATTCCCAGAACATCCCAAATAAAGTCTGTTTTTTCTCAAAGAAAATAAAACACACGCATACCAAGACATTCTCAAAATAGGCACTAAACAGACATATTTCTGCCAGGAATAATTTCTGTTCTACTCAAAACTGGTTTACAGGATTGTAAATTGAGATCAGCCTTTGCGTCTTACTCTATAGGGGCAATGAGTCAGGATTTCCTGAAATTAAGCAATCATGTAAAATGCATTAGTGGCTTCTAAAAGACCTTAGGTGCTTCCTTGTGCCAAGAAATTAACCTGTTTAATTCTTGGCATCTCTTTCATTTCCCCCAATGACTTAGTTAAGGTCCTTCCATCAGTCACAGAGTCAGTATGACAATGTAGCCAAGATGCAATGAAATTTTGTTTTCTAGAAATGTAAGTCTGGTAATGACTGCTGTGTATCAATGAGAAGGCTGGATTCCAAGTCTGAATAATTATTTTTTAGTCAAAACTACACTGGCCTCTAGTCCTAGTTCAATTCTTTGCATTGCTTAATCCAATCATAATCTAGTTTTGCCCCACTTCAAACAGTAATCTAATTATTAATCCTTTGTTCTCATTCTATTAATGTTTGAATTTTCTGTACTGATTTCACTTCTGTCTTAGAATACCTTTTGCTTTCAACACACCACTTTTTCTTAGTTCTCTTCTATCCTTCATTAGTTACTTCTCCTCTGCCTATTCCACAAATAATTGCAAGTTGTCCCTCACGGCCCCTTCTCTCTGCCCAGTGTTAGAAATTTAAATGGCATTAGGGGCCAGGCTAGGCAGGTAATACCAAGGTCAGATACAATTAATAAGGAGTGATAAGAACTCAGGCAAAGAGAAAAGGCATATTCCATGTAAAATCACCCACAGCTGAAAAAATTTTAAACAACTATCTTGGCTAAAATCCTTCCTATGGACTGGACTGGACAGCTGCTTTATGACAGCTGTTTTCAGAACTCAGGTCTTCCTGCCCAAGACTCCGAGGTTAGGACCCATTTACGGGGTGTTTTGTGTACCTGTTAACCCCTAAATCAGAGAAGGCGATGGCACCCCACTCCAGTACTCTTGCCTGGAAAATCCCATGGACGGAGGAGCCTGGTAGGCTGCAGTCCATGGGGTCGCGAAGAGTCGGACACGACTGAGCAACTTCACTTTCACTTTTCACTTTCATGCATTGGAGGAGGAAATGGCAACCCACTCCAGTGTTCTTGCCTGGAGAATCCCAGGGATGGGACAGCCTGGTGGGCTGCCGTCTATGGGGTCACACAGAGTTGGACACGACTGAAGCAACTTTGCATCAGCAGCAGTAACCCCTATATAACAAAACAACATTCATTTCTGACTTTGAGTTCAGGGATCTTGTGTAAGTCACCCAGACCTGATTTGTTTTCTTTTTTTCAAGAAGGTATTAAATTTTCTATTGATTACACATCATAATGGATGATATACAAGCTTCATTCCTATAACTTTATCTGGTACCATAATTCAATTTAGATATATTGCATAGGATGTGACAACAATCATTAATAACAAAAAAAAAAAAAAACCAACCCATGACTTTGCATGGGTGACTGTCTTAATGGTGAACTTCAGGTTACAACACAGTAACTGTCAGTTCAACAACACCAAGGTTCTGAAGACAACAGCTTCTCCACCAAAGCAGGTTGTAAATAAATTTCAAATGGAACCTGGCATCACCCTGAAGGAATTCTTACTTCACACTGTTGGGGTAGTTTACCAAAATGGCTTCAGAGTAAACTACACAGCACATTAAAAAAAAAAAAAAAGACATTTATTCTGCATCATGATCAGACTATTACATTTAGAAATCAACAGCATGGGTGCAAAAAAAAAAAAAAAAATCTACATTAAAACCTTTTGTTGGAATGGTTTATACTTTCCACAGAACAGAAACTAAAATACAATTAAGTTTATACAATTGTTATAAATTAACTGTTATACAATTAAGTCACAAGTACAGTCCTTGAGTTTTTTGCCCATACACATGAGTATTGTCTAAAACATGTCTTCTTTGTAGCAGCTAGGCCCTGCCACCACTGTGCTCGGCTGAGTTCACAAATCTGTTGTAACCTGTAGCTTCCCTGTCACTTCTCCGGCTCTCCTCTCCTGCTAAGCTTTGTTTCCTGGCAGTAATTAAAACCTCCTGCCACTGCCATAGCTCCTGCTGCTGCTGAAACCACCATAGCCACCTTCATTTCATGGTTTGGCAAAGTATTGGCCTCCACCACCATAGGGGCCAGAACTTCTGCCTCCAACGTTTCCTCCTTTCATGGGTCCAAAATTTGAAGATTAATTGTAATTGCCAAAATCATTGTAGCTTCCGCCACCTCCAAAATTGCTTCCATCATTACCAAATCCATTATAACAATACCCACTGCCAGCATATCCGCCACCACCACGGCTGCCACCAAAGCCACCTCGACCACTGAAGTTTCCTCCACGACCAAAGTTGTCACTCCCACCCAAACCACCTCCACGACCGCCACCAAAGTCTTCAGAACCACTTCGACCTCTCTGGCTGGATGAAGCACTAGCCATCTCTTGCTTAGACAGGGCTTTTCTCACTTCACAGTTGAGGCCATTCCCAGTGTGGTATTTCTGAATGACAATCTTGTCTACGGAGTCATGGTCATCAAAGAGTACAAAAGCAAAGCCTCTCTTTTTGCCACTGCCTTGGTCAGTCATGATTTCAATCACTTCAGTTTTCCCATACTGTTCAAAATAATCTCTCAGGTGATGTTCTTCAGTGTCTTCTTTAATGCCACCAACAAAAACCTTTTTCACAGGTAAGTGGGCACCAGGTCTTTGAGAATCTTCTCTTGAGACGGCCCACTTGGGTTCCACAACTCTTCCGTCCACCTGTGTGGCCTTCCTTTCACCTCCTCCACCGTGGCGTATGTGACAAACCCGAAGCCTCTGGAGCGCTTGGCGTTTGGATCCCTCCTTACCACACAGTCTGTGAGCGTTCCCCATTGCTCAGAACGGCTCCTCAGACCCTCATCAGTTGTTTCAAAGCTCAATCCTCCGATGAAGAGCTTCCGCAGCTGTTCAGGCTCTTTGGGAGATTCTGACTCAGACATGACGGCAATGGAGATGGGATGGGGGAACTTCAACGATGCTTTCTCGGCGGCGTACACAGGCAGAAAGCCTGATTTATTTTTAATCTGTAAAACAAAATTCCTCAGAGGCTCACTTAAATTTCTTAATATGAGGCAAACATTTTGCTAAGTGACAATGACATCATTTACTTTAAGTTTTCCAAAGGGCCCTTTTCTATTTCTCTAACTTAGAATTGTCACCTCCATGGTACAGAAGTGTTCTCTCCCACCTGTGTCATCCACCCAGAGTTTATATCATCACATGACGCTTGCACAGAACTCAGGAGGGAATAGCATAGTCCATCTGAAAGGAAGCCCTCACCTTCTCTATCCAAAGGTCTTTGTTTTTTATCCTCTGCCTGTACGGTTTGGAAAACTCTATTCTCTTGGACTTAGCACCACAAATAGTTATTTCTTTAACATTCTTTCTCAATGAAGTTCAATTTTCTATGAGAAAACTTGTTTTAAAGAAGAATCTGAATTATAACTGTACATCTGAAGGTACTTTTTCTTGTACACTCAGAACAGACATTTAAAAAATTACAGCATTTTCTTGAGAAAGTTCTTGAAATGATGCACAGTCTTATAAAGTAATTTTCATGTTTGTTGAAGCTGCTACACAGACTCCAGAGGAATCCCTCTTGGGGGCAGAGACTAAGAAGACAGAGTTGCTTCTCCATAATATCTTAGCATCAGCTCAGCAGTGCCAGTTCAACTCAGCTCAAGAATCACTGGTCCTCATTTTGCAAGATTCTGAACAAGTGAAACAGTCCCTACTCGTAGTTTGAAATGAAAGAGGATCCAGGTTGTCAAGGTGACAGATAAAAAGAGACACAGGAAGAAGCACAAGGCCAAAGTTCAGTCTTCCCACCACCCTCCCACACTTGGCCACCATTTCCCCACCTCAATCCTCTCTGCATATTATAGATTAAAATACCACGCATTTTCATCAAGTCCTCTCTTGAAACAGTCACTCCATTTCCATCTTCCTCCAGCTCATCTGGCCAGTTCTTTCCTTCCCACTTCGTCTCTAACAATTGATGGGAATAAAATTCTGTCTCCTTACATGGGTGTTTTCTGCACAGTCCACTAGAGTGTAAGTGCCACAAGAACAGAGACCCTGTGCCTATTATTACTATTATATTCACAAAGCTGAGTTGAGTGTCTGGCACAAGGGAGGTGCTTCATGAAAACTTGTTAAAGTAAATGGAGTGTTCATTACAGCACCACGTCTTTGTCCCAGTGATTCTCTCTACTCTTTCTACCCAGTATGTCCTCACTCTTCCTCTCCAAAATTCTCAAACCCACACTCATCTCTGATGGACTGAATGTTTGTGTTTCCCCACCCCAAATCCATATGTTGAAATCCTGACCCCCAATGTAAAGTTATTAGGAAATGAAGGCTGTAGGTCATGAGGTAGAGCCCTGGTGAATGGGATTCAGTTCAGTTCAGTTCAGTCGCTCAGTCGTGTCTGACCCATTGTGACACTGTGAATCGTGGCATGCCAGGCCTCCCTGTCCATCACCAACTCCCGGAGTTCACTCAGACTCAGGTCCATTGAGTCAGTGATGCCATCCAGCCACCTCATCCTCTGTCGTCCCCTTCTCCTCCTGCCCCCAATCCCTCCCAGCATCAGAGTCTTTTCCAATGAGTCAACTCTTCGCATGAGGTGGCCAAAATACTGGAGTTTCAGCTTTAAATGGGATTAGTGCCCTTCTAAGAGAGCCCTGAAAGAGCTTTTACCATGTAAAGATACAACAAGAAGATGGCTGTCTGTGAGACAGAAAGCCAGCTCTCAACAGACACCAGATCTGGTGGTCTTGAACTTCTCAGCCTCCAGAACCGTGAGAAATAAACATATGTTGTTTGGCCATGCAGTCTCGATGCTTTGTTATGGAAGCTCAGAGTGACTATACTAATCTCATTCCTCTGACAGCTATATAATTTCAAGTTTGCTCTGTACAGCTTAATGTTTGAATATATCCCACTTTGATGATACTCATTCAATTTTCAGGAAAAGACATAGTTGACTGTTAAGTTCTTTGCTGCTCCTAACACATTGAGTTACTCAGTGAAGACTGAAAGTCCTCAAGGAGACACTTACTTATAATATCTGATACTTGCCAGAAGGAGCTCCACTTAATATTTTGAGATCAGGACTGCAGGGTTCAGCTTTCAAATAAGTCAGCTTAACTCCAGGAAAGTCTGAGCAACAGTAAGAAGTCAGAAAAGATAGAACAAGCTGCTCTGACCCAAGAAACACAAGATCTTCCTTAAGGTCATTTCCAAAGAAGGGAGATAAATTCCCTCAACAGGAACATTTGGGCCTGACTTTTCTAAAGATCCAGTTCTTCCCTCCACAAAACAAACCCCAGCTCTCATTTTTACATGAACTGAATAAGAGCTCTTCTACAGGGCTCTTGAACATTTGTGAGTGTCAGCCTCTGGGATCATTTGTCTTTCAGTCAAGTGAGGACTCTGGTCTCTTGTGGACCCTTTGCTCTAAGGTAAAGATTCCTAGGAGTACTTGTTTCTCCTTTGTGACAAGGAGGAGATAAACACCAGCTAAAATCCAACTTCTGTGGCAATAGCACATGACCCTGCAGAATGGACTTACAAAGGGATTTTTTTTTCTCCTAAAAGCTTCTATTTCATGACAGAAATGACCAGTTTCTCTACCATTAGGGCATCTGTGACCTACTAGATAAAGATCATATTTTATCGAATGGAAATTTATATCAGATATAGGACTTTTCCTACTGTAGTGAGAGAAATCTACTCAGACTAAGCCAAAAAGGGAATTCAATGGCAAACCTAACTGAGAAGTCCTAAGGTTATCTGGCCTTAGGTATGGTTTGGGTAGGAGCTGGCGAACTATAACTCATTGCCTGTTTTTGTAAATAAAGTTTTACTGGCACAGCCGTGATTGTTCTTTTACATATTGTTCATGGTTCTTTCAAGCTGCAACAGCAGTACTGAGTACTCACAAGAGAGACCTTACAGCCAGCAAAACCTAAAGTATTACATGGCTCTTTCTAGAAAAAGTTTGCTAGCCCCTGACCTAGGAGCCCAGGTGATGTCCTCAGGATTCTCTAAGCTCTTGCCTTTGATCCAACTCTGAGATGGCTTCGTATGTGTCTCCAGCATCCCCATGCTGATATCATTCCTTTCTGCTAACAGTTCTAGTTGAGAAGAGCACTTCTTTCCCAGTAACTCTTGCCAAAATCCTAGGGTTTACCCTAAACTGACAAGTTGGATAAGGTACCCATCCTTGGATTGATGCTTTACGGTTTGGAGGATGGACTTTTCACTGATAGGCGTAGGCCTGGGTCACACCATCCTGGTGCTGGAGTTGGATCAGTCATCCCAAGCATTCCTCCCAAAAGAGAAGAATGCTAGGAAGGTGAACATCTACAAATGTCCATTATGAGCCTTTTCCCTGGTTGGTCACATTCTGAGCTTGGACATTTCTCAGAGTATGTCAATGAGCTATCTGCATAATTTTAGAAACCCTTAAACAGAGTTACTATTAATAACAACCAGCTGTTATTGATGAGGTTTCAGTGCCAGATACTATACTAAGGATTAAATATTATCTTGTTTATCCTCTCAACAGCTATAAACATCAGGCATTTTTATTTCCAGTTTACCAATGAGGAAAATAAGGATGAGAGATTTAATAAGAAGTTGGCTTCAAAGTTTCACAGTCAGGATTGGAACCTAGAGCTGTGTAACTGTGAACTTGAATTATGCTGCCTGCTTCCCCACCCCTAAAGTCTTCCTTTTCTGGGAATTCCTTACTCACCCCTCTGTGCCCGAATAGTGCTTGAGCACTGAACTTGTGACCAACGGGCCCGAGCTCTAGTGAACTCAGCTCTGCCATTAACTCACCGGAAGACTTTTAGCAAGTTACTTAGCTTTCGGAATTTCTGTCAATACTTTCTCCCTGAGGAATTTCCTCATCTGTAAAAATGGACAGCTTAAACTATCAGTGACATTCAAACTATGTTCTACTAGCAGGGGGGCTTCTGTGGCAGTGCCCTAGAGTTTGCCATAGAGAGTGAGGGACACTTGACCAGCTGTCTCTCCACACTCCCCCAATCTCATAATCTCCATCGCTTTCCATTAGACTCCTTCTTAAGTCTAATATGTAAAGAATAAACATTCCTGTTGCAAAAAAAAAAAATTAATCATGGGACTAAAAGACCTTTCAGATCTGTCAATACTTTCTGCCTGTTCTTGTACCTCTCTCTACCTGCTTATGTCCTGGGAGGCTGACCTGTATGGATGGACTACATCAACAGGTTTTCTGTGCTCTGGCTTCCTGTTGGGTTCAGCCAATAGGAAAGTAGTGGAAAGGGGATGAAAGGGGAGAGAGGTCAGGGTACGGATTCCCCTGGCTCAGTGGCTAGGTTCAAAGATTACAGCTCTTGCTGGGTAACTCCCTCCATCAGCTCTGTTTGGGTTTGGGAAACTGTTTCATTCTCTTCCCCAATCCTATCTAGGAGTAGTAACGGTTCCTTGCTGTCACTAGCCCTGGGGTACCTTGCCATTCCTTGGAGTCTTGTTATAATGATAGTATGTCTGGTTATGTAGATGCTGTTGTAAGTAGTTGCTTCTTTAAGTATTCCTCGCTGGGGAAGGTGGTCAGGATGGCAAGTAGGAAGAACCAGAACTCATTTCCTCCCATGGACACACCAAGACTACAAATTCTTTGAGAACCATCTGAAGTACTAGCATAAAAGATTTTCCATGACTAAAGACATACAGAAAACAACAACAATAAAATAACGAAACAGGTAGGAGGGGCAGAGATGTGGCATAGTCAGGACTCACACCCCCGAGTCAGTGACCCTCATATGGGAGGAATATCACAATCACAGAGGTCCTCTCCAAGGAGCAAAGAAACTGAGCTCCACATCAGGGTCCCTGGCCCAGGGGCCCCCAAGGGAACAGATGAGAACGCCTGACTTCAACAACCAATGGGATTTATAGTCAGAAGATCTAGAAAGCTAAAAGAAACAGAGATTTCACTCTTGAAGGACTCATTCAAAAGCTCACATGCTGTAAGTCTCAGAGCAGAGGCAATAGTTTGAAAGGAGGCTTATTCAGACCTACTTGCTAATCTTGGGGAGCCTCCTAGAGAGACCGGGGGCAACTGGGACACGCCCTGGGGATGGACATGCTGGTGGCAGAACTTCTGGGGAGCTTATTTAATCACAGTAACACTGGTACTTGAAAGAGCCATTTTGGAATACTCTCTTTAATCTATTAGCATCAGGGACCCGGCCCCTCCCAACAGTGGCCTGGCACCCCCACACCTCTCAGGATACAGCAAAAGCAGTTCTAAGAGCAAAGCTTATAGCAATGCAAGCTTACCTCATAAGAAGAAATAAGAAAAATCTCATCAACCTAACTTTATACCTAAAGGAACCAGAGAAAGAACAAGCAAAACCCAAAGTTAGTAGAAGGAAATAAATCATAAAAATCAGAGCAGAAATAAATGAAACAGAGACTAAAAAAGAAAAAAATCAATAGAAAAAATAAAAAAAAGAAGCTAAGAATTGTGAAAACCAAGGAGAAATTGGTAGATAGAGTTTGGAGGAATGTTCCAGATGAAGAGAACAACATGACCATAGGCCTATCAGCCAGAAATTACAGGAAGTGCTTCAGACACCATATAAGAGTTCAATCTGACTCAGGCAGACGTGAGAGTTCTGTTTTTGCCACTCAGCCACAATTATTCATCCTTTTTCTACTGGAAATAATATGACATATTGTATTTTGAGAATAACCCCTCCCTGTAGTTATCTCATTGGTAGTAAGAGATTGACAACCTTCAACTTGTAATGCGGGTCCCAACTGGGTTCATTTAGCATAATCTAGCCCCAGAGTGACTGATTCAATGATGGGCATGTAACTCAATTTGGACCAGTGAGAATCAGAGGCAAGACCTGTGTTGAAAGTGACAGAGTTTTATCCAGAATTTAACTGTAAATTCTCTTTCCACTGGATTTGAAATTAAGAGGAGGTAGAGGCAGAAGCTGCTGCAACCAGCTCGTGACCATGAGGGCAGAGCTTGACTAAGAATGGAGCCAGCACAGCTGAAAGGCATCCTAAAAGGTAGAAAGATAAAACCTTGTTTCTGATCAATTTACTCCTGAAGCTTAAACAATCTGTGAGTAATCCATTAGCCAGTTAATTACGACATCAATGAATTCCCTTTATCTCTTAAGCCAGTTTAAACTAGAATTTCTATGTCTACTTAAAAACATAAGGGTTAAGACTAGGAAGATAGTTTGAATCCAGGACAAAGGATGTTGAATAGCAAGTTTTGAACTAGATTTCACAGGAAAAATTTTGGACAAGGATTGACGTAATTCTTCAATTTCCCTTTAGGCTGTACAAAGCAGTTTTACATAAACCATCTTATTGAATCTTTAGTTTTCCAATGTAATACATATTATCTTCCATGAGGAAATGGAGTATCAGAAAGTCTAAATGATTTGCTTTAAAATCATGCAGCTTGTGAAAGAGCAAAGTGTCAGTTTTGGATCTTTCAATTCTGAATCGTGCTAAGATCTTCTGCATCGGAGGTGGATTCTTTACTGTCTGAGACACCAGGGAAGCCCAAAGCCATTTCACCAACATGCAAAAGAAAAACCAAAAGCAAAACAAGCAAACAAAAAACCCCTGAATCTGAAGATCTGAGGATCCTTACCCCCGAGATAACTTTCTGATTTCATGACCTGTCAGTGTTGGAATTCACATTTGGACAGAATGAGGTGATGCTGGTATAGATCTCTTCTGATCCTTGGAATCATCTAGATGAGCTTCAAGTACATAAAGCTTGACTACTCCATATCACTACGGCCACTGAGCAATTCATTCAATATTTCCTCATTTGTAAAACAGTGATGACAATTGCTACCTCGTTGGGTCAATATGAAAATTGAACATGTAAAGCGTCTGTTACAAAATAGACATCTGTAGAAGTTAGGTCTCTTTATTATGGAAGGTAGTAGAAGCAGGTTTTTGAATCAGTCTTGGTTTTAAATTTTCACTCTTTTCCTAACTAGCTATATGCACCCACCTGTAGAGTTGACTCTTTTTTTTTTTAATCTGTTGTTTTGTTTTGTTTTTTACTTATTTATGTGGCTGCATTGGATCTCAGTTGCATCATGTGGGATCTTCTGTTGCGGCACATGGACTCCTGATCAGTAGTTGTGGCGCTCCAGCTTAGTTGCTCCTCGGCATGTGGGATCTTAGTTCCCCTACCAGGGATTGAACCCTGATCCCTTGGATTTCAAGGTGGATTCTTAACCATTGGACCACCAGGGAAGTCCCTAGAGTTGGTTCTTGAAGGACAGGTACTGTGTCTGTCCTTATCTCTGCTGAATCCACAGTGGCTCTAGGAGGCAGTCAGTAAATGTTTAAATTTAAATGACAAGTTTCCGAAGCTTTAAACAGTTGACATAAAATACATAGTACAAGTATAGTATAAGAAATCAGGATATAACATAAAACAGTCCAATGCCTGGCCCATAGTAAGTGTTCAGTAAATAATAATTGCAGTTAATTTCTATTGAATACTTACTATGTACCAGTCCCTGCTCTAAACACCACAGATATTCATACAATTCTCAAATCCCCATCCCTGTTTTACAGATAAAAATCAAAGCCTCATTTTTATTATTATCTAAATATTTGACGTCACTTTAGGCCCCATGACTTGTGAGTCCAACTCTTTCCTTTTAAGGGTTGGGACCCTCAAGGAGTCTGATTCAGGGTCTGTTAAATTATGGCTTCTCTTTTTCCTTTTTTGCATTGTTAGAATGAAATAAAGCCTTCTTTCTTTAAGAACACAATGAAGACTTTCTTTAGATTTTCCTCCTCTTTCTCCCATTATTTCCAGAGTGAGGTTGGACTGCCTGAGGTTTTGTCTGGCAGGAGCCCTTTAATTCAGAGACAGCCAACAACTCAATGAGCCAGCAGGCCTTTGCCCTCAGCTGGCTGACACTGAAGCAGCAGTTGGACCTCCCAGTTGGGGTTGTCTTGCATTCTTTCCCCGAAATTGCCTGCTGCCATCTGCTGGCCAAATCTAGTCATCACACTCATGTTTTCAAGGTTTCCTAATGAGGCTGCGGAGAAGGCAATGGCACCCCACTCCAGTACCCTTGCCTGGAAAATCCCATGGACGCAGGAGCCTGGTAGGCTGCAGTCCATGGGGTCGCTAAGAGTCGGACACGACTGAGCGACTTAACTTTCACTCTTCACTTTCATGCATTGGAGAAGGAAATGGCAGCCCACTCCAGTGTTCTTGCCTGGAGAATCCCAGGGACAGGGGAGCCTGGTGGGCTGCCGTCTCTGGGGTCGCACAGAGCCGGACACGACTGAAGCGACTTAGCAGCAGCAGCAGCAGCAAATGAGGCTCCATCTGTCTCTCACAACTGCTTCCCAAAACACCTTCAGGGGCTACCCCAGAGGTGAATTTAGCAGACAGACCAACGTGACAAGTCTGGACAACGTGACAAGTCTGGACAGACCAACGTGACAAGTTGGACCTTGGTTTAAGCTAAAGTGCTCAGGCGAAGACTGTTGGTGGCTGATTTCCATTCAGGAACGTAGAAGTGAGTTTCCATTTCACTGCACTGGTGAAACCCTTACACTAACCCTCCTTCTATCCTACAAGTATGCCATCTTGTCCAGAGCCACATGTTTTATACCCATCTCCATCTCCCACCCACCTGAGATTCTTCCATCCATGAGACTTGAATTACCATAATTCAAGTGTGGTAAAACAGCCACACTCAGCAAAGTTACAAGGGCAGCACAGAGTCTTCTATATCCTTCTCCCGGGTCTCCCAGAGACCCCGTTCAAATTTTCCCAATTGTCTCAGTTGTTCCTCTGCAACCATTTGGATTAAATGGATTTAATCCAAAGGCGGGTGCTGTTTCTCCTGTCATGGTCTCTTAGTATCTTTCAATCTGGAACATTCCTCACTTTTTGACTTTTATAACTTTGGCATCTGTTGGGGTGCAACCATTTGGATTAAATGGATTTAATCCAAAGGCAGGTGCTGTTCCTCCTGTCATGGTCTCTTAGTATCTTTCAATCTGGAACATTCCTCACTTTTTGACTTTTATAACCTTGGCATCTGTTGGGGTGCAGTCCCTGGCCTACAAACCTTATAATTGCCCAGACTCAAGACCAAAGAAAGAGCCCAGAGACAGTAACAGAGACATCAGTGGCTTTTTGGATAAGGGATCTTACATGTCCAAAGCGAAGGGGCCTGGAGCAACATCCCACCATGGTCAGCAGACAGCAGGCAGGGCATGGCAGCAATCTCTGCTTCTTGGGGGAGAAGGGGACTACGATTTATAGGTGAACTGATGTCAGATTGGTTCATCTGTTATGAGGGGAAACCAGCAGCTAGCGCAGGGGGCAAGCATATAACCAGTTACTGATTAAGCCCTGTAATTAAGAGGCTAGAATAGCCATGTGAGTGAAGCAGGAACTGGCAGAGCAGGAAATGAGCAGAGAGCAAGAGAACAGTCATCTTGAGTGACCTGACCATGCATTCCACCCCTACATACCCTTGCCGTCTTGGTCTGCCCCTTTTCCATGCTATCCCTGGGGTCAAGTATGTAGAGGTGCACTGCAACCCAGACACCACAAATGCAATACAGAGATCGACAGCTAGAGAGTAAAAAAATGGGCAAACTTTGGAGCCAGGTGCTTATTGGATCAATTTTTTTCATGAAAGTCCAGAGGAGGATAACAAGGGCGCCTTACTGAGTGCGCAAACTGTTATTCCTGAATCCTCAAATCCTAGTCATCCCTCTGATCAGGCTACGGATGAAATGGAGACATTTAACAGGCACAGTACAGGGAAGATGATGACCATTAGGCAGACTTCAAGCAGTAACAGCATTCTAGGTCATACCACCCCTGCCCGTGGGCTTTGTCCTGGCCAGCAGCACTATCCCGCCTGTCCACCCTCAGTGCCCACAGCCGGGGCCGAATCCAGGAGAGGTGGCAAAACCACAGACCGCAGGGTTAGTACAGCGGCGCCTGTCTCCAGTAGGGCCCGGATTAGTTACCTTTGGAGTCTCAGATGGGCCAGGTAGAAGACAGGTGAAACGTGTTAAGTCTCTTTCTAATCCTATTCCCCATGAAGAAGCAAACGCAAACCAACAGGGGCTTACCTGCCAGCCCCAGGGCCTTTCTATGGTGTGTTCCCCTCAGTGTAGACCCTGTGGCCAGGGTAAAAGTGACTTGTTGCCCTGACCCATAGTTGGCAGTAGTCCTTCAGCGGGCATCAGTTGAAGTTGGATGGTGTGGGCTGGTTGCCTCTGGGTTAACGTGGTGCAGGCACTGGGACAACTGCTCCTGGGTGTGTCCATGTGTTGGAGGTCTCAACTGTTGTTGAAGTAGCCCCTTCATCCTTCCCATTAGTCTGGGAGCAGCAGGGTGGTGAGGCAGGTGGAAACACCAGTATATGACTTTTTATCAGCCCATTCCTGATGGGAATGGCCTTCATGGCTGGCAAAGTGGGATCCTGGGTCACTACGAATACCGGTGGGTGCCCTGTGTGTCATGCACAGCTGTTCTAGACCCTGAACATTGGTTCTCCTGGTGGTTTGATGACGCGGGTACGCCTGTTGTGACATCTTCCGCCTGTTGTAAGGCACAGTAGGGTGCATATCGCAGCTGTTCCATCACACTGTATCCTTCCAGAGCTGAGGACAGAAGTCCAAGGGCACTCTATTATTTCGCTGTTACCATAGTTACCACAGGCCCCAAACAAACCCTTCCAGGTAACTGTGTATGCTTAGTCGCTCAGTCGTGTCTGACTCTTTGTGACTCCATGGACTGTAGCCCAACAAGCTCCTCTGCTCATGTGATTCTTCAGGCAAGAATACTAAAGTGGGTTGTCATTTTCTTTTCCAAGGGATCTTCCCGAGCCAGGGATCAAACCACAGTTTCCTACATTTCAGGCAGATTCTTTACAGTCTGAGCCACCAAGTAACTGGCCATGTCCAATTTGCAAGCCTGTCCCTGAGTTAACATCCCTAAAGCCTGAGTCTGTAACTGTTTAGGAGTGGTGGGTCTTGGGTATCCTTGTATTTTGTAGATAATCCAAGTCCTTTCATTTTGTCTGTACTCACCAGCCACCCCCATGCCGTCAGATGAGCCATGAGCATGGCTTAAATTGAAAGAGATGAAGGTTTATAGAGTATCATTAATATAACGGAAGAGGAAAACATCTCTCATGGTGTTCAACTGCCACAGGCCCCACAGGCTAGTGGACAATCGCCTCGGGGTTACCTGCACAACTTTCTGTTTCTTGTCCTTATTTCCTGACTTCTCAGCCCCCACGGGAGTTTCCTTGGCCTCTTGACTGGCTCACCAATTGCCAGGTTGCACCCACAGGCCTGCAAGCCTTGTAGCTGCCCAGCTTCAAGACCAAAGATAGAGCCCAGAGACAGTGACAGAGACATCTGTGGTTTAATCGATGGGGGACCTAACATGCCTGAAGCAAGGTCCTGGGGTGAAACCCCATCGTGTATGGCAGAAAACAGTCAGGATGTAACAGCAATCTGTGCTACCTGGGAGAAAACTGCTACTGCTAAAGTCACCTCAGTCGTGTCCGACTCTGTGCGACCCCAGAGACGGCAGCCCACCAGGCTCCCCTGTCCCTGGGATTCTCCAGGCAAGAATAATGGATTGGGTTGCCATTTCCTTCTCCAATGCATGAAAGTGAAAAGTGAAAGTAAAGTCGCTCAGTTGTGTCCGACCCTCAGCGACCACATGGACCACAGCCTTCCAGGCTCCTCCGTCCATGGGACTCTCCAGGCAGGAGTACTGGAGTGGGGTGCCATTGCCTTCTCCCCCTGGGAGAAAAGGGGGCTACTATTTATAGGGGGAACTGACATCAAGTCGACCCATCAGTTTCCAGGGAAGCCAGCAGCTGGGGCACCTGCTTCATAGCCCCTCAAGTTAACAACCATCACAAGGGGCAGAGGTTTCCCTTTAGTAAACAAGCAGGTGGAGCTGTTCTGGCTTCAGGGGCAAGGGGCAAGCATGTTCGTGTGAGTAGAGTGTAGGTGAAACAGGGACTAGTCGAGCAGGGAAAGTACAGAGAGCAAGAGAACAGCCATCTGGAGTGGCTTGACCATACAGCATTTTAAAAAAGTGAAATCTACATTCATTTTGTAGAACGTCCCTCAGTTTGGGTTGTCTGATGCTGTCTCATGATAAAACCCAGCTTATGCATTTTGAGCCAAAATAGAGCACATGCTGTTTTTTCACTGTCTCATATCTGACGAAACACAGATGGTACACTATTTGTTTATGACAGTGTTAATGTTAATCACGTTCATTCAGATAGTATCTGTCTGATTCCTCTGTTATGAAGTTTCTTTATTTCCCTTTGTGACTATGTCAGTTTTCTATTGCTTCTGTAACAAATTACCACAAACTTCATGAGTTAGAACAATATACATGTATTATGTTATAGTTCTGGACTTCAGAAGGCTGACCAGTATCACTGACTTAAAATCAGTGTCACAGGGCTGTGCTAATTCTGGAGGCTTTAAGGGAGGGTCTGTTTCCTTGCTTTTTCCAAATTATACAGGCCACCTGCATGCCTTGGCTTGTGGTCCTTCTTCCCATCATCAAAGCCAGCAGCATAGCATCTTCAAGCCTTTCTCCAACTCGGACCTCTGCTCTGTCATCACATCTCCCTCTCTGACTCCCCTGCCTCTCTCTTTCATTTATAAAGACCCTTGTGATTCCACTGGGCCCACCTGGATGAACTCCCCAGATTAAGATCATCACCTTCATCACACCTGCAAAGTCCCTTTCACCAGGTAAGGAAACGAATCCACAGCTTCCAGGATAGTATCTGAGCATCTTTCAGGGAGTATTATGCTGCCTTCCATGGTTACTAATCTTATTCTTGGAAAGATACTTTGAGACCATGAAAACTTCTGTTACTTAACCTACTTCTACCAACTAGTTTTAGCATCCTTTGATGTTTCTTGCCTGATTAATGATTGCCAGATGATGGTTTTCTACTACTATCATTCATTTTACATTTATTAATTGGCTTTCTACTATGAGGGGAGCTTTCTCTTCTCTCCATTTATCTATCCTTTTCATTCATTCATTTATATCAATGTGGACTCATAGGTTCCTTATTTTGTTCAATAGATTATGATCCATTATTACTGGCATTTATTTTGGTGTTGAATTATCTCAGATTTGGCCAGTGGAAGCTCCTTCAAGCCCCCTTTTATGCCCTTTTAACATTTTTTGTCATTCTTTGAGCACTTTCTTCCTTTGTGTCCAAAGATAGTTTAGGCTCATCTTTTCATTTCTCTGCTCAATCCTGGAATCAGCCATTCTCCAAGGAGCCCTGGTTCCTTTTAGTGGAGAGAAGTGTTTGGAAACCAAGATCTGGGCACTACATATGCTCATTGCTACTAGGGTATCACTGCTCCCAATTCCTCTCAATTGACAGAATTAGGAAACATGTGTACATACACACAAAGTCACACACAGTCGCACACACACACCCCTCTCTATTCCTTTGTCTGTGTATGTTGAAAACCAAGAGTTTGTAGTGATACCTACAACTCTAATTTACCACCACAGGTTCATTTTAGGTTTTCTTCTTTCCATATTGCTGCCATCTTTGTGAGAAAACTGATTCAGAAGCACCCTCTGAGTAACCCTCACTTAGGCTTCCCGGGTGGCTCAATGTAAAGAACCCACCTGCCAATGCAGGAGACATGGATTCGATCCTTGGGTCAGGTAGATCCCTGGAGAGGGAGATGGCAGCTTGCTCCAGTATTCTTGCCTGGGAAATCCTATGGACAGAGGTGCCTGGCAGACTACAGTCTCTGGGGTCATAAAGAGTTGCACATTCTTGAGCATGAGCATGCACCCTCACTTACCCTCAAACCATTTACTTATCTGCTTGATCTTCCTGTGTGTAAATGATTTTTTAACCCAGCTGTGTGCTATCCCTGTCTAGTGCAGCCTACAATCCCCGGCTCAGGCTGCTTTCTCCACTCTGACTGACTACCTTGTTTGAGCCTATCTAATGGGATGACAGAGGATGAGATGGCTGGATGGCATCACCGACTCGATGGACATGAGTTTGAGTGATCTCCGGGAGTTGGTGATGGACAGGGAGGCCTGGCATGCTGCGATTCATGGGGTCGCAGAGTCGGACATGACAGAGCGACTGAACTGAACTGAACTGAATGGCTTTTTAAGGAAGAAAGAAAGGTAGACAGGCAATATATATATATATATATATATATATATATATATATATATATATATATAAAATATATATTTAAAGGGAAAAAGAAGGAAATGAAAGAAGAGAAAATCATGTACATTTTTAATAGAACTATTTATCACTGTTGTAATTATTTATTTGTTTAATGGTAATTTTCTCTAAAATTTAAACTCCATGTAGACAATGGAACAACAGACTGGTTCTAAATAGGAAAAGGAGTACGTCAAGGCTGTCTATTGTCACCCTGCTTATTTAATTTATATGCAGAGTACATCATGAGAAACGCTGGGCTGGCGGAAGCACAAGCTGGAATAAAGATTGCCAGGAGAAATATCAATAACCTCAGATATTCAAATGAAACTACCCTTAAGGCAGAAAGTGAAGAACAACTAAAGAGTCTCTTGATGAAAGTGAAAGAGGAGAGTGAAAAAGTTGTCTTAAAGCTCAACATTCAGAAAACTAAGATCAGGGCATCCGGTCCCATCACTTCATGGCAAATAGATGGGGAAACAGTGGAAACAGTGGCTGACTTTATTTTTGGGGGCTCCCAAATCACTACAGATGGTGACTGCAGCCATGAAATTAAAAGACGCTTACTCCTTGGAAGGAAAGTTATGACCAACCTAGATAGCATATTCAAAAGCAGAGACATTACTTTGTCAACAAAGGTCCGTCTTGTCAAGGCTATGGTTTTTCCTGTGGTCATGTATGGATGTAAGAGTTGGACTGTAAAGAAAGCTGAGTGCTGAAGAATTGATGCTTTTGAACTATGGTGCTGGAGAAGACTCTTGAGAGTCCCTTGGACTGCAAGGAGATCCAACCAGTCCATCCTAAAGGAGATCAGTCCTGGGTGTTCCTTGGTAGGACTGATGTTGAAGCTGAAACTCCAATACTTTGGCCCCCTGATGGGAAGGGCTAACTCATTTGAAAAGACCCTGATGCTGGGAAAGATTGAGGGTAGGAGAAGAAGGGGACGACAGAGGATGAGTTGGCTGGATGGTATCACCGACTCAATGGACATAGGTTTGGGTAAACTCCAGGAGTTGGTGATGGACAAGGAGGCCTTGCATGCTGTGGTTCATGGGATTGCAAAGAGTCAGACACGACTGAGCAAATGAACTGAACTGAACTGAACTGAGACAATGACCATGCCTGCCTTGCTCACTATGGATTGAATCCCCAGGGCCTAACACAATGCCCAGCAAGCACATAAATAAATACTTAATATGCTTTTGAATAAATGATTGTCATATAAAGCAACAATAACAAAATTATAACTATTAAACAATTTATAATACAACCAAGTGTCCACAACCTAAACAATTACCACTGTCTACATTGCTCAAATCATCTTATCATCTTTGACTTTTCTTAACCGTAAACTAAAATTTGACACCTTAAATAAATGTGCTTCCCCCCCAACACACAATCTTTTTCCCTCCAAGGATGAGTTCCCTGGGGGAAAGAGGTATCTTCTCTTTTACTAAACTTTTGTGAAATATTTCTTTAGTTTTGGAGTCTATTTAGTTATTTCAAACAGATTTTCAAAAATAAGAATTTCAGTACAAAGTCGTATCTCAAGACAACTTCACATGTCACGGTCCCAAGTATTTGGTAGAATGGATGTTGGCACAGGCAAAACAATGGAATGTTCCAGAGTCTTGTTGTGAGAAATAACTGCTGTCATACCTAGCCTTGCACCAACATAATAGGCAAATTCCTTCATGCCAGGCCTGTCCCTTCATTCTCCTGCAAGCAGCTTTTAAATGGCTGTAATTCTTTGTTCCCAGCTTCTACCAGCAAATGTCAAAGACAGTCTTAACTACATAGTGTTTGCTTCTCCCCTCTGATTTCCTCTCAGAGATGAAGTCCTAATGCATTTGTGCTTTCCTCAAGTTAAAGGCATCCTTTTCAGTGACTGATGAAATAAACATCTGGACCCTCTCAGAGGCACCTAGAAAGTGAGGGTTTGTGCTGAAGCACAGCTGCTGTCAGTGCTCAGAGTGGTTGCTCAGCACAAAGGGCTACAACTTTGGGCAGAAAGAGCCATACTTTTCCATCTCTCATAAAACCTGCCTTTCAGGGGTCACTCCAGTTCAGTGGAAAACAGCCTAAGTGGTGCTGCCTCCCAGAAATGATAACATCAGCCAGGAGAGCAGGAAGGAAGCTGAGCTCAAGAATTCAGGTTGCTTTTTGTGCCAGGACCTCTCAGTTGACCACTGGTCTCTGTGATGAGCCCACCCACCAAGCCCCCAACATCCCAGCTTCAGCCATGGCTGTATGGCTGTGAAGACCCAGAGAAAGTAAAAGATTTGAATTCCAAGGGCTGCTTCTGACTCCAGGCCCTGGGGAGAGCAATGGACCCCCATTATTAATTGTCTCATCTGCAACCAGACCTTCTAACCCAGTGGTTCTCAACCCTGGCTGCTCAGAATCATTTTATCAAAATCCTAGTGTCCAAGAACCACCTGCAAAGATCCCAAGTTAGCTGGTTCAGGAGGGGCCACCCACAAGTTCATTCAAAACTGGCCCAATGATTCCTCTGTGCAGCCAGGGTTGAGAACCACTGTCCCAGGCTTGGTCCTCCTGTAGGCTGGTGAGGGTGAAGCCAAGAACACCAGGGCGCCTAAGCTCAGTGACTCCACCTTGGTGCACGTTAGAATCGCCTAGGGAATTGCCTAAAATTCCACTGCCCCAGATGAATTTTATCATTTCTCTGGGAGTGGTTCCATGATCTGCACTTTTTAAAACCCCTCAGGAGATTAAAATGGGCAGCCAAATCTGAGAGCCATGGAGCTCCTCTGAGTCTTCCAGTATGCTCTGAGATGATGCTTCTCAAACTACTGCTGAAAGACTAGCTTTGAGTTTTGTATTTGTTTTTTAGCTTTTCATCCTTTGCTGACCGATACTTTTGTAAAATTCAAGAAAAATAAATCGCTAGCAAAATGGAGATTTTAAAAGCAGACATAGAAGATAAACCCCAGATGTTTTAATTATTAGATTGAAAGACACAGTATTGCTTTTGAAAGTTTCTAAACTATCTCCATTTCTGTACTTAGGGATTGTTTACAGTTTGTGAACCTGAGCTGGTCTGTGGGCCACACTTTGAGAAACAGTGCTCTGAGGAACACCATTACAGGAACTGTAGATAAATGCTGTATGGTGGGAGGAGGGATTGGATAGATTTGATAAATATAATAGATTATATCTAGTCATCCAGTCCCACCAGGTTTTCCCTAAATGGACTGGGGTCTCTCCACTCCTGCCCACTGGCTCTACCTGAATACCTGCTCTTTACCCTTGAAACGAGAACGATAGTGCTGAAATCCAAATCCGATCATGTCATTTCACTGCCTATGAACTTCTTTGGCTACCACTGTTGGCTGTCTTAAACCATCACTCCGCATCTGTCCACACTGAGTTAGTAACAACTCCCTGTGTACACAGAAGCTTCTTCTAGCTGTCCCCACCTCTCCATCTCTCTCTGTCCTGTCTGGCTAACTCAGCCTTCAGAGTCAGCCTAGATGTCCCCTCTCCGGGAACCTTTCTCCACCCATTCAATTTAGGGTGGGGATCCCTCTTCTGTGATCCCTCAGGACCAGTCATCGTACATTCTGTGTTGTGATTGGCTGTTGACCCACTAGATGTGAATTCCTTCAAGACAGGATTTATGCCTTACTCACTGTTCTATCCTTAGCACCTGGTATCCTGCCTAGAATAGATAAGCTAATCAATAAACACTTATTGAAAAAGATGAATTAATCAATAAACAAAATGAATCCAGGCCTGAACCATAAGGGGCCCTAGAACTAGAAGATTGCATTTCAGCATCTCAGAAACTCCCCAGATCCAGCAAGCACCTCCATTTCAAACTTCATCATTTATCCAATTACCCAAGGGATTTCCTTTTTCCTGTTCTTAGGATTCTGACTTTCTACTCAACTCTTCGGGCTGATACCTCTGTTGAACCATTGGCCTGATTTGTAGTTTAGGTTTTACTTTTTTGAAGCTGCCTCTCAGATCATTCTCAGAGTCGTAGTTCCTACCCCAAGGATCTGGGGTCCTCGTTTCCTGACTCTAGATCAGCAGTCTGGGCTCCTACTTTTCCTGGTGGAGTCAGGGCATCATCACTAGGCCACTGCACCTACTTAGAACAATCACCCAGGCCAGGTTGATCTGGCCCGTGCAGAGGGGGGCTTTCTGAGACTTATGGAATTATAAACCTGCTGGGCTGGTTATTCTCTGCTTGTCCCTCTGCACTCATTCTCCATCCTCCTCTGTCTGCTCTGCCCATCACATTGGCTCCAGTGCCCTGTGGGTTCCTGATGGAGTTAGCTAACATGGGGCACCAGAGGGCATTGGAGGTAGGGAGGAAGAAGTCTGGAGTGCATTCCTTGGCTCCATCCTGTTGGGTGGGGTTTGGTAGTGCCTGGATTCCTCCACCACCACAGCTCCTGTGAGATGGTTTCTCTTCCAGGGTGCCAGCTCTCACAGCTTCAGGTTGTGGGTGGAGCTTCCTGCCTCTGCGAGTCCCTGATACTTCGTGGGCTCCTGTTGGTTCACTTCACTCTGCTCCATACTTCTGTTAGTACTCTCTCCATGAAACCTTCTTTAATTCAGCCTTTGAGTGCACCATCTGTGTCTTGCCAGGACTCTGTCCGATGAGATTCCCTTCTTGTACAGCAACTAGAACCATCTCCTGAGCTAGTCCAGTGCTTTTTCCACCCACTGTCATCACTTCCCTTACTCTGGAATCTAGAACCTAAATGGTACATGTAATAATAATACAAAACAATAGCAACAACAATAATAATAGTTATCATTTGAGTTTTTCTTATATGCCAAGCATTGTGCTAACTGAATGAATTCCTTGTATTCTTACCCCAAGCCTGTGAGGCAGGTATTACTTACTATCTTCATTTTAAAATTAAAAACCCTGAATCTTACAGAGAGTGAGTAATCTGGCAGAATTCACACAGAAAGTAAATAGCAGAGCAGGGGCTTCTGTCTGGCTCTTTGACTCCTAAACTGGTGCTTTGATAACTATGAGGACGTTTGCTCTTGTGATGACCCCATCGCACTGTTGACTCTTTGAGCTCCCTGTCAACTTACACTCCATGAGATAACAGATGTGGTTTGGTTGGGGCCTGCTGGGGAATCAGAATGAGAGAAAAACCAGCCCTGAAAACAGTGATGAGACGAGATAGTTCTGCCTCAACAAAGAAGTTGGCCAAGAGCCAGAGTTTAAAAGGCAATGCTGGCAACTCAGTAAAAGAAGGGGCAGAACAGGCTTCAGGTGGAAAAAAGTTGCAGGTGGTTTATATCACACCCCAAGAGTGACCACCCTCCATGCCTGTGAGGCTGGGTAACAAAAGCCCCTGGAGTTCCCAGAGAGAAGGCAGAACTGGGCTTGGATTTTTAAGAGTAGGAGAGCAGAGTTTGCCACTGTATATGCTGGGAGTCATCGAAGAGCATCCAGGCCAGAGTCAATCCTTGTCTATTTACTAGTGACATCTCCAGGTGAAGGAGAAGAAAATATGGGCCTTTGAGCATGAAGAGACCAAATTTCTCTCTTGCATTCCTCTATTCTCAAGTAGCCCAAAAGTGATTAAAATGAATCCTTTATTTTGTTCCTTACTTGTCCCTCATTTGATGAATGAAACATAAAAATATTTAATAAATATTTGCATTTTTGCACCTCCCAGTGAGTTCAAAACTGTCGATGAATCCCTATATTCTTCCCTCAGATAGAAAGTAAACTACTCTAAGATGTTTTCCTGTGAAACATGGATAGTTGGAAGAGTTTATTTTTCCTATTCTAAATTACAGAATGAAGTTCTTGGTGTTGGTGGTATTTCTACACTGTAGGGTTTGCTACAGATGAAGAAAGTGGACACCCTGTGCTATAAGCATTTTCCTGAGCTCATTCCATTATTTGTTCTCTGAAGAGTGAAGTTATCATCAAGCAGCAACTTACCATCATGAGCACTTTTCAATGGAGAACTATGATTTCAAAAGTACTACATTTCAGTTCAGTTTGCTGCTGCTGCTAAGTCACTTCAGTCGTGTCCGACTCTGTGCGACCCCATAGACGGCAGCCCACCAGGCTCTGCCGTCCCTGGAATTCTCCAGGCAAGAACACTGGAGTGGGTTGCCATTGCCTTCAGTTTACAAGGCGGTAATTTTGGAAAACAGTATGAAATATATGATGAAGGAGTCAGCATGCTGGTGAGAAGCAGTGAATGCCTTCAGCAACTCAGCCAAAAGCATACTTCTAGAAGGAAGGGAGAGGCCAAGGAGTGAGGGGAGGAGAGAAGGAAAGAAGAGCTCACAGTAGCTGGCCAAGAGGCTGCTCCCCACTCTTTGCACAAACCCCAGCGTCTTTTAAGAGGCTCAGTCTGCTTTATCTCTCAGGGCCTTGAGCTAAAATTTGGATGCTACTTCCAGGCCCAGCCCAGTTAAGAGCATTTTCTTTGTAGAGGGGTGACTTTCAGATCTTGCTCACTGTTTTTTGAAGTAGTAATTTCCCAATTCATTATTCCAATTTTAGCAATTTTACTTCTACTTATAATTGTGTACAGACATTTTAAAGCTTTAATTCATTTTGTAATACTAAATAGTTCCCCTTTCATCGTTCATGTCAGACACCTATTAACATTTCTTAAAAATTTATAAAACAATTCTGAGCTGTCAGAAAAAAAAAAGCCTCTTTAAGATTCAGATTATTAACTTGCTGTCTGTTCTCCATGTTAATGTATTTTCTCTCAGTCACTGGTGTCACGAAACTGTTTGTACAAGGCTTAATATTCAGAAAGTAATTTTATATTTTTACACATGGGAAATGTTTTCCTACATTCTCTCCATCTCAAATATGCTGTCTGTCAACCTCCCCTGTTTGTTTTATTTCGCTTTATCTTTGACCCTTCTCAATGTCTTTGCTCTGAAAGGGCTGATCACCACCACCTACAGGAAACGAGACCACCACGCACAGTGGTTAGGAGCACGGCTCGGGAATGCGACAGCCCTGGGCCCGACTCTTGGTGAGGCCTTTTCCGAGCTATGTGAGCGTGAGTAAGTTAAGATCTTCTGAGCCTCAGGTTCTGCAGCTGGTAAACTGAGCAATAGTACCTACCTCAGTCGTAAAGGTCAGGAGAAGGCCCTCGTATGGCTCATAGTAACAGCTTCACATATTGTAGCTACACACACACAGACACACACAGTGGATGACTGTTGACATTGTCGCAATTACTGTCTATCCTTCCTTTCTAGGGTAGGATAGTTGAGAACTATTTCTATCCCTCACAGGGAACAGCTGAAAAAAAGGCAGAAGAGAAGGCACAGACTGGGGGTGGAAGTCATAAAGATTTGTTATCTTAATCTATGGTATTGGAATAGGCACGTTGGTAGGAATCGTGGGCAGGAATACAAACTTATCTGGGTAAATAATGTGGAATGAAGTACAAAATATCATTAGCTGTTAAGAAGAATACAGCTTATCCTCTTCCATTTATAAATCCCCTTGGTTAGCTACCAATCAGAGATCTCAAATAGGCATGGTAAATGTGTAGTTAATTAGCAATGATGAGTATTATTCCATACCTAACACATGCTGAAGAGAATATAAAAATGTGAGACTATTCCTGCTGATGCAGCAGAGAAAAAGGTCCTAGAGGTTGAGTAAAAATCCTGGCTCCATACCTTTTGCTCTGGGATTGGGGTGAGCAACTTAAGTGTTCCTCATTTGTGAAACAGGACAAGAGGAAATATCACGCAGAGCTGTGTGGATGCTCAGTACCCAGCCCTGTGCTTGGTCCCTAGAGAGTGCTCAGTGACTATCTGCCCTTCCCTTCAGATTTTATGGGGAGAGATAATTAGAAAAGATGGTTCAGATGCTAAGATGCTAAATACAAGCAAGGGCAGAGAGAGAAAAATAGGTATGTAGAATGGTAAGTGAAGGTTCTTCGGAGGAGGGGTCTTAACCAAGTGAGGCGGTGCTAATGAGAAAGGTATCACTGATGAACCCAGAGATCCTCCAATTTTCTACTCTCAAGAAAAGTAGGGGCTCAGCTTGGGCACCAGTGCCTCCTCCAAACAGATCCCTGTTTGCTTCAACATAGAACAATTTGGGTTGTGAAGCCCAAGCAGCACACTGACATTCCTAAGTGTCCCCTTCAAAAAGCCAGTGTAAGCAAGAGATGCTCAGGGCCAGGAGAGAAGGCCCTTTTCCCCTGCTTTCCAGACAGAAAATGAGAGGCCCCTGCCTGCTGCTGCCCAGTTTTTAAACTGGAACCTTGCTCTTGTCTTCAACAATCACATTTCAATTTTTTAAAGCAAAGAAGGATTGAGGGTGCTTCAAACAAAACAAACCTCCTCTGATGTCTCCTTTCATGTGATGAAGTGCCCATTCTCCTCTCTTCTTGCCTGAACCAAAAGAAGTTTAGCATGTAGCAGCAGAATCTCATTGGATGTCCCAGCGGCCCCATACACAGAGCACAGCTGTCCCTCTCCTGGTGAGCTGGTGCGGTCCCTGGCTGCACTGTGCTCACATCTGAGCTTTCATTTTCCCCTTCTCTTGGCCTGCAGCTGAGGAAAAGCTCATGGGAGGGGAGACAGTCCTTTGAAGCAAATTAAGGACCATGTTGGGCTTTTGAACTTAAAGCAGTTTGTGTTTACACTCATGCCCTCTGCAAATGGCTCTTAAGGCCACAAGTGGATTTCCTTCCTCAGATTACAGTCCCCAGCAGCTAGGGATTTCTGTTCGTTCTGGGACACCCACTAAAGACAGAACTGTGACCACATCTTCCCTTTCCTCCAGAGAGCAAAAATATGATTTCAAGGGGAAAATAGCCACAGATACATTTTTGAGAACTTGACATTTACCAGCCCTGTTATGTTTTGTTAGGCACACCAACCACCCCAATCAAATCTTCATGGGCCACAGCAACAAGAAACAATCTCTCCACCACCAAAAAGAGCTGGGCCCAGAGCAGTAGGAGGGGAAATCTCCCTCCCAACATAAAGACTTCCCCAGGGGCTGAGCAAACCAAACAGGTGGTGAAGGATCATAAAACCCTGCTTATTGGAATAGCTGAAGGGAAGCAGGGCAGTGGGCTGCAAATATGAAAAGAGTTGCTAAGGAGAAGAGAGGTTAGGTTAGGTTTGCTCTAAATGAACTTGAACCGGGTCGTGGATCTCCAGGGTCTGGATCCAAACACCTGTATCTTCAAAGGCTGAAAAGGAGTATTTCAGGAAGAAGCATCGTAAGAGAGGCTGTACTGATCAATTTTCCAAGTCCCTTCCAACCCTGAGATTCTCTGAGGAGCAATGGAGAGAGGAGCTGTAAACTCAATCCCTGCCTTTCTCTTCTCAACACCCTCCAGTTTGGTTTGGGCACCCCACATGATTCTAGGAGCTCATTTCATGTGATTCAGTTGGTGAGCAAGACTAAACCAGTTAGCCGTCTCTTGCTCTCTCTCTCCCTCTTTCTCTTTCTCTCTCACACACACACACAGAGCCACAATAATTGATTCAGTGATTATTGGAATTATTTAATCCCTTTAAATTAAATTACAAGAATTTGTTAGGGATATTAAAACAAATAGGGGCTTCCCTGGTGGCTCAGATGGTAAAGGGTCTGCCTGCAGTGCGGGAGACCTGGGTTCAATCCTTGGGTTGGGAAGATCCCCTGGAGAAGGAAATGGCAACCCACTCTAGTATTCTTGCTTTGAAAATTACATGGATGGAGGAGCCTGGCAGGCTACAGTCCATGGGGTCACAAAGAGTCGGATACAACTGAGCAACTTTGCACACGCAAAACAAATAATGCTTTCTATTCTCTGCTAGATACAAGTAAGGAAGGCAAGAAGTCCGAACTGCTGTTGGCAGGTATTTGGGGCCACTACAGAAGCCATCTTTCAGAGAAGACAAGATGAAGGAAGGAAAGGGACCTTGGTGACATGGCTGAATCTTGGATCAAGCCTTTACCAAAGTCAGACCTACCTTTGGACCTTTTGAAGTTGAGAATAAATAAAATCCATTGATTGTTTAAACCAGTTTTTGTTAGGTTTTTCTCTAATGGAAATAAAAGTCTTAATCAAAGTGGGGCAATAATAAGAAATTAAGTCTCAGTCCTTGCCCTCAAAGAACTTCCTACATAGTTGAGGAGATGAGACATTTACGGGATAAATAGTAGTAGACAGGAGAGGAATGTAAGCAATAACGACGTAGGTGCACGATGGGTGTCACTGAAAAATGTGAAAAACCACAGAAAGACTGAAGACAGGTCTATAAACTACTGAAGCACAGGCACTGAGCCCTGTTTTCCCCTTTGCCTTATTTCTGGTGATCTTTGTGACCCAGCGATTGAAAGCATGGTCTCTGGAGCCACATCGTATAGACTTGTACAGTTACCACTTAGCACCTTTGTGATCTTGGGCTAGTAACTTAATCTTTCCGCACCTTCATTTTCTAATCTGTAAAATGAGTATAAAAACAGTAATTACTTCTTAGGGCATACAACGCACAATAAGTATTAGTTATTTTGTGTGTGTGTGTGTGTGTGTGTGTGCTTGTGTGCTCAGTCACTTCAGTTGTGTCTGACTCTGCGACTCTATGCACTATAGCTCGCCAGGCTCCTCTGTCCATAGGATTTCCCAGGCAAGAATACTGGAGTGGGTTGCCGTGCCCTCCTCCAGGGGATCTTAAAGATCAAGGGATCAAAGGATCGAACTCACATCTCCTCCATTGGCAGCCAGGTCCTTTACCACTAGCACCACTTGGGAAGCCCTAAAGCTATGGTTTTTCCAGTAGTCATGTATGGATGTGAGAGTTGGACTATAAAGAAAGCTGAGCACTGAAGAACTGATGCTTCTGAACTGTGGTGTTGGAGAAGACTACTGAGAGCCCCTTGGACAGCTAGGAAATCAAATCAGTCCATCCTAAAGGAAATCAGTCCTGAATATTCATTAGAAGGACTAATGCTGAAGCTGAAACTCCAATATTTTGGCCACCTGATGCAAAGAACTGACTCATTGGAAAAGACCCTGATGCTGGGAAAAGTTGAAGGCTGGAGGAGAAGGGGAAGACAGAAATGAGATAGTTGGATGGCATCACCAGCTTGATGGACATGAGTCTGAGCAAGCTCCGGGAGTTGGTGATAGACAAGGAGGCCTGGCGTGTTGCAGTCCATGGGGTCGCAGAGTCGGACATGACTGAGTGACTGAACTGAAGTATTAGTTATTACCATGATTCAAAAAAAAGTTTGTGAAAACTAATATATTAAACTATTTGGAGTATAATAACAATGAATGAAACATAGTTTTTGCCTCTAATGGGGTTACAAATTTGATGAAGGATACAAAATAGTGAACAGGCAATTGAGGAGTATGATAAATAAGCACAGGGAGGATAGATTAGCTAATACTCTTTGGTTATGAGAAACAAAAAACAACTGAGTGCTTTCTTAAGCAAAAGAGGAATTTTGTAATAAGGTGTAGAGGTATGTCAGATGGTAGTAGAAGCAGGAGCTGGAAAACCACTGGGCCTCACAAGTAC
Source organism: Bos mutus (assembly GCF_027580195.1). Classification (NCBI taxonomy): domain Eukaryota; kingdom Metazoa; phylum Chordata; class Mammalia; order Artiodactyla; family Bovidae; genus Bos; species Bos mutus. The sequence goes on from NC_091619.1 coordinate 55,082,960, forward strand.
TCTTACTTTGCAGCTTGGCTGCATTCTTTCTTTTTTTTGCTGCAGCTGGGCCTCCTGCTTTCCTGTTCTCACAGAGAAATATAACCAGCCCACGTTTTGCTCCTGAGTTTGTCAACTGCTCCCTTACCAAGAGACTGGATGCCTGTCTCTAAGTCCTTATTTCAAGTTCATGTGGCAGAGAAACTTATGCGCCCACTTAGGTGAGGGTCCTGGTCTAATTTGGCAGGGTGAGGGTAGAAACATGGCTGCTAGGAGCCACTGACTGTAAACAATGGGGGAGGTGCCAGTGGGCGTCAGTGCTCAGAAAAAAAGCACAGCTCATGGGTTGATTCGATACCTCCAAAGGAGTCAACCGCAGCAGGAATCTAACCCAGCCTTGAGTCAAAGGAAGCTTCCAAGGGGACATGATGTATAGGCTGAAATTTCTATGCCTTGTTGGAATAAGAAAAGGAAGCAGGGTATGGGAAGAGAATATTCTTGTAAACAGAGAGAATATTGAGTAGAGGGAATCTAGCATGTCTGGGGAATATCACAGGGAGGCCAGAGATAGGAGACTTCTGCACGAACAGAAGTTAGATCATAAAGAGTCTTGTAAGCTTTTTACAAGAACAGAGGAACCAGAGACCAAATTGCCAACACCCGCTGGATCATCGAAAAAGCAAAAGAGTTCCAGAAAAACATCTATTTCTGCTTTATTGACTATGCCAAAGCCTTTGACTGTGTGGATCACAATAAACTGTGGAAAATTCTGAAAGAGATGGAAATACCAGACCACCTGACCTGCCTCTTGAGAAATTTGTATGCAGGTGAGGAAGCAACAGTTAGAATTGGACATGGAACAACAGACTGGTTCCAAATAGGAAAAGGAGTACATCAAGGCTGTAAATTGTCACCCTGCTTATTTAACTTATATGCAGAGTACATCATGAGAAATGCTGGGCTGGAAGAAGCACAAGCTGGAATGAAGATTGCCGGGAGAAATATCAATAACCTCAGATATGCAGATGACACCATCCTTATGGCAGAAAGTGAAGAGGAACTCAAAAGCCTCTTGATGAAAGTGAAAGAGGAGAGTGAAAAAGTTGGCTTAAAGCTCAACACTCAGAAAACGAAGATCATGGCATCCAGTCCCATCACTTCATGGGAAATAGATGGGGAAACAGTGGAAACAGTGTCAGACTTTATTTTTGGGGCTCCAAAATCACTGTAGGTGGTGACTGCAGCCATGAAATTAAAAGATGCTTACTCCTTGGAAGAAAAGTTATTGCCAACCTAGATAGCATATTGAAAAGCAGAGACATTACTTTGCCAACAAAGGTCCATCTAGTCAAGGCTATGGTTTTTCCTGAGGTCATGTATGGATGTGAGAGTTGGACTGTGAAGAAAGCTGAGTGCCGAAGAATTGATACTTTTGAACTGTGGTGTTGGAGAAGACTCTTGGGAGTCCCTTGGACTGCAAGGAGATCCAACAAGTCCACTCTGAAGGAGATCAGCCCTGGGATTTCTTTGGAAAGAATGATGCTAAAGCTGAAACTCCAGTACTTTGGCCACCTCATGAGAAGAGTTGACTCATTGGAAAAGACTCTGATGCTGGGAGGGATTGGGAGCAGGAGGAGAAGGGGACAACAGAGGATGAGATGGCTGGATGGCATCACTGACTCAATGGACGTGAGTCTGGGTGAACTCCGGGAGTTGGTGATGGACAGGAAGGCCTGGTGTGCTACGATTCATGGGGTCGAAAAGAGTCGGACACGACTGAGCGCCTCAACTGAACGGACTGAAGCTTTTTACTGTCTTAGGACTTAATTGTCAGTTCAGCAGGAAAGCATTACAGATTTTCAAAGAGAAATGAAGAACGTGATCAAATGTTTATGTTGGAAAGTTATTTGAGCAACAATATGGAGAATACATTAGGTTTGTGAAGTGAACTCACTCAGTCGTGTCCGACTCTTTGTGACCCCGTGGACTGTAGCTCGCCAGGCTCCTCTGTCCATGGGATTCTCCAGGCAAGAATACTGGAGTAGGTTGCCATTTCCTTCTCCAGGGGATCTTCCCAACCCAGGGATCGAACCCGGGTCTCCCACATGGCAGGCAGATGCTTTAGGTGATCAGGGTGATGATAGTATGAACTGAAATAGCAATAGGGAGAATGAAGAAAAAAGTTGTGTGCAACTTAGGATACCCACAATAGCACAGTGCCTGGTTTATACTGGGGCTTCCCTGGTGGCTCAGCAGTGAAGAATCTACCTGCAATGCAGGAGACATGGGTTTGATCCCTGGGTCAGGAAGATCGCCTGGAGAAGAAAATGGCAATCCACTCCAATATTCTTGTCTGGGAAATCCCGTGGACAGAGGAGCCTGATGGGCTATAGTTCGTGGGATTGCAAAAGAGTCGGACATGACTTGGTGCCTAAACAAAACTGGTTTATATTAGGATGTTTGCTGAGTAATAGCAACAGAGAGATCAGATAAACTGGAGCTGTTACCTCTAGTTCAGTTATTGCTTGTGGCTTTGGTAATCAGTGATGCTAGATTGGAGGACTGGCTAGTAAATTCTGGCTGTAGGTCTGCACCAGAAGAGATAGATTAATGTTATTGTCTCCCATCATCATTTGTAAGTGTTTATGTTCCTTGATGTGCCGGGGAACTTCAGCATTGTAACTCAGGAAGGAGAGAAGTGTTATGGATCAGGGCAAGGCCAGAGAAGGAGCGGGGAGAGGTGGGGTGAATGGCATGGATCTCCATCCTGATTGGTCTCTGAGTGAAACAAACAGAAAGGATTATTTTCCAGTGAGTCTTTGTGAGGCATGAGAGGGGGACAAGGACCAGGTGACAGCTGTTCATAGGAAATGGGGTGGGAGCCAAGCAGGAGAAACATGGCGCTGCTGTGGGGGGATGCAGGTGCTAGAGTGTTTCAGGAGCCCACATGGAATCCCCTTTGAGAAATATCTGGGGAGAGTAGGAGGAGGCCTAAGGGGAAGAACTGAATTCCTGCCTCTGTGTCTGTGTGCTTGTGTGCGTGTGTGTGAATGAATGCAAGGAAGGTGGGGTGGAAGTTCATTTCTGTCCTTGTAATTTGGGCAAAACTGTAAAGAAACAGTATTTTCTAGACTGGAGGCATGGTCATTGAAGCAGACAATCAATCAATCTGGGGTCAAGAAAACAAATAGAAAACACACTGGGCAAATATTTAAGCATCTTATTATTTTGTTCCCACGTCTCTATTGAGGGGGTATTTTATTCACTCTCTGGGTCCACAGGACACACTACCTTGCCAGTGAGGCCTCAGTGTGAATCTTCCTTATGCCTGAGCTGCAGAGCTTAGCTGGACCACAGGTAAAGTTCCCTAAGTTCACAAGGACATTGCCTACCAATCAGGCTACACAGACCATTTCCTTTTATAAATCTAATGGTGGGATACTTAGTCTTCTCCTTGTTTTTAAAGACTTTCTTAAAATAAATAATATTTATTAGTTTTTTAAAAAGCCACACTAAGTCAATAATTTTAACAAGTAATTTAGGATAACACTTTGTAAAGGACTTTGCTTAATTACGAAAAATCCTATATACTTGGTAAAAAAACTGATGATAAAATATTTGATCGGAAACTTCCATTCAGGTTACAAGAATGAAGAAGTTGGTGCATTTAATTTATGTTCTATTCCATGATAAGTGGAAATGTTTTTTCTCTAAGTCAGAAAAAATCCTTGAGTGCCCTGCCTACATCCCTTGGACTCTACTATTTCAGTAAATTTCAAGATTTTCAAATGCCTTTATCTATCTCTTTATGCCTGAGAACTTTCTCCAAAACTGAGATGAGCTGCCACTGAGCAGGCAGGAAGCACTGGAGAATTAATACTATTCAGGAACAGACCTCAATAAATGACTCAGGGATTGGCATATAAATACTCCAGTTCCATCTTCTTTGGGTAGGATAATTCTGACACCATGTTTTATATAGTTTCCTTATGGGATTAAGCTCCAACATCACCCACAATGGTAGCAGACATAATGATCTACTCTCAAATTAATCAAACAAGTAGGCCATTAGACTGAGGTGGTTCTAAGGCCTTAAAAGTGTATATAAGCCGACCAAAACCTCAGTCTGTAATGCCTCAAGACCAAGAATATGAAACTAGGGGCAATTAATCACAAATAGTTATTAGGTGTTTAGTTGCTAAGTCATGTCCAACTCTTTTGGGATTCCATGGGTTGTAGCCCTCTAGGCTCTTCTTTCCATGAGATTTCGCAGGCAAGAATATTGGAGTGGGTTGCAATTTCCTCCTCCAGGGAATCTTCCCAACCCAGGGATCAAACCTGAGTCTCCTACATTGGCAGGTGGATTCTTTACCATATTGAGCCACTGCTACTGCTAAGTCACTTCAGTCGTGTCCGACTCTGCGACCCCTGAGACGGCAGCCCACTAGGCTCCCCCATCCCTGGGATTCTCCAGGCAAGAACACTGGAGTGGGTTGCCATTTCCTTCTCCAATGCATGAAAGTGAAAAGTGAAAGTGAAGTCTCTCAGTCGTGTCCGACCCTCAGCGACCCCATGGACTGCAGCCTTCCAGGCTCCTCTATCCATGGGATTTTCCAGGCAGGAGTACTGGAGTGGGGTGCCATTGCCTTCTCCGACTGAGCCACTAGGGAAGCCCAAATAGTTAATTAGGCTTTTCCAAATAATACAATTTAAGCTATACCAAATCAAATAATTTCTGTGCGTCACTTTTGTCTTTTCTCCATAGAAGTCTTTCCCCTAGCTCCTGTCAGTGGAGCACTCCTAACCACTTCTGTTTTGGCACTACTGAATTCAAATCAATTTTTGCCCAGATAAATTCCTGAAATGTTTAATGTGCTTCTGCTTATCTTTCCACAAACTGCTGTTAGCTGTCTTATGTGGGGGAGGAAAAATTCTCCCTTCTAACCTTCTAGGTTCTGTAGCTTGTCTAAGAATTTAAAAGACAGATTAACAGGGCAATGTTTTAAAATTACTTAGCCTCGTACCAGAGCCCACTCCAGTACTCTTGCCTGGAAAATCCCATGGACGGAGGAGCCTGGTAGGCTGCAGTCCATGGGGTCGCTAAGAGTTGGACACGACTGAGCGGCTTCACTTTCACTTTTCACTTTCATGCATTGGAGAAGGAAATGGCAACCCACTCCAGTGTTCTTGCCTGGAGAATCCCAGGGACGGGGGAGCCTGCTGGGCTGCCATCTCAGGGGTCGCAGAGTCGGACACGACTGAAGTGACTTAGCAGCAGCAGCAGCAGAGCTTTACAAGTCTTACATACCATCCTGAAGTAGGGGAAGGGGTTTGGACTTCCGAGGGGCTGCTGGCGGAGGAGGTAATTCCCTGGAATGCGAGAGGAGGAAACGCATGATAAATAAAGTTTGCCTGGCTTTACAGATGTCTCTTAAGTGAGAAAAAAAACCAAAACAAAAACCTGTAATCTCTGGCAGTAGCTCTCTTCCTGAAAGAAGTACTCTTTCTAATGGAAATTTATTTTTTAAATGTAGAATTCCCTCACAAATGGGATAATTTTTACTTTCTTTTTGGCATCTAAAGAGGAGGTAAAACACTTCTATTGAGTCTGCTGGGTCTTGATTGTCTTCAGGTCAAAATAATCCATCTGCCAAAGGGGCATGTATCAGGGTGGCATGTTCTGAGCCCCTTCACTTCAGTTGTCTGAGTCACTTCCTCGCTTCCTTTCCAGTGGTCCTTGTACCTCCAAGATAAGCTACTGTGCTCAAATTCTTGTCTAAGGTCTACTTCTGGGGAATCCCAACTCAGACAAGGCAGTTATTTAAAATGGGATTGTTCTACGATTGCAAATTCTGTTAAATGCTGATTGAGTATCAAAGTATACTTTTCACACTGTTAGAAAGATAACTCTCATACAATAGGTAACTTGTGTCAAGGTTTTATTTAATTCATTTATGGCAGAATAATAAAGATGACTCAGTGTAATGATATATCGACATTAGAAAAAGGAATGCTGAATAGATGGCTAAATTAGATGTAAAATTAGTTAATCCTTCAGCAGGGCCATAACACCCTAACCCTTGAGTTGTATTATCAACCAGAGGAACAAATATCATCATAGCATCAGATTTTCTACAGAGATCGAAAACTCTAACTTTACAGATTTCTAAGAGATCTGATGTTCAAGCTGGTTTTAGAAAAGGCAGAGGAACCAGAGATTAAATTGCCAACATCTGCTGGATCATGGAAAAAGCAAGAGAGTTCCAGAAAAACATCTATTTCTGCTTTATTGACTATGCCAAAGCCTTTGACTGTGTGGATCACAATAAACTGTGGAAAATTCTGAAAGAGATGGGAATACCAGACCACCTGACCTGCCTCTTGAGAAATTTGTATGCAGGTGAGGAAGCAACAGTTAGAACTGGACATGGGACAACAGACTGGTTCCAAATAGGAAAAGGAGTTCGTCAAGGCTGTATATTGTCACCCTGCTTATTTAACTTATATGCAGAGTACAACATGAGAAACGCTGGACTGGAAGAAGCACAAGCTGGAATGAAGTTAGCGGGAGAAATATCAATAACCTCAGATATGCAGATGACACCACCCTTATGGCAGAAAGTGAAGAGGAACTCAAAAGCCTCTTGATGAAAGTCAAAGATGAGGGTGAAAAAGTTGGCTTAAAGCTCAACATTCAGAAAACGAAGATCATGACATCCGGTCCCATCACTTCATGGGAAATAGATGGGGAAACAGTGGAAACAGTGTCAGACTTTATTTTTTGGGCTCCAAAATCACTGCAGATACTGACTGCAGCCATGAAATTAAAAGACGCTTACTCCTTGGAAGGAAAGTTATGACCAACCTAGATAGCACATTCAAAAGCAGAGACATTACTTTGCCAACAAAGGTCCATCTAGTCAAGGCTATGGTTTTTCCTGTGGTCATGTATGGATGTGAGAGTTGGACTGTGAAGAAGGCTGAGTGCCGAAGAATTGATGCTTTTGAACTGTGGTGTTGGAGAAGACTCTTGAGAGTCCCTTGGACTGCAAGGAGATCCAACCAGTCCATTCTGAAGGAGATCAGCCCTGGGATTTCTTTGGAAGGAATGATGCTAAAGCTGAAACTCCAGTACTTTGGCCACCTCATGTGAAGAGTTGACTCATTGGAAAAGACTCTGATGCTGGGAGGGATTGGGGGCAGGAGGAGAAGGGGACGACAGAGGATGAGATGGCTGGATGGCATCACTGACTCGATGGACGTGAGTCTGAGTGAGCTCTGGGAGTTGGTGATGGACAGAGAGGCCTGGCGTGCTGCGATTCATGGGGTTGCAAAGAATTGGACACGACTGAGCGACTGATCTGATCTGATCTGATCTGAAGAGGTCTGAGCCACCAGTCAATTGGTTGTGCAGGGGAGCAAAATTTGTCATCCCAAATTCTGTCTCTTTGGTATGAGGATTAATTTTGGCTGATAATTTTTAAGGCCCCAAAGACTCAGGGATCTTCAATCTTCTTCCTAACCGCCTAAAAGAAGGTAGGTAGACTACCTATTCCAGGAAGTAAGCTATTAAATAGGTAACTACAGTGTGAACTAGGTTCTGTGTATATAGTTATAACTATAGGGAGGAACCTAGCAAAGTCTGTTTGCTAAAATTTCTTTCTGCATCCCATTGTCTCTGCATAGCCTAGCAAATATTTGTTTGCCAAACATACGCTTTTTAATTGTTGTAGCCACACATTCCCGGAAACAAAGACTCAGAAGGACAATGCAGATAGTGAAGTACAGTTTATTACACCAGCGGGCCCAAGGCAGAGTCTCCTCTTAGTCAAGGACCCCAACCAGTTTTTGTGAAAACTTTATATACCCTAAGTGTATGTGCCCAAACCCACCTCCCCAAATTCCCTGAAACTAGTCTGAACAAAGGAAGAGAAAGATACAATCAAGGTTAACCCATGATTCCTATGCCTTAAGCCTAGGTAGTTAACAGTGGACAATTATCAATAGGCCTGTGGTCATACCGCAATAAGCATAATAGAATTTATGATTCCATTTGGTTACACAGATAATTAGGGTATTCTTTTAGGCGATGGAGAATCTAGGTATGAGCCCTGGCGTTATTCCATCCAGGGGGCCTGGTTTTCCAGTTGGTATGTCGTTTCCATAGATACTGGGCATATAGCTGAAAGTCCACAGTCCGGCCCAAGATGGAGTCCTGCTTTCAAGAGCCTGATCTGTCTGTTTCCTCCTTCATAATCTCCATAAAATTGCCTTTCTCCCCTTTGAAGGTCAAACTCTGCTCCTAACATCGTTTTTGTCTTTAGCTGAGGAAGGTATTTAAGGTGAGGGCTTTGGCCATTTCGGCAAGTTACTAGCTTCTCCTGGGTCTCTCTCATGTATCCATGTTATTAAACTTTTGCTTGATTTTCTTCTGTTTATCTGTCTCTTGTCAATTTAATTCTCAGACCAGCCAGAAGAACCTAGGAGGGTAGAGGAAAATGTCTTCCTTCCCAGCAGTAATAGTAAGTCAAATAATGTTACACATCAGATGGACTAATTAGAAAATGCCTGAGCATGATCAAAATGTCACTCAATAATTTTTTTAAACTTATTTCCAAGTTTAGAATCATTTTTCTGAACAACAGGAGAATTTTAAGGTTTTTCATAAGTGATCTATGGATTAATGAATGCAGTATTCTTAGATCAGTAAGTTGTAAAATATATGTGTTTTAATGTATTTTAAAATTTTAATTTTACTTGTTTGGGACCAAAATATGTTTTAAAGACATTTTAAAAATAAGAGATGCTGCACATTTCAATATAGATTTTAAAAAATGGAACATAGGCTATCAAAAACAAACTCCCCCTATCCTAGGTATTGGTCTTTTCTGTTTTAGTTTTTATTAAGTGCATCTAATATTTTGGGGAGAAGTGTTAGTCGCTCAGTCATGTCCTACTCTTTGGGACCCCATGTACTGTAGCCCTCCATGCTCCTCTGTCCATGGAATTCTCCACCAAGAGTGGATTGACATTCCCTTCTCCAGAGGATCTTCCAGATCCAGGGATCGAACTTGGGTCTCCTGCATTGCAGGCAGAGTCTTTACTGTCTGAGCTACAGGGAAGTCCATATTTGATGAAATTATCTGTAAATTCTAGATCTGGAAATTGGTTACAGATATACTGTCCCCGGATTTCCCTTAATGGCAAAGGATCTCTGTGAAAACATCAATTATACTAGTTTTAAAAACAAGACAATAGACCCAAAAACGGAGTCAGTTATGCTGAACCTTATGACACCAAACCGAAACTTAATTTCAGCATCTCCCAGAAATGGAATCTTAAACCAATCAATCAGGAATCACCTAATCAGTGCACTAGATAATTTGCTTGAAAGACTCCTGTCATCCCCTAAAGGAAAGTAAACTGGTAAGAATCAATCCACTACTGTTTTGGGGGGGCGGGGGGAGGGGGTGGGGGCTAGTAAAACTTCCTTGTTGCTACTCCTTTCTGTCTATAAAAGTGTTTCAGCTTCTACAGTTCCTTGGAGCTCCTTTCTACGTGCTACATTGCATGCTACTCCATTCATGAATCACTGAATAAAGCCAATAAAATCTCTATAGAGGCCTAAAAGTAAATAAATAACACAGGGTGTATATCACCAGCCTCTGAAAATTGTACTTCTTTTGGTTTGGTCTTAAGAATCTGAGTGGACTTCTTTAAGGTCATTATGCTTTTTTTCCCTTCCCATATCAAATTGTGATTAATGATGTAAAAAATACAAAGATAATCTTGTTTCCACTCTATTGTTAGAGAGCCCTGAAGGATGGTCCCATTATCAGCTAACAAGATCTGCCTGCAACACTCCATTTGCAAACTCAGAAAAAATAAGCAAGGAGCACCCTCTGCTCTTCCACACCAGGGGATTTGGAGTGGAAAACCTTTGTGTAGTTTCAGGAATTAAGAGGAGGTAGTTTAAGAGACATTCTCAAAGCCTGAGCTCAAATGGGCTCCTCTCTTCAGAGTTCTCTTTGAAAGCCAGTATCTCTGAATGCTGGCAGGAGATGGGAGCATTCTCTCTTTGTAAATGGAATGACCTGATTTTTATCTCTAGTTGAATTCCAGGAGGAAGCATGATGTCATTTCAACCACTGGCCAACAAACTTCTTGCTTAATGAGCATTTTGAACTTACTGGCAGCCAAGAAGGCCTTTGTTTATAGTGCTTCCAAGCAGAGGTCAAAGATCCTGTTTCTTCAGCTTTAAGAAACAAAGAGACAGGCTTGCTAACCAGCCCCTATCAGCAAGTAAGTTTCAGACAATGGCAAACAGAGAAATACAGAGGGCTTCCCAAAAGGTTATACAGTCTAAGAGGCCAATAGGACAGGAGACAGAAGGAGCCGGAATGCCATCAAAGACAGGTTTTCTGCCTCATGATGGTGCATAAGTGATCCCTATCTGACCCTGAGTAGGGGCGGGGTTTCAGGCCAGCAACCTGTGGCAGGTGTGCACTAGTCACCCCATCCCCCTCACTAACTCCTCCTTTGTCCCTTCCCTTCCTCCCCCTCCCCCAGATTCCCTCAGCTGTTTGAGCAGTTGCAAAGGGCTTGGACAGTCTCCACCCACTGGCAGCTGTTGAAATGTATTCTGTGGGTGGAAGCAGATCTCTGGAACTCTGGTTACTAACTACCAAGGGCAATACCAGCAATACAAGCAGAGAAAAGGAGCTGTGGATTGATTCCTGCTGTGATGCCTAATAAATTATATATCAGGCAAAAATGGAAAGCACAGTGAAGCCCGTTTTCCAATAGAAATAGTGAAAGCCCTCTGAAAATTTTTCATTTTGAAAAAAGAACAGCATTATTGAATTGACATACAAAAAAACTGAGCATGGTTAAATTGTATAGTTTGATAAGTTTTGACATATGTATATGTTTGTGAAAATCCATCACCACCATCAGGATTGTCAGCTCCAAAAGTTTCTTCCTATCTCTCTGTAAGCCTTCCTTTCTACGGCCAGCCCTTCCCCACTCCGTTTTCCCCATCCTCCTCTGACCATAGCTGCTTTCTGTAACTAAAGGTTGTTTTGGATTCCCTAGAGTTTTATGTCGGAGAAGGCGATAGCACCCCACTCCAGTACTCGTGCCTGGAGAATCCCATGGACGGAGGAGCCTGGTGGGTTGCAGTCCATGGGGTCGAGAGGAGTCCAACACGACTGAGGGACTTCACTTTCACTTTCATGCATTGGAGAAGGAAATGGCAACCCACTCCAGTGTTCTTGCCTGGAGAATCCCAGGGACGGGGGAGCCTGGTGGGCTGCCGTCTGTGGGGTTGCACAGAGTCGGACATGACTGAAGCAACTTAGCAGCAGCAGCAGCAGCAGCAGCAGAGTTTTATGTAAGTGAACTTATATGCTCTTTTTTACCTAGCTTCCTGCACTCAGTATGCTATCCATGCTGTGGTATGGTGTTCATTCTTTTTATTGCGGAGCAGTATTCCATTCAGGGCTAGATCACAATTTGCCTATTCATCTATTGATAGATATTTGGGTTGTTTCCAGTTTGGGGTTATTACACTAAATCTACTATGGACATCTATGTATCAGTCTTAGTATAGACGTACACTTTATCTCAAGTAAATACCTAGGAGTGAAATGGATGAGTCACATGGTATATATTTAACTTTTAAATATACTGCCGAAGGGGTTGTACTATTTACATCCCTCCCTCAGCCCAGGAGTGTATGAGGTCCCAGTTCTTCTATATCCTCATCAACAATTGGTATGGTCAGTTTTTAAATTTTTGGATGTACTAAAATAGGTGTGCATTTATCTTTTAAATTCTAGATGTGGATTAAAAGTGATTTATGGCCCACCCTGATAGTACTCTAATATTCTATATTTGTCTGTATATTTATCTTTACCAGAAAGCTTTCTATTTCCCTACACTTTCATGCTGCCATCTAGCATACTTTTATTTCAACTTGAAGGACTCCCTTTAGCAATTCTTGTAAAGGCAGATCTAGTGATGGTGAATACCTTAGCTTTTGTTTATCTAGGAAAATATTTCTCCTTTAATTTTGGAGGATAGTTTTACCAGATACAGTATTTTTTGTTGGCAGTTGTTTTTAATTTCAGCCCTTTGAATATGTCATTTCACTCCCTTCTGGCCTGAAATATTTCTGCTGAGAAATCTGCTCACAATCTTAAGGGAGCTCCTTTATAAGTGATGAGTCACTTTCTCAAGAAGCAACTTATCACCTACAAGGGAGCTTCCCAGATAAATGAAAGCTGAGGGGGGTTAGCATCACTAGCCCAGTTGATGCAGTCTAAATTAGCTTTTCTTACTCATTTTGATGTTGCTTTTCTTGGTTTAGAACTTACCTCAGGTACCATAACTTCCAAACTGGTTTCTAGAGTTTTCATACAGGCTTTTTTGACTATATATTGTTGTTTAGTCAGTATCGCTATTGAGGGACAAAGTCTGGGGCTTCCTATTCTGCCATTTTGCTTAAGTCACTTCATAACCTATGCAATATTTTAAAAAATGTTTAACCTGAATCTAAACATGGGGAAAGAAACAAATCCAGGGACAATCTGAAAACACCTAGTTTATGGCCCACACTGATAGTACTCTAATATTCTATATTTGTCTGTATATTTATCTTTACCAGAGAGCTTTCTATTTCCCTACACCTTCATGCTGCCATCTAGCATACTTTTATTTGAAAAATAGTAATGAATATTTGAAAAATAGTAATGTCATAAACAACGGTCTGTCATGGAACAACAGACTGGTTCCAAATAGGAAAAGGAGTACATCAAGGCTGTATATTGTCACCCTGCTTATTTAACTCATATACAGAGTACATCATGAGAAACGCTGGGCTGGAAGAAGCACAAGCTGGAATGAAGATTGCCGGGAGAAATATCAATAACCTCAGATATGCAGATGACACCACCCTTATGGCAGAAAGTGAAGAGGAACTCAAAAGCCTCTTGATGAAAGTGAAAGTGGAGAGTGAAAAAGTTGGCTTAAAGCTCAACATTCAGAAAACGAAGATCATGACATCCGGTCCCATCACTTCATGGGAAATAGATGGGGAAACAGTGGAAACAGTGTCAGACTTTATTTTGGGGGGCTCCAAAATCACTGCAGATGGTGACTGCAGCCATGAAATTAAAAGACGCTTACTCCTTGGAAGGAAAGTTATGACCAACCTAGATAGCACATTGAAAAGCAGAGACATTACTTTGCCAACAAAGGTCCATCTAGTCAAGGCTATGGTTTTTCCAGTGGTCATGTATGGATGTGAGAGTTGGACTGTGAAGGTGGCTGAGCGCCGAAGAATTGATGCTTTTGAACTGTGGTGTTGGAGAAGACTCTTGAGAGTGCCTTGGACTGCAAGGAGATCCAACCAGTCCATTCTGAAGGAGATCAGCCCTGGGATTTCTTTGGAAGGAATGATACTAAAGCTGAAACTCCAGTACTTTGGCCACCTCATGCGAAGAGTTGACTCACTGGAAAAGACTCTGATGCTAGGAGGGATTGGGGGCAGGAGGAGAAGGGGATGACAGAGGATGAGATGGCTGGATGGCATCACTGACTCGATGGACATGAGTCTGAGTGAACTCCGGGACTTGGTGATGGACAGGAAGGCCTGGCGTGCTGCGATTCACGGGATCGCAAAGAGTCAGACATGACTGAGCGACTAAACTGAACTGAACTGAATGTCATAAAAGTCCCTCCCCACCCCCCTGCAAGAAGAAAGCAGAGTGCTTAAAGAAAAGAGGTATGGTAGTCAATGAAGTGCATGAAGCTTGATCGATTTTGAATTTTTTTTAAACCATAAAAATCATTTTGTGTATAATGAGGAAATCTGGATTATGTATTGCTGCTGCTGCTGCTAAGTCACTTCAGTCGTGTCAGACTCTGTGTGACCCCATAGACGTCAGCCCACCAGGCTCTCCCGCCCTTGGGATTCTCCAGGCAAGAACACTGGAGTGGGTTGCCATTTCCTTCTTCAGGATTATGTACTACTTACATAAAATCAATGATAAATGTCTTAGGTGTGATAATTGTATGGTGAGTATATAGAATAATGTCCTTGTTCCTAGGAGTTGTGTGTTGAAATATTTAAGAGGAAAGTGTTACGATGTGTGCAGCACACATACATGAATGAGCAAATTTATGACAAAACGTTAACTCTTGGTGAACCTACATGATATAAAAATATTCTTTAAACTTTTTATAGGTTTAATTTTCAAAATAAAAAGTTGGGGCAGAACCCTGTAAGACATTATTCTTATCACCCCCACTTTACAGTTAAGAAAACTGAGGTTCACAGTGATTAAGGAGCTTACTCTAGGTCACACAGTAGCAAAGCTGGGAATTCAACTTGAGTAGGTTCATACAATGTTTATATTTTATTAAAGTGAATCCATAGCACTTAAGGTTGAAATTGTGGCCATTTTTCATAGAGAAGGAATCTGAGGCTTGGAAATGAGGTGGAACCGCCAGGATCAGTACAGGAGGCTGAACCAGAGCATCAGCCAAGGGTTTTCCTTGGGGTTTGGTACTCATTCCATTATGTGTTGCTGAGAGAATGAGAGCGAGAGAGGAATTGATTGAATGATTGATTGGACAGGGCTAAAAGCCTTAGAATTTCTCTCCCTGATAACTCCCCATCCTTTTCTCTGACAAATATTTTAGTAAGATCTGGGCTGGGGCCAGTCATGAGGTAAGTCAACTCGGCTCAGTTTGCAGTCCAATGACTCCTACACGTGTGCTGTTCTCTTCGCCTGCCCCGTCTCCTCCCTTCCCCTGCCCCCAGTCTCCTCACATTCTGTCTGTCTGTCTGTCTCTTTCTCATGTCCTCAGCCCTGCAAGCCTTGTATATGTGTGCATGCTAACTTACTTCAGTCGTGTCTGTCTGCAATCCTGTGGATTATAGCCTACTGGGCTCATCATTAAGGCTTCATTTTAAACTTCATTTATTTCAGGAAACTTTTCTTAACCCTCATGGGCCCTTGCCCCATACCCGTCCCTATAGGTTAAGATCCCGTTTCTTTCAGAGTTCCCTGTTATCATGGTTAATATTTATTGGGCACAAATTATGAGTATTTAACATGCATAAACTCATGTAGTCCTCTAAATTCGTAAGATCTGTAGCATCTATATCATCCCTGAGGTGAAACTGAAAGTTGCTCAGTCATGTCCGACTCTTTGCGACCCCGTGAACTATACGGTCTATGAAATTCTCCAGGCCAGAATACTGAAGTGGGTAGCCTTTCCCTTCTCCAGGGGATCTTCTCAACCCAGGGATTGAACCCAGGTCTCCAGCATTGCAGGCGGATTCTTTATCAGCTGAGCCACAAGGGAAGCCTGTATCATCCCTAATTTATGGCAAAGAATCAAAACGTGGAAAGGTTAACTAATTTCCCTAAGATCACACAGCTAGTATAAATTCAAACCCAGGTATCTGGTTCAGAGCTTAAACTTTTGACCACTGTGTAGTAATTGTTCTTAGCACATGTAACAGTAGAAAGTATTTGTTTACTTCCTACTTCCCTGTATTCCCTGTGTAACTGAAAGCTCTACAGGCTGCTCACTAGTGTTTCCTGGTGCTGAGCCTGGGGCCTGGTATCCATAGGGCCCAATAAGTATTTGTTGCTGCTGCTGCTGCTGCTAAGTCACCTCAATCGTGTCCGACTCTGTGCGACCCCATAGACGGCAGCCCACCAGGCTCCGCCATCCCCGGGATTCTCCAGGCAAGAACACTGGAGTGGGTTGCCATTTCCTTCTCCAATGCATGAAAGTGAAAAGTCAAAGTGAAGTTGTTCAGTTGTGTCCGACTCTTCGTGGCCCCATGGACTGCGGCCTACCAGGCTCCTAAGTCCATGGGATTTTCCAGGCAAGAGTACTGGAGTGGGTTGCCATTGCCTTCTCCAAAGTATTTGAGGAATGAACAGTAATTCAGGTAGGATGATGGGGAGAGCAAGGCATCAGGAGCCAAACAGACCCGAGTTTATCCCTTGGCCCCTTACCCATGAGGTGATTGTGGAGAGGTCAGTTGACTTTGCAGTGCAGTAGTTTTTGAAATGAAAATGGGAATTAAATTATTGTGTGAATTTTTGCATCTGTGTGGAAAAACTGTGATGAACTGAAGCCCTGCATACGTCAGTTCTGATGGCTTATATACCTGATGAGTAACAGGAGTTTGGTTCTTTATACTTCCTAAAGAGAAACCAGGGGGAGCCTGTGTCCTGAAAAAAGTCATTCCCTGCCTACACCAAACAGGCCTCCAGAATGAGCCTGAAATTCTAAGTCAGGCCCCAAGAATCTGCCCAAAGAGGCCTGATGGAGCACTGGCCAAAGTGCCCGCCTCAGCTCCTTGCTTTGTGGGCTCTGTTTAGGGTGTGAGACTCAGAGGGTCCATGTGGAACCCAGGGCTGTACCTGGTTAGAATGCAGTGCATGGGGATAGTGCTGGGCAGAGCCCAGAAGTAGGGATGGAGGGGCTGTGAAACCACTGTCCCCGCTCATGCACACATCACCAAACCCCAAGGAAGGACTTGACAGATTGAGGACTCCACTGACAAGGAAGCTACGTGCACTGTGAACTCTGTTCCCTACACATGCCCTGTTCTAGCTGTCCACAGGCCACTGCCTTGCCTTCAGACACGGGGGGAAGCTCAGGATCAGCAGACAGCTGCGAGGAATGACGTGATTAGGCCCATCCTGAACGCTGTTGGGGAAATAAGGAAAGCAAAGAAATCCCAGAAAAGCTTGGGTTATATAATGCCTACAAGTTAAGCTAGTTCTTAAAACATATTTCTTAGGTGTCTATGTCTATGAGTCTTAGATTCCTTTTAAGTTTCACAGGATCCTAGAATGATGATTAAACAGAAGTTTTGTGAAGACTAAGAGAAGAAAGTGGCACCACTCTGAGCCAGGATGAACACGGCAGGAACAAATGATGCCTTTGTTAGAGGTTGGCTACAGACCACGGGAAGGTGCAGACTTCCAGGTAGATGGAGATTTCGGAGTTGGGTAAGACTTCCTGAAGGATTTTGGGAGAGCAGTGTGGATTGGATTCAGCTGTCTGCCTATGCCTGGGCTAGATGATAGGAATATATAGACACATAAGCACAGTTCTTGCCCTCAAGAAGCTCAATTGAGTGGATTTGTATTTAGATTAATTCTGAGCAGTTGAAAATGTTACAAGGTGGGAGTATTAATGAGTTAACTGGGTTCCTATGTCTGGTGTAGTGCTATCCCTTTAAAAATCAAAGGTATGCAGACACAGAAGTCATGACAATTTTTAGGTGACAAAAACTTGGGAGTGGTAACTCAAAGGTTGGAAATCTGAATCAATACCTTTAAAAAGTTTTGACAGATCTATTCTTTTTTTTGTTTTTTTGAGCTTCCTTATCATTTTAACAAGTGTCAGAATAATTTTTTCTTTAACACCATGCCCCATAATTGTGGGTGTTTTTTTGAGTGTTGCCATCAGCCTCTTTGTCCCTCTTCCTCCTTGAGAATTCATTTACTCCTGTTGTTTAAAATCTCTTACTTCTTTTAACCTTGACATCTCAGTTGCATCTTGGTTCTCTCCCTTGAACTTAGAAAAAAGGGACACAGGATACTGCTGCTGCTAAGTCACTTT
Source organism: Bos mutus (assembly GCF_027580195.1). Taxonomy (NCBI): domain Eukaryota; kingdom Metazoa; phylum Chordata; class Mammalia; order Artiodactyla; family Bovidae; genus Bos; species Bos mutus. The sequence goes on from NC_091619.1 coordinate 55,100,600, forward strand.
AGTCGTGTCCGACTCTGTGCGACCCCATAGGTGGCAGCCCAACAGGCTCCTCTGTCCCTGGGATTCTCCAAGCAAGAATACTGGAATGGGTTGCCATTTCCTTCTCCAGTGCATGAAAGTGAAAAGTGAAAGTGAAGTTTCTCAGTCGTGTCCGACTCTTAGCAACCCCATGGACTGCAGCCTACCAGGCTCCTGCGTCCATGGGATTTTCCAGGCAAAATTACTGGAGTGGAGTGCCATTGCCTTCTCCGAGACACAGGATAAGAGACCTGAAATTTGTTGATCCATGCTTTACCTATGTTATCCCATCTAATTACCAAAAGAACCCTGTTTTGTTTGGGTATTAGCATACTCATTTTTCAGATGTAGACATGGAGGCTCAGAGAGCCCAGAGACAGACATTTATAGAAAGACAGCTTGATGATTTGCACCTAGGTCTTTTGGATCCTCTTCCTGGACTTCTCCCACCACAGTGCTAATGCATCTCTCTGAGAATGTATGGTCTGTATTGGGCATTGATTCATTCATGCTATTCATTTACTTAGGCACTAACATTGCATACCTATAGGAGCTACTCTAGGGAGTGAGGATAAAGAAATGAATGGGGTATAGCCCTTTCTTTTTGAAGGTGACAGTCTAGTTAGAGGGGACTGAAAAGGCAGATGATAGTACAAGGTGCTATGCTGCGTAATGAACAGTTTACCTTAGATACCTAAGGAGGTAATTAGGAAGGATGTTGTTGGGGTCTTGGATAAGGAATAGAAATTTAAACTCCCATTCTAATACAGTCGTGAATTTATTTTGCTTTTCATGTTTATATGTCATTTTCCTCTCCATTACATGTACTGGCATGAAAATTTTAGTCACTCAGTTGTGTCTGACTCTTTGTGACCCCCTGGACTATAGCCTGCTAGGATCCTCTGTCAATGAAATTCTCCAGGCAAGAATACTGGAGTGGGTAGCCATTCCCTTCTCCAAGGGATCTACCCAACCCAGGGATCAAACCTGTGTCTCCTACATTGCAGGCAGATTCTTTACCATCTGAGCCACTAGAGAAGCCCAGGTGGCATAGTAGGCCCTCAAATTATTGATGCAGGAAAGCTTTGAACAGGACTATGGCTGGAATGCAATGAAGTAGCCACACTTGATTCTTACATAAAAATCTCAATACATCAAACACTCGGTTGTTCATTACCCATACCAGACTCCTTATCAGTGTAACATGTTTCCTTTCTTTTTCGTAAGGGAAGAAATTATGTAGTAGGGAAGTTTAGTGACTCATGTAAGGTCACACAACATTCAGTGTCAAAACTCCAAGCAGGGTCTGCTCAGCAGGCTCCCAGTCCCTGGGGATTCACCTTTGTAACAGCCAACGTCTGAATGCACGTGTCTTTTCAAGGAACAGTGGAAGATAAAGCCTGAGCAAGAACAGATGTGTTTCATCACTGCTGGTGATAGAAGCGTCCACAAAAGTGCATCCAGCATTGAGATCTTGCAATTATTAGGATCTCGCAATTCAGCCAATTTCTTACCTGGATGTTAATGGCTGCAATTACTTATCCACCTTGGCCTGGCACTGGGAAAAGTCGGCCAGGTGCTCTCCTGCCCTACAGAAACTACTTTGCTAACAAAGAGAAAAGGCCATTTCTTGCCACTGAATTCATAGAGGGGAAGCAATTCTTTCTAACAGGCCTGGAATCTGAACTTTCATAAAAGGCACCTTAGTTCCCTGACTTTCTCATATGTCTTCATCTGTTCCATCGACTCTCATCGATGAAATATACCAGTAGGTGCCGCAAAGTGCTTTTTAATACCTTAGTAAACAGTTGAGAGAAGAACCTCATTACAGATAAAGTGAGAAGTAAAGTTGGACAGCCCATTTATCTTACTCAGTGTGAAATAAGGGCTATTGTTCAATTAGGTTAAAATAAAATCTCTCACGTTTCCTTCCAAATGTCTTGTTTGGGGACAGAGATATGGGGTGGTGGGGGTGGGGCGTGAGGGAGTGGCAGGATAAGTGAGCTTCTAAAATATTGCCCAGGAATGTGACAGAAGAAAAAGACCTTTTTTGAGGAGGAATGGTGGGCTTTGGAAGGAGGGGAATGGCCTAGGCAGCTGCTGCTACTGAAGTTGTTGTGCTTTGGTTTCTGCCGGTGTGGCCAATTAGGAAACAGGGGCTTGCGACAGTTAGGGATCTAATTGAGAGAGTCAGTTCAAGTCCCTCTTCCGTGCTGGCTGTAGAACTTTAATTAGCGTGCCGGAGAGGCGAGAAGGAGGAGGTGGGGCCATATGGCCAAGGATTGTGGCTGGGGCTCTAGGAGGGAGGGCTTGAGAGTCTATTTGATCCTAACCCAAGTATATGAAGAGTGTACATCTGTCCTCCTTTGGCCACTAACCATAGCAAATTTTTTTGCTGATTTTTCATGGGAATAGAGGGGAAAAGTGTAGGGGTGGAGGGTGGGGAGCAGGCGCTGGGAAAAAAATGACGGCAGAGAAGAAAAGCGCAGTTTGCACGTGAGGTTCTCAGCTGCTGTGCTGATTAAGAGACTGCTTTCCTTATTTTTTCCCCTCACATTCATGCTTATACTCAAAAAATGGGGGAAAAAAAGTCCAATTTTTGCTTCTAGATCTTTAGTCTGGCAGAAGGCTAGGAACATTGCTAGGAGATCCCTCTCCCCAGCTCCTACAGCTTTCACCCCTGACTTTTTCTAGTTTGCTTGAATCAGATAAAATCTAGCCTGAGATATCTGTTACATTAAAAAAGAAAAGACAGCCAGAATGAAGCCCCAAGTCCTGGTTTATTCATCTGATGTGTCAGACTTGCCAGGTACAAATATCCACTCTTGCCCTCATTGCTAATTCTTGTGTTAATAATGATATCCAGGGTCATTAGTACTGGTATTCAGTCAGCACACATTTGGTCCTGTTGAAAATGTCCATGGGGAGGCATTTGGTCTATGCCAAAATGTTTTTGATATTTGGTCCTCTCCAATACCATCTGGCATGAACCATGGACATTTTGGACAGGACCAAATTTCAAGGACCTTTGGCATGGAGCAAACGTATTATGGATCAAATGTCTTACAGACATTCGGACAAGACCAAGTGTCCTGCAAGTCTTGTATTCCACTCTTCGTACCATGACTTGTGTTTTTTTAAAAATAATTTGTGTAGATAAAAAAATACAAACTATTCATTTGTTTCTTCAAAATTTTCTTGTTAGCCTTTGAGAATCATGTACGAAATTATTACCAAAGGGTGTTTTGATTCAGTTTCTGATTAGGTTATTAAATAAGATTAGTTTCTCTGGTGAGGTTAGTAAAATAAAATCACTTCTCTAGCCTTCCTTCCCATCACAGGATAACTGAACACCCCTGGTTGGAAGGATAGCAGCCTCCCTGTCAGCCGGCCCACAGGACCCCAAGTGAAAACTGAAGCAGCTATCACCATATCAAAAACCCAAGTCCAGATCACTTCTCTGTTCCAGAAGTTCCAGAACCCTATCCCAAATCTGCCTCTCTCAAGTCGTCAGCAAAGAGAAATGCTTCAGAAATCACTTCGGATACTTTGCTCATGTATGTGGCTTCCCTGGTGGCTCAGATGGTAGAGTCCATCTGCAATGCAGGAAACCCGAGTTTGATTCCTGGGTCAGAAAGATCCCCTAACAGGCAAGTTTGGCCTTGGAGTACATAATGATGCAGGGCAAAGGCTAACGGAGAAGGAAATGTCTACCCAGTCTAGTTTTCTTGCCTGGAGAATTCCAACAGAGGAGCCTGGCAGGCTATAGTCCATGGGGTTGCAAAGAGTCTGACACAGCTGAGAGGCTTTCACTGTCACTCATCATGTATAATAGAGTACTTTTTACACTTTTGACCTGTGCATGATCACTTACCTGTCCCTGAATTCCACTTTATATTTTACAAATACAAAGTCTAGTATATGTAATTCATACAAAGATGACATGACATACGAAGCAACGCTTTAAACAACTAAGTTAAAAAATATTTTTCCTTAAACCATGGGGTCACTGCAGCCAACAGAGAACATCTGAAATCTCAGTCCTGGAAATAATGTTTCTTTTATTTAGTATGTAAATCTTTCCATGCTACAAGTCCATATGGAGTCCTTCATGCTGGACACTACTGGTTGCATACCCAGTACCAACTCCTTGCTTCCTTGTTATGAGAACCCTGCTTTTCTTTTCAGGTATCTACTCTTCCCCTGTAGTGCTTAGCAGAGTACATCCTCAGCTCCTAGAAATATCCTGTTGGATCCCAAGTTAATTATGATAATCCCATTGCACTTTCTGGTGTTTGGTTTATAAATGACTGGAGAAAGTTGAAACAAGTGTCCTTGTAAAATGGGACTTATTGCAAAAGGACTGAACCTAAATGCAATTTTAAGGGAAGGAAGAAGATCCTCTTTAGGGCACTGGCCAGACATTAGGTAAAAGCAGAGATTTTTTTCACGCTGGTGAGGTCAGCATGGATCTTAATTTATTTCTCATGCTTTGCTTAGACAAGATAATGCACTTAGTACTGCTTGGTTGGTCTCAAATGCTTGGCCGGCTCTCAAAGAGCATTTGGTTTGGGGAAAGGATAGAACAGGGTGTTCCCAGCCAGCCTTATCAGGACCAGACAGTACTCAAAACTGCAGCCTCAATTGTGTATGTGCCTTTTGTGAAACCATTAAAAGGCCGGATCTGCTTACAGAGCCATTAACTACAGGGTCCCCAAAGTCACCTTACTGGGATGGCTGTGTATCTGTCTCCTAAGTGCACACCAGTCATTAAGCAGGGGTCTTTCAATTTTAACCATTTCTACCCCATGACATACATAATAGATGCGAGCAGAATTACCAAAACTGTGTGGAAATTCAACGATCTGTTAATTTTGCTGACGTATCATTAACTAACTCTGAAACAGGATGGTCTGAGGAGGCAACTTAGAGGAAGTGAGACTTTTTATCCTCACATTCACTCATGAATTAAATTTTCTCAACCAGTTTTCCTCATTTGAACCACAACACACAAGTGATTTGAGTGACTGTTTTCTCAAATATTTTCTCATTCCAAGAATAGTATATAGCTAGTGCCATTCTTGATGCATTGAGACAGAAGTTAATTCAAAGAGTGGATGCTGGGACATTAGGACCTAATCCTGTCATGGAATTATATGCAGTTTGTTTATATTTATGTGTGCCTACTGTATGCAAGGTACCACTCTTACAGCTGTTGGTTATACAGTAGTAGACAAAACAAAGTCCCTGACTGCATGGAGCTTCCACTCTAGTGGGAGATTCAGATCCAGGATAGATGAAGACGTAGATCTAGATATATAATATATATGCTATATATGTGAAGAAAAGATAGAATCTGAATAGTAGAAGGGAAGGAGAGGTCATTTTACATGGTCAGGGGAAGACAGGCCATTTGGAAATGAATTCAGGGATCTCTCTCCAACTGGAAGGGCCAAAAGGGCAGGTTGACCCCAACTCTGACCACCAAACCTCATAATTCTTAAGCTTTCTTCTCCTCAGGGCCACAGTCAGACCACACCGTTAAGGGGGCAGATGGTCCTGGAGTCAGGTGTCACTTAGGATCAATCATCACATAACTAAGACATATCCAATTTTTTGGCTATTATAAATTATAGCTTGGTTTCCTAATTTAAATTTCTCCAAAAGCACAGCCCAAGTCAAACATTTACAGCATGTGTGCTAAGTTGTGTCTGATTCTGTAACCCCATGGACTATAGCCTGCCAAGGTCCTCTGTCCATTACTCTTGATTATCCCAGCAAGAGTAGTGGAGTGGGTTGCTATTTCCTTTTCCAGGAACTTCTGTAGAGAGTGTAGTTATTTGGGAAGTGATTCTAAATAATTCCCTGAGGGGACAGAGATTGCACTGGGAGAAGGGAACAGTCAATGAAGTGTGAAGTTACTGCTTTAGGCAATGGGGGCTCAACTCTGCAGGGCCCACTGAAGCCTACAGAACAGCTTCCAGAATTGTCCGTCTACCAGATAGGCGGTTGGGACATCTGTCCAATGGCTCCCATTCTCCTTTAGTTGAGAGTTGTCTCTAGGGGCTTCAACTGAACTCCTTCTTCCAGGAGAAACTAGGTGGGCAGAGTGGGCTCCTGTGGTTTTAGAGAAAGTCTTGAGATAGAAAAACAGAGAAAGGCAGGGGTACATGTGAGGTGAGACTGTCCATCACAGGGGCAGCTGTGGCATAGAGGATGTAATGCTGTGGAGACACGTTTCTGTCACTTGCAACCTTGAGTTCTGACTAATAGTTTAGGATGAGTTGAGGAACTTGAGCTTCACGCTTTCAGTGTTGGCACTGCACACTTCTAGAACTCAGCTTCTTCCTCTGTTAAATGAAGGAGGTGGGCCACACAAGTTTTGAGGAGCCCTCTAGTGATTCTGTGGCTTGAACCCACATTTCTACTTACCCTGATCATACTGACTATGAGTTTCAGCGTCAACCACCTTGCAATCTGCTCCTTCCCCTTTTGAAACAGTAGGCCACCAGGTGGTAATGGGGAGACTAGAATTTTTACATGGTCAGACAATTCTTGTTCCACTTGAAAACACAGACCTCAAGTTACATTTTCCTCTTTCTTTAAATCATTCATTTAATAAAATTGTACTGCATGCCCACCATGTGTCAGGCACCATGTTAGACTCTGGTATACAGAAGGAAACAAAATGACAAAGTCTCTGTCCTTTTGGAGTTTACATTCTAATAGAGAGGGACATATAGGATGAAGGCTAGTTGTCGCCGGGGTCTTTCCTGATGACCTTCACTGGTGCAAGATGTCTGCATGTCAACTTCTGCAACTTTTCTCTCTCCACAGAAGACCTTTCCCCAACCCTCTCTCCTCTGACTTCTATTTCTAGCTGGGGTCTTGTGAGGCAGGTTGTATTCTCCAAAGATGGTTGTAAAAGATTTCTCCCTCTGCCTTATAACATGATGTCAATACTCCTCTCACTCTTCTCATCAAGAGCTGGGGACTGTGCTCTCTCCCTCTGAATGGGTGGGTTTGTGACACTGGAAAAAATGATGTTATTTGACTTCTGTGACTAAGTCATAAAAGGCGATGCAGCCAGTCGGGACCCTGATAGATATTTGCACACCCCTGTTCTCACTAACATTCTTCCCAATATCCAAGAGGTGGGAACAACCCAAGTGTTACCTTAGTGTCCATCAACTAAGGAATGGATAAACAAAATGTGGTACTTTTATACAATGGAATATTATTCAGCCTTAAAAAGAAAGGACTTACATGAAGTACCTAGAATAATCAAATTCATAGAATAGAAAGTAGGATGATGGTTGTCAAGGGCTGCAGGGAGAAGAAAATCATGAATTCTTCAATGAGTGTAGAGTTTCACTTATGCAAGAGGAAAATGTTCTGGAGGTGGTTTGTACAACAATGTGAATATACTTAACACTACAGAACTGTATTCTCAAAAATAGTTAAGATGAAAATTTTTAACTTTTTATCATAATTAAAAAGAAAAGGTGATACAGAGCTTCTGCCTTGCTTGCTGGAAAATTTTCACTAGAGTCCTGAGCCACCATGAAAGTTGTACAAATACCCGAGGCTATCATTCTGTGAGGAAGCCCAAACTTGTGTACAAAGAGGTACATGAACAAACCTGATACTACGTGAACAAAGATAGCTGGCCAGCCCAGCTACTCCACCTACCCATCTCATTACAGTCTCATGAGAGAGGCTGGATCAGATCTGTCTAGCCAGGCTTTCTCCAAATTCCTGACCCAAAGGAAACTTGAAAAAGAAATTGTTCCTTTAAGTTACTAGATTTTGGTATAATTTGTTATGCAGCAATGGCTAACCAGACTCCTTGTCTCAATCTCTCAATCTGACCACAGGCAGAAAGGGATTAAGTAGCTCTAACCCATCACTGTGCAATGGCTGATGGTCTGGCATGTAGATTCAAAGCCCCTGGGAGCAAGAGCCCTGTATTCATCACTGCAGCAGTTATAGCACCACCCCATAGCACTGTGCTTGGTATATTTCATCTCACAGATATTCACAAAGTACCTACTCTATGCTAGGGACTGTGCTAGAACTAAATGTCTAAAGTATGCTCTTTGCTCATAAGGAATGTAAGAGGAGACAAATATTCAACTAATAAATTGTGGTAAGTTCGATGAGGGAAGATAATCAGGTACATTTAGGAAGAATTAAGAGGGACATCATTTAGATTGGAGGAGAGTCAGGGCAGGGGTCTCTGAGACTGGAAGGATGAGAAGGCATTAGCCTTTCATCAGAAGAACATGGGTAAGAACAATTCAGGCACAGGAGATGGCCCCAAAGAAATTGCTATGAATAATATACTCAGTAATGTGTGTTTGCCTGCCTCAGCTTGCTCAGTGGCATAGGTGTGGTCCCGGTCTGCTAACCTGTCTGAACTAGTGCCCATGGCAGGCCGTCCTCCTGCTGCCTGGCAGAAGCCCCACTGTGCAAACATATTACAAGCTTCCGCTCATGCACCTGCTAGCATCCCATTGGACAAAGCAGATCAAATGACCAAGACTAAACACTGGGATAGAGAAATACACTCCTCCCATGGAGCTGAGAGGAAGGGGTGCACATACTTTGGCAGACAATCCTAAATGTCTGTCAAATGCCCTGTGTTTCATATTATGACTGTGGCCCGGGCTCCCTCCTTTTATCTGTGCTAGCACTTTTGTAGATGGTACTGGCACCAACTGGACTGTTCTTCCTGACACCTTCAGCTGTGATATTGGCTCTCATCCGGTCCCTCCAAATATCCACGTCCATCAGCCATCCCATGCCAATGCCTTGTTTGCTTCTCCATCCTCATCAGTCTGCCCCATTCTGCAGCACTTAACTGCCCATGCCAGCTGTATCCGCCTATGACAAGGAAATCTGATAAAAATGTAGGATGCTGGCAAAAATCATTTCAAAGAGATAAATTAAAGTAAAATTGCCCAGGCTGATTAAAATGCTGATGAAGAACTGAATTGGAACAGTATAATAAAGCTCACTTATCTTATAGAGATGTCATGAAAATTAGCTAGTTGGTATTCATGGTCTGAATACAAAAGAAAAATTGTTATTGATTTACATATAGTGTCTCTGTTGTGTCTTCCAAAAGCCTCTTCAACTAATCTATGACAGGGAATGGCAAAACCAAACTTTGAGTTTAGGATTCATCCACCTTGGTTTTATTTTATATTTGCCAATTGAAAAATAACATCAATGGTGGCAAAGATAACAACCCTCCTCCTGACAATGGGAAGGAAAGAAGCAGAGAGAGCTGGCTTTGGACCGAGACGTTTTAAAGAATTCCAGGGTATATCATAAAACACTATTGCATTCATAAAGTATGGTTCATTAGGTTTTTGATGGAGCGCTTCAAGGGGCATCTGTTTTCCCTTCTCTTTTCCACTCTCCTCCCTCCCCCAAGTCCATCACCGTTAGAGACCATTTCAGGGTAAATTATGGCCTGTTCTCCAGCCTGATTATTCCGAGCCTATTTGGCTGGGAGGCCATCTTCCTCCTGCCACCTGGCATTGCTCCATCCCTCAGCTTCTTAGCCCTGACCCCTGAGAGCACAAGGGCAGAGACAAGAGAACGGACTCAAGCCAATTCATTGTGCCTCTCAGTGGTGATGCTGGTAAGAGATTTGGGAAAGGAGACTGGAGTTCCGACCTTCTTAGCATAGGTGGGAGAGGGAGGCCAGGCCTGAAGCTGCCAGTCAGCACTACCTCATATTTAGGGGCAAAACCCCTGTGCCCTCAAGCCTACCTTTGCGATGTTACTGAGCAGGGCTTTCCAGTGTGTTTGGGATTTTTTTCAGAGTTGAATGATATTATGCTGTAATGATAATGGTCATAATTAGAAGAGGACACGTTCAGTGAGTGGGTGCTAGGCACTGTTCAGAGTTCTTTGGTTAATGTTCTCATTTAATTTCCACAAAGACTCTAGAGGTGAGAATTGTTACTGTGCTTATTTGACAGATCAGTAACAAACTTGCATAGGCTTCCCTTGTGGCTTAGGGGTAAATGCCAGCAATGCAGGAGATGCGAGTTCGATCCCTGGGTTGGGAAGATTTCCTGGAGAAGGAAATGGCAACCCACTCCAGTATTTTTGCTCGGAAATCCCACGGACAGAGGAGCCTGGTAGGCTACAGTCCAAGGGGTCATGAAAGAGTCAGACACAACTGAGCAACTAAACAATAACCGCAACAATTGAATTTGCCCAGAGTTATGGACGGGGGAGCCTGGTGGGCAGCCGTCTCTGGGGTCGCATAGAGTCGGACACGACTGAAGCGACTTAGCAGCAGCAGCATGGTGCAGAGCAGCAGCAGACACTGTGGAGAGAAGAGCCACCTGTTCTCCACCCCTCTTTGGCCTGCATTGCCAACCCCTTCTTTCCCTGAAGCACAGAAGCTCATGTGCTTGTTCCGATCACCCTTTCCCACCTCCGTGGAGGGACTCACTCCCTGCCAGCCCCTCCCTGCCTGCTTGCTTGTGTGATTACCCTGTGTGCATCATGGCAGCTGCCTCCGCAGCAGAGCCCTGGCTCAGCCTATCCCCAGTAACACAGCACACTGGTAGGGCACACTGATTTTGGATCCAGACTGCCTGGACTGTAGTCTTGCTCCTACTGCTTCTGTCCTCTGTGGCCTTGGAAAGTCACTCAGGTTCTCTGTGCCTCAGTTTCCTGAGGTTAATAATCAGCCTCCTGTCTAAATGTGCTGAGAAGGTCAAATGAGATAATGCGCTTGGAGCAGCGTCAGATACTTGGTAAATGCTCAATAAGTACTAGCTATTATTTCTTCCTATTGTGTATTTGCCACTGTCCTGGGACTTAATGGGCTTGAAAAAAGTCTGGAATCAAAGAATTTGGGGGTCTCCAGGAACTTTATGTTTTTCTGGGCTGCTCTAACCATTAATACTATTTCAGGCACATTATATTTAGGCTAAAGTGTACACTAATTTGGGACTCTCATCACTCTTTATAACATATAATGTGTCCTGAGTTTCAGAGACTTTTTGGAAAGCCCAGTTACTGAGGTGAGCTTAATAGTCTGGGGACTGAATAAGAGAGGCACTCATTTCTCCCACCAATGATGAAACTAGCAAGGCTGCTACAAACCCCGAGGGTGGTGCCTTCTCAGCCCATTGGAGATGTCAAAACGGTGGCACCACATGAGGTTAAGGAGCAGGAAGAAAGGGAAACATTTGCTGAGTAGGAACCACCAAACTAGCTTCATTAGTTTGTTTGGCTGCATTTGAAAAGCTGCATTCTGCCTGGGTTACAGAAAGGATAAACCTTGATTCCTATCCATTTTAAATATTGGTTAGACTCAGCAGTGTCATTGTTCACTGGGCGAACATTCAGTGTGAAGTGAGAAGTGAACACTCAGTGGAAGTCAAGAGTAAGACTTTTGGAATTACGGAGCCCTGGGTGAAAGATCAGGCTCTGCCACTCTATCAGCCATGTGATGGAAAAGCCTTCATTTCCCCTTTTGTAAAATGGAGATAAGAGTGGTACCTATCTCACAGGTTGTTCAAGTGAGATACAGGTGTAAGTTGCTTTCAGCACAGTGCCTGGCATGCAGGAAGTTTGTAAATCATGACAGCTATTATTATATCATTTTTTGGGGAAAGTTGCAAGGTCTCTGCTGATAGGACTTCTGGGAGAGGGGAAGCTGGGAAAGGGATGATGAAGGCCAAGAAAGATATCCCTGCCGGCCACCTGCCTATGACTGCGGTTCATGTGATCAGTGACGTGAAGCTACCGCAATGAAGCAAGTGACTGCAGGTGGACAGGGGTCTTTCCACTGCAGCCAAGTGGGTTTCTTTAATTTTTTTTAAGATTTTTTTTTTTGACGTGGACCATTTTTAAAGTCTTTATTGAGTTTGTTACAATATTGCTGCTGTTTTATGTTTTGGTTTTTTGACCTGGAGGCATGCCTGATCTTAGCTCGCTGACCAGGAATCAGACCTATACCCTCTGCACCCCCTGTGTTGGAAGGATAAATCTTTTTTTTTTTTAACTTTTTATTTTGTAATGGGGTATGGCTGATTAACAAGGTTTTGGTAGTTTCAGGTGAACAGTGAAGGGACCTAGCCATACATATACATGTATCTGTTCTCCGCCAAGCCACCCCTCCCATCCAGGCTGGCACATAACATTGAGCAGAGTTCCATGTGCTACACCATAGATCTTTGTTGGTTATCCATTTTAAATACAGCAGTGTGTACATGACCTTCCCAAAGTCCCTAACTTCTCCTTCTCCCCCGGAAACCATAAGATCATTTTCTAAGTCTGTGAGTCTCTTTCTGTTTTGTAAGTTCATTTGCATCATTTCTTTTTAGATTCCACGTATAAGTAAGTGTTAGCCGCCCAGTTGTGCCCGACTCTTTGCGACCCCATGACTGCAGCCCCCCCAGGCTCTACTGTCCATGAGATTTTCCAGGCAAGGATACTGGAGTGGGTTGCCATTTCCTTCTCCAGGGGATCTTCCTGACCCAGGGATCAACCCCTGGTCTCCTGCACTGCAGGCAGATTCTTTACTGACTGAGCTACAAGGGAAGCCAATGCCACGTATAAGGTATGTCATGATATTTCTCCTGCTCTGTCTGATTTAGTTCACTCAGTGTGATACTCTCTAGGCCCATCCGTGTTGCTGCAAATGGCATTATTTCATTCTTTTAATGGCTGAGTAATATTCTATTATTTATATGTACCACATCTTTACCCATTCCTCTGTCGATGGACATTTAGGTTGCTTATATATCTTGGCTATTGTAAATGGTGCTGCAATGAATCTCAGGGTGCATACATCCTTTCAGATCATGCTTTTCTCTGGGTATATGCCCAGGAGTAGAATTGCATGGTCATATGGTAGCTCTATTTTGGGGTTTTTAAGGAACCACCATACTGTTTTCCATAGTGGTTGTACCAATTTATATTCCCAACAACAGTGCAGGATGGTTCTCTTCTCTCCACACCCTCTGGAAGGAGACACCTTAACCGTTGGTCCGACAAGGAAGTCCTGCCAGGTGGGTTTCTAAGGTAGACACCTGGTTGCTAAGAGTTGAACAAGTTTCTGAGTTAGTACTAACATTTTTCCATTATTTAACCCTTAAGAAAGGATTAGTGCTAGAGAAAGGAGAGGAAAAAGGAGATGCAGCTTAGGGGATTTACTGTCTCTAGTGACTATGAGACCTTGGAAGGAGCATAGCATGTTCACAACTTAATATCTTTAACCTAAACTTTGGTTTTCTCATATGCAGAGTGAAGACAACCAGCTCCACCTTACAGTGTTATTGCAAGAGTGAAATTACAGAATGTGTATAAAATGCTCCTTACACTGACTGGCTTACTGTAAACAGCAATGAATGACACTTTTTTTTTTTTTAATGGTGTGCTCTTGTCCTGCCAAATAGGATGTATGGTCTTTTTGGAGGAAACGAAGACTGACTAGAAAGAACAGAAAGCATTATATAGATTTGTTACCTTGATAAGAGACAAATTTGTAGAGTATATTCCCTTATGGCTGAATTTTGGAACAGGCTCTTCCAATCCATAGGTTCTTTCCCCTATTCCTGGCAACATGGTGCTCTAAAAACTTTCATTTGCTCATCAGATTACTCATTAGTAATGGGCTATTTAACTGGAAAGAGTCAGTAAAATGGTATTGCATTTCAGCTTAATTTAGTAGCTTGCAGTAATATTTTGAGGACCGTCATTTATTGTTTCTGCAGGTAAGTAAGCTTTAAAGTGAAAGACAGCAAAGTAGTTTTAATTTCTCTGCTTTATTGAAACAGGTGCATCACAATCCCCTAGAGAGTTTGTTGACGCACAAGATGGCTGGGTCCCACTCCCAGAGATGCTGGGGACCACACTTTGAGAACATCTGGTTTAAGCCAAGGCTGATTTCTCTGCACTTACAGCGGTGATAGTAGTGGGGCTGAAAGATCCCTACTTGGCTTACAATAAACTTTGTAGATTTTTTTCTTAAGTTGCTCAAGCAGTAATTTATAGGTACTTTATGTTAGGAACATTTTTTTTTTCTACCTCAAGAAAAGTTACTCAGAAGGAGTATAGGAAATAATGGACCATTGACCATATTTTGGGGCACATATAAAAAAATTGATGTCTGTGTTACATACTGATTAAGAGCTTGGGCTTCGGAGATGAGAAGATGAGGAATGAGACCAAGATCTGCCACTTTCTGGCTCAGTGGCTCTCCACACTGTTTTCTCATCTGTGAAATGGGGTAAAAAATACCTCTGTTCATCACAGAGTTCCAGGCTGGGTTCCCTATGTTATACAGCAACTTCCCACTTGCTATCTGGGTGGGATGGGAAAGTGGGGAGGCTTAAGAGGAAGGGGATATAATATATAATAATATTATAATTATGACTGATATGTGTTGTATGGTAAACACCAATACAACATTGTAAAGCAATTTTCTACCAATTAAAAAATGAGAATTAAAAAAATAAAATACCTATTTTCCTCCAGGTTTAAAGAAGGAAATGTACATAAACTGCTTAAATAAATGTCAGCAGTTTTTTCAAAGGGATGTAAAAACTCAATATTGCTTAAGACTGTGAGTGCACTGTTTATATTTGTTCACCCTTTGGAGAGCCTGAGCATGAGTGGATGCATTCTCTCTGAGGTCTAGGTCAGTTAGATCTGTGAGTCTGGCTAGAGAGGGATTTCCAAAGGAGTTTCTCACAAGTTATCATTCCATTTTTTCTAGAAAATTCAGATTGAAGACTTTTGTTCTCTACAATTAAAAAAAAAACCCAATAAACTCATTGGCTATTTGCTAATAGACTGTGTATGCATTTAACTTAATGACTAATTTGGGGTTTATCATTAGTTACTATTAATCCATGAGCAACTTTGCCTTGTTTAGAGCATTTTAGGATGGATGCAAAAGCTTGAGAACTTTAGGGATCATCTGGTTTAATCCTTTCAGTTGACAGAGAAAATTGTGAGCCTTTGAGGTCAAGTGGATAATTTGGCTGAGGACATAACCACAAATTTAATTTCTACTGGATGCTATCTAAATGCTCTCAGAAAGAATGGCTTATGATGAACTATTCTAAAACCACAATTGTTTTAGTCTCTTGCAACATGCAATTTGTTTATATCTAACACACCCTCAGATCAGATCAGATCAGATCAGTCACTCAGTCATGTCCGACTGTTTGCGACCCCATGAATCGCAGCACGCCAGGCCTCCCTGTCCCTCACCAACTCCTGGAGTTCACTCAGACTCACGTCCATCGAGTCGGTGATGCCATCCAGCCATCTCATCCTCTGTCGTCCCCTTCTCCTCCTGCCCCCAATCCCTCCCAGCATCAGAGTCTTTTCCAATGAGTCAACTCTTCGCATGAGGTGGCCAAAGTACTGGAGTTTCAGCTTTAGCATCATTCCTTCCAAAGAAATCCCAGGACTGATCTCCTTCAGAATGGACCGGTTGGATCTCCTTGCAGTCCAAGGGACTCTCAAGATTCTTCTCCAACACCACAGTTCAAAAGCATCAATTCTTTGGCGCTCAGCCTTCTTCACAGTCCAACTCTCACATCCATACATGACCACAGGAAAAACCATAGCTTTGACTAGACGAACCTTTGTTGGCAAAGTAATGTCTCTGCTTTTCAGCGTGCTGTCTAGGTTGGTCATAACTTTCCTTCCAAGGAGTAAGCGTCTTTTAATTTCATGACTGCAGTCACCATCTGCAGTGATTTTGGAGCCCAAAAAATAAAGTCTGACACTGTTTCCACTGTTTCCCCATCTATTTCCCATGAAGTGGTGGGACCGGATGCCATGATCTTCATTTTCTGAATGTTGAGCTTTAAGCCAACTTTTTCACTCTCCTCTTTCACTTTCATCAAGAGGCTTTTGAGTTCCTCTTCACTTTCTGCCATAAGGGTGGTGTCATCTGCATAGCTGAGGTTATTGATATTTCTCCCGGCAATCTTGATTCTAGCTTGTGTTTCTTTCAGTCCAGCGTTTCTCATGATGTACTCTGCATATAAGTTAAATAAGCAGGGTGACAATATACAGCCTTGATGTACTCCTTTTCCTATTTGGAACCAGTCTGTTGTCCCATGTCCAGTTCTAACTGTTGCTTCCTGACCTGCATACAAATTTCTCAAGAGGCAGATCAGGTGGTCTGGTATTCCCATCTCTTTCAGAATTTTCCACAGTTTATTGTGATCCACACACCCTACAAGAAGGTAAATTCATTTAGTTTCTCAGGGTTATACTATGAAACAAATTTCACTCATCAGAAAGTTTCATGGAATAAAATAGCCATTTTATAAGTGCATTATTGAAACTGTTTCATAACCATAACATGCAATTGGTAGCACATGCTTTGAAGACTTCCAGGTCAAAATGATCATGGAGCTTCAATGTCTCATTTTTTCCCAGGTGTAAGTATACACTGGACTGTTTTCCAAGGAAAACCTTGACCCTTTCTCCAAGTGCTCCTTTTTGCACCATAAGAGTCACTTTCTCTACAGATTTTCAGTTGGTTAATTTTTGGTAAAAGCAATTTCAACTCATTTTTTATGTGATTAGCTAAAAAAGGATTTGTACTCCTATTCTCATAAGAGAACTTAACTTCTAACCTTCAGCTGCCACTGTCTTATGAAAAGCTTGATAATGAGAAATATATATGGAGTTTTGCCTGAAGGTTATGTACACTCATTACTTTAGAAATACTGATAGTGATGATGATGATGACAGAAATTGTTAAGAATATACTATGTGCATCTTCCCTGGTAGCTCAGCTGGTAAAGAATCCACCTGCAATGCAGGAGACCCTGTTTCGATTCCTGGGTTAGGAAGATCCCTGGAGAAGGGAGTGGCTCTCCACTCCAGTGTTCTGGCCTGGATAATTCCATGGACTGAATAGTCCATGGGATCACAAAGTTAGACAAGACTGAATGACTTTCACTTTCATGTGCTACTTACTGAGTTAAGTCATGCATTGTTTCATTTAATCCTCACAACCAGTGGTCCCCCAAGTTCAGCATGCAACACATCACCTGAGGGCTTGTTAAAATACCAGTTGTTTTTAATTTGGTAGGGATCTGATAATTTACATCTCTAATAAATTCCTAGGTGATGCTGATTCTGCTGGTTTGGGTGTTCAAGAACTACTGCTTGCCATAAACATAGGACGTAGGTGTTTCAATCTGTATTTGATAGATGAAGAAACAGGAATTGAGGTTATGTAATTTGCTTAACGGAGAAGGTAATGGCACCCCACTCCAGTACTCTTGCCTGGAAAATCCCTTGGACAGAGGAGCCTGGTGGGCTGCAGTCCATGGGGTCACTAGGAGTCGGATACGACTGAGCGACTTCACTTTCACTTTTCATTTTCATACATTGGAGAAGGAAATGGCAACCCACTCCAGTGTTCTTGCCTGGAGAATCCCAGGGACGGGGGAGCCTCGTGGCCTGCCGTCTCTGGGGTCGTGCAGAGTCGGACACGACTGAAGTGACTTAGCAGTAGCAGTAATTTGCTTAACACATAGCTAATAATTGGCAGATTTGGGATTTGAAAACTTGCCTCTTTGATTTCAAAGTCTGTAATCTTAATTTCTGTGCTAGATGGTTTTGCAATAAGACTTTCTTTCTGGGCAGAATAGTAGGATAGGACTTGATTTCTCCCAATAATGAGGTTCAAATACATTAAAAAGTGTGGGAGCTGTGAAATGGTTCTCATGAAAACCAGACTTTTGGGCAGAATCACATGACCCCTAGAGGAAATTTATCAGGAAGACAGAAATAACTAGACTGGTGAACATATCCTTTATGTCCTAAGCTATGGGACAAAGGGGAATCTTGGGTCCTGCTGAACAATGTGTCCAATCGTGGAATTTGCCTTCACTAGTCTTCCTTATTGGGACTGTTCTGACAGAATTGGATTCTGTGTATAATTAGAGAGTGATCTCGTGCTTAGGGACTTATGGTTTGAGATACCCTCTACTGAACGTAGAGAAACGGCATCTCATTATGTCATAGTACTCCGACTTCCATTTCCATCTGAGGAAGCAGTGATCAGGCACTAGGGACTGTAGATAGTATTGATGAAAGGGATGGTTAGGGGTTGGTAAGAAGCACAGGCATCTGGGTAAGATTCTTGTCACCATGAGATTGTACAGGTGAGGAAAAGAGCTCTATTATGTAACCAGTGAAGTCTTTTGAGTCATGAAGATCAACTTTACTGCCTACCATGAAAGTGAAAGTCACTTAGTCATGTCAGACTCTTTATGATCCCGTGGACAATACAGTCCATGGGTTCTCCAGGCCAGAATACTAGAGTGGGTAGCCATTTCTTTCTGCAAGGGATCTTCCCAATCCCGGGATCAAACCCAGGTCTCCAGCATTGCAGGTGGATTCTTTACGAACTGAGCCACCAGGGAAGCCCAAGAATACTGGAGTGGGTAGCCCATCCCTTCTCCAGAAACTCTTCCTGACCCAGGAACCAAACCAGGGTCTCTTTCCCAGTTGAGCTACCAGGTAAGCCCACCTAACCATGGAACAGAATTAATTAAAACAGCATTCCAAACCCACTTCTGTAGAAGGCTACCTCAGAGGCCATTAGTGATCTTCCAATTCTACCATCTTACAATAATCCTACTAAAACTCGGGTTTGCTGCAGTGGGCACAGAAAACTTTCAAGACAACTGGGATAGGAGTATGAGATGGGGTGGAGGGTCATACTGTCCTGGAATGAAGCTGGGAGGTGGCCCCTGAGTTCCCTCTCCTCCAGCAGATAGAAGAGGATTGATTTATGGACATAAACATCCCCAGAGATTGCTAGAAATATGTAGAGAAGGGGAACCCTCCACTTTCCGATAATCTGAAAAGTGAAATCTCAGAATTACTCTATTTGAGGGTGTAAAGTGAATCATTTATTGTTTATTTCACTTTCAGGTTGATGGAGACTACAATACAGCAGTCATATAATGTTTAGTCCCTGAAACGGGGCAAGAGTTCTGGCCTCTGAAGTTAATTCTGCTTTGGTGCTTAATGTTGTCTTCAGTACCCCAATTATGAGTGGCATTCTCTGAATGGCCAGCATGATTCTATAGTGCTGACCAGAAACTTTGTTCAGGTTTTTATGTAACAGCTTATAGAAAAACCAAAATGAAATTTTTGGCCTACCCAACATATGTGAATGGACAATTTGAAGTGTGATTCATCCTTCTTTGGCTGCTGGAGTCTGAGTCAGATTTGCCACTCGTGAATAGCAATTGAGCAAGACTTTTTTATTATACCTTATTAAGCATGTTACCATTTTTCCTTTGTATATTTATGTACCTTTCTTCTGTTATTTGGTGTACATTTTCCTATCCATATAATGATTTTGAAAGAAGAAGGAACATGTACAGAAATGGAAAAAAGGGAGGGTAGAAAAGAGGTAGAGAGGAGAAAGGAAGGAACATTAACCTATTTTACAGAAGACGTTTACATAGAAAAGCTTAATGATGTATTAACAAATAATCCAGTCCTAACGTGAGGTGACTTATCCCAATTTAACATGAAATACAGATGATATAGCTGTACCATCTGAGCCACCAGAGAATGCAAACCTGGGTTCAATCCCTGGGTTGGGAAGATCCCTGGAGAATTCCATGGACAGAGGAGCCTGGCAGGGTACAGTCCATGGGATTGCAGAGTTGGACATGACTGAGCGACTAACATAGATATAGCTAATAAACTGTTGTTTTGCAAAATATACAGCAGTGATGAGCAATGTACAAAATGAACCAAATGGAGTCAGTGGGAAAGAATGATTGATCGATTTACTTTCAGAGAAAAGTAGATGTGCATTTTCTATGATACTGCTCTCCAAAGAAGGCAATGTTTCTTAGGGCAAAACCCGTAACAGCACCAAGCATGAGTCATTACCAGATCATCTGTTGAAATTAGAATGCTGTTAGCAGCTACCTTCGGAAGGTTGCTGAAAGTGTTTTAGGCGTACTATGTTAGGGGACACAAAGCCCCTGTCCTTGAGCCCAGCTGGGTTACGGTTGAGTTACATTCATATATGTGAATAATTAATTCTATCTGAGGGAATCCAGCATATCTTCACAGCAGAGGGAGCCTTTAAATTACTCTTAATGTGAAGGTCTTCAGGTAGAGCTGAATAGAGGAAGCTATATACAAAAGGCAAAGAGGCATCAATGCGTATGCTTGTTGGGACGATCTTACAGCATGTTTCATACCACTTCACTAGAACATGGAATTAGGCAGGAACATGTACCCAGCATCCTAGTGCATCAGGCTTTCAGAAAAGTTGCTGATAGTAGTAACCTTTCTTCTTTCACCTCATAGTCACTTAATTTGTTCTCTCACAAACCTGAAGCTTCCCATAGAGCCTCTCTTACTCACTTTATATTGACTGAGTAGTTCTAAGTTATAATCAACAAGCTAGATGCTAATTTCAATGTATCTGGTTCATCCAAATTTGAAAATGGGTTGGTTTGCTATGGGGATTTATCTGCCATAATCACTGGAGATGTTACCTCTGGGACATCTCTCTTTTGGAAATACTGCTGATGAATTTTTGTAATTCAGATACTTCTCTAAATAAATGTTATTATGAATGAATCACTTTTGTGTTATTACTCTGCAGATATTGAGGCTTAACTGATTATCATTATCTTTACTGAGCTGAGCCCTGTGTGTCAGGTTCTCACAGGTGGAAGACAAGCCAGCCAAAGCAAAAAGATCAGCTGTAGGCCAAGGGTGGGGTTTCAGTCAGAAGGGGAAGTCTGGCATGCCTGACATGTCCAGTTCACCATCTTAGAATATTATCATTACCATTTTGATATACTGCCATAAAAGCATAGTAGTTGAAATGTTCTATTAGTCACCTGTCGGGAGTTTTATATGATTAGGTTAAATGTGTGGAAAAAATGAGACATCCTTTAAGAAGTAAATTTTGTAGGAAAAGTCGGATGCACAAGGCAATGTCCATTTACTGTAACACCTTTCATAAAAGGTTTTATTTGGCAATGGCAGTACTACTTCACTGAGGTAGATAATAGCAACTGCTCTAAAAAACTGTTGGAAATTCTACTAAGTTATTATCTACTAGGTCCTAGGCATTCGTCCATAATATGGCTAATTCTTTTAAGCCTACAAGGTAGATTTCATTATCCTCATTTCTACTGATGAGCAAACAGACTCAGAGGTTGACCGACACAAAACCAGGCAACCGAATGGAAAAGCCAATGTTCTGCCTATTTTCCAAAGTTTTCACTTTCCTCTATTATGTCCACGTTCTCTAAAAGCAACAATAGGCCTGCATCAAAGTTGTCATGGGATTCTAGTCTGTTGAGGATTGTTCTGTCTCTGTCAGCAAAAGCCAGAGAGGTGGTAGTGCTTCCAGGAGACCAAGTAAAAGCAAGGGGAGAGCCAGTGCTACAAACATTCCCTAAGTGTCCCAAAACACGTAACAGAAGGTAGAACAGTAAATGGTGTCCTGTCAGAGTAAGTTAAGAGTGATCTTGGCTTTAATTTTGCAGGGTATTTTTATCTTCCTCTCACCCTTTACTTTTAAACTGAAGCTTCTAAAAACATTCACTTGGAAGCCCTCCAAAAATAAATAGCATTCTTTCTTATACTGCTGATAAAAGTATAACCTGGTAAGTTTTCTAGGGGCCAAAGTGGCAGTAACAAAAACTTTTATAAAGTGGCATACTCCACAGTAGCATTTCCACCTTCAAGTATTCACCTTAAGAAAATATTAAGAACACATAAAAGATTTAACAACACAAAGTCCTTTAAAGCGGTTTATTAGTGAAAAATTGGGAACAACCTAAAAACAGTAGTTTAATAAAATGTGGCACAGGAGATGAAATACCATGCAGCCATTAAAAAAGATATAGAAACATATTTTGACACGGCAAGATAGTCATGGCACTGTCAAGTGAAAAAAAGTTACAAAACAGTATGTACAACTTGATCCCATTAAAAAAAATCTACAAAAGCACAGAAGAATCTCTAAGTGTATACACCTAGATAACAGTAGCTCTCCCTGGATGGTGGAATTGTAAGTGATTTTTATCTTTATATACTTTTTTCCTCCTTTTTCACCAATGCATTTATGACTTGTACTTTTTAAAAAAGCGCTTACGATTCTTAGAAGGTCTCCTTTAAAATAGGGAGAGCAGAGCTTAGCAGCCTGAGCACCAGGATGTACATGTTAGTCTGATATAACTTTAAATGGTTTGATGTCAAATTGTGACTGTGCGGAGTGGAAATGTGGGTGGGGCTAATGCTTACCCTTCTTCAGACAAACACATCCATCCCTAGAAACCCTTCATATCAATCAAGTACAGGCATTCTAAGTGGTATTGTTCTTTCTTATACTAAGCATACCTTATACCTTCACACCCACTTGTAATACAGCCCAGAGCGAGGCTCCTCTACACTTGAGATAAATGTTGTTGGTATACAAAAGGCAGGGAGAATTTTCAAGTGATGTCAGATAGCAGGCCTGAAGGTAAAAGGCACATTATCTTTATTCTACATAAGTGGGTCTCAAACTTAGGAGGGTAACAATCACCTAAATGACTTGTAAAGACAGAATGCTGGGTCCTATTCCCAGAGTCTGTTTCAGTGGAACTTGAATAAGGCTTAAGAGTTGCATTTTTTTCTTTCTTTGACAAATATTGAGTATATACTATGTGCCAGGTCTCATGCTGAGAGTTGGGAATTTAACTGTGATCAAAAGAATTAACAGTCTCAATCTCAGGAGCCTACATTCCAGAGTGACAGATACATACTAAACAAATAATTTAAAGTAACTAATTACAATTAGTACTAGAACACAGGAAAGATCAGAATTCAGTTTTTGTCTTGAAATGTATTTTAAAATGTTACATGGGAGAACTAAGACTAGTTTTATAGCCCCTTGAAGACAACAAGTACCAAAAAAGGTACTTGGACATACGAATTAACATTTTTAGCAAATTCCTAGGTGATGCTGATATTGCCTGTCCTGGGGGGTCTCAGACTGAGAACCACTTCCCTACTGAGCAGTTTCCCATTAGGATAATGTGGGAGAAAGGGCAGGTGTGCTGTGGACAAACACCACACCCCTATTTGAGTCTCACCATGAGGTAAGAGCCACTTAATCATGTGGAGAAGGGGTTGAGGCAAACTTGTGCTGTGCTAAGTCGCTACAGTTGTGTCCAACTCTTTGCAACCATATAGAATGTAGCTTTCCAGGCTCTTCTGTCCATGTCATTCTCCAGGCAAAAGTACTGGAGTGGGTTACCGTGCCTTCCTCTCAGGGACCGTCCCAACCCCGGGAACAAACCCTTGCCTCTGATGTCTCCTGCATGGGCAGGCAGGTTCTTTACCACTAGCACCACCTGGGAAGCCCCTGAAGTAAAGCTGGCTGTAGGTCATATTGCAAAGCCTCCTGTTATTAAGGCTTCTCACTCAGACTTGAAGTGCTACATATTATGGCAACATATTTCAAACTTTCAGGTGTTCGGGAGCTAAGGAAGATATTTTTAAGGAATCATTTCAAAAAAGTATGGAGGCAAGCTGGACCTTCCTGGGTAAACAAAGCTGTTGCTTTTTGTCCTGTGCTCCTTCATCTTCTGCATGTCCTCCCAAGACCAGCTCCTCCATTTACATCCTGTTCCTTTGTTCTGGTGGAGAACAGCAGACTATGAGGATGAACTCTAACCCACTAGTGACTCTGGCCTCAGGCTTCTTATTTCTTACATTATTCAGAGTGAGGCACATTCCCATTTCTGGGACCTAGTCTCCTACAATATGAATTGTTCTGATCAGCACCACAAAAACAATTTAATGCAATGACCTTTTAAGTTAATTACCTTCAGGACAAATAAAAGAGATAATCAGTTACTTCTGTTTGTAAAAAGAGCCTACAATTATTTCCAAGTTTACTATTTCATTCATATATGCATCCTTCATATTACTGTATCTTTAGATTAAGCTCAGGGCCACAGACATTATTTAAGTAATTCTAAATTGCACCATGAATTAATAGGCTTCCCAAGGTTTTCTTCCATGCCTAAGAACCTATAGACCTTTACCTGAGTAAAAATTAAACCTATGACCTTATAAAATAAGCCCAAACCAAAATAAAACAAATCCAAAAGACTCCAAAGAACCAAACAAAACTTCATTAACATAAAAAATAAACATAAAACAAATTTACATATTGTGCTGGATTTGTGGTGGACAAAGGCACAAAAAAACCTTTGAACTCTAACAGTACTGAGGGCTACTGTACATTATTGGGTTAGGATAAGCAACATTCATTTGATGGAAAGCAGAAGGTTCTGATAAAAATGTACACTGACAGTGGCGAGGTTAAACCTAGATATTGATCAGCTTTAAACAGGGTGCAAAATACAATCAATAAGGAACAGAGCAGAGCATGGACATAGAAGATGAATCTCTGATTCACAGTTGTAAACAAGGCCAACAGTCAGGAAGCTACAGAACCTAACAAGGGGAAAAATTTTTACAGCACATTTCTACAGTGTGCCAAGCTTTTCCCCCCAAATTATCTAACATACAAGATAGTTATAAAATCTACAGGTATAGATTTTATAGATATTTTATTACTATTTTTAAAACTTTTTTTTTTTTTTGCTATAAAACCCTCACAATAACCTTAAGGTGGCATAATTATTATCCCCATTTTACTACCAAGGAAATGGCAGTTTACATGACATCTGAGCTGAAGCTCAAAGACCATAGTATGTGAAGAAGACTGGATTTGAACCCAGGACAATTTCACTTCACTACTCATATTTTTTCCCGTTTACTACTCTATTTCCCATAAGCCTAATTTACAGTTGCTATTAAAGCTGACCTGATCTTTTTGACTTGATCTTCTAAAGCCTAAATCTGGATTTACATAATAGATGGTGCCCTGGGCTGGCTGTAGAGCTTCCTTTCTGGGGGAAAAAGCTTCACTCAATTGGTTTTATGTCTAACTAACCAGCGTGTTAGTTAGTTAATCTAACTAACCAGCGTGTTAATTAATCTTGGGATTAACAGTATGGAAATTCACAGAGTGAACTATAAAACTGCAGAGAAATTTGTCTCACAGAATAGAAATGTAACAGCTACTGTTAAAATTTGGACTGTAAACTGAATTATCAACATGTTCACCAAGGTCTCATTAAGAACTCTTAAACACCATTTTAAAACATCTTTTGTGCTGAATATTCATTTTTCAAAGTACCAAAACATATCATTTGGCACATTAACATTTCCTAAAGAAATTTACTACACCTTTATACTTAACATGTAAGTCAGACTGAACCACTCTGAGCTGACAGAATGTGCTACATTCTCTCAGCTCCAGGCCTGGCGTAACTTTTTCCTCTGCCTGGAACACTTCCTCTCCAAAACATCTCCTACTACCCAAATTTGAATTAGGTGACTCCCAAAGCTCCAAAACACAGTATTGCATTTTCCTTCTATCATGACACCGATGCTGTTATATGACCATTGCTTACTTATTTTTCTGTATTCTCTACCAGTCTTTAAGATCTGTAAGGGGAAGAATTTGGTGCATCTTGGTCAGGGTCGTATTCCAAGCTAATCAGCATAGTGCCTAGCACCCAACAAATGTTTGATGAATGAATGAAAATAAGAGCAGAAGTCCTGACATGGAAACAATCTGCTGATTCATAGAAATAGCCCACACAGCAATTTTCTGATTCCAAGTATATTACTAATTGTTTCATTAGTGTGTGAACTAGAGAGCCTGATTAGGATAACCTAAGTTCATTAGTAAATTTTTAAAATTTATTTGTAGGCTTAAAGTAACCAAAAGTATATTGTTTGCATACAATTTACTCTATAACAAACACAGCTGTGCAAATCCATATTTTTATAAGGATCTGTTGTTGAATAAGGACAAATTCTCTTTACTGTATTACAATATCTTAACACATCCAATTCTGATTATGGATTAAATGGTGCCAACTGAACAACCTTAGAAACATTGTTCAGTAAATTGAGTTTGTCCTGGATGATTTAGAACCTTAACTGCAAATGTACTAGAGAAATACGGTAATACTTCTTGAGGACTAGTTAGTCTTAGAATAAATCATTCAGTAGTGTTTAATAAAAAGCCCTCAAAATAACTCACTGAAACAGAATATTGTCATCACTCAATAACTGCTGGAAAATAAGGTAAACATGGTATAACTAAGTTTTTGTTTATGAAAACATTCAGAAACATTCTATTTTTCACAAAAGAGGTTTATATCCTAGAGCTCTTTTTAAACCAAGTTAAAAACAAATTTTAACTTTATTCTTTGGCTATTAATTATACCTAATAAATGAGTCACTGATATCAATTCACAATAAATTTATTTTACATAAAAGAAAAAGCTTGCCATTAATGAAAAATCCAGTAGAAAACAGTTCTTCTGCTTTAATTTGGGGTTCAAAAGTAGAAGGTACGTATTAGTGAAACCTCAGTAGAAAGAGAATTTTGTAACAAAACATTCTTGGCATGAAAGCTCTAACGTAACTTTTGTAATAAAATATTTACCATGCAATTTTATTGGCAGAAAGGCCAGTTTCTGATGGTTGGTATTTTCTTTTCAGTTTCTTAAGACATTAACATGAAAGATACTTAAACCTGCTTTATTAAGAGTTAATTATATATAAATATGGTATCTTTCCATAGTCCACCTATTTAATTGAGCAGTTCTAAGTAGGTAATTGGCACCCTGCCCTTCTGGTTTCCCCTTTCACCCATCAGCCAGTCTGAATCCATTCCAACGACACTGAAAACAGTGATTACCTACAAAATAAAACATTTCCAGTTATTAACTACATTAATAAATAAATACACAAAAACTAATCAGATTTAATTTGTTTAAATTGTAAATTATTCACTATAAAAATTTAAATATTACCATAAACAAACACCATTATCACATCATAAAAATTATCAATGTGAAAGATAAAGGGTTTTATCAGAGGCAGTTTTAGAAATCTATTTAGCAGTTAAAAGCTTTAAATAGTTCTGTGATGTTCTATTTTGTTAAAAAATAGTAGTTAAAAATTTATAAAATATTAATACAATCATCTGCAATCTATGAAAACATTCATAATAAACGATTTCTAAATAAGTAATAATGTATTTGCATTTTGTTATACTGGAAGGTTAAGTCAATCTATGATACAGTTTTCTTTTTATATCCACATTACTCACCTCATCTGCCAGAAGTGATAATTCAGTACTGTTTGCAGCATCATAATCATACAGAACCCTGGCCCTCCGGCTGCCACCGCACTCCTTCAGGTCAGTGAGGTTGGAAGGAGAGGTGATTACTAGGCTACTTGTTGAAGTCAAGGCAGAGGAACAAATCACATTCGATGAAGCAGACGGTACAGGTGCCACAGCAGTCTGGTTGTTGTTAGAGTGATAATTGGATGGAAAACTGTTGAAAAGAAAATTGCCAATTATGTATACAGGACCAAAGTTTCTGTTATCACCACTTGGTGGCAGTATTTACCTTCTACCAACCTCCACAGGCTAAAGATTTAAAAGATGTTAACATTTTATTGATAAAGTGTGCTATTTACCCCTCTTGGATCAATTACATTAGAGAAAATGCAGATTATTTTTAAATATAAAATCCTTGAAAGTCTGTTTCAAAGTCATCTTTACAAGTATAAACTTTAAATTATTTTTCTCCAGAAAAATGATTCATAATACTTCAATTTTCTACTGTATGTTTTATTAACCTTTTCCTTCATGAATTTTTAAATTAAAAAAAAACAAAAAAACAGATGAAAAACTTACCTAAATGTCAGATACTATCACAGATTAAAGTTTTCAAGTTAATTCTTTGAGAAATATTTGACTAACAACTCTTTTTCATAAAATAGATTTTCACATTTTCCTGTTCATTCGAATATTTACTGAGTATCTCCTTGTCCAGCATCACTAGAACAAGCTGAGATATAAAGATGAAACAATACCATTCTTTTATGGATTGTAGACAGGTGAAGGGATAGACATTCAAATAATATGTATGACTAATAACATAATGAAGACTCAACGGAAGAATAGGGCAGATATCACAAATTAGTGAAATCTTTTTATCAATGTGCTTACAAATACTTTAAAGATAATTAGAATTTTCAGTTTATTTTAAGCTTACTGTTGCTTCACAATACTAAACAGAAAAAAACGTAACATGGCTGGCCTATAGTCATTCTAATCCAACCACTTCTAAGGTTGAAAATGATCCTATTAAAATTCATTGTTGTTGTTCAGTTGCTAAGTTGTGTCCGACTCTTTGGGAGCCCCATGAACTGCAGCATGCCAGGCGTCCCTGTCCTTCACTATCTCCCTGAAAGTGAAAGTGAAATCGTTCGGTTGTGTCCGACTCTTTGCGACCCCATGGACTGCAGCCTACCAGACTCCTTGTTCCATGAGATTTTCCAGGCAAGAATACTAGAGTGGGTTGCCATTTCCTTCTCCATCACTATCTCCCTGAGTTTGCTCAAACTCACGTCCATGATGTGAGTTTGATCACATCATGTGAGTCAGTGATGCCATCCAACAACCTCATCTTCTGTTGCCCCCTTCTCCTCTTGCCCTCAATCTTTCCCAGCATCAGGGTCTTTTCAAATGAGTTGGCTCTTTGCATCAGGTGGCCAAAGTACTGGAGCTTCAGCTTCAGTATCAGTCCTTCCAATGAATATTCAGGGTTGATTTCCTTCAGGAGTAGTCTAGTTGGCTCTTTGCATCAGGTGGCCAAAGTACTGGAGCTTCAGCTTCAGCATCAGTCCTTCCAATGAATATTCAGGGTTGATTTCCTTCAGGAGTAGTCTCGTTTGAGCTCCTTGCTGTCCAAGGGACTCTAAAGAGCCTTTTCCAACACCACAGTTTAAAAGCATCAATTCCTCAGTGCTCAGCCTTCTTTATGGTCCAACTCTCACATCCATACATTACTATTAGAAACAGCACAGATTTGACTATAAGGACTTTTGTCAGCAAAGTGATGTCTGTGCTTTTTAATACACTATCTAGGTTTGTTATAGCTTTTCTTCCAAGGAGCAAGCATCTTTTAATTTTGTGGCTGCAGTCACCATCCACATTGATTTTGGAGCCCAAGAATATGAAATCTGACAGTTTCTACTTTTTCCTCATCTATTTGCCATGAACTGATAAGACTAGGTGCCATGATCTTCATTTTTTGAAAGTTGAGTTGTAAGCCAGCTTTTTCACACTCCTCTTTCACTTTAATCAAGAGGCTCTTTAGCTTCTCTTTACTTTCTGCCATTAAAGTGGTATCACTAGTTAAAATATAAAATGCTTCATCGGTAAAGGTAGGTGAAATTAAACTCTTCATAAAATACAGTTTTCTTCTTTATGACTCCTGTGCCATCTGGAAATCAGTCAGCAAAATTTTCTTTATCCTTAACCTCTTCTCTAAACCTTCCTTTCACTTCCTGATGCTTGTGTTTATCTCCCACACTCCATGTATCATTAAGCCTAGAGGTGGAAGCTGTAGGAGCTGCATGCTCATTTCCATTCCTATACTCTTCTCCCTCACCAAGATTACTCCTACCAAACTTCTGAATTTCACATTATTCAACTATCAACTACCTCTTGTTGCAATCATCTACAGGTGTCTTATTTTTTTTTTCCTTTTATCTCTAAATTTTAGTTTCTGGCTCACTGCCAGTATATCTTAATTCTTGGTGATTCTAAGAATTATTTGAATAATCCTTAGACTGTTCAAATAATTGTTAATCTAATTATTTAAACACTTTGGCTTATTAGATTCATGGACTATTCTCTCCTACTGATTCTGTGCCTGACCCTACTTCAGCTATCCATTACCAATGCCTCATCTAGACTTTATCAATTCCAAAAACTATAACTCTTATAATAATCATATTTCCCAACATTCCATTCTCTGACCATCATCTTTTTCCCTAGTACTCTCATTTCAACAAGCCTATCTCAGATTCCAAGCTGGAATCAAGATTGCTGGGAGAAATATCAATAACCTCAGATATTCAAATACCACCACCCTTATGGCAGAAAGTAAAGAACTAAAGAGCCTTTTGATGAAAGTGAAAAAAGGAGAGAGAAAAAGTTGGCTTGAGCTCAACATTCAGAAAACTAAGATCATGGCATCCAGTCCCATCACTTCATGGCAAATAGATGGAAACAGGGGAAACAGTGGAAACAGTGGCTGACTTTATTTTTGAGGGCTCCAACATCACTGCAGATGGTGACTGCAGCCATGAAATTAAAAGACACTTACTCTTTGGAAGGAAAGTTATGACCAACCTAGACAGCATGTTAAAAAGCAGAGACATTACTTTGTCAACAAAGGTCCGTCTAGTCAAGGCTATGGTTTTTCCAATAGTCATGAATGGATGTGAGAGTTGGACTATAAAGAAAGCTGAGCGCCGAAGAATTGATGCTTTTGAACTGT
This sequence comes from Bos mutus, assembly GCF_027580195.1. Lineage (NCBI taxonomy): Eukaryota > Metazoa > Chordata > Mammalia > Artiodactyla > Bovidae > Bos > Bos mutus. The sequence goes on from NC_091619.1 coordinate 55,131,133, forward strand.
GGTATTGGAGAAGTCTCTTGAGAGTCCCTTGGACTGCAAGGAGATCCAACCAGTCCATCCTAAAGGAAATCAGTCCTGAGCGTTCACTGGAAGGACTGATGTTGAAACTGAAACTCCAATACCTTGGCCACCTGACACGAAGAGCTGACTCATCTGAAAGACCTTGATGCTGGGAAAGATTGAAGGCGGGAGGAGAAGGGGACGACAGAGGATGAGATGACTGGATGGCATCACCGACTTGATGGACATGAGTTTGGTAAACTCCTGGAGTTGGAGATGGACAGGAAGGCCTGGTGTGCTGTAGTCCATGGGGTTGCAAAGAGTCGGACACGACTGAGTGACTGAACTGAACTGAACTGATCTCGGATCTATAGTCCTACCATAGACCTACCATCTATTGTCCTACCAGCATGCCATTTGTGTCCAAGGTAAATTATCAGAATCACCCCCCTTGCACATATCTTCAAATCCCATGTCCTTTACTTCATACTGCTCATTTGGTAAAGATCTCCCTAATTATCTATTCAGTATCCATGTATCTAAGACATGAAAAAACATAAAATCATAGACATGAAAAAATACAAAATCATAGTCTAGTCTCACACTCAGTGAGTTAAGTAGGAACAAGTGGGTCCACAATGCTGCCTGGCAACTACACTACATTTCTCTAAAATCTATCCACTTAACATTCTCCTGATTACTTTTCATGCCCCTTTATCCATCTGCAAAATTTCAGCAATTCTCCCTTAACCTTTATAATCAGCTTATGAATTGCTTCCTTTTTATCTAAGAGGAGAAAAAAACAATCAGGAAACTTCCATGCTTTTGGTCATCTTTCCTCCTACTACAGATGAGCTATATCTATGCCCCTAAGATTATTTTAAGGTTAATTTTTCCACCTGTGTATAAAATTGCCTCTCAAGGATATCACACTACCGATTCTTCCCTTTCTTTTCAATATTGCATTTTCTCCATTTACTGTATCATTCTTATCAGATTATAATCGTGCTTTTATTTCTCCTATCTTAAAAAAACAAGACAAAAATGGGCTAGACTCTACTTCCTCCTCTGGCTAGTGCTTCACTTCCCTATTCCTCTTTACAGAACTCCTTGAAAGACTTATCTAAACTTAATGTCAAGTTTCTCTCCTTCCATTGACAAACAAGCTTTTGCCCACACTGTTCCATTAAAGCTACTCGTCCAGGTCAGCAATGACTTCAATGTTCTAAATCCAAAGGTCTACTAACAGCCCTCTTTTCACTTGATCTATCTAGAGATTACAGTGAAACACTCCTCTCACCTTTTACAGCTTAATCCAAGGCCACACACGTGGTTTACATCTTACCTCACTGCTCATTCCTTACCATTCTCCTTAGCTTGTTCCTTGGCTCTTTGTTGGAGTACCTCAGGGCTCAGTCCCTGGTCTTTTTTTCTCTCTCTACTCATCCTGTGCTGTGCCAAAATCCTCCAGACTTTATCTCCAAGTAAAGGTCAAAGTCCACAAAGAGTGGTTTCCAAAGCCTAGCTCCCTGTTTCCTTGATTAATCTTCAGCTAAACTCTCTTTTGTTACCTGAACATACAGCTATGTTCCTGGTTCTGAGTTTTTTGTACCTCCTCTCCTGGAGCATCTCTAAGATGCCCGTGTGCTTTATTTCCTTACATCTTTCAAATGTGTCTTCCCTGACTATGTAAATCTCTACTTCCCTACTATATTTTTCTCCAGTGCATTTATCGCCTTCTAATATACTATGTAATTGATAAAATGTATTGATTTTCTACTCCCCTCTACCCCTAAACAGAATGTAGGTTCCATGAGGGCAGGAATATGATCTATTTTGTTTATACTCTATCCTTGACGTCTAGAATAGTGCTTTTAAAAATTACAAGCAGATGTTTCTCTGATGGGTAAAAGGGTTCTAATGATGAACTAATTTCTAATTCAAGTTTCACTCTGAAGTTAAGGATACATTTCCGAGCATCTATTCCTCAGTGAATGCAGCCTATATATACATTTTTGGAGGAAAAAAAAAAAAGATATGCTCTCTCCACACAGATGTGTTTGTATATCTAGACAGGATTTTTAAAATGTTTTACCATGGTATTTTACTTTCAAACTTACCAGTATAATTAACCTTTGTTTACCCACTGAGTTCTACTGATGTTAATTTTGGGGAATTAATGTAAAAAGAAAAACAATAAAACACCAAACAGAAAAACCCCGAAAGACCATCTTTACCTTCTAAGAACTTTTACTGCTAAATTAAAAAAAAAAAAAAAAACTCTAGACCTCCTGCCACTGTAGCTCAATAAGTAAACTTTCCCACTATTAAAAATAAAATATATTTACTAATCTTATAACCAGTTCTTCTGATTCCTTATCTGTATGTGGATAATAATAGTACCTATCTCAGAGCATCAATGACTAGATTTTGTCTGAATGGATGAGTTCCAAGCATTTGAATGGCTTTAAGGAGAATGCAAGGATGAATGATTTTAACAGCAACCCCTATGCTGCACTGCTAGAACATCAGGACAATATGAACAGGAAGTACTAATCTCCTTGGGCTTAAAATTGGTTTTGTGGAAGTGACTAATTTTGTTCTATGCCTAGTTTTGAAGGATTAATATGCAGAAAGGAAAACCAAAGTGATGAAGGTTTTTAATATTTTCTCCTTATTCCTTCTCTTGATGTTCCTCTTTCAAATGTTACATATCACTCCCCTGCTTTCATGGTTCCTCATTATATAAATCTCAAACTCCTCATTACTTAAGGGGCATTCATAAAATGACACTGCTTCATTATTCTAGCCTCATCTCAGTTCAGTCACTCAGTTGTGTCCGACTCTGTGATGCCACAGACTGCAGCGTGCCAAGCTTCCCTGTCCATTACCAACTCCAGGAGTTTACTCAAGCTCATGTCCATCGAGTTGGTGATGCTAGCCATCCATCTCATCCTCTGTCGTCCCCTTCTCCTCCTGCCCTCAATCTTTCCCAGCATCAGGGTCTTTTCAAATGAGTCAGTTCTTCTCATCAGGTGGCCAAAGTTTTGGAGTTTCAGCTTCAGCATCAGTCCTTCTAATGACTATATAGGACTGATTTCCTTTAGCATTGACTGGTTGGATCTCCTTGCAGTCCAAGGGACTCTCAAGAGACTTCTCCAATACCACAGTTCAAAAGCATCAATTCTTAGGTGCTCAGCTTCCTTTTTAGTCCAACTCTCACATCCATACATGACTACTGGAAAAACCACAGCTTTGACTAGACAGACTTTTGTTGACAAAGTAATGTCTCTGCTTTTTAATATGCTGTCTAGGTTGGTCATAGCTTTTCTTCCAAGGAGAAAGTGTCTTTTAATTTCATGGTTGCAGTCACCAGTATCACCTTTTAGGATTTGAAATAGCTCAACTGGAATTCCATCACCTCCACTAGCTTTGCTCGTAGTGATGCTTCCGAAGGCCCACTTGACCTCACATTCCAGGATGCCTGGCTCTAGGTGAGTGATCACACCATTGTGGTTATCTGGGTCATGAAGATCTTTTTTGTATAGTTCTTCTGTGTATTCTTGCCACCTGTTCTTAATATCTTCTGCTTCTGTTAGGTCCATACCATTTCTGTCCTTTACTGTGCCCATCTTTGCATGAAATGTTCCCTTGGTACTGCTTATTTCCTTCAAGAGACCTCTAGTCTTTCCAATTCTATTGTTTTCCTCTATTTCTTTGCACTGATCATGGAGGAAGGCTTTCTGATCTCTCCTTGCTTTTCTCTGGAACTCTGCATTCCAATGGGTATATCTTTTCTTTTCTCCTTTGCTTTTCTCTTTTCTTTTCATAGCTATTTGTAAGGCCTCTTCAGGCAGCCATATGGCTTATTTACATTTCTTTTTCTTGGGGATGGTCTTATCCCTGTCTCCTGTACAATGTCACGAACCTCTGTCCATAGTTCTTCAGGCACTCTATCAGAGCTAGTCCCTTGAATCTAATTCTCACTTCCACTGTATAATCATAAGGGATTTGATTTAGGTCATACCTGAATGGTCTAGTGGTTTTCCTACTTTCTTCAATTTAAGTCTGAATTTGGCAATAAGGAACTCATGATCTGAGCCATAGTCAGCTCCTAGTCTTGTTTTTACCGACTGTACAAAGCTTCTCCATCTTCTGCGGCAAATAATATAATCAATCTGATTTCGATACTGACCATCCGGTGATGTCCATTGTTCGAAGAGAGTATTTGCTATGACCAGTGCATTCTCTTGGCAAAACTCTTGTTAGCCTTTGCCCTGCTTCATTTTGTACCCCGAGGACAAATTTGTCTGTTACTCCTGGAATCTCTTGACTTCCTACTTTTGCATTTATTTCAGTCCCTTATAATGAAAAGGACATCTTTTGGGGGTGTTAGTTCTAAAAGGTCTTGTAGATCTTCATAGAACCATTCAACTTCAGCTTCTTCAGCATTACTGATGGGGCACAGACTTGGATTACTGTGATACTGAGTGGTTTGCCTTTGAAACGAACAGAGATCATTCTGTCGTTTTTGAGATTGCATCCAAGTACTGCATTTCAGACTCTCTTGTTGACTATGAGGGCTACGCCATTTCTTCTAAGGATTTCTTACCCAGAATAGTGGATATAATGGTCATCTCAGTTAAATTCACTCATTCCAGTCCATTTTAGTTCACAGATTCCTAAAATGTCAGTGTTCACTCTTGCCAGCTCCTGTCTGACCACGTCTAATTTACCTTGATTCATGGACCTAACATTCCAGGTTCTTGTGTGATACTGTTCTTTACAGCACCAGATGTTACTTCCATCACCAGTCACATCTACAACTGGGTGGTGTTTTTGGTTTGGCTCCTTCTCCTCATTCTTTTTGGAGTAATTTTTCCACTGTTCTCCAAACCACTCCAGTATTTTTGCCTGGAAAATCCCACGGATGGAGGAACCTGGTAGGCTACAGTCCATGGGTCACAAAGAGTCGGACACGACTGAGCAACTTCACTTTCACTTTCAATGACCTGGGGAGTTCATCTTTCAGTGTCCTATCTTTTTGCCTTTTCACACTGTTCATGGGGTTCTCAAGGCAAGAATACTGAAGTGGTTTGCCATTTCCTTCTTCAGTGGACCATGTTTTGTCAGCCTCATCTACCACCCCATTTTTTTTTTAAGGCTTCTTGATTTTATTACTCAAAAAAGCTTCATTTTAAAATTTAACTTTCTGACTCTGTGCTTTCAACACTTTCATAATGATTTTCTGCTCAATAAGGACAGTGTGCTTGATCCTGTCATGGACACATATAGCATACAGGGAACCACCATAAGCCCAGCTGATAGATTTCTTCATTTTAGACAAACCTGATAAGAACTTTAGGTCACAGTGAATTCCTCGAAGTTGGCCTGGGTATATTCCACATGTAAATTCTGCTGCTTTCCCAATCTTCTTAGTATAAAGATAATTCTATTACCAGGGATTTGGGACAGCCTGGTTTTGTTAGAGGCGGTATTGTAGGACAGCCTACAATGGTATGTCAAATGCTAGACCATTCTCAGTGCCTCTTGATAACTGTCCCTGGAAGAGCTCCTGTCCCATTTTTAACTTGAACACTGTGATCCAACCACAATGAACTACTGTCAGTTCCCTGAGCTTGCCACACACTTTCCTCTGGCTCTTCCATATACATATTCCCCCTTTGCCTAGAACATTCTTCCCTGCCCTTTTCTTCATCTAGATTATTCCTATTAAAATACTTTTATCTGTGAATCTTTGCTAGACTCACTTGAGTCACAGTTAGATGTCCCTTACAGTAATCTGAACTTCTCTGTCTTTCTACTTTTCACATGGCTTGTCCACCTGTAGCCTGTACTTCTACCTAGACTTCGTTTGTTGTGACAGCAGAGAAGATGTCTGTCCTGAATGCCATTTTATTTTCAGTGTCACCTTATAATGACACCTTATAATGTGAGTTCCATAAACATAAGCAATTTTGCTTGTTTTGTTTGCTGATATAATTCTAGAGTACAGAACAGTGCTTGGATATGACAGGTGTTCCATAAATGTTTAATAAATGACTGGGCTATGTGCTTTACATATGTGCTATAAAGAATAATACCACACTCAATGATATCAATGTGTGTGAAGTCTTATAGAACACTCTAAAAACTTTTCTTTTTAAATGGTGAACAAGTAATGAAATATAAATTAGTTTATCTCTAAGGGCAACTAAAAGTCAATAATTTTATTTTCCTCAACTACCTCTAAAGGTATACAAGAGAAAAGGGAACTTCAAATGCTTTTAAGCTCTCTTTACATAGCAATAAAAAGGTATTCCTCTTCTCATCCCTGTTAACATTCTTCTGTACCAAGAGTTCAAAATGTTTTTATTTCAGAAGTGTGATAATCACTTTCCTTAAAAAAAAATAAAATCTGATTTTAAGTAAGCTAATAAAAGCCTTTAATACTATTTTCACCTCTATTATTAGTTCAAATGAAAAAAAAATCCAAATTTCCTCTTATCAGCAGTTTTATGTATGAAAAGGAAATTACCACCTTCCCAGTTGTTTTTGAAGGTCTAACATGTACTGGTAACATTGTGCGTAGTAAGTCATCTGGGCTTCTACAAAGTCATTCAGACAGCGAAGGTGATGGGCCTGTAAAGGAAAGTTACAGTCACTTCTTAGCTCTATAATCTACAAGTGGCAAATGCTAAGGGGAGACAAAGTACAATACTGTACTCAGGGTGAATCATCAGTATCTAGCATTTTACTACAATATATAATAACAAACTATTTAGCCAAAAAAAAATAAAACAAACAAAAAACAAATGGATTTGATGGTGAGAAACTAGGTGATGAGGTGTAAAAAAAATTTTAAATGTTTCTTCATATATCTTGAAAAATGCTACTATTTAAGTATCTTGATAAGTGACTGAAAAGGAAGTTCAGTTTCTACTTCAAGAATTTCCCTAAGACTATCAAAGCCTTCTGTTCCAAATGAATTTCCAAGGAATGAACACTCACGTGTGTACTGCTGATTCCCTCCAGCAGAAGTCTGGTAATCTCTGCCTGACGATCAAATTCACTTTGAGTTATTCTTAATTCCTGTTCAGACTTAAATTGTAACACAGTTTTAGAATCTCATTAGAGGACTTAGTCCATGCTATGCACATTCATTTAGACAGTTAAAAATTCCCCAAACAAACCTCAAAGTCTGGCAATTCCCTGATTCTACTTTGTACCTAAACTGGTACCTGGTTTCTAGACCTTATTTCTTCTATATTACTTAATCTAGATAGAATTGAATCCTTCCTTACTGGTACTTAACTCAAAAGAATCAATGTCAAAGGTTAATGACATAAACATAAAAGCCTAGGAAAACTATGGGACAGTCAATATATTTTCTAGTATAAACTTTGGTAAATTTTAATGTTTTATGAAACCTTACGATTACCAGTTTACATGTGTGCTGCTGCTGCTGCTAAGTCGTGTCAGTCGTGTGCAACGCCATAGACAGCAGCCTACCAGGCTCCGCCGTCCCTGGGATTCTCCAGGCAAGAACACTGGAGTGGGTTGCCATTTCCTTCTCCAATGCATGAAACTGAAAAGTGAAAGTGAAGTCGCTCAGTCATGACCCCATGGACTGCAGCCCACCAGGCTCCTCCGTCCATGGGATTTTCCAGGCAAGAGTACCGGAGTGGGGTGCCATTGCCTTCTCCGAGTTTACATGTATAAAATATTTCAAAAAATTCTCAGTTATTACTATAGTTACTTTACTTTGAAATATAGGTTTCATTCTCAAATGAAAAAACTTTAGAATGAAGCGAGGATTTTAACTTCTTTTGTTATCAAGCATATACTTGATTCTAGGGACATAGTTCTAAAGTTCCTTCAAAGGATTCTTTGTCCCACATAAATGTCTTTTACAGTTTTCTTTCCAAACTTTGCATAAAATATGTTTTAAGCAGAAATACTATCTATAAGATATGCTAGGATTTTTTTGCAACTTATGAGTGATCTTTAATCAATGGTGTGCTAGTAACTGGCTTTTTACTGGGGGAGGGGGGTGCATGGGAAGCGACAGGGAGGGAGGGGAAATTCTCTAATGTGCTGAGTTTCAATGGTAGAAATACTTCCACCACAGTTGATATCAAGCTACCAAGATGAAGTCAGTGACCTCAGAGCTAGAAAGAGATGTGTACAACAGCACACCATTACCAGCTTTAACTATCCAATATAGGTTTGAAAGTGAAAGTGAAGTTGCTCAGTTGCTCAGTTGTGTCCGACTCTTTGTGACCCCATGGACTGTAGCCTACCAGGCTCCTCTGTCCATGGGATTTTCCAGGCAATAGTACTGGAGTGGATTGCCATTTCCTTCTCCAGGGGATCTTCCCGACCCAGGGATTGAACCTGGGTCTCCTGCATTGTAGACAGACACTTTACCGTCTGAGCCACCAGGAAAGAGAAACCCAAGTAAGACGGTAGGTGTTCCAAGAGGGCATCAGAGGGCAGACACACTGAAACCATAATCACAGGAAACTAGTCAATCTAATCACACTAGGACCACAGCCTTGTCTAACTCAATGAAACTAAGCCATGCCCTGTGCGACCACCCAAGATGGGCAGGTCATGGTGGAGACGTCTGACAGAATGTGGTCCACTTGAGAAGGGAATGGCAAACCATTTCAGTATTCTTGCCTTGAGAACCCCATGAACAGTATGAAAAGGCAACATGATAGGATACTGAAAGAGGAACTCCCCAAGTCAGTAGGTGCCCAATATGCTACTGGAGATCAGTGGAGAAATAACTCCAGAAAGAATGAAGGGATGGAGCCAAAGCAAAAACAATACCCAGTTGTGGATGTGACTGATGATAGAAGCAAGGTCCGATGCTGTAAAGAGCAATATTGCATAGGAACCTGGAATGTTAGGTCCGTGAATCAAGGCAAATTGGATGTGGTCAAACAGGAGATGGCAAGAGTGAACGTCGACATTCTAGGAATCAGCGAACAGAAATGGACTGGAATGGGTGAATTTAACTCAGATGACCATTATATCTACTACTGCGGGCAGAAATCCCTTAGAGGAAATGGAGTGGCCATCATGGTCAACAAGAGAGTCCAAAATGCAGTACTTGGATGCAATCTCAAAAACGACAGAATGATCTCTGTTTGTTTCCAAGGCAAACCATTCAGTATCACAGTAATCCAAGTCTATGCCCCAACCAGTAACACTGAATAAGCTGAAGTTGAACGGTTCTATGAAGACCTACAAGACCTTTTAGAACTAACACCCCAAAAAGATGTCCTTTTCATTATAGGGGACTGGAATGCAAAAGTAGGAAGTCAAGAAACACCTGGAATAATAGACAAATTTGGCCTTGGAATATGGAATGAAGCAGGGAAAAGGCTAATAGAATTTTGCCAAGAGAACGCACTGGTCATAGCAAACACCCTCTTCCAACAACACAAGAGATGACTCTACACATGGACATCACCAGATGGTCAACACCAAAATCAGATTGCTTATATTCTTTGCAGCCAAAGATGGAGAAGCTCTATACAGTCAGCAAAAACAAGACCGGGAGCTGACTGTGGCTCAGATCATGAACTCCTTATGGCCAAATTCAGACTTAAATTGAAGAAAGTAGGGAAAACCACTAGACCATTCAGGTTATCACCTAAATCAAATCCCTTATGATTATACAGTGGAAGTGAGAAATAGATTTCAGGGACTAGATCTGATAGATAGAGTGCCTGATGAACTATGGAATGAGGTTTGTGACACTGTACAGGAGACAGGATCAAGACCATCCCCATGGAAAAGAAATGCAAAAAAGCAAAATGGCTGTCTGAGGAGGCATTACAAATAGCTGTGAAAAGAGAAGCGAAAAGCAAAGGAGAAAAGGAAAGATATAAGCATCTGAATGCAGAGTTCCAAAGAATAGCAAGAAGAGATAAGAAAGCCTTCCTCAGCAATCAATGCAAAGAAATAGAGGAAAACAACAGAATGGGAAAGACTAGAGATCTCTTCAAGAAAATTAGAGATACCAAGGGAACATTTCATGCAAAGATGGGCTTGATAAAGGACAGAAATGGTATGGACCTAACAGAAGCAGAAGATATTAAGAAGAGGTGGCAAGAAAACACAGAAGAACTGTACAAAAAAGATCTTCACGACCAAGATAATCACGATGGTATGATCACTCACCTAGAGCCAGACATTCTGGAATGTGAAGTCAAGTGGGCCTTAGAAAGCATTACTATGAACAAAGCTAGTGGAGGTGATGGAATTCCAGTTGAGCTCTTTCAAATCCTGAAAGATGATGCTGTGAAAGTGCTGCACTCAATATGCCAGCAAATTTGGAAAACTCAGCAGTGGCCACAGGACTGGGAAAGGTCAGTTTTCATTCCAATCCCAAAGAAAGCCAATGCCAAAGACTGCTCAAACTACCGCACAACTGCACTCATCTCCCACGCTAGTAAAGTAATGCTCAAAATTCTCCAAGCCAGGCTTCAGCAGTACTTGAACCGTGAACTTCCAGATGTTCAAGCTGGTTTTAGAAAAGGCAGAGGAAAAAGAGATCAAATTGCCAACATCCGATGGATCATGGAAAAAGCAAGAGAGTTCCAGAAAAACATCTATTTCTGCTTTATTGACTATGCCAAAGCCTTTGACTGTGTGGATCACAATAAACTGTGGAAAATTCTGAAAGAGATGGGAATACCAGACCATCAGACCTGTCTCTTGAGAAACCTATATGCAGTCAGGAAGCAACAGTTAGAACTGGACATGGAACAACAGACTGGTTCCAAATAGGAAAAGGAGTACGTCAAGGCTGTATATTGTCATCCTGCTTATTTAACTTCTATGCAGAGTACATCATGAGAAACGCTGGACTGGAAGAAGCACAAGCTGGAATCAAGATTGCCGGGAGAAATATCAATAACCTCAGATATGCAGATGACACCACCCTTATGTCAGAAAGTGAGGAGGAACTAAAAAGCCTCTTGATGAAAGTGAAAGAGGAGAGTGAAAAAGTTGGCTTAAAGCTCAACATTCAGAAAACGAAGATCATGGCATCTGGTCCCATGACTTCATGGGAAATATATGGGGAAACAGTGGAAACAGTGTCAGACTTTATTTTTGGGGGCTCCAAAACACTGCAGATGGTGCTGCAGCCATGAAAAGACGCTTACTCCTTGGAAGAAAAGTTATGACCAATCTAGACAGCATATTCAAAAGCAGAGACATTATATTGCCAACAAAGGTCCATCTAGTCAAGGCTATGGTTTTTCCAGTAGTCACGTATGGATGTGAGAGTTGGACTGTGAAGAAGGCTGAGCGCCGAAGAATTGATGCTTTTGGACTTTGGTGTTGGAGAAGACTCTTGAGAGTCCCTTGGACTGCAAGGAGATCCAACCAGTCCATTCTAGAGGAGATCAGTCCTGGGTGTTCTTTGGAAGGAATGATGCTGAGGCTGAAACTCCAGTACTTTGGCCACCTCATGCGAAGAGCTGACTCATTGGAAAAGACTCTGATGCTGTGAGCGATTGGGAGCAGGAGGAGAAGGGGACAACAGAGGATGAGATGGCTGGATAGCATCACTGACTGGATGGATGTGAGTCTGAGTGAACTCCGGGAGATGGTAATGGACAGGGAGGCCTGGCATGCTGCAATTCATGGGGTCGCAAAAAGTTGGACACGACTGAGCGACTGAACTGAACTGATTGGTTTAGTGCTGGGACAAAATAAGTCACTTAAAAAAATAAAATTTAAAAACAGTAAGTACTGGTAAATAAATATCCTCACAAATCTTTAGTCAGAGTTGGTCGGTAATGAGAGTGAAGAGGAAAAAATAAAATCTTATAGATCATTCAAAATAGTTAGCTTATTCCCCATGGGGAATTAGCACTGGTGATAATATCATTATAATATTTTCTACTACCTCTCCAGGATAAATTGCTTACCCCCCCTAACCAAATAATTACAGTATTTTCCAAGACTGTAGTAAGGATAAAAATAAGGTGCGAATTCTTTCCCTTTCACACCCTCTCCTTTACCCTCTTTGGTGGCAATATTTAACCCAGTCAACAAGGAAGTAGCTGCAAAAGAGATATCAGTTGCTGCAATCATTCTTATCCCATTGCCAAAAGACATGGCAGAGAGGACTAAGACTTGACCACTAGAGGAGACTTATGGAAATAAGCTTGAAGTATTCAGTAAGTTGAGTTAAAATTAAATTTACTTGACCAAAACCAGAATACATGGTACTTTGATAACAGGGCTGAAGTAATAAGCTTCCAGTATGTAGCAGAAAAATGTCACAGGGGAATAAAAAAGTCAATGTTCTTCCTAAAAGAAGTGTTAAGGAAAACCAATTACTTCAGTGTTACATTTGCACCATTTACTTTTCTACTTGGTCGAGAGGTTTTGACATATAGATTCAAAGCAAACAAAAAAATAAATGTACTTCAGAAATAAATGAGGCTTATTCCACATAGGTTTGACTGTGAAAGTACAATCTGACAGCCTTTAGTAGAAATGGCAGGAAAGTCTACTCAATGGTAATGTTTCTGTACAAGGTGTAAGTAAGTAAGCTAGGTAGCAGATTAAAAGTGATTAGGAAGCTTGAGTCTGAAATGGAAATGATGTTTTAAAGCTAAAAACTACTGAATAAAAACTATGAAATGATCTTAGTAAGGACAAAGAATCAGTCTATGTTTTAACAAAATTTAATTATTTGTGAATAAAGCACCATATTATAAAGCCTAGGAAGTCATTCTTCTGTACAATCTACACTTTATATTTTAGAAAAGGTAAATGACAGGAAGGAAACAAATCGTGTTTCTTGAACAAGTTGCTGTGTATGTTTGGGGTAGCTGCAAACAGTCTAATGTCCCAAACCATCTCTACTTCTGACAAATGTTAATTGATTATAATAATTAATTGGAGAGGCTGAGGTAAGTGAAATTAAGTTCAGCACAAACAATTTACTTAGGAAGAAAATAATCCATATTAAAAGACACAGAAAAAGGGTTTAGACAAAGACAATGAGTTGAGAGTTTTTATTCTGTCCTCCGGAGGATCTCATTCTCCAACTTAATTTTATAATTAGGATAGAGTTCTACGGAAAAGATCTTCTACTGCTTAGAATTACTGTTACTGGACTAACTGATCTAAAGCATAGCTTGGGTGAGAGAAGTAAAGAGAGTTCTTTTAGGATATAAATTGGAAATAGGGCCAAGAGTGTGTTGGTTTGTTATATCAGGACTGGGTTAATTATTTTAAGCCAGAAATTCTGGTCAAGCTTCTAAGGCATTTGCTATGAAATCTTGGTTAGTATTATGTACTTTTTCTAGGGGCTTAAACCTTAATATATTCCAGAAATATGAAGTTTTAAAATTATACATTTTTAAATTATAAAAATGACAGAAGTGAGAATGATAATATTTTTGGAAATTCATTTTGATGTTATTTTAAACTTTTTAAACATATACGAGCATAATAATGTAAATATTTGTTTCATGAGTTTCTTGATATTATATCAGCCATTTCCCAAATTTGTAGAGACTGCAAGATCAAATCCGTAAAAATTTTTTGATGTACCTGTATGCTAATCAAAGTGGAAGAGACCCTTTCTTGACCAAACTACTTTCTCTTCCACGTTATTCTGTCCTCTTTTCATGCTAGAGGTTCAGGAAGAGGTGAGAGGCCAGGGTGTAACCATAACTAAGCTGATGAATGGATTCCATGAAAGGGAGTGAGAGCATGGTCATTAGTCAAGAATTCCACACTGGATTTCCAAGTCATGCTCCATAACCTATGCCTGAAACAAGACTGCATAGTCAGCAATCCTATAAAGTCAGAAAATAAGTTTAAGTTTATAAAACTATTTAATAGTCAGAAGTCCAATTAACACCCGGGCTCTATCCCCAGGACTGTCCTCATCTCAAGGTCAGATTCTAAACATGAGAAGTAAATGAAAAATGCTTCTGAAGACCTCAATAGCACCTGAAATAAATCTGCACGAGTCATAATTTTATTCCTTAAACTAGCTTATTTGCTTTCCTAACCAAGAGATTAGAAATGGTAGCAGAAGTAGAGAGATGGGCAGTAATGGTAATATGGACAGTATGACAGTGTCACACTGTCTGACACTGAGGGACAGACAGTGTCACTTTTAAAAGTGACAGTATGACAATGAGGGAGGAGACAACATACTTCAAAAACAAAGAATCCAATTGTTGCACAGTACATAAAGCATGTTCATAATAATAAGCCTAACTGTAAGCAAAGTTAAATATATTTTAACCTGTATTTAATTTTTTATGAATATTTTCAACTAGAATGACAGAAAAATTAGCTTTGGAGCTGGAGAAAACAAGCTTCAGTTACCTTGAAAATTCATTTGTTTGACATGATATATTCACTTCTCTGAAGATACATAGTGTTAACTATAATTCACAAAATTATCATATGAATAAACCAAGTATTTACGAACTGTCTTCTGGCAAGGCACTGTAAGGACTACACTTAATATAACAGACTCCTCATATTTATCAGAGTGTGTATACAAACAACATCTCTGAAGCACTGTCATACTGCTCCGTGGAACTACTACTAGCCAAACAGATCTGAGCTTTCCATAATAATTTTCAGATTTTATAAGACAATACTAACAAAGACTGTGATTGGCCCCATAGTTGTTGCCCAATATAGATTTACTGAAAGAATGACATTTAAACTCTTGTTTCATAATTCTGTAGTTTAATAATTTACTTACTTTTGTCACTTCCTCTGCCCAAATCTAGCCAGCATTAAAAATTGAGAAAAATATAGAGCATGAAAGAAAGTTGGAATTTAACATTTTCTACAGCTTAGTATAGAAAAATGTAAATATTTTAATTCACGTGGCATACTTTTTCCAGAGTCACATTAACAGATTAAACAGTAATAGTTAAATCAATAAAGCTTAATATACTGTGAAAGTATGCCTTCTATGTTTAATAGTATTGATGTTTGAGTCTTATACTAATTCTAAATTAATAACAGGTTTCCAAAACTGGGAATATTTAATGCCTCTCAGTTCTAGTATTCTCATCAGTAAAATGAGACATTTAGAGTATGTGATTTCTAATTTCTCACTTAGGTTCAAAATTCTGCAATTTTAGGAAGTTAAAATAAAGCAAGGATAAATGGACACAAAATGTTGATAGAGCCATGAGGGGAGGCAAAATAAACTTGAGATATGATGAACTTAAAGTTACCAGAGTTAAACATATCTTATAAGTAGATGACACAAGTAGTAAAACAAATGCCTAATAAATGAAACAAAGTCTTGATAACTGTTCAGCAGGATTTAAAATGTTTAAAATGACTTATATACTAAAGTACCAATGAGTGAAACAGTCTCATACTTCTCATTTACCTACATATAAATAGGACAATGGAAATAAATGAATGCATTCTCTTGCTATCTAAGGAAAGCCCTAATTTAGCCAGGGCTTCAATAATTGGAGTAGTTTAAAAAACAAATGCATTTTACATATTCTGTATAATAATCTTTTCTATTACACGTTTTCCCCCCTCCTTTTAGTACAGTGCTAATGAAGTAAAAGTAGTCAACTGATTTAACAAATAAAAACTGCCAATTATTTACTACTTAACAGTGGATTCCATCTACTTCTATGGCAGTAATACACTCAGGAGTATTATGAGAAACACTGTACCTATAAATCTTTACTGGCTAACATTTATGAGTTTTGGGACAATGTTTAGATTTTACTAATTTCTATCTTGCTAAAAAATTAAATATGCTTAACATCTCAAAAATTTCCTCAAATCAAGCTCAATAAAATATACAGGATACTATAGAATAATTCTCATTACTAATTCAAAGCTATCACTATTCAGCAACTCTCCTAAGTGAATTAACACATGGCTCAGCAGTTAAGAATCTTCCTGCAATGCAGGATCTGCAGGAGACATGTGTTTGATCCCTGGGTCAGAAAGATCCCCTGGAGGAGGAAATGGCAACCCACCACTCCAGTGCTCTTGCCTGGAGAATCCCATGGACAGCAGGCTACAGTCCATGGTGTCACAGAGAGTTAAGACACAACTGAAGTGACTGAGCTTGCTTGCACAGTCCTCAACACTACAGAAATACATAAACTACTAGGGTTTGTTTTGGCCTGGAATTACAAAGAAGAAATTAATTCTGTGTTGAGTTTGGGTGAAAATTAAACACTGAAGGTACTGTGAAGCAAAGTAAATTTGTATACCTTATACTTTTCTCTAAGTCAAGTAAATTTTGTTAATTTTCTTTGTCAATTAATATCTTTGAATATCTATGTCAGTCAACATAAAAAATGAACATCTTTTATTGTGTATAAAAGGCAATATATATTTATATATAAATTCAGACTCTAGAATCTGAATTTGGTGTAGCTGAATTTGTCAACTAGAACACATAATTTCTGTTCTTCAAGTTCCAGTATTACTTCAGCTAGCATTCTCTGTATTTTTTGTTAGACTAATGAATGCACAGCTTCAACTACTTTAGACTTTTACATGTAGATAATAGCAAGAGAAGGCACTTTATTCAAGATGTAGAAAACACAGTAGGCCAACAAACCTTCAGCCATTTTACATGCAGGAGGTTGAGCATGTAAGAGAAATTTACCATAATGTTATCTCCTTCAAGGCGTGCTGAGTTTAGTTGCTTAAGTGCATAGGTAAGAGACAAAGAACACATTACACCAGTGAACAAAGTGAAACAAGTTACTTCTGCACAACACACAAACAAGTATTAAGAGCTGATAAGATGGTCTTCTACTTAAAAAAAAATCCAACTAAGTAAATTTTGTTTTCTTTGTCAATTAATATCTTTTAATATCTATGTCAATTAACATAAAATTAACATCTTTTATTGTGTAATAAAAGGCACTATATATTTATGTATAAATTCAGACTCTAAAATCTGAATTTGGTATAGCTGGATTTGGCAATTAGAACACATACTTTCATGTTATGATACTTATTCAATTTTTTTCAAAAGATTCAAGTCTTCAAAGATAAAAAAAACATGGCTGATGCTTGATTTTAAATTGGAATTATTTGGGGAAGATGCATTACTTTAAAAACTGCCACAATCACCTAAAGTTTTATCAAATTTTCACCTATGAAAGTCCTTCTGTCTGCCCACAATTTCCCTATTCAAAGATCATTCCTATTTTATTAGTGTATGATGCCTTCAACCACGTTCTCTTTCAATCAGCCTCAGCCAGGTCTTGGCATACCCTGAAGAAATACGAAAGGCAAGTCAATCCTTGTATTTTTAAAACTTTAAATTCTAATATGTGTACATTAAAATTAAGATTATATGATGGTTCTATAAATTCACTTGGTTTTTAGATTAAAGGCACAGACTTCTGTAGAAATTGTGGAATTCATGCTTTTCAACTGTGGTGTTGGAGAAGACTCTTGAGAGTCCTTAGACTTCAAGGAGATCAAACCAGTCAATCTTAGCTAAAGGAATCAGCCCTGAATGTTCATGGGAAGGACTGATGCTGAAGCTGAAGCTCCACTACTTTAGTCACCTGATGTGAAGAACTGACTCATTGGAAAAGACCCTGATGCTGGGAAAGATTGAAGGAGGGAGGAGAAGGGGACGACAGAGGATAAGATGGTTGGATGGCATCACCGACTTGATGGTCATGAGTTTGAGCAAGCTCCGGGAGTTGGTGATGGACAGGGAAGCCTGGTGTGCTGCAGTCCATGGGGTTGCAAAGAGTTGGACACGACTAAGCGAATGAAGTGAACTGGACTGCTGTGGAAATGGTTAGATGGACAGAGGGACATATTTGCTATATTATGTTAGTGATAATGTATTTTCCATCATGTTTGGATACCCGAAAGTAGCAGACAGACGTCTAAACCTCTCAATATCAGAGGGCTTTGAAACCAGATGATTTTTTCTTTCCATTAACGATACTCTAAAATGATTTTTTAAAAAGCTTATACAGACTAAGATTAGGTTAATAATGTCAGTGCCTTATAACTTAGATGCAGAAGTTATTTGTTTTTGCTCCTCTTTATACTATTTTCAAAGCTGTACTTGTTTTCACTGTAAAATATTCAGGGAGGTTTTCTCTTTTCTGCTCATTGGTGTATTTTTGAGAAATGTCTTTGATATTGCTTTACCATTCTTCAACATATTAACTAATAAAATAGGTTAGTAAGGTCACAATATTGAATACAGGTGTAAATATTTTACTGATAAGGCTAAATCACCAAAAAATTCAATCTACTATGCTAGATTGTAAAACTGAGGGCAGCAGAGATTTTGCACCGTTTATATACTAACTCCTTCTCAGCAAAGCAACTTGCACAAAATTAGCATTAAGTAAATCTAGAATTTAAAAATAGGTCACAAGGAACTGGGAAACAAATTTTTTAAATAGTGCTGATATTCACAGGTCTCAAACCTTACTTACAGAGAAACTGGTCACAAAACAATCTAAGGAAATTTATACAAGGAAGTAAAATCAAAGAAAGTCTGAGGTTAGAGTAACTGCCCCAGCCACCAACTAGGAAGCATGAAATGTGTCAAAGAAGGAAAAAAAAAAAAAAAAAGGCAAAACAAACTCCTAGTGGTTTCATTTTTTTCTCTATTCTTCAAGTAAAGGGAAGAGAAATACAGGGAAAGGAAAAAAATATATCACAAAATACAGGCATGCCTCAAGGCTTTATGTGATAACAAACTAAGAGGACTTTTCCTTTCCAAAGTATTTCAGACTTACTGCTAATAAAGTTTGAAGAAAAGCAAGTTGGTTATCTAGAGGGAAAGAATACAACTAAAATCAGGAAATGGGAATTTTTGTCTAGACTAATATTTTTAATATTTAGCTACAGTTAAATTTTGTTTCATGCATTATATAAATTCTAGAAAAGCTGTGTACAAATGAAATTGTTGAAAAAGTCATTTGTATAATCTTATTTTTAAATTTAAATTCTCCGAAAAAATTTTTTTCTCAACAATACAATGCAGAGAGATATTATCAACATCTTTTCTGGATATATCAAAAGGAAATATAAATTTTAATAACAGTGGTAAAATAATTTAGAGTAATCATAGGACCTTGTGTACTGTTGAAACAATGATTTTCTGGAACTTTTCCAAGTAAAAAATAGACTACTGTTATCTTGTAATGGTGCTTGTTAAAGAAAGTTTTGTGCTGACATTTGACAATAGTTTTTCCATCATCACTAGGCACATAAAGGCATTTCAAATAAAGATATTCTGTTCAAACATTTAAATCCAAAAAATCCTTATTTAACGTTTTTTCTGATTATGAAATTAGTATCTTAAAAACCAATTCATATTTTACTAAGTTTATTATTAGCAACTTTAGAGATTAATATCCTATTTTAGAGTCTCTTGCCATCTCTGGTATTTAAAATTCTGATCTACAAAAAGCTTGTTCAGGGAAGTTAGGCTATTCTTTATGATGAGGTCCTGTAATTCTGAGGTGAACTAGCCAGTGATTTTGAAATTAACGTCTTGTCAAAGATAATTCTCCAGCAGTAGCTAATTAAGAATCTTTAAAGGGCAACTGTCTAGAAGAAAATAATTTATTCTGCTCATACAAACTGCTGGGGTAAATCTCATAAGACATCATTCTCCAACACCAAGTCACTAGTTTTAAATTTCACTCTAAACCAAGTTTTTTCCACAATAAGAGAGCCACAACAGACTTCCACCAGCACCTTGGTAATATGCTCCTAAGGCAGTGACTCTTGATGACAGTAGTGGTAGTGAGTTGGGAACAGAAGGCGGTGGGAATGTCACGTCTCTTAACAAAACATATCCCTTTGCTTGTTAAGAATGAACTTGTTAGCTTCATCTAATAAATTCAAACTTGTTTATACTGTGCTCTAATTCAAGTCTGATTAATCTCTCTGAACTTTGGAAGAGACTTAAGCTATATTAAATTAGAGGCTTTATAAATAAAATCTTTAAAGAAAGTTTTACATATATATCTACTTATATATCTTCACATATATATATAAAATCACCGAACTACTTTATTTATCATATATCCATTCAGTCCTAAAAGACCACTCAGAAGTTGGTTTTATAAAAAATATACCAGAACTTATTTATCTAAATGGGATTCCTCTCCTTCAAATCAGCCACCTGGGAGTCCATGCTGCCACCGTCTGAATGTTTTTGGAACTATTCTTGGTGACAATTCCTTTAGTCAGTTTGAATCACATGTGGAAAGGCAGTCATATCTAATTTTTAAGGTACACATAAGCATTCGCAAACTTGACTCATTCTCATCTTAATTACTATCTATTTTTCTCTTTCAAATATAATAAATCTCCAAAAGACTTATTTTCCATTACCATTGAGGTTATCTGCAAAATATGACACAGCTTTTTAGAAGCTCTTATAATTTTTATTTTTTTTTAGCAATAAGTGGATTGCTAAAGTAAGAATACTGACATCTCTTAATATGATTATTGTCACTGATTTAATGTATTAAGTCCTGAAAAGTCCTGAAAAGTTTAAAAAATACAAAAATAATATCCTAAAGTCCTATTCTAGTCTTAATGATAGACTGTAACTTGCATAATATATAAGTGAAATCTTCTACAAGACTTAAAAGTTATTAACCTAAAATATTTTTTTATTTAAAAACAAAACAAAACAGTACTTACTGATGCTCTAGTTTCCGCAGCTTTTGCTTTTTTTAGTCTTGTTTTTGCAGCATCCAAATCCAGTCTCTTATTTTGTAATAGTTTCCTCTCTTTCTATAAATATAGGAAAGAAAATAAAGCCTAATGCTGTTAAAAATCCACTAAGAGCACACACATTTAAAGTACTATTCTCCCATTAAACAATCATCTGATGAACAAACATCTATGATTACAAAATTAGCCATTAAGTGACCTTTCAGGTGTCAGACTCCATTTTCTCACTATCTGCAATTTAAAAACGATAGAGACATTCTAGATCTGGGAAAGATGGCAGGTGATGGTAGAAACAAAGGAATATTAGTTTTAATATTCTGTGATTTTGCTCTTTGTTGAGGAATGCTTGGCAATATCTTCCTGGTTGTCATAATTTGGGGATGGATGTTACTGGCATCCACTGGGTAGAAGCCAGAGACGCAGCTACATATCTTACAACGTAGTACAGTTCTTACAACAAAGAATTACTCGAACTAAAATGTTAGTAGTGCTCAGCTTGAGAAACTGTTTCAGCCTGTTACAGATAATCTAGGAAGTACCTAAGGTGAAGAAGGTAGAGGCCCTAGGGCAAGGCTCCTTGCAACCCCGTGCTGCAGCACCACAAGCAACTCTGCTACTCCGAAAACAGAATTTCACATTTATTTAGAATGAATCATGAATAAATGTTAGTATGGTATCTTAGAATTCCTCAGGGGAATGTTAAGCTTCTTCATAATATACTAGTTTATAAGATTTTACTGTTTGCTTTGTTAATTCTTAGATTCCACATATCAAATTTCATCCTGTTGACAATATAATACCTTTTCAATCATATTTCATCTTTATGATTTTTCCTTTGTTTCAGGCCAAACACTTTTTATACACAGATTCAATGTAAACATACTAAGTTTCTATAATAAGAAATATGAAAATTAAGTTTGAAGGAGTATTTACAATAAAAATCTTGGGAAAAAATATTCACCTAGGACACTACTCTCCATCATTTAAAACACAACTTAAACTAAAAAAATAATAGACTAATAGATTAGGTTTGGGAAGTGATTTTTTTTTTTTCTTATATTTAAGAAATAAAACACACCTGTGTTAAAAGAAGATGGTAGACTTCTACGGATACAAAAAGACAGGAAGTCTAATAGCCAGAAATATAGCTTCTAGTCATTATGATTCTGGCTCCCAGTTTAAATGTATGGCTATACTATGACAATAATTTGTGCCACATTTTAATAATCATTACAGGAATTTGTTTATAGATTTCAGGGCTGATAATGAACAAAAATGGATGTAAAGACATCTCAATAACACTACAGGGACATAGAAGTGGAGTCTGTATCATTAATAATCCTCTATTTTGGTTAGTTTTATATTCTGTTGCATTATACATCTTGCTAGATTGTTTAGTTCTTCTGATTATTTAATTCTTCTAATCTGCTATATCTACAAAGTCATTAAGAGTGCAACTGCTCATTAAAAACTACAAGTTTTTAACCTGTAAGTATATACCTAAATTGTTTTACTAAAAAAATGAACATTTTCCAACTCACAGCAATTGTTTTGTAATCGCCTTCTATAAAGTTTCTTAACGGAGTGAGAAAATTTAAGGCTGAAGTTTGAATCAGCTCTCTGTCTGCTGTTCCAATTCGTTTTTGTGTTTCTCCACATTTAATAAGGGCGTTACCTGCAAAGGAAAAAAAGTTTTTTGTTTTTTTTTAAAAACACTGTCTGGTAATGTCAGAAAATCATGTTAAGATAAATTAGCTATTTGATCTGCCTTAAAGTTAGTTGTTACTTGTTTACTCAAGTAAAAATCAAATAAAATTAATTGTAGGTAAGATAGTTTTGGGCTTCCCAGGTGATGCAGTGGTAAAGCATCCACCTGCCAGTACAGGGGATGTAAGAGATGCGTGTTCAAACTCTGGGTCAGGAAGATCCACTGGAGTAGGAAATGGCAACCTGCTCCATGATTCTTGCCTGGAAAATTCCATGGACAGAAGGAGTCTGGTGGGCTACAGTTCATGGGGTCACAAAGAGTCAGACATGACTGAGCGACTGAACACACACACACATAAAAGATAGTTTTATTTTGAAAGTAAATTTAAGATTATAAATATGTAAGTGAAAATGACAAAGATAAATTCTTTATCATATCATAGTTAATTGTACTAACTCTACCAACGGGACAAAAGAGGACAGATACACTTAAAAATATTTATAGTCAAAGCTCAAATAGTACAGATATGCTTATAAAAGTATAATTCTTAAAATATGTTAATAAGTAGACCAGGTAAAAATTCTTCTGTTCCTGTATTTATGTACTTATTTCAAGTGTCTATAAATAATAGTATACATTTGTATCTTAAGTTAAAAAAAAAAAATCTGTTCAGCAGCACACACCACCTAGTATTTAAATAGGACAAATTCAGTGGAAAATAGAGAAAAAGAGAACCTCAAGATAGGTTCTAATGGAAGTAGGACTAATCTACCTCTAATAAGCTTTAGTTCTGTGGATCTTAATTCCTTTATGTTCGGATGACATTAGATCTAATTTGTAAGGAAGGTAATAATATAACTTGTAGTTAAGAGCTCAATTTCTGGATATAGATCTACATTTGAATTACTAGCTCTGTGTGATCATAGATGAACTATGTAACCTGTCTAAGATTCAGTTTCCTTGTTCTTACACAGAGATAACAAAATTTACAAGTAGGATTTAAGTGAGGATTTACTAAAATAATATTTATACAGTGCTTAGCCCAATTCCTGGAGTATTCAATTGCTGCTGCTGCTGCTGCTAAGTTGCTTCAGTCGTGTCCAACTCTGTGCGACTCCATAGACAGCAGCCAACCAGGCTCCCCCGTCCTTGGGATTCTCCAGGCAAGAACACTGGAATGGGTTGCCATTTCCTTCTCCAATGCATGAAAGTGAAAAGTGAAAGTTAAGTCGCTCAGTCGTGTCTGACTCTTCGAGACCCCATGGACTGCAGCCTACCAGGCTCCTCGGCCCATGGGATTTTCCAGGCAAGAGTACTGGAGTGGGGTGCCATTGCCTTCTCCGTTTCAATTGCTAGCTATTATTAATTACTAATAGATTCACAAAGCCCAATTCCAATAATCAGGGTACATTCAGTGGAATTATTAGAGGTATAAACAGGTTAAGCAGGTTAAAAAAGAAAAAAATTTAGAAGGCTTTTGAATGTTTTTGCTCTACTAGACCTTCAGCTTGGTGAAGGAAACAGCTGGGTCATTCATGTACCTTTATGACCCCTGCACCTAACTGAGTTTGGCATAAGAAGGCAATTACAAATCTGATCAATATATAAAGTTTTCCTGAAATTTACAGTTAAAATTTAGAAGTAAAACTACAGAAATTTAAAGCATTTTCAGACTTCTGAAAGAACTGTATTTTGAAGAACACAGTGTAAAAAAGTTTCAAAGTTGTATATCTACAAGCTAGTTAATGGATTACCAGCATTCATTACTCAGGTCCTTCTGACATAAGGACTACTGAAACTAAGTTCATTTAGTCTCAGAATTTATGTGCTATTATAAATCAGGTGGCTTTCCCAGGAGGTGCTAGTGGTAAAGAACCTGCCTGCCAATGCAGGAGACGTGAGACAGGTTCTATTCCTGAGTCAGGAAGATCCCCTGGAGGAGAGCTTGGCGGCCCACTGGGGTATTCTCATCTGGAGAATTCTATGGACAGAGGAGTCTGGTGGGCTACGGTCTATAGGGTCGCACAGAGTCAGATACGACTGAAGTGACTCAGCACACATGCATGCATAAATCAGGACTATGTATGTAGAAAATCACTTAATTTACCTATCGTTTCACAATCCAAATAAAGACCAATTTCTCGCAGAAGTCTTAACAAGCATTCAGATATAACCACTGTTAACATTTTTGTGGTATTGACATTACTTGTGTAATACAAGCACTAGTTCAAACACTTAGTTTGTGCCATGCACATTATAGAAATAAGTTCTCAGGAAAGCTTTAAAAAGAAAAATCAACTCGAGGAGACACAAACAGAAACTGCAATATATCTCAAGAAGTATAACAAAGGAGTTGTAAGATTCAATGGGAATACCTATTTAGACCTAAAAAGATAATGTGAATTCTCAGAATATATGCTTAAATATATTAAGTCATACTGTATATATTTGGTGGTTATGTTTATCACTTCATCTAAAATTTTAACACAAAATATTTGAAGTTAAAACTGATTCTACTAATACTAGGTAAATGTTAATGATGTCTCTAAGTAAGTAAAGATCTAAAAGTAAAGATATCTCTTAGCAGACATTTGCCTTTCACTTACCATATGCTGTTCCAGGGCCAAACTCAGTCCCTGCATCAATCATATATTGTCCCAAAAGTTCTGGGTTGTTTATACGACTTGGAGCTTTTCTATCCAGTTTCTCATAAACAAATTCTTCTATCCTGGCATCTAGAAAAAAAGTTTAAATTACCAATGATTTCAAAAAGCTATTTGAAAGACTCTTGTTCCCCTGCTAGCCATTTATCACTTTGTAAAATAAATAAGAAATTAGTATGCTTTCAAGTACGTATCTTAATATATACTTTTTCATTTGCGTTTTAGAATATTATATAACTCTAAGAAACTTACATTTTAAAAATATGATAAAATATCTTGGCACAAAAACATTTTAAAATGAAGTGCATTTCCCTGGTAGCTCAGACAGTAAAGAATCTGCTTACAATGCAGTAAACCTGGGTTCAATTCCTAGGTCAGGAAGATCCCCTGGAGAAGGAAATGGCAACCCACTCCAGTACTCTTGCCTGGGCAATCCCATGGATAGAGAAGCCTGGCGGGCTATAATCCACAGGGTTGCAGAGAGTCAAACATGACTGAGTGACTAACACTTTCATTTTTCAAGAGTATTATAAATATTTTAAGGGATTTTAAGTTTCAGAAAGGGCTGGTACTCACTTCATATCTAGTGAAGCTGCCTTAGACCCATTCATATAGTGTCTAACTTTTACTTTTTGAATATGTGTTTACAATTTTAAAATCAGGGATTTCCAGCTATAAAAATATGGATATAAGGTCCCTAGAGAAATTGAAGAGTTGTATACTTCTGCCACTGTTACTGTGCTTTAGTTTGCTTATATGCTCAATTTCCCTCTTAGAGGTTAAATATTGGGAGTTTAAGGAGTGGAATAGTCCAGACTTAGAATAGTCTACAGAGATCAGCAATATGATTTTTTGGCTTAATTTTATTTAATTATGTTTAAAGTATATAAATATCTGAGCATGTATTCATTCAAAAGATTTTATCATTAAAAATAAGTTTAAAACACAAAAGGTTAAGAGCAGTAATAGGAGTTATCATAAATGAAAAGAAAAAAAAATCATTAAAATCTGAGTAAACTCTTGGTTATCATATTTAAGAAATTCACATTTACATTGCTACCACAGTGAGATATTTCAGAGACAAATAAGAAAGTAAAAGTTTCCAGAAAAAAATGCTTAAATATAAATTAAAATTATGATCCCAAAAGAAGTTACATAGGTTCCTTCTAAGCACCTCACATAATTCCTCCACAAGTTTCACACAGTGCACTGAAAATTTCAAAAATAAGTTGAACCAGTAACAGAAACACTTCAGAAATTGGCAAAAGTGTTCATTTTAATAAACAAAATATGCTGTTGGAACAATACTTGGATTTGTGGTAGACTCTGGTGCAGCATCAGAAGAGTTTTTAAGTAAGAATTTAAAAACCTTTAAATTAGTTAAAACCAAAATGAGTCAGTTGAAAACAAAACCCCTTAGAAAATGTTAACGAAATCTGAGAATTTCCTTTTCTGACTGTGAGAGTGATTCATATCTTTGCCACCTGTTTACCCACTTGGTCAAAAGTTTAAAGCCAAATCCCATGTTGATTTCATTCAGTTTAAAAAAAAAAAAACTGGTGTATTTTAAATAAACATTTCATTTAGGGTATCAAAAAGTCCTAATAAAATCTTAACAAGAAATGCAGGCAATTCCACTATAATGCAATGTACGCTTCTGAAAAATCCTAGGTTCTGGAAAATCATACACTAAAAATAACAGGGCTTACAAAAAAAAGATTCAGTCTAACCACTGAAAATCTGTGTAACTTTATAATGAGAGCACAAAATAAAACACAAAAACAACTGTTACTAAACACTGAAATAAAATTATGTGAGCTACAGTAATTCTTTCTACTGACATCCTTTCCAACACTGTTGGTGACATTATTTGCCAACCACAAAAACATGCTGTAGGATAGACTATGTATTGGAGGAACTATGGCTAGAGCAAAAAACAAGAGGAAAAACGTCTACTGCTTTCGTTTTTTTTCTAGGTGCCATGGAGCCTGGTGGGCTGCCGTCTATGGGGTCGCACAGAGTTGGACACGACTGACGCAACTTAGCAGTAGCAGCCTTAAATGAGGAAGATATAATAACACACAGTGTCTAAAGACAATAGGCCTCAAAGAGTAAAAGGACTACTTTAAAGTCACCACAATTTAATTAAAATGGCACAGTATTAATATTTAGTATAGTGCTTGGGCTTCCCCAGTGGCTCCGCATTATAGAATCCACCTGCAATGCAGGAGATGTGAGTTCATTCCCTGGGTCTGGAATATGCCCTGGAGAGGGAGATGGCAATCCACTCCAGTATACTTGCAGGGAAATTCCATGGATAGAGGAGCCTAGTGGGCAGTCCATGGAGTCGCAAAGAGTCTGAGCAATATAGTGCTTGAGGTTTATATAACAGCAGAAAGTTTAAAGCTTGGAGGTAGTATCTGAAAGAAAGTTTATGGCATTTCACGACATGGTCACAATAACACTGGGGAAAGGGAAAAGGAAGGCAGGAACTGTTGCTGTTGATTTTGTCCTTTAGTTTTGATCTGTAAAGCTCCCCGTCAATATACCTGGTTCTAGTTCAAGTTCTACTTTTAATTAGTTATGCTACATTGAACAAAATGCTAACTTGTGAGTTTCAACTAAAACAATCATTGTGCATCTTATTTGCCAGGTTATTGAGTTAGGTGATCTGAAAAGTCTTATGGAGATGTCTGAAAATCAAATGGAGTAACTTGTGTAAAAACATAAAACTTAAACATTAATAGTTGGTAACTGCTTAAGTTTCTATGTAATTTTCCCTTAATTATATAGGGGTAGTTCTCCCCTGGATGAGGAAGGAGGATTATCTCACAGGCTTTCATAACTCTTAAAATTCCAAAGCTGCTGCCTGGAATTTCAATAGGATTCTCCAAAGGCCTTAAAAACGTTATCTCTCAATTTCTTAGAGGATACCCAATGAAGTGTTTATCACCCTCTTTACCAAAAACACACATACAAAATAACATAGACCTCAAAGCCATAACTGGAAAATGTTTCCCAATAGCCATTAAAACTTCTTAAAAAACACATTAAAAAACCTATTAACAGTATCTTTTAATAAGATTAGTCAATAATGTAGACAAAAGGTAAAAAGTTTCTTACTTGGATTTGGCTGCAATAACACTTCAGTTTGTTTCATTATTTTTTCTGTCCATATTTTGGTACATTCAGCTTTGCTAAGGAGGTTCTCTAAGTGAGCATCCAATTCTGTCTTCTCTGCCTGGCCAAGCTTTTCTTCTGTGAACTGTTATTGATTGTATAATAAAAAAAATTAAATATACCCCAAATACACTTTAGGAATCTATATCAGTAATTAAAAATAAAACTCAAATCCAAACAATCCTGGACATACAAATAATTGTTCTTAAACTGTTGCATATGAAGGCTGTTTTTTGCCCCTCTGGTAATATATCCATACCTCTTAGGATATGATAACCCTAAGGCACTTAGGATAAATCATATCTCATAGTTAATACATATCCTCAGTTCTGCTAAAATGTATGGTGTGAATGATAGAAAATTTGCCATACTATTTTGTATATAAATAAAGAATATAAATATTTTTTACATATAAAGGTAGGATAACCAATCATAACGAGTAAACATTTTTGAGCCAGCTGGATCTGAATTCAAATCCTGCTGCTACTGCTGCTGCTAAGTCACTTCAGTCGTGTCCGACTCTGTGCTACCCCACAGACAGCAGCCCACCACGCTCCGCCATCCCTGGGATTCTCCAGGCAAGAACACTGGAGTGGGTTGCCATTTCCTTCTCCAATGCATGAAAGTGAAAAATGAAAGTGAAGTTGCTCAGTCGTGTCCGACTCTTCGTGACCCCATGGACTGCAGCCTACTAGGCTCCTCCGTCCATGGGATTTTCCAGGCAAGAGTGCTGGAGTGGGGTGCCATCAAATCCTGACTGTACTGCTAACTATGTGACTCAAGCAAGCTTTTGAATATTTTTTTCCTCAGGTATCTTTCATTGTAAAAGAGGCACAATACATATCTTAAAGTGCTTTAAGAATTTAAGTAAGGGTATGTACGTACATCACTTTGTTCAGTGCCTGGTAATTATTATTTTGAATTTAAAAAGGGCTATTATTACACCACCCTTATGGCAGAAAGTGAAGAGGAACTCAAAAGCCTCTTGATGAAAGTGAAAGTGGAGAGTGAAAAAGTTGGCTTAAAGCTCAACATTCAGAAAACAAAGATCATGGCAGCTGGTCCCATCACTTCATGGGAAATAGATAGGGAAACAGTGGAAACAGTGTCAGACTTTGTTTTTCTGGGCTCCAAAACCACTGCAGATGGTGACTGCAGCCATGAAATTAAAAGACACTTACTCCTTGGAAGAAAAGTTATGACCAACCTAGATAGCATATTCAAAAGCAGAGACATTACTTTGCCAACAAAGGTTTGTCTAGTCAAGGCTATGGTTTTTCCTGTGGTCACGTATGGATGTGAGAGTTGGACTGTGAAGAAAGCTGAGCGCTGAAGAATTGATGCTTTTGAACTGTGGTGTTGGAGAAGACTCTTGAGAGTGCCTTGGACTGCAAGGAGATCCAACCAGTCCATTCTGAAGGAGAACAGCCCTGGGATTTCTTTGGAAGGAATGATGCTAAAGCTGAAACTCCAGTACTTTGGCCACCTCATGCGAAGAGTTGACTCATTGGAAAAGACTCTGATTCTGGGAGGGATTGGGGCAGGAGGAGAAGGGGAAGACAGAGGATGAGATGGCTGGATGGCATCACTGACTCGATGGACGTGAGTCTCAGTGAACTCTGGGAGTTAGTGATGGACAGGGAGGCCTGGCGTGCTGCGATTCATGGGGTCACAAAGAGTTGGACACGACTGATCGGATCTGATTATGTTTAATGTGGCTTTGTATCATTGGTATTTTAACCACATCTAGTTAGACAGGCTTCTACGGGATGTTCTGAGAAACTATCATTTAACTTGTTTCCGTAAGATGTGTTCCAGCAATTGATTTATGGATTAACATTTGGAACATCCTGCATTGCAGGTGGATTCTTTACCAACTGAGCTATCAGGGAAGCCCAATTCATACTACAGAGGCATCTTTTTAAAGATCATAAAATGTAGTTAAATAGACTCAATGTATCAATTTTTATTATCTTGAGTATATTTGTTTCTGAGGAAAGGCAGCAATGCCCATATAATAACAAAGAGGTAAAAAGTATTTCTGCGTAGATTTTATGGAGACTTCTGGACACTTTTAATTAAATACTAGAAGCAATGACTCAGGCTGTTTATCATGAATAGTTTTTCTCTAGAATATGTGGTTTTCCATCAAAACACAAGTATATCACTATCACTAATACTATACTCATTAGTCATGACTCTTCTCTGGTGGCTCAGACAGTAAAGAATGTGCCTGCAATGTGGGAGGTCTGGGCTGGATCCCTGGGTTGGGAAGATCCCCTGAAGGAGGGCATGGCAACCCACTCCAATATTCTTGCCTGGAGAATCCCCATGGACAGAGAAGCCTGGTGGGCTGCAGTCCATGGCGTTGCAGAGCTGGACCTGACTGAGCGACTAAGCACACAGCACACATTTCTGTATAACAAAATTTAATGTTCACTTTTTCCCCCTCTCATTTCTTAAAATATCTTCTGTAGTTCCATTTTTCTGAATTTTATTATCTGTTTCTTTCAGCATCCTTCTTGGTCTAATACAGATTTCAACTGATTATCAGTCAGCATTTTTAGCTCAAAGGTCCTTCAGAATGTTATTCTTAGACTTCTGGTACACCCTCACTAAAGGTCTTATTCAAGGCCTAGAAATAGCTGCAATAGCTTTTGTAAAACTTTAGGTCTTTAAAGACTGGCCTGTAGCCAACCCCTGGGTGGAACTGAGAACAGCAGGGCAGACCGTAATTCCAAAGCAATTGCCTAGGCTCCTACAGTTGCAGCGTACTGTAACTGAGGACAGTAGAAGCACTGGAAAAAATCAAAACCCTGACCCCAAGGTCAGCTAGGTAATGACGCAATCTAATTCTTAAGAGAGATGCTGGTGTTTTTTATAGATCCCTGAAGATTCTAAGCAACAGACCTATCAAAGGTATACATTAAAATTTTACATATTAGAAATCTGCCTCCCATGGTTAAATAGATTATTTCCCAGATGAAGCAACATCATTTATAAAGGATGATCTATCAGTAGAAAAAAATTCTCCACTTAGCTCCTTAGTAAGCAGGTATATCTAATATTGTATTTGTTCATTCCTTTCATTCTTCCAACAAATATTTATTAAACACCCAGGTATATGCTAGGCATTATTCTAAGCACATGGGTTTCAACAGCTAGAAAACAGACAAGCTTTGTCTCTAAGGAAACTTAAATATTAACAGAGAAGAAAGACAACTAACAAGTACATACATAATTTGACAATAAGGATACGAAGATAAAAAGATGGCGGACAGAGGACCAACACAGGGGGTCCTATTGTTTCTTGATCCAGGGACTGAGTGAATTTATGGAACCCTTAAGTATGAGTGAGACAGTCTGATTATAGGAGGCCTGTTTAGAAAACAGTAGTTCTATGGGAAGGACCATGTATTTAACTACCAACAATAAATTCTGATGTTTACTTGCTTTTTTCTGAGAGTGAAAAACAGTTGCTCTGCATTTTGAATCAAGTACTCAAAAAAAAAAAAATCTTGTTACATAGGTAAGAATCATAAATTAAGTGAAGAAATTGAGAATGGTTTAAAGTTTTGCCCTAAAATGTCAGAGTTGGGATTTAATCTCATATCTGTTTGAATCATAGTCTTATTATACTATGAGCTACCCTCTCAGTAAAATACTTGATTTCAAGCAACTGATATTTTTCTATCACATTACCTAAACGTATTCTGTGCTTCCTTGTTTGTTTCTTTGTTCATAGCACTCTGGTGAGCTGTATCCTATAGCTTACCTCTCCTTCTTACATAATATTCAATAATAATCAAATTAAGGATTAGTTTAACTCTAGCTAAAAAATAAAATAAGGGGGAGGAAAAGGGACATAAGAGCATTGCTAATGCCATCACATATTTAAGTTGAAAAAATTTAAATTTTATTATTTAAATGTACAACTGTAAAAGACATATTTCCCTTAATTTTTACCATTGTGGGGACTTAAGGATTTTTTTTTCCATTGTTAATCACAAGGTATGACATTACAATAATAAAACAGTACAGTATTTAGTACATAAAATTTCCTCTAAAACATTTTAAAGAACAAACTATAGAAAATGATGAGTTACATCAACTAAATTAAGGAGAATTATTAATCCAAGATATTTATGGAGGATACATATATTTTTCTTCTACTGTATGTGAAATATATATTTAGCATATAACATGGTTCTTGCCCTGAAGGATTTTATGATCTTGTTGTTGCTGTTGTTCAGTCGCTAAGTTGTGTTGGACTCTTTGCAACCCCATGGACTACAGCACGCTGGGCTTCCCTATCCTTCACTATCTCTCAGAGTTTGGTCAGATTCATATCCATTGAATTAGTGATGCTATTTATTTATCTCACCCTCTGTTGCCCTCTTTTGCCTTCAATCTTTCCCGGTATCAGGGTCTTTTCCAATGAGTCGGCTCTTCTCATCAGGTGGCCAAATTATTTGAGCTTCAGCATTCAAATTATGATGGTATCTTTATCAGAAGGACAAGACTTTTTTTTTTTTTAAAGAAAGATCCCTTTCCTAATTATCAAAAATTTTAAATTTTACCCTAAAAATTTCAATTTTCAAAATCCCTAAAGTCCAAAATCATTTCTGACTTTGTAGTCAATTAGTGATGATAGTTGTTCATTGCAAACCACACTTGATTTTAAACACGTATTAATATTTCAATGAGTGTATAGCAGTACCATTTAATAATCAAAAGCTTCTGTGAAAAACAAGCTACAGTGAAAGTGAGAAAGCAAAAAAATCATAGAAATCCAAACATCACAAAATGTGATGTGGTATTCTTTCATAATATTTCATTAGTAACACAGTACAATGACTCAAGAAAGTTCAACCCTCTCTTTTTATATATTTTCTCTAAATACTGCTTTAAGAAAAGGATTGTCTTTGAGTCAGCCACATTATGCCAGGTACTGTAATCCTTCCTTTACTAGCACAGACACATAGCCTATAGTATGAAATAAGGAGCCTGGATTCTATGCTTGGATTTACTAGAGAGAAAAAAGGACAAGTAAAAACGCTGTGTGATCAAAGACATCTACTAACATAAACTCTAACCATCAATTCTCTGGGTAAAGTAATTGTGTAAAAGAAATCTAAAGTTCTTGGATGCAAATGTATAACACAAACTCTGGATGTATTAGTGAACTCTAAACTAGATATTAAGAAGAGGTGGCAAGAATACACAGAAGAACTGTACAAAAAAGATCTTCACTACCCAGATCATCATGATGGTGTGATCACTCACCTAGAGCCAGACATCCTGGAATGTGAAGTCAAGTGGGCCTTAGAAAGCATCACTATGAACAAAGCTAGTGGAGGTGATGGAATTTCAGTGGAGCTATTTCAAATCCTGAAAGATGATGCTGTGAAAGTGCTGCACTCAATATGCCCGCAAATTTGGAAAACTCAGCAGTGGCCACAGGACTGGGAAAGGTCAGTTTTCATTCCAATCCCAAAGAAAGGCAATGCCAAAGAATGCTCAAACTACCGCACAACTGCACTCATCTCCAACGCTAGTAAAGTAATGCTCAAAATTCTCCAAGCCAGGCTTCAGCAGTACGTGAACTGTGAACTTCCAGATGTTCAAGCTGGTTTTAGAAAAGGCAGAGGAACCAGAGATCAAATTGCCAACATCCGCTGGATCATGGAAAAAGCAAGAGAGTTCCAGAAAAACATCCATTTCTGCTTTCTTGACTATGCCAAAGCCTTTGACTGTGTGGATCACAATAAACTGTGGAAAATTCTGAAAGAGATGGGAATACCAGACCACCTGATCTGCCTCTTGAGAAATCTGTATGCAGGTCAGGAAGCAACAGTTAGAACTGGACATGGAACAACAGGCTGGTTCCAATAGGAAAAGTAGTACATCAAGGTTGTATATTGTCATCCTGCTTATTTAACTTATATGCAGAGTACATCATGAGAAACGCTGGACTGGAAGAAACACAAGCTGGAATCAAGATTGCTGGGAGAAATATCAATAACCTCAGATATGCAGATGACACCACCCTTATGGCAGAAAGTGAAGAGGAACTCAAAAGCCTCTTGATGAAAGTGAAAGTGAAGAGTGAAAAAGTTGGCTTAAAGCTCAACATTCAGAAAACTAAGATCATGGCATCCGGTCCCATGACTTCATGGGAAATAGATGGGGAAACAGTGCAAACAGTGTCAGACTTTATTTTTTGGGGCTCCAAAATCACTGCAGATGGTGACTGTAGCCATGAAATTAAAAGATGCTTACTCCTTGGAAGGAAAGTTATGACCAACCTAGATAGCAGAGACATTACTTTGCCAACAAAGGTCTGTCTAGTCAAGGCTATGGTTTTTCCTGTGGTCATGTATGGATGTGAGAGTTGGACTGTGAAGAAAGCTGAGCGCTGAAGAATTGATGCTTTTGAACTGTGGTGTTGGAGAAGACTCTTGAGAGTCCCTTGGACTGCAAGGAGATCCAACCAGTCCATTCTGAAGGAGATCAGCCCTGGGATTTCTTTGGAAGGAATGATGCTAAAGCTGAAACTCCAGTACTCTGGCCACCTCATGTGAAGAGTTGACTCACTGGAAAAGACTCTGATGCTGGGAGGGATTGGGGGCAGGAGGAGAAGGGGACGACGGAGGATGAGATGGCTGGATGGCATCACTGACTCAATGGACGTGAGTCTGAGTGAACTCTGGGAGTTGGTGATGGACAGGGAGGCCTGGCGTGCTGCGATTCATGGGGTTGCAGTCGGACATGACTGAGCGACTGAACTGAAACTAGATACTTCTCAATTGGTTCTTAATTTTGGCTGCTCTTTGGAATCAAGGGAGCTCTCAAAAACACTGATGTCAAATCAAGTCCCAAGGATTCTAATTTAACTGGACTGAAAGTATAGCTGAGACTGAGAACTACTGTTTTAAGCTCATACATAATTATTTTAATATCAGGTTAACAAACCATCTTCTATCTAGTTGTTTACTAAATTAGTGAGAATAGCACCAAAGCATGTGAACACAGTTTTGGGTAACACTAAACATGCAGAGTTTTTACAGAATGAGAAAATGTATGGCCTTTGAATACATTTTGTATTATTAGAGTTTCAGAGACACGGCAAAGTTACTGCAATTTAAATTCTATAAAAGAAATGTAACACATATATATGGAATTCAGAAAGATGATAATGATGACCATATATGTGAGACAGCAAAAGAGACACAGATGTAAAGAACAGACTTTTGGACTTTGTGGGAGAAGGCGAGGGTGGGATGATTTGAGAGAACAGCATTGAAACATGTATATTACCATATGTGAAATAGATCGCCAGTCCAGGTTCTATGCATGAGACGGGGTGCTCAGGGCCAGTGTACTGGGATGACCCAGAGGGATGGGATGGGGAGGGAGATGGGAGGCGGGTTCAGGATGGGGAACACATGTACACCCATGGCCGAGTCATGTCAATGTATGGCAAAAACCACTACAATATTGTAAAGTAATTAGCCTCCAATTAAAATAAATTAATTAATTAAAAAAAAAAGAAATGGAATTTCAGAATTAATTAAAAAAAGAAGTGGAATGAGAGAGAGTGGAATTCCTTCCACATAGGATTTGACAGGAGTTGGTGGAGGCCAGCATCAGAATTTATCTTCATATCTCCAGCTTAGATACACTATTGTGCTTGCTAAATCAGATGGAAGATAAAGGTTAGAGCTACAACTAAAGTTTAGAGACTTGCCTTATCAGAAAACAGCTAGTGTTCATCAATTTTATAGTGTAACTTAGCAGTTAAAAAAAGTTAGAAAATGAACTCTCTTCCTTTAGTAATTTAGTATGAAAATATTATACAGATATAAAGAATATATATCATTTAAGGATGGTTAGCAAAATTTTTTGCTTCAGTATCAATTCTGAATTAAAAATGTACCCACTTGAAAGATTTATCAAATGAAGAACAAAAATCTACAAAATGGAAATTTACTACAAAGAATAATTATGACAAATTGAGAGTAGATTATGAAGTCCTTGAGGGCAGTAACTGGGGTGTCATTCATCTTTGTATTCTTCAATATCAAGTACTAAGGAGGTACTCAATAAATATAGGTTCAATTAATGAGTTTAATATTTTAGATTGCCATTAAATCAACCCCAACATCAGCATATATAATGATAGAAAAATACTAATGAAAACAATTATTTAACATGTTAAATGATTCAAAGAGTAAACTTTGCATATAGCTACTATTTGCTTGGCTAAAATGACATAAAAATTAAAACCAAAAAAGAACACAAAAATCATGCTGGATACTGTGAGAGGGGAAGAAGATGGCAGAGTTGATTCCTTAGGTCATACGATCTTATTAATGACATGAAAGCCATAGAGTAACAACATTTTAGACATGTTAGAGACCCTACATAATAATTCATTAGAAGAAAAATGCCACACGATCATACAAAATTTAAGAATGACACAGGAATTGCCAAAGGTATTCACATCAAGTTCTTGCGGTCTAAGATGGACTTCAAGTTGTATTCTGAGGGAAGGAAAGGTTACAGAAAGGGAGTGGAGAGCATTCAAGATGAATTTAACTGTATGAACAAAAATCTAGAGTTAGAAAAGTACAAGATTTTTTGAAATTAAAAAATAATTTGATGGAAATACAGTGTTTTACATGAGGAGAGAAAAGACAAGGCTGGAAGGAAGTATTTAATTCTCAATTAAGGAATCTGGACTGAAAAGATAGGATTTTAATGGCTTTCAAGATACTTTACCAAGGATAAATTACCCGATCCTTTTGTATTCTATTGAAGGCATTACGAACAACAAAAACACCCAGACTGTTAAGGAATGATATACCCCTATTCATTTATACATTTACCTTACTTTTTAAAGTACTAATGTATATAAACATATTTTAAAAGAGTGAGAGTTGAAAGATGGGACTCATTTATATACTTAAATAGTCTGATTTTATGTTTTAAAATAGGGAACATGTTTAATTTTTAAGTTAGAATCTGTAAGTAAAATGAAAGAATATGGCAGTTGTCTAACCAGAGAATGGCCTATTCCTTAAGGTGTAATTTGATTTAAACAGATTTAGAAATATCAAAGCTAAATTCCATCCCGACTGTTCTTATTGCTTATACTGAGTAACTGGCCTAGCTCTTACACTATTCTTAGCATTAAATCTGGCACTTTGACACTACACTGATGTCAACTTAATTTAGAGTAGGAACTCAGTTATTGACTACCAAAATGAGAAAGCAGTGTTTTGTTGAAAACTACACACAGCACTCCAAATTGCACATTACACTTTGGAACCATCTTTATTTCCTTACATATTTTAAAAAATTGCAGAAAACGTCAAACATGGAAGTATAATAGTATAATAACATCTCATGAACCCATAACCCAGTATGAACCGTTTGCCAATGTTGTTTCAACTACCCACCCTTCCTTCTTCTGAAACATTTTAAAGCAATTCTCAGACATGATAGTTTACAAATATTTAAAAATGTATCTCTAACAGACACAGACTTAACATAAAAAGATGTATCAAAGGAGCCTGCTCCTCCTGATATTTTTCCCTTAGTAAGTGGCTCAAGCCAAAACCTCAGAGTCATCCTTGACTCATCTTTCTCTCATACTTCAGAGTCAATATAATATGCAATACTGGTTAGGTTTTGAACCTCCCCTGCTATCATTCTTATTTACGTTCTATCACCTTTTGCCTGTCCTATGGCCACAGCTCCTTAACTAGTCTCCCTAATATCCCTGCAACCTCAGATTCTCCACTTGCTACCTCTGCCTGATCTGTCACTTTCTTGAGGTCTTTTTGCATTTGAACCTATTAGAAAGGCTTGCCCTTACCATCCCGGCAACAACCACTACCCCCGCCCTTAACCTATACCTTTTGGCCTTTTTCTACATCACCGCCTGATGCATGTACTAGTTTGTTTTTTCCTGTTAGACAGTAAGCTCCAGGAGCGCAGACATTATGTTGATTATGAAACACTAGTGTCCAAAATGGTAGTGACACACAGGCATGCAGTAAGCACTTAAGTATTTAAGGCTGAAAATTATTTGATAACTATCAGATTAGGATTTTAAAACTTCTTCCTAGAAAATCTGAAACAAGTAACTGAAACTCATTTGGAAAGTACATCTTGAGAGCTTTGCCAGATTTTAAAAATCGAGTCTATCAATTATTTAAATCAATTTGTAATATATATGTCCTATTTAAGAAGTTCGGATTATGTACCTGAAAACATATCTAAAAAAATATGTATGTATGTATGTATTTATGGCTGCTGGGGCGTGTGG
Source organism: Bos mutus (assembly GCF_027580195.1). Lineage (NCBI taxonomy): Eukaryota > Metazoa > Chordata > Mammalia > Artiodactyla > Bovidae > Bos > Bos mutus. The sequence goes on from NC_091619.1 coordinate 55,169,768, forward strand.
GATCTTAGTTCCCTGATCAGGGATCTAACCTGTGCCCCCTGCAATGGAAGCATGTTGTTTTAGCCAGTGGACTGCCAGGAAAGTCCTCTAGCTGTATTGAAAAGAGTGGGATTAAGCAGTGCTAAATCTGCATTCAGCACCTAGAATCACAGGGAATCAGCACTAAAACAACACCAAAAGCTCACAATATAGGCAGCCATTACCCTGCTCTAGTTCTACCATTCTTTGCCAAAAACGGTGCAATGTAAGATTAACTATGTGAATAAAACTGGAGTAAAGGGGACAAGGAAAGTAATAATGCAATACACATGATTTACATTTCAACTTGGCATGTTACATAAGAAAACTATTTTTGTTTTTTCTTTACAAAAGAGAATCTTGTTGCTACTGTGACTGTCATTAACTTAAAACACCAGACTGTTTATAACCCGTGTTGTGGTGAAATTTACATCTGTTCGTAGATTTAACTTAGTTGGCATAATGTGGGTGATGACTGTAGAAAACTGTCCAAGTTCCCTAGAACCGACACTTCCTTTATTTCTGAATACGATGAGACAGTCAACTTTCCCCCTTAAAGTGTTACTTGAAAAATGTCCCTGTGACTATAAGCACAACATGAATCTTCTTCTTGCTCCCTGCCCTACGGTCAGCGCTTCCCATTTCGAAAGTGAGTGGGAAACCCCCCAAGCTCTGTGGCTCTGGCAGTCTGGACGCCAAGTGGCGATCTCCATTTCTGCCACGGACAGCCAGGACCGGGAACCTTCCTCTCAGGGTGAGAGGACGGCAGGGAACTGCGTTGGCAGCTCCCTGGGTTGAGGGGCAGGAAAAGGAAACTTCCTTCTTGGACTTGGCGAGGAGAGAGGGAGACGAAATGAAAAAGTGGGGGTGGTGCAAGAATGGTCTCTACTACCCCGCGGACTCGCAAAGCCTCCGCCCGCCCGGGGAGGGAGGGCACAGGAGCAGCGGCGCCGTGGGGTCAGAAAGGCCGGCGGTGCTGTGCCTCGGCCCGAAGCCGAACTCAAGGTGTCCTCCAGAGAAGGGAGGAAGCTCCGGGCCCTGTGCCCACTCCGCCTCGCTTCCCCGGCAGCGGCAGTTGGGCAAGAAGCGTGAGGAAAACGGCCGCCAGGCCCAGAGGGGCACAAGGCCGCGCCCATCACCCGGGCCTCCGGCCGCGGCAGGCCAGACGGGCGGTCGGCGAAGCCGGGTGCAGAGGGCGCGGCTGTCTCGGGCGACCCCTCCCTATCCCTCCTGGGCGTCGCCACCCCTTCTTCCCGCCGCGGTACCTGCACTGCACGACTGAGGAAGGTGCCCGCGTCGGCCGCCAGCTTCTTCACGTTGAAGTCCATGATGTTCATCCTGGGCGTCAGCCGGACGGAGCAGCCGGCTGACCTAGCGGGGAGATGGAGGCGCCGCGGCCGGGCTGGGGCGCCGGGCAAGAGTGGCGGGGCAGACGTGGTAGGTGGAGGGAGGCGGCGCCAGCCTCGCCGCCGCAGCTGTCGTTTCCGTGAAGGGGAGAGAGAGGGTGGGGCGAGGGGAGAGAACAACCGCCTCGAAGCCGGCCGCGCGTCCGGGCGGCAGCGGCCGAGACCCAGGGCCTGTGCCGCCTGGAGAGATGCCGCTAACGTCGGCGGGCTTCGCGGTGGGCTTGCGAGACACAGAGCAGCGTCCTGGCCTTTCAGGGCCGGGTCCCCAACCGAGGAAGCGAGAGCGGGCCTCGGGGCGGGGCCTTTATAGAGGTTATCGCGGGAACAGCGACCCCTTCAGGAGCGCCGCGGCTGAGCGGCTGAACGCTCCCGGAGCGCCAGTTCCGCTGGGGGGAGGGTCGCGTTCGTTGCTAGGGGCGCGCCTCCCAGAGGCTGTGGCGCTCAGTGTTTGTGCTTAAGCCCCTGGGAACCGCGAGCAGAGAGAACCCAAACTCCCCGTTTTGTTTTAAGAGAAAATATGGAAACTGTAGCATAGAATTACAGTATGTGAAATTAGAACCAACAGTTCCCTGTCATCTTGAAGCACCCGCGCCCTACTGTTTCCCTGACGCCTGGATGGCACGCGGCGAACGTTTGCAGAATAGAGTTGAAGTTAAATGTTCCCACCGAACCTATTTTTCATTTATTCAGCATTATCAACTATCCATCTTGTACCAGAACTGAATCCTGTGCTGCACACACCGTGCTGAACAAGATTGTCCCTGCCCTCAGGAAGCTCTCAGTTCGGTTACTCGACAGCTTTCAGGGACAACTCCCATCCCCGGGGCCAGTTCTGTTTCTGTGTGCTTCCACAAGGGCTTTGTGACTGAATGACCGTGAACACGCTGGACTACAAAATCAACACTAGGTGCCTACTTGGTGCAGAATACGGCGCCCAAGACACCAAGTGCAGGATGGAGGACGCAAAGAAGTATAAAGATGGTGAGTGAGATAGAATACTGCTTAACGATTTAGCGAGGAGAATGTTAATAACTAATGAGAATATGATGTGAATTTTAATAACTAATGGGAATATGATGTGAAATCTGTTCAAAACCCTCCAATTCCAAGTATCTTCTAAAGCAGCTTTAAGGATACAGCCTATGCTTGAACTGATTGAAACAGGTGCAAGAACGGAGGCAGAGACGTTAGTATTTCGAAGAAAAGGCTATTTTTGTGTGTGTCGCAGTGTCCTTGTGTTACATTAGAGCTGGAAAAATGCAGGCCCAGCAGGCAATGAAATGAGTTCACATTCATGCTTAGTGTTTTACTGAAACAGCAATCACAGCAGTAGTGGCTATGTTAAAGGCACACAGATTCGTTCCCAAGTATTACAAGGCAGAGTAGATAACATACAAATAGTTGTATTCTTTGTGGTGATAACAGAAACAGACGCTTCTTTCTAAGGTAACTACAAAAGAATGAATCTACTCCATCGCTCTTTCTTCTCAACTTACCTTGCCAGAAATATGGGAAAGGAACTATATAATCAGGAATTTTGTTATTTATTGTCCAATTTAGACTTTTACATGGAAAACACTATCTCTTTGCAGATGTCTGTCTTCCCAGTAAGTATGTTTTGTCATATTCCCTATTTCTACAAAGTGATCTCAACACCGCCCACCTTCACCATGAGAGGAAAAAACTCTGAATCCTCTTCCTCAAACTTGTAGATATGCTGACTTGAAAAAAAACCTTCATTTGTTCCTGTTGAGCCCTCTATAATACTGTTTCTCTAGTTTCACTGGTGGATTCATAAGACTAGTGTGTTGTTTCTATTTCCTTACCATCTTAAAATTTCCTACCTAATTCCATGTAGTTGGTTTCCACTTCTGTAACTATTCCTTAACAGAATTCCTGAAGTTGCCCGTTATCTTCCTGATAAATCAAACAGCCTTTTCTCAAACTTCCGCAGTGACTGTACCCAGCCCCTTCCCAATAACAAACACACCCCTTTCCAGGACCTTATTGTTTCATGGTTTCTCTGCTATCTCCTGGACTTTCTCATTTGGTTTTGCTGACACTTCTGAAGGATTTGCTGTAAGAAAACCTGAAAGCTCAAGGTTTAGCACTTATTTTTTGTTATTGTTCTTGTGGATTAGTTTCTTAATTGAAACTTCAGTTGTACCATTTCATTCATTCATTTAGTAAATATTTTTTGAACGTCTACTGTGTACACATGGCATTGTTCGTATGACTGGGAATATAGCAGACAACAAGGCATATAGCTCTTGCTGTCGTGGGAGCTTATAACTAATCCCATGAGACAGAAATTGAATAAGTAGTTAGAAGTATGTTGAAATGCCAAGGGGAGTCCGAGTGCTTTTAAATATTCACTTCCAGCTGCACCTAGTAACTTGAATTTTAATTTGGAGGCTTGGTTTTTCTGTAAGGGTTTTAGATCACTTTTTAACGCTTTCTTTTTCTGTCCCCCATAGTAACTTCTTACTCCAATAGTTCAAGGTATTAGGAAAACAATGTTTTAAAGTTAATACAAAGTGCTGAATATCTGAAATTCTCAAAATTTTCAGCTTAAAAATGAAAAAAATGTTTATAAAAATGACATTTTAGGCAGTATGATACGTATTTTAATTTTTATTTTGTAGTGGCCGGCAGATAGTTCATTACCTTATGTTTAGACCAATGATATCCAAACTTCATGGGGTATGCAAGATGATCCACTGGTATGCAAAAATATACATTAGAAGTTTGGTTTGCATATATTTTTATCTAATAAACAGAAAATTTTGTTTCATTACTTTTTAAAAAATATGGTTGACGTTCCCACCTTGCATTTATCAGATAGACACAAGTCACAAACTGTAAATGAAATATCTTATGGGAAGAGTGGGAATTCCACAACTTGAAGGAGTTGTAATTAGTACTTTGTTTACTAATATGGTCACATAATACATGTGACTGGTTCCATGTCTTTGCAGATTATCTATTTAAATAAAACTTCACAGTAGTGGACAAGTAGCCTAAAGAGTTTCCTCAAATACATCATCATTAAAAGTGTTGATACAAGCATAAGCAAACAAGAAATGCCAGAATCTATACCTCTACTTGTTGAATTAATCAGTAAGATTGTTGAAATATGGCTTAAAAGATGATAATACTTGATTGGAGTTTCATGGAACTCAGAATCTAGTGGGGGAACCAGACTTGTAAAACAGTGTGTGAAGGAAAACTATAAAAAGATTGTTTAAGATTGAGCAAAGGGAGAAAGTGTAGAGGAAGTGGGTATTAACTTATCAGGATAGGAGAGGTGATAAGACTTCTTGAACTGGCTTTTGATTGAGTTCATCTGGTGGATTGAGGCATGAGGGTACGGAGAGATCATCAGACTTTCAACTTAGAAATACCAGGTTTTAGGCGGTGTAGATAGTGGGTTGGAGAGGAGGCTAAGACAAGTAGCAAGACTGATTAGGTATCTATTGCCATATGCTCTGTACTCTGTTATTTTGAAGTCCTGCATTTGGAAATCTTGTTTTGACCAAAACTCCCCCTCCTTTCCTCCTTTGATCTCTGACTTTACTCATTTAAGTATGTAATTGTCATCATCAAGTCCTACAATCACATGCTTAATTCTTAATTGTCCTGTTTTTAACTTTCACCAGCCTTCTCAGTTCCCTTTATCCTTCTAACCTATCAATCAACAGTCCTGGATGAATGTTTTCTCTGTACATGCTCACAGACTGCCAAGCATCATTAGGGAGAATTATACAACCTTGTGAAAGTGAAAATGAAAGCGAAGTCGCTCAGTCGGGTCCGACTCTTTGCGACCTCATGGACTGTAGCCCACCAGGCTCCTCCGTCCATGGGATTCTCTAGGCAAGAATACTGGAGTGGGTTGCCATTTACCTTGTAGATGGATGCTAATATCAACGCATGACTTCTTACTTCCATTGAACTTTTATAACTGCCTAAAGCTTCTACTTCTTTCTAAGTAACTTTTTCACATACTCTGCAGAGCCTACTGCAAAACTTTGCCAGTCACCTAAAATGTCTGCTTTATTCTCATATACTCTTATTTTTAGCCTTTGATACTTTTTCTCTTTGACAAAGAAACTGTATATCATGAAGCTATATGGAGGGAGCTCCTTCAACAAAATTCTCTTATTTCTATCTCTTATCCTTCTTCACACTCCTCCCGCAAATACTGCCAAATATTTCAAAGGAAGTATCCTAGGTATCCTCTTCTGAGTGGATATTCTCTCTTTCTCTTGACTGCATATTGGTGTCACCTGGAGAGTTTAAGCGGCCACTGATGCCCAGATCACAACCCCAGAGTGTGGACTGGGCATTGGGATGATCAGAAGTTCCCCAGGTGATTCTAAATGTGTGGCCAAAGTTGAGAATGTACATATCATCCTTTGAGAACTTGGTCCAGCAGTTTGTACCTTCTGCCTACAGATAGATTTCATTTCTCTTCTTCTGAGCAGCAACCATTTTTTGATCAGTTTTTATTTTTATGGTCTCCATTCCTGGAAGCATAGTGGATTCTCAAATACTTCCTGAAATGAATAAAGTAATCAAATCAAGATGTATACAGTTCTTTTGTGACTCCTCTCCCCAGTCTAAATTTCCGACTACAGATTCAGTATTTCCAGTACTGAGCCTATTGCAGTTTACTTTTTTTTAAAGTTACTTTTCTTCTTGAGTTTCTTTTAACTTTAGTTGAATTATACTCACCGAGTCACCTAAGCTAGAAATCTGATCCCTTTTATTTCCTCTTATTTCCCATATCTGATTGATTGAGTGCTGGCAGTATTTTCCCTCTGAACTATTTCTTGTCTTTATCCTCTCTTAAAATTGAGGTATAATTGACATTTAACATTATTTTGGACTTCCCAGGTGGTGCTAGTGGTAAAGAATCCACTTGCCAATATAGGAGACTCACGGGACTAGTGTTAGATCTCTGGGTTGGGGAGATCCTCTGGAGTAGAAAATGCACCCCACTCTAGTATTCTTGACTGGAAAATTCCATGGGCAGAGGAGCCTAGAGGGCTATAGTCCATGGGGCCGCAAAGAGTTTGGACGTGCCTGAGCACAAATACAAACACACTAAACAACAACAGCAAATATTAATTTCAAGTGTACAATGTAAAGAGTTACTATTTGTGTACATTGTGAAATGGTCACCATAATTATCCAGCTTAATATCGTCACCTTACATAGTTAAAAACTTTTTTTTTTCTTGGGATGAGAGCTTTAAAGATCTACTGTCTTAGCAGCTTTCAAATATTGAATACAGTATTATTAAGTAACTGTAGTCAAAAGGCTGTATATTACATTCCCAGGTTGTGTTTATTTTACAACAGAAAGCTTATATATTCTGACTCCTATCACCTATTTCTTCTTGCTCCCTTCCCTCTCTGACAACCACCAATAAGTTCTCAGTATCTGTGAGGTAGTTTGTTTGTTTGTTTCTGTTTATATTCCACATATAAGTGAGATCATATACTAACCTTTGTCTTTCTCTGTCTCACTTCACTTTGCATAATATCCTCAGTTCTATCCATGTTGTCACAAATGGTAAGATTGATGGACACTTAGGTTGTTTCTGTATCTTGGGTATGGTAAATAGTGCTCTAATGAACATGGGGTGCAGATACCTTTTTGAGTTAGAGTTTTTGTTGTCTTTGGATAAATACTGAGAGGTGAAATTGTTAGATCATATGGTAATTCTATTTTTAATTTGTTTTGAAGAATCTCCTTACTGTTTTCCATAATGCTGCATCAATTTACATCCCCATAAACAGTGCTTGGGGGGTTTCCTTTTCTCCACATTCTCACCAATACCTGCTATTTGTTGTCTTTTTTAATAATAAGGGGTTTCCTTTTCTCCACATTCTCACCAATACCTGCTATTTGTTGTCTTTTTTAATAATAGCCATTTTGAAGGTATGAGGTAATATTTCACTGTGATTTTGATTTGAATTTCCTTGATGATTAGTGATGTTGAGCATCTTTTCAGGGAAAAAATATCTATTCATATCTTCAGCTCATTTAAAAAATTGGATTTTTTTTTGCTATTCATAGTTTGAATTCTTTATATATTTTAGATATTAACTACTTATCAGATATATCACTTGCAAATATTTCCTCCTGTCCAGTAGGTTGATTTGCATTTCTTTGGTGATTTCCTTTGCTGTGCAAAAGATTATTTTGTGTAGTCCCATTTGTTTATTTTTGCTTTAGTTGCTTTTGCTTTTGGTGACAGATTCAAAAAAATCTCTAAGACCTATGTCAAGGAACTTACCATGTATGTTTTCCTGCAGGAGTTTTATGATTTCAGATCTTAGGTTCAAGTCTTTAATCCATTTGAGTAAAGTTTGTATGTAGTTTAAGATAATGGTCCAATTTCATTCTTTTGCATGTTACTGTCCAGTTTTCAAAACACCATTTATTAAAAGAGACTATATTTTCTTCATTGTATATTTTTGCTTCCTTTGTCATGAATTATTTGACCATATATATCTATATTTATTTCACTGGAAGTGAGAAATAGATTTAAGGGACTACATCTGATAGATAGAGTGCCTGATGAACTATGGAATGAGGTTCGTGACATTGTACAGGAGACAGGGATCAAGACCATTCCCATGGAAAAGAAATGCGAAAAAGCAAAATGGCTGTCTGAGGAGGCCTTATAAATACCTGTTAAAAGAAGAGAAGCCAAAAGCAAAGGAGATAAGGAAAGATATAAGCATCTGAATGCAGAGTTCCAAAGAATAGCCAGAAGAGATAAGAAAGCCTTCCTCAGCGATCAATGCAGAGAAATAGAGGAAAACAACAGAATGGAAAAGACTAGAGATCTCTTCAAGAAAATTAGAGATACCAAGGGAACATTTCATGCAAAGATGGGCTCAATAAAGGACAGAAATGGTATGGTCCTAACAGAAGCAGAAGACATTAAGACAAGGTGGCAAGAATACACAAAAGAACTGTACAAAAAAGATCTTCACAATCCACATAATCACAATGGTGTGATCACTCAACTAGAGCCAGACATCCTGGAATGTGAAGTCAAGTGGGCCTTAGAAAGCATTACTACGAATAAAGCTAGTGGAGGTGATGGAATTCCAGTTGAGCTCTTTCAAATCCTGAAAGATGATGCTGTGAAAGTGCTGCACTCAATATGCCAGCAAATTTGGAAAACTCAGCAGTGGCCACAGGACTGGGAAAGGTCAGTTTTCATTCCAATCCCAAAGAAAGGCAATGCCAAAGAATGCTCAAACTACCGCACAACTGCACTCATCTCCCACGCTAGTAAAGTAATGCTCAAAATTCTCCAAGCCAGGCTCGAGCAAAACGTGAACCGTGAACTTCCTGATGTTCAACCTGGTTTTAGAAAAGGCAGAGGAACCAGAGATCAAATTGCCAACATCCGCTGGATCATGGAAAAAGCAAGAGAGTTCCAGAAAAACATCCATTTCTGCTTTCTTGACTATGCCAAAGCCTTTGACTGTGTGGATCACAATAAACTGTGGAAAATTCTGAAAGAGATGGGAATACCAAACCACTGGACCTGCCTCTTGAGAAACCTATATGCAGGTCAGGAAGCAACAGTTAGAACTGGACATGGAACAACAGACTGGTTCCAATAGGAAAAGTAGTACATCAAGGCTGTATATTGTCATCCTGCTTATTTAACTTCTATGCAGAGTACATCACGAGAAACGCTGGGCTGGAAGAAGCACAAGCTGGAATCAAGATTGCTGGGAGAAATATCAATAACCTCAGATATTCAAATGACACCAACCTCATGGCAGAAAGTGAAGAGGAACTAAAAAGCCTCTTGATGAAAGTGAAAGAGGAGAGTGAAAAAGTTGGCTTAAAGCTTAACATTCAGAAAACTAAGATCATGGCATCTGGTCCCATCACTTCATGGGAAATAGATGGGGAAACAGTGGAAACAGTGTCAGACTTTATTTTTGGGGCTCCCAAATCACTGCAGATGGTGATTGCAGCCATGAAATTAAAAGACCTTTACTCCTTGGAAGGAGTAAGTCTAGGTTATGACCAACCTAGATAGCATAGTCACAGCAGAGACATTACTTTGTCAACAAAGGTCTGTCTAGTCAAGGCTATGGTTTTTCCTGTGGTCGTGTACGGATGTGAGAATTGGACTGTTAAGAAAGCTGAGTGCGGAAGTAAATTGATGCTTTTGAACTGTGGTGTTGGAGAAAACTCTTGAGAGTCCCTTGGACTGCAAGGAGATCCAACTAGTCCATTCTAAAGGAGATCAGTCCTGGGTGTTCTTTGGAAGGACTGATGCTAAAGCTGAAACTCCAGTACTTTGGCCACCTCATGCGAAGTGTTGACTCATTGGAAAAGACTCTGATGCTGTGAGGGATTGGGGGCAGGAGGAGAAGGGGACGACAGAGGATGAGATGGCTGGATGGCATCACCGACTCGATGGACACGAGTTTGAGTGAATTCTGGGAGTTGGTGATAGACAGGGAGGCCTGGCATGCTGCAGTTCATGGGGTCGCAAAGAGTCAGACACGACTGAGCAACTGAACTGAACTGAAGGGCTGATTTTTTATTTTATTTTTTTCTGTCTGGATGATCTGTCCAATGACGTAAATGGAATATTATATGAAATTTCTCTACCATTGTATTTGATGTTAGTACTTGGATCTGAAGTTCTGTGTCTCTATAGGACGTTTTCTGAGAGACTGTATTCCTGTATTTAAGGGCTTCCCTGGTGGCGCAGAGGTTAAAGTGTCTGCCTGCAGTGTTGGAGACCTGGGTTTGATCCCTGGGTCGGGAAGATCCCCTGGAGAAGGAAATGGCAACCCACTCCAGTATTCTTGCCTGGAGAATCCCATGGATGGAGGAGCTTGGTGGGCTACAGTCCATGGGTCACAAAGAGTCGGACACAACTGAGTGACTTCACTTTCACTTTGACCATTGTATTGCTGACTATTTCTCCCTTTCAAGTGAAAGACCCCATGGAGTTCTCCAGGCCAGAATACTGGAGTGGGTAGCCTTTCCCTTCTCCAGAGGATCTTCCCAACCCAGGGATCCAACCCAGGTCTCCCACATTGCGGGCAGATTCTTTACCAGCTGAGCCATTAGGGAAGCCTAAGAATACTGGGGTGGGTACCCTATCCCTTCTCTAGTGGATCTTCCCTACCCAGGAATTGAACCAGGTCTCCTGCATTGCAGGCAGATTCTTTACCAATTGAGCTATCAGGGAAGTCCTTTAGGGCTATTAATTTACATTTAGGTGCTCCTATGTTGGATACATAAATATTTACAAATATTATATCTTCTTTTTGGATTGACTTCTTTAATATTATGTAATGCCCTACCTTGCCTCTCATTATAGTCTTTGTTTTAAAGTCTGTTTTGTTTGTTACGAGTATACTACCGAAGGTTTCATTTAGTTTTCATTTTCATAGAATATCTTTTTTCACGTTTTCACTTTCAGTCTGTGTGTCCTAACATCTGAAGTGAGTCTCTTGCAAGCAGCATAACATGGATCTTTATTTTTTTTTAACCCATTTATCCACTCTATGTCTTTTGATTGGAGAATTAAGTAATTTACATTTAAAGAAATTATTGATAGGTATGTCCTTATTGCATTTCGTTATTTGTTTTCTAGCTATTTTGTAGTTCCTCTCTGTGCCTTTATTCTTCTCTTGCTCTCTTCTTTTGTGGTGTGATGAGTTTCTTTAGTGATATTTATTTCCCTATCTCTTTTGTGTATCTATTATATGATTTTGTTTTGTAGTTATCAGGAGGCTTACATATAACAACTTATAGCCATTTTTCTTAAGTAATTTAAACTTGATTGCATTCTAATGTTCTGCGTTTTTACCCTTCTCTCTCCCCATTTTATGTTTTTAATGTGAAATTGCCATCTTATTATCTTGTGCCTCTCATAACTAATTATTTTAGTTATAGTTATTTTTACTACTTCTGTCTTAAACCTTTTTAATGGCTTTATACGTTGTTAATACAGTACCTTTACTATGTATTTACTCTTCTACTGAGATTTATTCTTTCACGTTTTCATGTTACTAGTTAGTACCCTTTTTTTCCTAGCTTAAAAATGTCCCTTTAACATTTCATGTGAATTTGATTTATTGATGAAGAACTTCTTTAGCTTTTACTTGTCTGAAAAATTCTTTATCTCTCCTTTAATTCTCAATAATACATTTTCTGAATAGAGTATTCTTGGATGTTAGTTTTTTCTTTCTGTGCTTTGAATATACTGTGCCACTTCCTTTGGCCTGCAAATTTAGTACTGAAAAATTGGCTCAAAGTCTTATGGGGGCTACCTTGTATATAACAACTTAGTTTTTTCTTTCTGCTTTTAAGATTCTCTCATTGTCTTTAGCTTTTGACATTTCAATAATAATGTCCCTTGGTGTGGGTCTCTTTGGGTTCATCATATTTGGAACTCTCTTGAGTTTCCTAGGTCTGGATATCTGGTTCCTTCTCCAGGTTAGGGAATTTTTTAGTCATTATTTCTTCATATAATTTTTCTGCCCTTTTCTTTCTCTCCTTCCTTTGGGACCCGTATAGTGTGAGTGTTAATCTGCTTGATGTTATCCCATAAGTCTCTTAAGTTTTCTTCACCTTTTTTGTTCATTCTTTTTTCTTTTTCATGCTCTGATGGGGTGAATTCTTCTGATTGAGTGACTTGTGTTCACGTTGCTTTCCTTCTGCTTCATCTAGTCTGCTGGTTAACCATTCCAGTTTATTTTTCAGTTCAGTTATTGTATTCTTCAATGCTGTCAGTTCTGCTGTCAATTTTCTAATATTTTTTGAAGTTCTCACTGTGTTCATCCATTCTTTTCTAAAATTTGGTGAGCATCTTTATGACCATCGTTTGAATGCTTTATCAGGTAAGTTACTTATCTCTGTTTCATTAAAATTTTCTTCTGAGGTTTTATTTTGTTGTATGGTGTGGAACGCATTCCTCTGTTTCTTTATTAAATCTCTTTATTGACTTCTATGCATTAGCTGAAACAACCACCTCGCCCATTCTAGAAATAGTGGCTTCGTGTAGGAGATGAACTTGGTCATTCAACTCTGCTGTAGGTCTTGATTTTCTCTCAAACCTTTGTGATTATCCAAGGAGCCTATTTTTAATAGTTCTTAGTAGAAGAGGGTATGCCAACACTTATCAATGTCCCAAAGGGACGGATTGTGGTCAGCATGTAGATTCAGGCTGATTGGAAGGCAGACTCTCATAGACAGCAGCTTTTGAAATATGCAAATATATCCAGTCCTGTGGGACTGGTCCCACTGGTCACTAGAACTAGGCAATCTGGAGGTTTCCCCTGGATGGCAGTCATAAAAATCAGGGCTCTAGACAAGTGTATAAGCTCTTTTTTAAGAGATACTGGTGAGACACAGTGAGTCGGAGGCAGAACATAAAGATGGCATCCTCTGGCCTGTGTTCTCTGAGAGCAGCTCCATAGCCCCTGAGGTGTGTGCCAGACCTGAAGCTTGCCCATCTGGCCAAAGCGCCATGATAAGAAAATAGAACTCTTTCACAAAGACTGGGGATGTCTTTCAGCCTGTTGTCTGTGTAGTGCCTTGAGGGTGGTAGCCTATCAGGAACTGTGTCTCTGATTGTCGCAGTCCTATGGGACCTAGGAATATAAGCCTGCTGACCGCAAGAGGCAAACAGTCAAGGGATGTCACCTGGGCAGCAACCTTAAAAACTAGGATACTAGACATAAAAACCAGGGGAGCAGATATGTGTGAGGGTTCCCCTTCAGGAGATATTAGCAGTCTGGCATACGGCAGAGTCCAAAGATAGCACTTGCCCGCTGAGGTCTGTGGAAGGGATTGTAGTCATGTGTGTTTAACCAGAGGAAGCCTGCTTCTAAGGCTTCATTGTGATGATTCACTAGTAGGCCTCTTTCACAGAGAGATTAAGCTTCTGTGTCTGTTGTCTCTTCCTGTGCTCTGGGCAGTGGTATCTGTTTCAGAACTCTTTTTCTGTTGATTACAGTACTTACGGGACTTGCAAGCATATGCCTCACTGGCCACCAGAGCCAGGCCACATAGAGGTGTCCTGTGTAGAAGCTGCAAAAATTGGGGTGCCTGACAAAGGTAGACATTCCATTCTGGGAGATAGTGGTTATTTGGAATAAGGCAAGAGGGATTATGCAAAGATTCTATCCAGCAGCTTATAATCCCTGAGAACACTTTCTTAGGTCACTAGATACGTGTCAAGCCAGAAGCCTGCCCCTCAGGATAAAGATTCTGGACTAGCAAATAGTCTCCTTTCACAGACTGGGAATATCTGTCGGTCTGCTGTCTGAACAGTGCACTGGGGTGGTAGCCTTCCTACAACTCTCTCTCTAGTTGTTATAGTCCCGTCAGGCCCAGGAACACAGATTCCCTTGTCCTCCAGAGCCAGCAATCAAGGGGCATCTCCTGGGCAGTATTAGGGTCACAGACTGTATAAACACTCCCCTCTGGGGTTCCCTGGTGACTCAGAGGGTAAAGCATCTGCCTGCAATGTGGGAGACCTGGGTTCGGTCCCTGGGTCAGGAAGATCCTCTGGAGAAAGAAATGGCAACCCACTCCGGTACTCTTGCCTGGAAAATCCCATGGACGGAGAAGCCTGGTAGACTATAGTCCATTGGGTCGCAAAGAGCTGGACACGACTAAGTGACTTCACTTTCTTTCACTGAAGATACTGATACTCTGGAGCACTCTAGAGGGACAACGTGAATGTCAGTTCAGTTTAGTCACTCAGTTATGTCTGACTCTTTGCAACCCTATGGACTGCAGCATGCAAGGCTTCCCTGTCCATCACCAATTCTCGGAGCTTGCTTGTTTCATGTCTGTCAAGTCAGTGATGCCATCCAACCAGCTCATCCTCGTCCCCTTCTCCTCCTGCCTTCAATCTTTCCAGCATCAGGGTCTTTTCCAATGAGTCAGTTCTTCGCATCAGGTGGCCAGAATATTAGAGTTTCAGCTTCAGCATCAGTCCTTCCAATAATATTCAGGACTGATTTCCTTTAGGATTGACTGGTTTGATCTCCTTGCAGTCCAAGGGACTCTCAAGAATCTTCTTCAACACCACAGTTCAAAAGTATCAATTCTTTTGCACTCAGCTTTCTTTATAGAAACATGAATGTGGTGCCCACTGATTGTAGTGAGGCAGAGTTGGGGAGTATAAATATGGTACCCACTGGAAAAAGAAAAAGAGATTGTGTCCATTGGCTGGAGCAAGGCAGAGGGAGAGTACAAAGATCATGCCCACCACTCTGTGT